>NC_132838.1:86733573-87356073 GCF_048164855.1 Canis lupus baileyi
GAGTTCCAGTCCTATGTTGGGTATAGAGATTGCTTAAAAACAAAATATTTTTTAAAAATTCAATAAAATTGAAAACAGAAAAATAGAGAAAATCAATAAAACCAAAAGCCGGCTCTTTTAAAAAGAAATTAATATAATTCATAAATACAAAGCCAGATTCATGAAGATAAAAAAAAAAGAGACAAATTACCAATATCAAGAATGAGAGAAGAGATAGCACTAGGCAAATCCAACAGATATTAAAATAATAAAGGAATTTTACTAAAAACTCTATACCTATAAATCCAACAACTTCATTCAAATAGACACGTTTTTAAAAAAAGATTTTATTTATTTATTCATGAGAGACACAGACACAGAGGCAGAGACATAAGCAGAGGGAGAAGCAGGCTCCCTGTGGGGAGCCCGATGCAGGACCCCAGGATCCACCACTTGAACCAAAGACAGACGCTCAACCACTGAACACTCAGGTGTCCCAAACAGACACATTTCTGAGGCATCTGGGTGGCTCAGTCAGTTAGGTCTCTGCCTTCAGCTCAGGTCATGAATTCGAGTTCCTGGGAATGAGCCCTGTGTCCAGTTCCCTGCTCAGTGGGGAGTCTCCTTCTCCCTCTTCCTCTGCCCCTCCCCCCACCAGGGGTCACACTTTCTCTCTCAAATAAATAAATAAATAAATACATACATACATACATTTTTTAAAAAAGAAATAGACATATTTCTGAAAAAGCATACTATCAAAACTTGCTCAAGAAGAAACAGATAATCTAAAAATTCTACCCATTAAAGAAAAATTTAATCATAGTTGAAAACTCCAGCTGCAGAATGGCTTCACTAGTGAATCCTACCACATAAGGGGCACCTGGGTGGCTCAGTGGTTCAGTGCCTCTGGCTCAGGTTCTGATCCCAGGGTCCTGGGATAGAGTCCCACATCAGGCTCCCCACAGGGAGGCTGCTTTTCCCTCTGGCTATGTCTCTGCCTCTCTCTGTGTCTCTCATGAATAAATAAATAAAATCTTAAAAAAAAAATTCTACCAAATAAGAAATAGTACTAATTTAAAAAAAAAAAAGTAAAAAGAAATAGTACTAATTTTACACAAATCCTTCCAGAAAACAGAAAACAAAATAGGAAGGAATACTTCCCAACTCATTTGATGAGACCCTAATATCACAGCAAAACAAATACAAAATTACAGACTGTATTTCTAATGAACATAGATGTAAAAAACCTATGACAAAATGTCAGCAACTGAAACTTAGCAACATATAAAAAGGATATACATCACGACCAAGTAGGCTTTATCCAAGGGCATGCAAAGCTGATTCAAAATTAAAACCATGCACCAAATTGATGGAAAACCAAAAATTATCTCATTAGATGTAGAAAAAGCATTTAACAAAGTTTAACATCTGTTCATGACAAAAACTCTCAGCAAAGTATAAGGAAACTTCCTCAACCTAATAAAAAGCACCTACAAAGAAACTACAGCTCATATCACACTTACTGATGAAAAAATGAATACATTCCCCAAAACATCAGGAACAGGGCAAGAATATAGGCCTTCTTTATTCCTTTTCAAAAACATACTAGGGGTTCTAGGCAGTGCAGCTAAGGCAAAAAAGAAATACAATTGGGCAGCCCGGGAGGCTCAGCGGTTTAGTGCCGCCTTCCGCCCAGGGCATGATCCTGGAGATCCAGGATCAAGTCCCATGTCGGGCTCCCCGCATGGAGCCTGCTTCTCCCTCTGCCTGTGTCTCTGTCTCTCATGAATAAATAAATAAAATCTTTAAAAAAAAAAAAAAGAAAAGAAATACAATTGCATATAGATTGGAAATCAAGAAATAAAACTGCCTTGATTTAAAAAAAAATCATTATCTATGTAGAAAATTCCAACAAATTTACAAAAACAGTATTAGAAATAAAAAGTAGGGGGTGCCTCACTGGCTCAGTTGGTAGAGCACGTGACTCTGGATCTTGGAGGTTGTAAGTTCAAGCCTCACGCTGGCTATAGAGATTACTAAAAAATAAAATTTTTAGAGATGCCTGGGTGGCTCAGCAGTTAAGTGTCTGCCTTTGGCTCAGGGCATGATCCTAGAGTCCTGGGATCAAGTCCCACATCAGGCTCCCTGCATGGAGCCTGCTTCTCCCTCTGCCTATGTCTCTGTCTCTCTCTCTATCCCTCTCCCTGTCTCTCATGAATAAAGTCTTTAAAATGTTTGAAATTTTAAAAAATAAATAAAAAGTGAGTTTATGAAAGTCATAGTACATACAGTCCATAAACAAAAATAAACTGTATCAATGTTTGGGCAGCCCGGGTGGTTCAGCGGTTTAGCGCCACCTTCAGGACATGATCCTGGAGACCCAGGATCAAGTCCCATGTCAGGCTCCCTGCATGGAGCCTGCTTCTACCTCTGCCTGTGTCTCTGCCTCTCTCTTTCTCTCTGTGTCTCTCATGAATAAATAAATAAAATCTTAAAAAAAAACTATATCAATGTTCTAGCAATGACCAATGTCTTTCTGTAGAAATTGACAAATAGATTCTAAAAGTTATAAGGAAAAGCAAAAATCTATTAATAGTCAAAACTATTTTGAAAAAGAAAGCCAGGCTGGAAGACACATGATTGGATTTCAATCTAACCATAAAGCTGTAGTAGTCAAGTTAGTGTGGCACTGGTGGAAGGACAGACATATAGATCAATGGGACAAAACAGATTCCAGAAATAGATCCATACATATATAATCAATTGATTTTCAGCACAGTACAAAGGGGATTCAATGGAGAAAAAAATGGTCCTTTCAACTAATGATGCTGGAACTGGCTATCCATAAAATTAACAGGAAAAGGATCATAAGCCCAAATACAAAACCAAGAATTATGCAACATCTAAAAGAAAACACAGGAGAAAACATTTGTGACCCTGGGCCAGGCAAAGATTTCTTAGCTACAACAACAAAGTCATGATAAAAAATTCCTGATAAATCCTGATCATCACCAAAATATAAAAAATTAAAAAAAAAAAAAACAAAATATAAAAAAAGTATTCTTCTTTAAAAGTATAGGGGACAAGGGCAGGCCACCCCAAGATGGGCCACTTTGGTGTGAACATTATGTTGAGTTAAAAGAAATCAAAACCTAGGAGATTCAGGAAAGCCCTTCACTTCTCACACAATTGCTTGCTTATACCAGAAAGACAGCTATTAACAGAAATTCTACTTTACCTAGACACTTACCAACATAATAGCACAATCTTTGTTTTCTAGACATCTCCTCTCCTCTCACCTTCCTCCTAATGGTATCCTCAAGACCTGTAACCTCTCCTTAGCTCATATAAATCATGTTACCTATTTTTAGAATTTCCATGATCCTGTACATGCCTCCTTCTGTTACTCCTGAGTTACTCATTTTCTGTTTGTTTGCTAAGGCTTTTGTGTGTCAGATCTGGAATACACCTTGAGAGGAATGGATGAATACTGCTTGATTCTAATTAATTTCCCAGGTTAGTGGCTATGGTGACTAGAGCTAATTGTCTGGTTTGTCTACCTCAGGATATGGACTTTAAGGAATATACCCAAGTGGCTGCCAAAACTCCATTGGTTTCAGGGAGGTTCCCCGTCTTCTCTATCTGACATGGACTACCTATTTTCACTTTTTGTTGGTGGAAAGAAAATGTGTGTATGTTCATCCATCTAAGTTGATGAGCCTTAGGGCCATGAGTCCTCTTTCTGTGCCATCTGGGCTTTTATCTGACTCCAGCCTTGCTGGCAGTGCGTCACCTCTTTTGCCTCCACGACCCCCTCCTGATTCTGCACCACGATGGGCACGGCTTGCATAACTGGCTCTAAACCATCCTCATTGTCTCCGGTGCCTTTGGCTCCTGCTCCTCCTGCCCTCGCTATCAAAGAGTGAAGAGCCACTCCAAGCTGCTGGGCCAGCTCCTTATGAGGTTTAAACCGGAGCACCTCCCTAATCAACATGAAAGCGTCCAGGGACCCCTCCCTGGACTTAAACCACCCACTTCAGATCTCCCCACAGGTGCCCCAGGTAAAAACTGACTGTGAGGAACAGATTGATAGTTTAATGAAGATAGACATGTCTAAAGTTATCAGCACTGGGGCATCTGGGTGGCTCAGTTGGTTAAGTATCTGCCTTCAGCTCAGGTCATGATCCCAAGGTCCTGTTTTCCCTAAAGATATTCATGACTTACAGAAACATGATAAAGTATTCCTTTATGAACAAATTGGAGTATTTAAATTTTCTCTCCACCTGAACCCTCTGAAATTCAGAAACTCTCAACGAGTATTCTTTCTTCCTTAGCAATTATAATTATTTGTACAAGTTCAATGAAAATCTGTTCTCCTTTTAACAGGACACCACTGAAAGCATTGGTTATTTTATCAAGGCTTTGACTAGAATGTCATATTTGAGAGACACACATAGACACAGATTTGCTGAGACAGCTTTAAGGAATTTGATGACCATATGGAGCCAGGGAGTTGCCTGGAAATATTGACCTGATACCTTGCTTACAGAATTTCCAGTAGCCTTAGCAGGTAAACAAAGAATGTCACTACTTCTGGCAGGTACAGGGACCTCAGAATATTTTGGGGACCTCAAGAGGAGGAAAACACCCAAATCTATAGGTATTGCAGACAAGTCTGATGATAACTATTTGGCTTGTCTCTAGCCTCAAGAGGCTACTAAGAGTTCAATCTTAAAAAGTTCCAGCAAAGCAGATTTTTTTTTAAAAGATTTTATTTATTTATTCATGAGAGACACAGAGACAGAGAGGAGAGGCAGAGACACAGGCAGAGGGAGAAGCAGGCTCCATGCAGGGAGCCCAATGTGGGACTCGATCCCAGGACTCGATCCCGGGACTGCAGGATCACGCCTTGGGCCAAAGGTAGGTGCTAAACCGCTGAGCCACTCAGGGATCCCCCTCAGCTCTCACTTTGATCAATCCTATGCGGCTAGGGTAACAAAATTGCTCCTTAAAGGTCAGAGTATACTTCGCTCCTTGGAGCTAACTATGAACTTGTGCAGATAATAGATGGCCCCACCTTCCTCATAACTGGATTGGAGAATACACTGGGGGCATGCCCTTAGTTCCTGGGACAAGTCATCTCCCACTCACCAGCAATTCCTCATGAGGATACTGTTAAGGCTAGACAGGAGGCAAGTAAGATTTCTTCATGGTTTTCTCCCTTAGCCATATTTGTTCTGGGAGCCACCACTATGGATGTAAAAATTACAAATAGAGGCTTTAGCCAAGCATGCAGCAGCCACCTTTAACCAAACGTGAAGTCACCCATAAATTGGAAAAGTGGCCCTCCAAAACCTAATGGCCCTTGATATTCATACTGTAAGCCAAAAAGGAAGTTATGCTAATATTGAGACTAAATGTTGTGTATATATCCCGGAGGACTCTGCTAATGTATCCAAAGTTTTAGCAGACATACATACACAAATTAAGGCAGTGTCTGACTCCTAGTTTTATCAACGCCTGGTTACATTTTGGTTGGGAAGTGAACTATAGTCTACCTTAAAGAGTCTTCTTATCACACTTTTTGTTTTTTTAAAGAACTGAAAGCAGGATTTTTTTTTTTTTAGGGTTTTAAGTTATCTCTACACTTAACAGTGGGGCTCAAATTTATAACTCTGAGATCGAGTTCTATGCTCTACCAACTGAATGAACCAGGAGCCCCAAACTTCTTATTTTTATTGTAATATTAATCCTAATGTGTTGTCTCTTTTGCTTTGCTCTCTCCTATGGTCGAGGTACATGGAAACAGTTCCTAATTCCTTTGCCCAACTGACAGATGATCCTTAATACATGAAACAGTCCTCCCTGATGTCCATTCTGTACTCTATAGCAATGGTCTTCCATAATAGTTGCTTATAGGTGCAGACAGTGAACAGTTTTGGTTCATAAGTAGGGACATCTCTACGACCCTTATTACTTGAAGAAGCTATAGAACATGAGCCCCTTGCCTTTCAACAACCTTAAAAATTTAACTACTGAAAATTGGTCAGAGGTGAAATGATGAGGAATAGAAGCGGAAAAACGTTCACCTTTAGTGAACCTAAGGCTGACCTATAGCCTGCACAGTTTTTTTGTTTTTAAATATTTTATTTATTTATTCGTGAAAGACACATACAGAAGCAGAGACATAAGCAGGGGGAGAAGCAGGCTCCCTGAGAGGAAGCCCCATTCAGGACTCCATCCTAGGACCCTGGGATCATGACCTGAGCCAAAGGCAGACACTCAACCAGTGAACCACCCAGGTGTCCTTAGCTTGCATGTTTTTGTTTTTTTTTTTTTTGCTTGCATGGTTTTGATAAGGATCAAATAAGTGCTGGTTGCTACATTCTTTTATTTATTTTGTATTTTTTTTAAGATTTATTGGTTTATTTTAGAGTGGGAGAGGGAGAGTGGGAGGAAATTTCTGAAGCAGACTACATGCTGAACCGACAAGGGGCTCCATCTCACAACCTTATCACAATCTGAGCTGAAACCAAGAGAGGGTTTCACTCTCTTGGGGTAAAAACTGTACCACTCAGAGGCCCTTGTTGCTACATTCTTATGGGGTCTCATAAATGCTTGTGTATATCACCAAAATTTAATATCAAACTGAATGATAAACACCATAGAAATCATGCAAAATTAGTTTTACGAGTAGAAATTCAAAGAAGAGGGGATCCCTGGGTGGCTCAGCAGTTTTGCGCCTGCCTTTGGCCTGGGGCACAATCCTGGAGTCCCGGGATGAGTCCTGCGTCGGGCTCCTGGCATGGGGCCTGCTTCTCCCTCTGCCTGTGTCTCTGCCTCTCTCTCTCTATATGTCTATCATAAATAAATAAAAATAAATCTTTAAAAAAAAAAGAAATTCAAAGAAGACATTTATGATCTAACACTCCCGGCACATTCCTTCCTCCTTGAGCAGTACTGTATAACCACCAGCTTCATACAGCAAAAGTACAGCCCTTTCTGCCCATGAGTTCTATCCTCATGCTATTTAAATAAACCTTTTAAGTTGCACCTTATAATATCTCAAGAATTCTTTCTGGCCTTTCCATTTGATGACCCCGCAACAGGTGGAATGAAGTTTTGGGGTAATGGAACTGTCCTCTATGTTAATTGTGGTTATCAGTCTCACAATTGTATTCATTTCTCAAAACTTATAAAATTGTAGTTAAAAACATGAAAGCAGGCCCAAAATGGAGTTACTTATGATGAGCCCCAAGTCACCAAATCAAGATGTAGTTCACTTTCAGCTCTGCCAGAAGTGGAATCCTACACCAGTCAAATCACGTATCTCATCAGCAGAGTTAGGTAAGCTGCCTGACAGACCCCAGTCAGCCCCTAGGGAAAACTGGACTGCAGTAACCAACCAGCATTGTTATCTAGTGTAATTTCCTTGTTCCCACTCCCTTCTGTCTATAAACATCTTTCATTTTGGATACCTTCTTGGAGTTCCTTTCTGTCTTCTAAACTGTATGCTACCTGATTCATGAATCAATGAATAAAGCTAATAAGATCATTAAAATTTACTCGGGTGAATTTTGTCTTTTTTTAATACAGTATACTAAAATAGGTAAATTTTACTGCATATAAATTGTATCTTCAAGAGACCTGACAAAAATCTAAGAACTTAAAAAAAAAAAAAAAGCTGAAAATCCCCACTCTGATATACAATATAAGTGAAAACAATTAAACATTTTTTATTAAATTATTTGGTATGTGGGATGCCTGGGTGGCTCAGCGCCTGGTAGCTCAGTCTGCCTTCGGCTCAGAACATGATCTGGGGTCCTGGGATCGAGTCCCACATTGGGCTCCCTATATGGATCCTGCTTCTCCCTCTGCCTATGTCTCTGCCTCTCTCCCTCTGTGTGTCTTTAATGAATAAATAAATAAAATCTTTAAAAATAAATAAATAACTTGGTATATTTGTTTATATTTTGGATTTTAAAAAAGCTTTACTTAATTACTCTGCAATAAAAATAGATTTAAAAAATGAATACCATTAGAACATGCACAAATAAAGCTCTAACAATCCACATGGATTAGGAAAAGTTTTAGGTTTTCTTTTAGTTTCACATTTTTTAAAGTTTTCAAATAATTTTAAAGAAAGTTTGTCTCTGTTAGGTTTTTCAAAGGTTCAAGGAAATTACAATGTTTTCATTTCTGTAGATGTGCTGTTTCATACCAGAGAGCCCTGGGGTAAGCCAAACCTTAAGTATTCAAATTGCTAAATCAGGGATAAAATTGTATTTACAGAACTGTTAATGTTAAAATTTGCATGTAAAATAGGCTTAAACATGGGATATCCTGTTTTGGAATCTGGAGTCAAAAGATCCCAGAATCTATTCTCTGGCCCACTGAGTCCCTATAACAGTGACTCTTAACACTGACTCCAACACCTGCATAGCTTATTAAAATGCAGATATCTGGGTTAGAGCCATTATTTACATACTCAGAATCTTGGGGATGGGTCCCAAGAATCTGTTAAACTCTTCAAGAAATTCTTATGCACATTACCACTTGAGAACTCTTGACTAGATCAAAGTAAGACTGCCTACAGATGGGGGTTTCCCAGTGTTCCTACTGCCGGTAGAGATCCCAATAGCCAATTCAAAGAAGAGAAGGAATTCTAATGCTGAAAGCAATTATGCTCTTTTCAAATTTAAATTTACTCTGAAAAACAGCCAGGTTTTATTAGGCTAGTAACTGTGAATATAAATATACCTATCTTTTAAGGAGACACACACATTTTTAAAATGTTTCCTTTTTGTCAATGTGAAATCTGTTTGTGAAAATGTAATCTAAATGTATATACTCTAACAATCTTCCATTTTCCCTTACAAGTAAGTAAGACCTTTATGTGCCTTCTCTTTCAAATCTCTTAATTCAGGCTTTATGTCTTCACTGGGAGCAGAATGAAAGCATGAAAGTAATTTAGTTTTTGCATTTTTTTTCTTTTTACCTCAAGATTCAAAGAATCCTGATCTTAAGAATGGACTGGTTTATTTTGTTTGCTTGTTTGTTTGTTTAGTTTGGTTTTTGGTTTCTTTTAATGGACTGGTTTAGATATTATTTTAATAAGAGACACATCTTCCAAAGTGTCATAAAATTTGTGAAATAGCTTGAAACACCTTTTAAAATGATTGAAAATTATTTAATCACTCTTGAGTGTTTTTTTCTTATAATACACAATAAAGGGATCCCTGAGTGGTTCAACAGGTTTGGCGCCTGCCTTCAGTCCGGGCATGATCCTGGGCTCCCGGTGCATGGAGCCTGCTTCTCCCTCTGCCTGTGTCTCTGCCTCTCTCGCTCTCTCTCTCTCTGTGTCTCTCATGAATAAATAAATAAAATCCTTAAAATAAATAAACAAATAAAATACACAGTAAAGAAAAACTTTAAATTCACCTAAATATAAATCTTACATATTTTCTCTTGAAAATGGCTATATTTTGAATATTTTGTGAGTTGCCAACAATAAATGAATTTCAGAGGTGTTAAAACAATCATGGTCTTGTCTTCTCTTTATTTCTCCATGGAATATAATTCCCAGAAACAATCAATCTTTTTTTTTTTTTTTTTTTTAGAAACAATCAATCTTGACCATGCATTTACCACAACTTATAATTTCAGTGGAAACCATGGTCAAATAAAAAAAACAAGTCACGCCTATAAACCTTGTTCACTGGCAAAGTAGACAGTAGGACACTTTTTAAAAAATGTTACCATATTTACTTTTTAATAATGAAAAGGAAAAAGTTATTAAAAGCTAAAAAATGTTACCATATTTACTTTTTTATAATGAAAAGGAAAAAGTTATTAAAAGCTAAAAAATGTTCACTGAATATTTAAGTGTTTTCAAAATTAGGACAAAATTTGAAGTTTTCAATGGATCACTGCAAATACTAGGAAATATTATTTTGACAATAGCACAGACTTGGGAAATAGGAG
The DNA here is from genome assembly GCF_048164855.1 of Canis lupus baileyi. NCBI lineage: Eukaryota > Metazoa > Chordata > Mammalia > Carnivora > Canidae > Canis > Canis lupus. The sequence continues at coordinate 86,743,537 of NC_132838.1, forward strand.
ACTTAGATTCTAGCCCAACTTTGACATTGCCTCGTCATATAATCTTTGCAAGTCACTTTCTTTGAGTTTCATTCCTCATAATGGATACTAAAAGTGCTGGCACCTCAGCATGAACAAAGTGGTGCCAAACTGTACTAGTAATCGCTGTACTTGTTGCCCCCTAAAACTCAGTTAAAAAACAAAAATAACTCACTTTTTAATGACATTGTTATGACATTAACATGACTTTTTATATTGTGTAATAAAACATAACTTCTGGAAGACAGGATAACTCAGTGTGAGCAAATGCATGATATTACAAAATCACACATGGGGCAGGCACCTGGCTGGCTCACTGGGTAGAGCATACAACTCTTGAAAGGATTTCTACAATCTGAGAAGAGCTATGAAAATTTACTTCTCAAATTTGCTCTTTACTTTTTCTTCTACTAGCCAGACACTAAAGAAATTTGTAAAAATGTATAACAATGCCACTTGTCTCACTGATATTTTTGTTTCAAAAGTCATTTTTTGGGGTACCCGCAGTGGCCCAGCGGTTTAGCGCCACCTTCAGCCCGGAGTGTGATCCTGGAGACCAGGGATCAAGTCCCACATCAGGCTCCCTGCATGGAGCCAGCTTCTCCCTCTGCCTCTCCCTCTGCCTGTGTCATTGCCTCTCTCTGTGTCCCTCATGAATAAATAAATAATTTTTTTAAAAAAAAGTCATTTTTCTTAAAGTTATTAGCACTTAATTTGCATGTTGTTTATATTCATATTATTTATTAAATAATTATTTTTAAATTTCTGAGTTTTCATAGCTAATACAATAAGTATCAATAGATATAACCCACATAAACCCATATAAACCAAGCTTTCCCAGATTCTCAGTAATTTTTAAGAGTTACAAAGGGTTCCTGAAAGCAAAAAATTTCAGAACCACTGATCTAGACAATAAATACCAAGGGAAAAAGAACTGATCCATTTCTAGTACTTGCTAGAAGTAAAGGGCTTATTTTACTCTGCCACAACTCTGCTGGCACTACCTTCATTTCCTGGTTATATTATGACACTTTAACCTTTATCATAATTCAGCTCCACTTGCAATACTCTGACATATGCGATGACTAGGAGCTTTTGTAAACAATGAGCTATGGTACTCCACCCTTGGTGTACAAATACTAGAAACTCAACATTGACAGAGATTCAGAATAAAGTCACACTTCCTCCAGTGACTCTAAGCAATCTGCTAACATAGAAAGATTCTGAAACCATACGAAGGAATTATATCATATGCTACTTTAAAAATGCTTTTAAGAAAACAGTAACTAAATTCTAAAGAATTTCGAGTAGAAAAGTTAACAATTCACTTTCTTGTGTCTCTAAATGATGTGTTTAAACACAAATGGAGAGAGATTGTACTACCTCTTCTCACCACAGATTTGATTAGAAAGATTCTTAAAAGAGTACAAAATATTCATCTCGGATCAAGAGTAATTTATAAAAATAGAGAAAATGGAAATTATTGCACTTTATGCAGGCTATTTTAAATTAAAGCTTGCTGTATCAATCAATATATTTTTTTTAAAGATTTTATTTATTCATGATAGAGAGGCAGAGACACAGGCAGAGGGAGAAGCAGGCTCCATGCACCGGGAGCCCGATGTGGGATTCGATCCCGGGTCTCCAGGATCACGCCCCGGGCCAAAGGCAGGCGCCAAACCGCTGCACCACCCAGGGATCAATCAATATTAATGTCAAAAAGTAGATTTCATCACAGATGAACAACAGACAACAGTAATGAAAACTGTTCGCTTTTATATTTAAATATGAAGGACCAAGCTTCTGGGCAAGAATAAAGCCAGGGTTTACAGTCATCACATGCTTCAATATGATATGAATAGCAACCTGTGGGCAAAACTGTGGGACATTTTAATACTCCTGGAATGAGGTTGCACAACTCTCTTATCACTGATGAACCAGTAGAATCTCAATCTATTATAAGAAATGCAGGGGCTGAAAAATATAACTAAAGAGGCCAAACTATATAGTTTATTGTCATACACTGATAACATGGAGGGACTGATAACATTGTAGTATATAACAATGTTTACTTTTCAAAAATTGTTTATTATTTTTAAGTAAACTCTACCCCAAGGTGGGGCTCAAACTCACAACCCTAAAATCAGAGTTGCATGCTCTACTGACTGAGCCAGCCAGGCACCTCTACTCTTTAGTTTATTTTTTAAAGGATTTTCTTTATTTATTCATGAGAGACACAGAGAGAGAGAGAGAGGCAGAGACATAGGCAGAGGGAGAAGCAGGCTCCATGCAGGGAGCCCGATCTGGGACTCGATCCTGGGACTCTAGGATCATGCCCCAAGCCCAAGGCAGATGTTTAACCGCATTGTAGGATATTTCACAGCACATGTAGCATTCCTCCCAAATCTTTCAGTCAAGATCATCAAAATTATCTCGACACTGCCAAATATCCCCTGGTGAGGCAAAATCCTCCCCTACCAGTTGAGGACTACTAATGTAGAGGACTATAGGTCTGCCTCTAAGTTCAGAACCCAATTTGTTTGTGGCCTGCTGCTGTTTTACATCAGCTTCTCCTTTGTCTTCTGCTACTATGGTAATATTAAATATAAGCTAACACTATATTCTTGGTAAATTCTTTTTGATAAGTAGGAAGAGAAAAGCAAGCTAGAGACTCTAACACAAATAAGGGCATTTGCTCATGACACTTGTAAATTAATAGTTGAAAAAGGTTGTTTGGTTACATGAAATACATGGAATAAGAATTTTTTAGGTACTAGCTTAGGCATTTCAATGCCTGAACATAAAATCTATTTGTCTGGACACATGTATTTAAAAAAAAATAAATAAAAAGGGCTGCCTGGTAAAGCATGCAACCCTTTCTTTTCTTTTCTTTTTTTTTTTTTTTTTTTAGATGTCACTCAGGCTCCCCAGCATGCAACTCTTGTTCCCAGGTCCTGAGTTCAAGCCCTATGTTGGGCATAGAGCTAGCGAGGTTGCTTGCTTGTTTGCTTACTTGAATGAATCAATCAATCAAGCAAGCAGTGGATAATTTTCATAAACAAGATAAGTGACTATAAAAATTAACATAGGGCAGCCTGGGTGGCTCAGTGGTTTAGCACTGTCTTCAGCCCAGGGCGTGATCCTGGAGACCCGGGATCAAGTCCCACTTCGGGCTCCTGCATGGAGCCTGCTTCTCCCTCTGCCTCTCTCTCTGTGTCTCTCATGAATAAATAAATAAAATCTTAAAATAAATAAAAAATAAATAAAAATTAATATAGCATCAGGCTCAGATGAAGGGAAGAAAAAGACTTTTTGAATGAATAACACAATACTGAGAAATTACTGAAGACAAGAAAACATGACTTTGGAATGGGATCAATTTGCATTTGAATCTTAACTCCATCTGCTTTACTTTGTCTTGGGTAAAACACATAATCCCTTTGAGCCCAGAAAAAAAAGGGAAAAAAGCCCCCTTTATTTCTCATCTTGCATTGCTTGAGGAAAGGAATAATCTTTTCACCATCTGTATTTCAGTATAGCTAGAAAATAATCTTGACAAATGAATTTCAAGTAAAAAAGTCAAGACTCCTGAAATCAGAGTTGCATGCTCTACTTTCTTCTTTAGGAGCCATACAAATCATTTAGTATTTGTAAGATCTCTTGCTTTTCCAATAATTCAGCTCCACACTCAAGGTTATTTACAGGATTCCTAAACAACTTGGGACTGACCAAGCATAGTAATAATGTTTTTCATTTATCTTTGAGTTTCTTTTTCAAAGTCAAAACCAAGACTTTTGAAAGACGAAGTTTTATACAAAAAGATTTAGACCTGTCCTGATCCACAATTCTTACATATATAAGTAATCTTTAAGTCTAATTATGATTAGACCATTTGGGTGTCAAGGAGATGTTAGTGGCACCAGAGTAGCCTTCTAATCCCTGGTGGAGGAATCAAAAGACATAAGCCAAAACAAATGGGAATTCTGCTACAGGATTAATGCTGACCTCTCATTAAGTAGCATACAAAGTGGTGGCTCATGTCAGCTCTTTTACAGAAAAGAAAAGCTGTGAAAAGCTGAACATTATTTTTATAAGTCTTTTATTTTATTTTTATAAAGACTTAAAGATTTGAATGTTCAATGATATTTAAAACTACCTTTATCAAAGGGTAGTACCAGGATCACATTGTTTGCATAGCACTAACAGGTGACAAGCATGTTTATCCCCTTCCCTCTCAGGACCATCTTCCCATCCCCCTCTACCAAATACAAAATTTTCAGCTCTTCCAGCTAGTTAGGACATCTTTTCCAAAAAGTCTCTGGGAATGATCCAGGGTTGTTTTCAGTAACTGGGAGAAACTGTCATAAAGAACATGATTATAAAAATCCTGGGGCACCTGGGTGGCTCAGTCAGTTAAGTGTCTGATTTTAATCTCAGGTCATGATCTCAAAGTCCTGAGATTGAGCCCCACATCAGGCTCCCTGCTCAGGGGGGAGTCTGCCTCTCTCCATCTGCTTCTCCCCCAGCTCATGCTCTATCTCCCTCTCCCTCTCAAATAAATATATTGTTAAAGATTTTATTTATTTATTCATGAGAGAGAGAGAGAGAGAGAGAGAGAGAGGCAGAAACAGAGGCAGAGGGAGAAGCAGGCTCTCTGTGGGGAGCCTGATGTGGGACTCAATCCTGGAACCTGGGATCACACACCGGACTGAAGGTGGCACTAAACCACTGAGCCACCAGGGCTGCCCTATCATGAGCTTTCCTGATCCAAGGACTGCAGCAACTCCAAGACAGGACAGAGTTATTAACCTTTGGTTCTAAGTGTCCATATCCAATCATTCTTTTTTTTTTTTTTAAGATTTTTAAAGAATTTTTAAATGTATTTATTTTGAGTAATTCCTATACCCAACGTGGGGATCAAACTCATGATGCCAAGATCAAGAGTCACATGCCCTGAGTGAGCCACCCAGGCACTCCATGTTATACCAACATGTAGAGAGAATCACTTTTTTTTAAAGATTTTATTTATTTATTCATAAGAGACACAGAGAAAGAGAAGCAGAGACATAGGTAGAGGGAGAAGCAGCTCCATGCAGGGAGCCCGACGTGGGACTCAATCCTGGATCCCAGGATCACGCCCTGAGCAAAAAGCAATGTTCAGCTGCTGAGCCACCTAGGTGTCCTGAGAAATCACTTTTTTAAAAGATTTTTATTTTGGGGGGACCTGGGTGGCTCAGTCAATTAAGCGTCTGCCTTTAACTCAGGTCATGATCTTGGCTTCCTGGGATCAAGCCCCATTTGGGCTCCCTGCTTGCAGGGAACCTGTTTCTCCCTCTCCCTCTGCCTGCCGATCCCCCTGTTTGTGCTCTCTCTTGCTCTCAAATAGTCTTTTAAAAAATAAAGTGAAATAAAACAAAAGACTTTCATTTTTTAAATAGTCTCTACACCAACATGGGGCTCAAACTCCCAACTTCATGCTCCACCAACTGAGCCTACCCCTACAAAACTATAAATCATATAATAGGTCTATCAACTAAAACTACATGGCTTACAGCACAACCAGCTATACAGAATATAGGAGAAAACACAGTTAATTCATTCATGGAAATCTAGCCTTGGATAGCACAAACAGTTGCCAAATTTCCCTACAGCTAATTTGGGCCAGTGAGCATAAAATTCAACAGATTTGTTTAAAAGTATACTTTTGGAGGAAATGCTAAAGAAAATGAAGGAAAGACTGAAAAAAGGATAGAGAAATTCATATATTTAAAAGGGAGTCGGGGCAGCCCAGGTGGCTCAGCGGTTTAGTGCCACCTTCGGCCCAGGGCGTGATCCTGGAGAGCCAGGATCAGGTCCCATATCCAGCTCCCTGCATGGAGCCTGCTTCTCCCTCTGTGTCTCTGCCTCTCTCTCTCTCTGTGTGTCTCTAATGAATATATAAATAAAAATATTTAAAAACAAAAAACTAAAAATAAAATAAAAGGGGTCAACTCCACCTATAACAAATACCAAAAATTCTGCTCTCAAAGAGTGATACAGGAAGAAAAAATCTAGATAGCTGAAATTAGACTTTCTGTTAGGCTTTTATCTTTCAGTATTAAAAGAAGTATCTTATGCAAAATATATCACCCAAATTAAAACATTAAAAAATGTTAAATATTCTCAAGAAAACACATTACCCCATAGCTTGAGTTACAGATTCACAAAAAGGCTGACATGATTTTTCAATTAAAATAAACGACAAAGGTTATACCATATTTATTATTTAGACTAACCTTCTAAACTCATATATATAAAAATATTACCACATATAAATTGTAGTAAATGTATGTAAATTCAAACTCATATGTGTAAAAATACTATCACATATATTAAGCTAATTTTTATATTTAAAATAATCATTTTTCTCTTGCAAGCAGCAATTACCTCCTGATATGGTTCTTACTCAGCTGAGCTAAAGGATGGAAGAAAGTAGCACCAGCATGTACATAATAAAGCTGATAAAAGAGAATACCAGAATTATAGAAAAACAGTGAGGTACAGAGGGATGAGAAACAAAGTCCAGTATCTTTTCATTTAGACCAAAATCTTCAAAGGAATAAAATTATAGGTTATCAATCTAGCAATTTATTTGATACTCAATCTAAGCCATTTCAGTAACCTTCATGTATTTTTTTTAAAGTTTTTATTTATTTATTCATGAGAGAGAGAGAGAGGCAAAGACACAGGCAGAGGGAGAAGCAGGCAGAGGGAGAAGCAGGCTCCATGCAGGGAGCCCGACGTGGCACTCGATCCCAGGACTCCAGGATCATGCCCTGGGCCAAAGGCAGGTGCTAAACCGCTGAACGACCCAGGGATCCCCAGTAACCTTCATGTATTGAATTAAAAACCAGACCTCCTCCCCCCCCCCCCCCACGCAGGGTGACAGATGGTAGCAAGCATAGCATAATGTATAAACTTGTGGACTCACTATGTGTATACCTACAACTAATATAACATTGCATGTCAACTACATTCAAATAAAAACTAAAACTAAAAACTAAAAACATCAGGCCTAGGGCAGCCCGGGTGGCTCAGCGGTTTAGCCCTGCCTTTAGCCCAGGGCCTGATCCTGGGGACCTGGGATCGAGTCCCACATCGGGCTCCCTGCATGGAGCCCGCTTCTCCCTCTGCCTGTGTCTCTGCCTCTCTCTCTCTCTCTCTCTCTCTATCTCTCATGAATGAATAAAAAAATCTTTAAAAAAAAAATCAGGCCTCTTTCAAGACCCCTTTGGTAAAGACGATCCACAATAAATAACGTCATCTGGTCAATGGGAGAAGAATTTTGCAAAACAAACTCTCTCCTCTCAGCCCTAACCTACCTTTTATGAAGATTCCATTAAAATGGTGCATTATTTATAGAAGAATGGAGTGGGGAAGGACGAATCCACTTTATTTTATTTTATTAAGATTTTATTTATTCATGAGAGACACAGAGAAAGAGACAGAGAGAGAGAGAGAGAGAAAGAGAGAGGCAGAGAAACAGGCAGAGGAAGAAGTAGGCTCCCCCAGGGAGCCCAATGCGGGACTCGATCCCAGGACCCTGGGATCACGACCTGAGCCGGAAGGCAGAAGCTCAACCACTGAGCCACCCGGGTGCCCCTGAATTCACTTTATAATGCAGGAATCAGCATGTTTAGATGAAATTCTACATGGGAGAATGGGCATTTTTTTCTCTATTTACCTTAATATTTAGTTGGATACAATTTTGAATATTGAGGAATGAAATAATAAACTATGATACATATATTATTAGTAAGGTAATTAAGAAACATAACTCACCATTTTTTAGGCTTTGACAATGGTTTATATTTGCTGTATTTTACACGCCATTCAAGAACTTCTTTACAGCGCTGACAAACTCCATCATGAAGCTTTGCATTAATTTTCTTAAACAGAAAAACAAAGTTGGAATTTCACCTGTGAGCCAGCATTGCAAACCCATGAAAAATGCACATGAGAAATTTCAGTTTTTAAAAATAGTAACATAACTGAATCTGTGTAACATTCTATGATACACTATATATTTTTATATGCATTACTCAAGTTGGTTCTTTACAAAGGCAAAGATTCTTAACTAGATGTGGCTCAGAATCATCCAGGAAACTTTTTAACCTCTTGGCAAGAGCATTTTAGATAGCCCTCCTCATTGATTCTGATGTGCACAAATGTTAAAATTCAAATTTATATAGTTAAGATATGTGCATTTTACTGTATGTAGGTAATAATAGGGAAGAAATAACAATGCAATAATAAAGTAGAAAACCTAATGCATATTTTAAGACTACTGTTTCCAACAATTCAAATCTTACCAATGAGAAATGAGAAAATACACTGAGAAATTATAGTCCTAAATTGTCAGTCTCTAGGGGAGAGCAGAAATTATGACACCTGAGAAAGGAGCGTCAGGGAGAAGCAGCTGGAAGCAAAAAGGCATTTAATTCTTTAATTTAATATTTTTGTATTTTTAAAAAGACTTTGGGTTTTTTTTAAGGATTTTATTTATTTATTTGACAGAGAGAGAGCAAGCAGGGGTAGTGGCAGGCAGGAGAGGGAGAAGCAGGCTCCCCACTGAGCAGTGAGCCCAGCCCAACTGCGGGGGTGGGGGTGGGGGGGTGGGGGTGGAGGTGGCTAGATCCCAGGACCCGGGCATCACAACCCAAGCTTAAGGCATTAAGGCAGATGCCTAACAGACTGAGCAACACAGGCACCCCAACATTTTTTTACCCCAACATTTGTATATTCTTATGTGAAGAAAAAATGTTATAAAAAATGTTGCTAATCTGATTTCTTCAAAACAAAATAAATGTGTGCATGGAAATATCTGTGCTGGGGAAAGGGATTTATGAAACAAAAAAACATTTATTATGATTTTCTTCTCAAAATGTATTGGGAAATTAGGAGAATGAAAAATATATAAACATGTCATGTGTTTTCCCCAGTAGTTTTATATTCTATAACATATTCATGTGATTCAGGACCCAGAGTACTTATTTTCACTAAGTTCTCTGAGAATTCTCTAACTTACTTTGGCCATAAAAGCCTGGTCTTTCTTGGCCTATTGTCAGAATAATGAGAAGACGACATTTTATGTTTTCTTTGCTTCCTTTGTTTCCTTTTTTTAATTTCTCAAGAGGTGAAAGAAAAGGATCACAAAAGATGCAGATTCTTTGGGAGGTTATCTGATGCTGAGTTAAAAGTACAACGTTTAAGGATCTGAAAAAAAAAATCTGAAACTTTTGAACTGTGCTTGATATTCTTTAAAGTTTTAAACAAGAAGGTAAAATAATTTGACAAAACATTTATTCTAAGAGAAAATATTTCAAGGGTGTTTTCAAGCCACAAAGTAAGCTGTGGATATATTATGTTTGATTTTACTTCTGTGGTAAAACACATATTCTGTTATTTATGAATTGTGCATGGGTATTCCTTTCTCCCTGACTTAAATGGAGAGTTCCTGGGAAAATAAATTCTACATGATACTATATTCCTTCCTATAGTGGTCTGTTGTTGCCAGAAAGAGGGAAATCTGTGTCCAATACCAAACTCCTCTTCTTATCAAACTTGATACTTAGTTATCCCATATAAGACTTGCTAAGAAATACCCAGAACTAAAGTTCACATTTCATCATTTGTTCTCATTGCTTTCTATTGCTTAGAATATCTTACTAAAAAGCATTACGTGTATTTTCCTAACTCTAACAGTAATGGGAACAAGCTAACGACTTGAACTATGATTACAAGATAAATGTGATATGAACTTTCTTAATAAAATATTCTTAGAATGCAAAACATTTTGTTACTTGCAATTTTATTATATATAACACATTCTGCTCGTTAACTAGGAAGCATTATTTGGTTTCTTGTTTGTTTCTGTATCCAATTTCTGAGCACCAGTTCATCTTGATTTACAAAGCTGCACATAGCGTGGAAACTGGTTTCTTTGGGGTGGATTGGACAGTAGAACAAAACCGGTCTTTGTGGAAACTTGTTCTGTGAGTGGCGTGTGAAGCAGTATAAATGGAGATGTTGTAGAGAGTTCACATGACTAACAGGCACTACTACAAAATTGAACTTGATTTTGATGTGTTAAGAAATGAGAGTAACAATGAAAATGAATGGTACTCTCCACTTAAAAAGAACTGCAAAAAGAAAGAAAACTGTGCACCTTGCCTTATTGTATTTTGGCAATCTAGAAAAAGTGAATTCCAGAGATGTGAGCAATGAAAACTAAATCCTAGTTCTAGGAATCATTCTGCCCCAAGCAAAGAAGATTGCAATCTTACCTTACTCACACCTATGTTTACAACTAACCCAGTTTTGGCAATTAATTTTAGCATATTCCTCCTCGTAGAAATAATAGGTTATTAAGGTTAAGATTTAAGCATGTCCAAATATAAAATCAAAACTTAGTTTCATAAGTACAAAGCCTTTAAAGATCATTCTTTAAAGCTACTTTCCAGAATTTTATTTATTTTTCTTTTAAGATTTTATTTATTTCTTCATAAGAGACACAGAGAGAGGCAGAGACCCAGGCAGAGGGAGAAGCAGGCTCCATGTGGAGCCCAACGTGGGACTTGATCCCAGGTCTCCAGGATCATGCCCTGGGCCAAAGGTGGTGCTAAACCGCAGAGCCACCCGGGCTGCCCTACTTTCTAGAACTTTAAAGGAAAAAAGCTTCAGAGTAAGATTCCACTGAACTTAGGAACCTTTTTTTTTTTTTTTTTTTTTTAAGATTTTATTTATTTGATAGAGAGCGAGAGCACTCGCACAAGCAGGGGGAGCAGCAGGTAGAGGGAGAGGAGAAAGCAGACTCTGGGCTGTGCAGGGAGCTGGATGCGGGGCTCGATCCCACCACCCTGAGATCATGATCCCACCACCCTGAGATCATGACGACCTGAGCCGAAGGAAGATACTTAACTGGCTGAGCCACCCAGGTATCCCATGAACCTAGGAATCTTAATTAAATAAGAAAACCTTATTTATAAATTGAACACTTTTAAGTTAGAATAAACAGGGTGTGTCAAACCATTTACTTAATATATATGTAAAGTCTTAGCCATCCTTGACTCATATAACATATTTTATTCCTGCTGTTAACATTCTGTTGTCAGACAATTCATCTTTTGTAATGTAAAGCGGCAATCTCAAGAAATTAGGTGAGGACTTTACCACCCAAGAGCCAAACTGTAAATATAATATCTGTATCAACAGGCTGATACTGAAAAATACGTTATAAAATATAAAGTATGTTTTAACGGAAAGAAGATACTATTATGGGGGAAAGAAATTTGAATACTACTCAAGAAAAACTAATAATTTTTCATTAGGATTTTTTTTTTGTACATCATATTCCCTTCAGAAATGCTAATAGCAAACAATGGCATATTTTGCTTCCCTTCATTAATTGGGGAAAAAAAGGAATTATAAAAATTAAAGTCAAGGAAAATGACAATTCTAACAGCTGCTGAAAATCCACTTCCAAGAAATGGCTTGCTCTTCCCCCTGCTTCATCCTTTCCTCCAAAATAAGGTTTTGGGGGATGCCTGGGTGGCTGCCTTCAGCCTGCCTGCCTTCGGCCCAGGGCATGATTCTGGGGTCTCGGGATCGAGTCCCACATTGGGTTCCTTGCATAGAGCCCTCTTCTCCCTATGCCTATGTCTCTGCCTCTCTCTGTGTGTGTCTCTCATGAATAAATAAATAAAATCTTTTTAAAAAATAAGGTTTTGGGGCTAATATAGCTATAACAGTATTACCCCAGAAAATAGATATGTATGTGCTATTTATATTTAAAAGTATATATTTTTAAAATTTTCTAGTAATACCCCCTTATTATAAATTTGGTTAGAGGATAAAGGATCTCTAGATTTGAGAGCAAGAACTTATAGATTGATAACAATAACATAAAAATCTTTTAGGTTGTGACTTTCAAACTATAAACTCTTTTGTTTTAAATCCTTTTAATATGGCCAGAACAGGGAAAATGATGAAGCACTCAGGAGTGCAGCTGAGAAGTGCATTTGCTAGAGATGGAACCACAAGTGAGATCCATGCTTTCTAGCAGCCAGTAAAAAACGAGCTCCACTCCCCTACCTGCTTCAATGCTTGTAATATGCCCCAAAGCCAGTTTCTCAGAAGTAGTATAACTATTCTGGTGACTAAAACCCAAAGTCTAGTCTTTCCCAAAAAGGATCTCCTATGATACAGTAAGCCATGCTCTCAACAACACCCTTATGATATAAAGCATTTCACAGAGCTGTTTCTACCAGGGTTCTCCAAGTAGTCTGGTGTTACATAATGTCAAATACAGCGTGGTAAAAGTTATTCTCAAGGGTACAATGTAGGTACATATGCCTGATATTAATAGAATCTACAGGAATGTACCCCACATAATAAGGTCATCAGAAATAGTATTTCTCTTAACTAAGTTCTAAAAACATTCACCTCTATTATGAAAAATTTCAAACATGCAGAAAAGAGTTCAAACAATACTAATACATAGCCATATATACATTATCTAGAGACAACTGTTAACAATTTTTTAACCTATTTGTTTTCTCTGTGTGTGTACACTTAAAGTTGCAGATATCAGGACTCTTTACCTCCTAATCATATGTATCCTAGAAATCTTTTCCTCTAATTAACTACACTATTGTTACACTTTTAAAAAAAAAGAAAAATAACCCTCATCATTGAATGTAGCTGATCTATATTGAAATTCCCTCACCTTCCTCCTGCCCTCTAAATCAGTATTCAAGTACTATTTGACAGTTATCTCTCTTTTGTTCTACAAGAATTCCCCCCCCCCTTTTTTTTTTGAGAGAGAGAGAGAGAAAGAGCCAGCGTAAGGGAGAGGGGCAGAAGGAGAGAGAAAGAATCTGAAGCAGGCTCGATGAGGGACTCAATCTCAGGACCCGAGCCAAAATCCAAGAGACGCTTAACCAACTGAGCCACCCAGGTGTCCCAAGATTTCCCTCTTTTATCCTCTCTTGCACTAATCTTTTTGAAAATAGCAGGTCTTTGAAATTTCAAAGTAGTATCTGAAAACATCCCACATTCTGGATATGTCTGATTGTTTCTTCATAGTATAATTTAACTCATTGCTTTATGTACCATATTTCCATAAAATGGAAGTTAGGTTTAAAGGCTTGGTTAGATCCAGGTTTAACATTTTTTGGTAAGAGTAGTTCATATGTGCTGCTGCTACACACTTCATATTACTCCCCCTAGGAGGCACAAAATGTCCAGTTCTCACCTAGTCAGGGATATGAAATTTGCCTTGGTTAAGATGGTGACTGCCCTGATCTCCTCAAATTATAAAGATTAGCAATAATCTATGCAGGTCATGTTAATATACTGTTCCATAATATATTTCATCTCATGGTTCAGTACCCATTCAAGATCCTTTGCCTGAATTAATTAATTAATTAATTAGGTAAGCTCTATGCCTAATATGGGGCTTGAACACACAACCCTTATATCAGGGGTAGCATGCTCTACCAACAGAGTCAATCAGGTGCTCCTGAATCAATCACTGTAAATGCTAACTATATCATTCTTTATATATTCATTAAAAATTTTTAAAAGGTTTACCAGCTGGGGGGCACCTGAGTGGATCAGTCAGTTGAGCATCCCTCTCTTGATTTCAGCGTAGGTCATGATCTCAGGGCTGTAAAATAGGGCCCCATGTCAAGCTCCGTGCTTAGTGCAGACTCTGCTTGAGATTCTCTTTTCTCCTCTACCTCTCCCCCAACTTGTAATCAATCAATCAATCAATCAATAAAATATTAAAAAAAAGATTACTAGCTGGGGGCACCTAGGTGGCTCAGGGAAAAACATGTGACTCTTGATCTCAGGGTCATGAGTTGGAGTCCCACACTGAGTGTAGAGATTACAAAAGTAAATAAATAAACTTTAAAAATAATAAAAAAAAAGAATAAAAAGGTTACCAGCTGAAGTCAGTCATTATATTTTAATATAATGCATATATTATATCCACATATAATAAAATCGGCCCATTTTAGATGTATTAAGTCTATGCATCTCACAACCAAGATATAGCTATTTTTCATTACTCTATGCAGGTCCTGATATGGAGACCTACATTGGGCTCCCAGCACAGTGGGGAATCTGCTTCTTCCACTGCCCTTCCCCCTGTTCCTATGTGTTTTTTGTCTCTCTCTCTTTTCCTCTCAAATAAATAAATAAAATCTTAAATAAGAAAATAAACAAATAGATAAGAGAGTTCCCTTGTGGCCCTTTTTTGTCAATCCCTTTTGCCAATCCCCAGGCAATGCTGATTTTTAATCTGTTCCCATAGTTATGCCTTTATCAGAATGTCATATATGGATATATATGAATATGGATAAAGTATATGCAGAGCTCATTCTTTTTTATTGGTGAATGGTATTCCATTGCACAGATGTGATACAATAACATTTACTCATTCACTATTTGAAGGATGTTCAGGGTTCGTTCTAGTTTTGGGTGGTAATATTTGCATACAAGTTTTTGTGTGGACTTCTTATTTCTCTTAGGTGAATACCTAAGAATGGTATTGTTGGATTGTGCAACCATTTTTTTAAAGATTTTATTTATTTATTCATGAGAGACACAGAGAGAGAGAGGCACAGACACAGGCAGAGGGATAAGCAGACTCCACGCAGGGAGCCCAACACAGGACTCAATCCCAGGACCCCAGGATCAGGCCATGAAGCTGAAGGTGGCGCTAAACCGCTGAGCCACTAAGGCTGCCCTCAAATCCTATTTTTAAATGTTTAAAAGTACATTTACATGTTTAAAAGTGGTGTGTTTTTTTTTTGTCACAAACCTGGGAAAGAAAATTATCATAACTGAAAAAAAATAATAAAAAAAAAGAAAATTATCATAATTGGCATGGAACTCAAATTTCTTATAGCTATAACTAGCCTTTGGTTTGATCATATTTACAGAACACTTTTTGGACTCAACTTTTCAAGTGGATAAATATGAAATGGGACAGGGGAGAAGATAGAGTTCAACCAGAAATCCCTTTTGTATTCTGTTCCGTAGTCTGCAAACTTTGTTCATTTTCTTACTGCTTAATTTTGCAACTACAGTGGTTCTTTACCTTTAATACTTCTCCCCACTGGGTATTAACAATGGCACATTAGGTTATACAGTTTTCTTATAAGAATTACTTTTGTAGATGAAAAATAATTTACAGACGAATTTTATAGATTTAAAACAATATGAGCAATTACATCTATTCATATTAAAGAAATGTTATAATACAGATAAAGAAAAAAAGGCAAGTCTTATCAAAAAAGCCATAATTTCCAGCACTTAAAGTATATTTACAAAACTTTCAGCTTTTTCTGTACATGTTGTTTTATAACCTGTTATTATTTTTTCACATTAATATATATTTTGAAAGCTTGTTTTTATTCGCTGCATTATATAATAATACTATCATTTACTTAACCTGTTTCCTGTTATTTGACAATTTGGCTGTCTCCAATTCCTGACTGAATAGATACAGATACATAAATATTTTTTAAAGTAAGCTCTACACCAACATGGGGCTTGAACTCATGACCCTAAGAGCAAGAGTCACACACTCCATCAACTGGGCTGGCCAGGTGCTTCTAATTGTCCCTTTCTTGAATCAAGTACATAATTACTTGGATATGGAAGTAAATGTTCATAATCTTGCCTATAAAAATTTGCTTTGCTTTTTATCCAGGTAGTTAACATTTTAAAAAGAATAGAAAACACGGCCATTTCCTTTTCAAAAAGAGAATTTAAAAATACTCTTGCTAAATCAACTTAATATCACATTTAGACCACCATTAATATATCACCCAGGATATCAACATTGAATTCTATTGAATTCAAACTTTCAAACCTACAAACTCTTTTTTAGTGTAATAAAGCAGTAATAAATGTGAACGTCCATTACTCTCAGAAATATGTTATTTGGATTAAGACATTGAGTCTTCCTATTTTTATGTATTTTATTATTTCACAAAATGAGCTGGTCATATAAATAGCCTAGAAATACTTTTGAAGTGAGTTCTTTTTTTTTTTTTTTTGAAGTGAGTTCTGATAGTAAAACTGATTTTACTGTCAAAAAGGAAAAATGTAAAACAAAAGTTAAAAAAAATTAAAAACAAAAACAAAAGTTACTTTGGGCTTACTTCTTTTTAGGAAACCATTATTCAATATAGCTAATTACAGATTAGCTGCCAACATTGACAACAATTTTTCAGAAAAAATTCAGGCCAAGTCTCCTTTAAGCAAAATAATACCTTAGGGTTCTAAAATACTTACTATACATCCATACATCATATTCATAAATATTTGAATTACCAATATTTGATTTTTTACTATATAAAATTCTAAAAAAAGATACCTCAAGCATAGGGACATCTGGCTGCTTAGTCAGAAGAGCCAGCATCTCTGATTTTAGGATCATGAATTTGAGATCCATACTGGGTGTAGAGATTACTAAAAAGAAAAGTAAATCTATTATTTATTTATTTATTTATTTATTTATTTATTTATTTATCTATCTATCTATCTATCTATCTATCTTAGAAAAGTAAATTTAAACCCAACACTAAAAAACACAGAAAAAAACAAAGAAAATGGAAAAACAAAACAAAACAAAACACAGGAGCACCTGGGTGGCTCAGTAGGTTTAGCTTCTGACTCTTGATATCTGCTCAGGTCATGATCCTACGATTATAAGATAACCCCAAGTGGGGTGCCACACTGGGCATGGAGTCCACTTGGGATTCTATCTCTCCTCCTCCCTCTTCCCCTCCCTCCCCTCATGTACACACATTCTCATGTTCTCTTTCTCAAAAACCCAAAACAAAATGATACCTAAAGCATAAATTGAGGTATATTTCTACTATCAGCTAAAATAATTTTCTTCCCCAAAGTCTACTCTATCTTCTTTCCATTTACTCTGTATTAATCTTAAGTCTTTAAAGAATCAATACCAAACTGAAAGTTTAAATATACTTCAGAAATACCCAAACTGCTCCTTTTACTCAATATATTTAAAATATGAGCTTTTTATAGTCAAGAAATAATATTTGTGTCCTTCTCCGAGTTTTTTTGTTACTGCTGGAATCTTTAACAAGTGACATCTGTGAAAATAAACAATTGCATTTTCATCCAGACACTGAATATAAAATGAGTCCTGATCATCCCAAACAGAAGACTATTCTCTCAATAAGCGGGTAGAGCCATTGTCAGTTGGAATTATACAGAGAGGGCCTGTTACAAACTACCCAAACTACCTACTGATTTATTTCAGCAGCCAAGCAAACTACC
This sequence comes from Canis lupus baileyi, assembly GCF_048164855.1. NCBI lineage: Eukaryota > Metazoa > Chordata > Mammalia > Carnivora > Canidae > Canis > Canis lupus. The sequence goes on from NC_132838.1 coordinate 86,760,919, forward strand.
CAGATTTTCACTGACAAACTTAATGCAAACAGACATCTAAGTGGAGTCACACCTCCCTACGGGCAAAAACATGCCACTGCATTATCTTCTAGCAGTAGAGAAACCTACTTTATTTTATTTTAAATAATTTATTTATTTATTTATTCATTCATTCATAAGAGACACAGAGAGAGTGAGAGAGAGAGAGAGAGAGGCAGGCAGAGGGAGAAGCAGGCTCCACGCAGGGAGCCCCATACGGGACTCTTCCTTGGTCCCCAGGATCACACCCTGGGCTGAAGGCAGTGCTAAACCACTGGGCCACCCGGGCTGCCCGAGAAACCTATTTTAAACAGTATTTTTACCCAAAGTATATTTGCTCATTTACTCTAAGAAAATTAAAATAAATTAGTGCTGTGCATTTTAACAAGTAAATATTTCTAAAAGATACTAAACAACCAGTATTTAACAGCGTTGTTAAACAGTATTTAACAGCGTTGTTAAACTGATCAATCGCTTTTTAAAATGTCAGTCTTTTCTTCCTCAAAATTTTGCTGTAAATGATCAAAATGTCAATGGTTTTATCAAAAATGATTTTTGTCTTTCCTGAAAAAAGACCTTACAAAGTAGGATTGTATCCCTAACTCCATTTGCTCCTTCTCAAGATCCTTTGCTGAGGCTTCTTCCTCTGCTTACCCCTTAAAAACATCCAATTCCCCATTTTTTATTTAGTCATCCATTCATGCATTCACTCACTTACTCTGTCTCTGTCTCTCCAACCAAGGTGGCTGCTCAGTACTTTCACATTATGTGATTACTCTTGGTCAACTGAACCTATACCCACAGCCTCAACAAGAACTCCATGAAGACTATAACCAAAACTACACTCCCAGTCCTACTGTCTCTCTGAAGGTTCTGATATCTCAGACTGTGTGTGCAATATTCACTTTCCTCCTCATGCAAATCCTTGAACTATCTCAAATTCATGAACCAAATAGCAGTCACTATCTTAGCAATAAAATCTGTTTCCCCTTTGCTCCGAGCTTCATCTTAAGAAAGTCTTCTTGTAGGCTCAAGTACAAAAATCTCAGGTCACCTTTGGCTTCTCCCTCCCCCTTTACCAAAATACCAATACTGACAAAATAGATATTTAAACAATGCCCCCAGCTGCGTCTTCTACTTTATATCTCCTCACTTCCTTCTAGCAGGTCCTTATTTCTGATCTGTATTACTGAAGTAGCATCCCAAATGGAAGATGGACTGGGGAGTATCAATGAGGGAGAGACAGAACGGGAGACCAAGCCATCAACAGTTATATTTTAGTGGACTTCTCTCCCTAACTCTCCCATGGTTGGAAACTGACACTCTTTTTTTCTCTCTCTTTTTTTTTAATTCATGAGAGACAGAGAGATAGGCAGAGACACAGGCAGAGGGAGAAGCAGGCTCCCTGTGGGGAGCCCAATGCAGGACTCAATCCCGGGACCCGGAGATTATGACCTAGGCAGAAGGCAGACACTCAACCACTGAGCTACCCAGGTGCCCAGGATACTGATACTCTTTAAGGCACTTCTAAGACTGATAGTCAGGGGCAGCCGGAGTGGCTCACCGGTTTAACGCAGCCTTTGGCCCAGGACGTGATCCTGGAGACGGGGGATGGAGTCCCCTGTCAGGCTCCCTGCATGGAGCCTGCTTCTCTCTCTGCCTGTGTCTCTAGCTTTCTCTCTGTGTGTGTCTCTCATGAATAAATAAATAAAATCTTATAAAAAAAAAAAAAAAAAAAAAGAAAGACTGATAGTCAGAACTCTCTGCAATTTGATCCCTACTTTTCTTTCTGGTCCTATCTCCTGTTTCCCTCCCTGTGCATCTAAGTAAGCACTCCCAAGTAAACAAATCTGGTCACACAGAAAGTACACTGTGCCTCCTCCTGTCCTTGCTGTGCTGGCACTGCATCTCCTTTCGCTCAGTACTTGCATGCTAATTTTTAACTCTTCATTCATACTCCAGCTCTGCTTTCCAAGCAATCACCCCAGATCACCTGTAGTATTTCCCACCTCATCCAACTCAGAAGATGTACACCAACACTCCCAATAGCCAGGCCACGCTGCACACTAGAGATGCAGGGTTTAAAAAAGAGTGAGGGAGGGCAGCCCTGTTGGCTCAGCAGTTTAGCACCGCCTTTGGCTCAGGGTGTGATCCTGGAGACCTGGGATGGAGTCCCATGTCGGGCTCCCTGCATGGAGCCAGCTTCTCCCTCTGCCTGTGTCTCTGCCTCTGTGTGTGTGTGTGTGTGTGTGTGTCTCATGAATATATAAATAAAATCTTTAAAAAAAAGAGTGAGGGAAGGTCCTTGCCTTTGAGCAAATAAGCAGGTAAATGAAAAGAACAGTTTTGACACTGGAAATTGTGATGACAGACAAACCAGAAGTGTTTTGGGATCATCCTCCACCTAACAGAGTCCAGTACACAGGGAAGACCTTGTGGATGCATGAGAAACATTCGGCCCTCTGGGAAACTAAAAACAAAACAGCTAAACAATAGGGTATGAAGAGAAGGAGAGGAATGAGCTAAACTGTAAGAGAAACTGCTCAGCTAAAGAATTTTGACTCTTCAATAGGGAGGAGACCTGACTGGATAGGATCCTAAAATATAATTACAGACAAGACTAGAGGAAAGTATGGGGATCAGTACAGAAGTTGCTAGAGTCACTTAGAATTACATACTAAAACACTAAATTTGGATGTGGTAGTGGGGATACAAAGGTGGGCACCGGCATGGGAGGTAATAAAGACAGAGAAATGATCAGAATTGGGGCGTCTGGATGGCTCAGTTAAGTGTCTGCCTTTGGCTCAGGTCATGATCCAGCCCTGTGTGTCAGGCTCCCTGCTCTGTGGGGAGCCTGCTTCTCCCTCTCCCTCTGCCTGCCCCTCTGCCTACTTGTGCACACTCTCCCTGTCAAATAAATAAATAAAATCTTTAAAAAAAAAAAACCGATCTGGATTCAGTAAAAGAGAACATGACTATACGAGAGTTGGAGCAAAGCCAAGACTCCAGGGAAGAGTGACTTTTATTTTATTTATTTATTTATTTCTAAATTTTTTTTTTTTTTTTTTTTTTTTTTTTGGCAGGGGGAGTGACTTTTAAATCAGTTCTCAAATTCTGGGGTATAGGAGGGGCACCTGGATGGCTCACTTGGTTAAGTATCTCCCTTCAGCTCAGGTCATGATCCTGGAGTTCCTGGACTGAGCCCTATATCCAGGTCATGAGGTCCTGCTTGGCAGGGATTCTGCTTCTCCCTCTCCTCTGTCCCTCCCCTTGTTCTGTTCTCTCTCACTCTCACTCTCAAATAAATAAACAAAATCTTAAAAAAAAAAAAAAAGACCCAACGGGAAAGCATATTAAAAATCCTATTTCCAGGCAGCCCTGGTGGCACAGTGGTTTAGTGCTGCCTGCAGCCCAGGGTGTGATCCTGGAGACCCGGGATTGAGTCCCACGTCCAGCTCCCTGCATGGAGCCTGCTTCTCCCTCTGCCTGTGTCTCTGCCTCTCTCTCTCTCTCTGTCTCTCACGAATAAATAAATAAAATCTTAAAAAAAAAATCCTATTTCCAGGGGGACCTGGCTGACTCAGTCAGAAAAGTATATGACTCTAGATCTCCGGGTTGTGAGTTCAAGTCCCACACTGGGTATAGAGATTACTAAAAATAAACAAACTTTAATAAATAATAATTTATTTAAATTAAATTAAAATCAAATTTCCAGGTCCCACTTCATGAGATTGCGATTTTGTAACCGAGGAGATTCTGTTGCATGGATCATGCTTTCAGACCCTGTGGTTGAAGGATGGGGGATAGCTCTGGAGCAAGAAGGAGCTCAGACAGGTTGGGCTTCTGGAAAAAGAACCCTCCCATCTTCCCAAAGTAGACCTAAATATACAGGGAGCATATGATCCTTAGAAAGCTAGTCACATAGACCAGAATATCAAATATGGAGAAGGTAATTACCAGAATAGTCTCAGGTATGGTTTGAGGACCATGTACATTGTATCGCCTGTGAGGCTTGTTAAGAATGATGATTCCTGGACTCAAACCAAGAACTACTGATTGAGAATTTCTGGAAAATGGGATTCTGTATTTTATACAAGCTTTCCAGATGATCTTTAAGCATGCCAAAGTTTAAGAACCACTGTCGTAGGCAGCTGAAGAAAGTAGACATTTCTAGAAAGAAGAGTGTATTCCCTACCTCATCTATGCTGCTGAAAGTACTACTACAAGGGAGGTGATATGCTTTTGGATATGATTATTATGATTAGAAAGTTATGATTATTATAGTTAAAACACCATAGGATCAACGAGAAATGATGATGATGATAATAAATGACATATAGTGTCTTTTGCTTAAAACTCCGTATTTACAGTTAAGTATATCATTTCCTCACAATTACCTTGGGGGATAAATAGTAGTATTTCTACTTTATAGATGCAAAACAAATCCAGACAGTCTTAATAATCTACCTGCAACTGCACATACCCAGAATAATACAACCAGGACTCAAGACAAAGCCCTCTGACTCCAAATACCATATTCCGCCCCAGTATTCCATATTGCCTCTCTTTTAGGAACTAAATCTCAATCTGATTCCTACTTTCACCATTGAGACCATCACTTCATTGGGAAGATGCACTCTGATTTCCAACCAAGTGAATGAAAGAAATATTCATTTCTCAAAGAAAGATTGAGACATATAGTGTTACAACTAGCCTACTTATCTTTTTTTTTTAAGATTTTACTTATTAATTTATGATAGACACATAGAGAAGAGAGAGAGAGAGAGAGAGGCAGACACAGGCAAAGGGAGAAGCAGGCTCCATGCCAGGAGCCCGATGTGGGACTTGATCCCAGGATTCCAGGATCGCGCCCTGAGCCAAAGGCAGGCGCTAAACCGCTGAGCCACCCAGGGATCCCTAGCGTACTTATCTTCTATAATAATGTATCAAATAGCTGAGTCTCCAGAATGACCTCAGAACTGACAGGAAAAGCTATGTTAGAGACATAAATCAGAATGCAGAAGAGCTATTATTTAAGAAGCTTTTCCAAAATTTTATATCCAAAGTCATTACTCCAAAATGTACCTTATACTCGATTCTCACTCACATGTATAACGCCCCTTAATTCAGACATGGTTCACAATGATGTCATATTGTATGGAAACTCTTATTTCCTCATGGTCAGGAAAAACAGAATTTATAGCAGTAGTTTCTAACCTTTATTCCTATTCTGGGAACTTAAGCCAAATCTAAACATGTTGAAAATGGGGGAAATTGTTTCTTCATTGTTGTTCCCTATTTTTTCCAGTTTTTTAAAGAAATAATTGACATATGGGCAGCCTGGGTGGCTCAACGGTTTATTTTTTTTTTTTTTTCAACGGTTTAGTGCTGCCTTGAGCCCAGGGCATGATCCTGGAGACCCGGGATCAAGTCCCACATCAGGTTCCCTGCAAGGAGCCTGCTTCTCCCTCTGCCTGTGTCTCTGCCTCTCTCTTTCTCTGTGTCTCTCATGAATAAATAAATAAAATCTTTTTTTTTTTTTTTTTAAAGAAAGAGTTAACATATAACACTGTAATTTAAGGTATACAGCATGGTGGTTTGATTTACTTATATTGTGAAATAATTACCACAATAGGTTCCACTACTATCCATCTTTTTATTTAGATACAATAAAAAGAAGAAAGGGGGAAAAATCATCCCTATGTTTTAACTCTGCCTTAGTAATAGAATCAAATGGCAGGCCAAATCTCAAATAGCTAGGGAATCTAAAATTAAAGATATGCTGGGAAATTGGGCAATTTCCTGATCAGTGATTCTCTCTCTCTCTCTCTCTCTCTCTCTCTTTTTTTTTCTGATCGGTGATTCTCAATCTTCCTTTCTGCCTCTACTGTTCACATCCTGAGGTTACTCTCATCACTGAATACAGGAAATTTACTTTACAAAAAAAGATTTTAAGTAATTTCTACACCCAATGTGGGGCTTGAACTCACCACCCCAAGATCAAGAGTTGCACGCTCTTCCCACTGAGCCAACCAGGTGCTCCAATATAGGAAATGTCTTAATTTTTTTAAAGGCTTTATTTATTTATTTGACACACACACACACACACAGAGAGCACGCTAGAGTGAGTTAGCACAAGCAGGGGGAGCCCTACGTGGAGCTGAAGCCCTATGTTGGGCTCCATCCCAGGATACCAGAACTGTGACCATGACCTGAGCCAAAGGCAGACACCTAACCAACTGAGCCACCCAGGAGCCCCAGGAAATGTCTTAATTAACAAGAGTAATGAGTACTGGGGAAGGACAGGGAAGAGAAAGCCTGATACACTGCCTCCCAACACAGAATGTCCCTATCAAAATTAAAGGAGTTAAAGTTTCTATCTTCTCAAAAGACCTTCTTTTTTTTTTAATTTTTTTTTTTTTATTTATTTATGATAGTCACACAGAGAGAGAGAGAGAGAGGCAGAGACACAGGCAGAGGGAGAAGCAGGCTCCATGCACCGGGAGCCCGACGTGGGACCCGATCCCGGGTCTCCAGGATCGCGCCCCGGGCCAAAGGCAGGCGCCAAACCGCTGCGCCACCCAGGGATCCCTCAAAAGACCTTCTACTGTACTTATCATATAACTCTCTGCCTGGTTGTTTACAGTTCCTAGTTAATATTCTTTTGCTTATTCAAGTCTGTGAGTGATTTAACATGCAAGGAACATGTCTACTTTGTTCAGGTGTCTGAACAAAAGCAGAGTTAGGGAACTGTTACTTGTTTACATGGTTTATTATAAAACAGGTAGTTTTGGTGTTCACTAAAAAAATAATACCAAACTAATTTTTACATAGACTGTTATTGTAAATCTATAAACCGCATGTCTAATCCTTTATAAAAATTCTTTCTGCTGCTATTCTTAGAACATTCCTGTGGCTAGGGCAGGCATAATTATCTTCATTTTGCAGATGAGAAACCTGAAGCTCAGAGAATTAAAAGATTTGCTTGAGGTCACACAATTAATCAGAAGCAGCAGAGGCAGATCCCATAAAAAGATGCCATTTAGTTTAGGGCATTGTACTGAAGTTACAAGTAGAAAGTGTTCCCTTACAGCTTTCAAGGTTTTCTCCATATTAAAAGAAAAAAAAAATTGCAGGGCATACACTTCAATCTGCACTCTGTTTGTACTCAAATTCAAACACTGGTATATAGTTTTACAAATAGGGCCAAACCTGCTGGCTCATTTGTAAGGTAACCTTACAGTATTATACATTATTTGTTTAGAAAACACAAAATGAAATTCCAAAGTTAAGAAAAACTCATTTAGGAAAGAAAATATTATCTTTGCTAGGCAAATGTTCTAGAAGAAAAGGATTTACTTTCTACCATGCTCCTCAGAGATTTTCAATGCACTGAGATTTAAACAATAAAGGGTAAATAAGTGGTGAGCCAAATGGACTATGCACAACTGGAATGCAAAAAGCCTATTCAAGCAGCAGTTGTGTATAGTGTCATGAGGCAACACATGTTTTTATAACCACTCATTAAAAGCTAGTCACAGTCTAAGATCTTGCCCAACCGGTATGGTATGCCCCAAGTTAGTGATCTTAAATGAGACAAAAATGACTGATCATTGTTTAACATGTATTGAACAAAAAAGAAGGATGATATTCATTTCCGCTTACTAGCATATTTTAGGATTTTATGGATTAACTCTTCCAAGTATAATAACTGGTAATGTCCACAAATCAAATGATTTTACCTTTTAAAATAAATCAGTATTTTAAGTATTTACTTGGGGGCAGATATATGAGGACAATTACCATATTGAAGCTAGTTAACTTCTTCAAAGATAATCACTTTGTTCTGGTCATATTAATATGTCGTAACAATAACTAGTAATATGCTGATAATTGATTCAGGAAGTAAGTCACTTAAGGAAAATATTAGGTCTGTGCCATGATTCATTCTCTTTAGAGCTCAGTATTCACACATGACTTACCTAACTTGAGTAGAGAACATTTTCTCATTCTTAAAAGGAAAACAAAGTTGTTTTTGATGACAAAAATGTAAAAAGCTAAGGGAGGGGCACCTGGGTGGCTCAGTCGGTGAAGCACCTGCCTTTGGCTCAGGTCATACAGATCAAGCCCTGCATGGGGCTTCCTGCTCAATGGGGAGTCTGCTTCTCCATCTCCCTCTATCCCTCCCCTTGCTTGCACTGCTCTGTCAAATATTAAATAAAGTCTTAAATTTTTTTTTAAAAGCTAAGGAATAAAATTAAGGTGTATTTTTTTTTTTAAGATTTATTTATTTATTCATTCAGAGAGATCGAGAGAGAGGCAGAGACACAGGCAGAGGGAGAAGCAGGCTCCATGCAGGAAGCCCAATGTGGGACTCGATCCGGGGTCTCCAGGATCACACCCCGGGCCGCAGGCGGCGCCAAACCGCTGCGCCACCGGGGCTGCCCTTAAGGTGTATTTTGAATGAAGGATGCAAATCACCTGTAACAAAATACTACATTTTATTTCTATAGATTTTTTAAGATCTGAATGTCCTTTAATGCTTCTCATTTTATTCTCACATCATCCCTGTGCATAAGCAAGAAGGTGGTATTGTTATTTATTGTTATCTAATTTATAGAGTTGATATAACTTACCTATGGTTATAGAGTGACTCAGTAGCCACACCAAGAGTCAGAAGAGTCTATGGTGCTGCCCTGACTCCAAGCTTAGTACTTCTTCCAACATGTCAAACTATAAAATGTGTCATGGATTAGAATTAAATACAGCATGCATTATGATTATCTCTCTGATGCCTATGGGAACAATCCAAAAAAGTATGAGTTGGTATGTACTCAGCACTATGCCAGGCATCTCAAAGATTCAGAAGATTTATGATGTACAGTCCTTTCCACACAGTGCTTAGAATTTGGAGAAACAAAAATAATGGGCATGAAATCTGAAGAGTAAGCAGTATCTGTTAGAGTTAAAATGGTGTTTATCTTTAATTTTTTTTAAAGATTTTATTTATTCATTTGAGACAGAGAGACAGACAGCGAGCAAGCAGCATGAGCAGGGAAGAGAGGCAGAGGCAGAGGGAGAAGCAGACTCCCTGCTAAGCTTGGAGCCCAACGTGGGGGCTCGAGCCCAGGACTTAGGATCATGACCTAAGTCAAAGGCAGATGCTTAACCATCTGAGCCACCCAGGCACCCCTAAAATGGTGTTTAAAATAAGAGATTAACTGACTGGCATCTTCCAACTGAGCTTTTGGAAAGACTAGGATTAAGGGGGAGTCAGTATAGATCCAGTGCGGACAGCCTTAAAAACACTATCATTTTATTTAGTCCCAAATGAGTGGGACAAAGTGAGGGAGTCATGTATCTGCTACTTATGACAAATTTATAAAGGTGTCACAGAATATTGCATTTTATGTTTTCAAAGACCATTTATCTTAAGTCCTCAAAAAGTGTCAGGAAAAAAAAAGCAGGGTGCCTGGATAGCTCTGTTGATTAAGCATCAGACTCTTGATTTCAGCTCAGATCATGATCTAGGGGTCATAGGATTGGCCCCACGGAGGGCTCTATGCTCGGCAGGGTGTTTGCTTGACCCTCTCCCTCTCTCCCCCCCATCACTTGTGCAAGCTCTCTCACTCTCTGCCTCTCTGTGTGTGTGTCTCTCATGAATAAATAAATAAATAAATAAATAAATAAATAAATAAATAAAATCTTCAAAAGGTTTTTTAAAAATAAAGTGATATACAGTCTTAATTTAAAGCAACAGCAACCCATCTTCCTTCCTTGTACTTCTTCATGTATTAAAACCAGAAATGTGCTTCAATCATAAGCACAAGCAGGAGAGACTATGCGTAGATATGCACACAGGCTTCTGGGTTTCAGTCTTTCCTGAAATGTATATGACTTGATAATGGAATATTAAGTCACCTAGAGGGATGCCTGGGTGGCTCAGTGGTTGAGTGTCTGTCAACCACTGTCAATACCTCCCAGGTCTCCAAGATCAGGCCCTGGACTGAAGGCAGTGCTAAACTGCTGAACCACCGGGGCTGCCCCAAATAACCCCTTCTAAAGAGAGGAGAAATTCCACTTTAAAAAAAAAAATTTATTTTTATTATTATTTTTTAAAGATTTTATTCATTTATTCATGAGAGGAGCAGAGAGAGAGAGAGAGAGGCAGAGACATAGGCAGAGGCAGAAGCAGGCTCCATGCCGGGGAGCTCGATGCGGGACTGGGTCCTGGGTCTCCAGGATCACGCCCTGGGCTGAAGGCGGCGCTAAACCGCTGAGCCACCTGGGCTGACCCAAAAGATTTTATTTTTTAAATAATCTTTACACCCAATATGGGGCTGAAACTCATAACCCCAAGCTGAAGAGTAACATGCTCTACCAACTTAGCTAGACTGGTGCCCCCAAATCCCACATTTTTTTTTTTAATTTTATTTATTTATGATAGTCACACAGGGAGAGAGAGAGAGAGGCAGAGGCACAGACAGAGGGAGAAGCAGGCTCCATGCACCGGGAGCCTGACATGGGATTTGATCCCAGGTCCCCAGGATCGGGCCCTGGGCCAAAGGCAGGCGCCAAACCGCTGCGCCACCCAGGGATTCCCAATCCCACATTTTTTAAAAAAGATTTTATTTATTTGAGAGAGAACACACAAGCAAGAGGGAGGGACAGGAAGAGACAGGCAGACTCCCTGCTGAGCAGGGAGCCTAACATGGGGCTCGATCCTGGGACCCTGAGATTATGACCTGCAAAGAGTCAGATGCTTAACAAACCGAGCCAACCAGATGCCCCAAATCCCACATTTTTAATGCTAGTTTATCTGAACAAATAATAGGCACCCAGTTTACAACTTAAATGGTGATACTAATTTTTCTTCTTTTGCTTCTCCACCACCCCAAACAAGATAAGATCTTTAGCTTGCTTTTATTCTTAACTTCCCAGGTTTGGTTGAAATCGGCAACTATGGTATAGATCTTGTCTTCTAGAAAACTTACCTCTCCTATTACATGATTCATAAATATAACAACAGTACTAACTTTCACCACCATCCCATCAATGGTTATTTAAGGTTAACTCAGTTTTACTAGGTTCTTAGTTCATCACTATTTCTTCTACCACATATCTCCTTATATTCTGGAGTACATCCTTAAGTATATACATATATATATTTTTTAAAGATTTTATTTATTTATTCATAGGCACAGAGAGAGAGGGGCAGAGACACAGAGGGAGAAGCAGGCTCTATGCAGGGAGCCCGATGTGGGACTCGATCCCGGGTCTCCAGGATCACACCCCAGGCTGCAGGCGACGCCAAACCGCTGTGCCACCGGGGCTGCCCTATACATATGTTTTTGACAAACTTTTAGTCTGGATGATTACTTTTATCCTGGCAACTGAGTCATAGTTTACCTCTAAAAAGAACTCTAAATTTAAAATACTTCCCTTACAGCACTTTGTAGATCTTTCCCTATTGTGTTTTTTTGTTGTTGTTGTTGTTGTTGTTTGTTGTTGTTGTTTTACATGTAGCAGATAAGGGGATGCCTGGGTGGCTCAGTGGTTAAGCATCTGCCTTTGGCTCAGGTTATGATCCTGGGGTCCTGGGCTGGAGTCCCGCATTGGGCTCTCCGCAGGAAGCCTATTTCTCCCTCTGCCTGTCTCTGCCTCTCTCTCCGTGTCTCTCATGAATAAATAAATAAAATATTTAAATTAATTAATTAAAATGAGTACATTAAGGCAACAAGATCACATAGGTAAAAGTAACCATAATATTCTTTTACACGTATAGATAATAGATAACTTATCCCACAGGACTATTCTAGTTTTATTAAAAACTACATCTAGGGGCACCTGGGTGGCTTCAGTCCATTAAGTGTCTGCCTTTGACTCAGGTCATGATCCCAGGGTCCTGGGATGGAGTCTTGCATCTGGCTTCCCGCTTAGCAGGGAGTCAGCTTCTCTCTGTATCCATCCCCATCCCTGCTTGTGATCTCTCTCTCTCTCAAATAAGTAAAATCTTTAAAAACATCAACAACAACAAAAACACTAGATCTAGTGGAGTGCCTGGGTGGCCCAGTCAGTTAAGTAGCTGGCTCTTGGTTTCAGCTCAGGTCATGATCTCAGGATCATGGGATTGAGCCCTGAGTTGGGCTCCATGCTCAGCGGAGAGTTTGCTTGAGGAATTCTCTCTCTTCCTCTCCCTCTTCCCCTCCCCCTGCTCATGCTCTCTCTTCAAAACAAATAAATAAATCTTAAAAAAAAAAAAAAAACCTAGATCTAGCATTATATCTTATAAGCAATCAAGTTTACTGGAAATATGATATATCACTCTAATGTCTTGTGATAAAAGTTAATGATGGTATATAGAACAGTCACATATACAAGTATATATCATGATGTCAAATATATTACTCAAATTGATGACTTCAGTGACATGAGTAATTTCAAAACAAACATATCAGCCACCTGGTAAGAGAGGGCTGAGCATTTAATAATATACAAATCTTCACAGAACAACAAAGCATTTAAAATAATCACCAGGGATCCCTGGGTGGCGCAGCGGTTTGGCGCCTGCCTTTGGCCCAGGGCGCGATCCTGGAGACCCGGGATCGAATCCCACGTCGGGCTCCCGGTGCATGGAGCCTGCTTCTCCCTCTGCCTGTGTCTCTGCCTCTCTCTCTCTCACTGTGTGCCTATCATAAATAAATAAAAATTTAAAAAATAAAAAAATAAAAAAAAAAAATAAAATAAAATAATCACCAGCTTAGCTTGGTATTTCACAGCCATGATGTTGTAAATGGCGTACAATACCAAAGGACCTTCAAAACTAGACATGATTAACATAAAGGTACAATAGAATTCTATCGCTGATAAACCATCACTGAAAATTATTACACATACACAGCTCCACCATCTATAAGAAAAACTTCCTTGTTAAAGAGACATACCTCTGACAAGGCAAAAACAAAAAAGAAAGTGTCATTCAATTTAATTTCAAAGGGACAATGTGAATAATTAACTTTAGAATGTAAACACCTATTCCAACTAGAAATGAACTTGATAAAATATCCAAGAAAATGTCTACAATGAAGTTTTTTTTTTTAAAGGTGACTGCTTTTTTTTTTAAAGATATTATTTATTTATTCATGAGAAACACAGAGAGGAGAGAGAGGCAGAGACACAGGCAGAGGGAGAAGCAGGCTCCATGCAGGGAGCCTGACACGGGACTCGATCCCGGGTCTCCAGGATCAAGCCCTGGGCTGAAGGCAGTGCTAAACTGCTGAGCCACCTGGGCTGCCCTACAATGAAGTTCTAAAAATGTCATTCAATCCCATGAATAAACAGGTAAATTGGAAGAGAATTAGGACTGAGGTTGAAATAATCAGCTCCAAAGCTATGGGAAAATTCAAATTTACTCCTGATACTCTTAGAAGCCAAATGTCCAACAGAGGCCAAGTTAATCATTGTTGGAAAATCTAATCACACCATTTTCTTTCATCCCAAAAAAGTATTACATGAAGTTGTACTGTATATCTAAAGAATAGGGGATCCCTGGGTGGCTCAGAGGTTTAGCGCCTGCCTTTGGCCCAGGGCGTGATCCTGGAGTCCCAGGATCGAGTCCCACATAGGGCTTCATGCATGGAGCCTGCCTCTCTCTCTCTTTCTCTCTCTGTGTCTCTCATGAATAAATAAATAAAATCTTAAAAAAAAAATACAGATGATCCATTAGGATGCTTATCTATACCCACTAATACTACTTCTGAAAAGAGGGTACCAGTCATCCAGGTACCTATAGCTCTCTCTCCTTTGCTTCCAAAAGCTGTGACTTCAGGTTGTCTTAAAATATTTCATATGTATCAAGATAATTGTTAAATTTGAGGAGAGTAGTAGTGATAAGAAAGGGGAGTAGCGTTCTTTTAATCTCTATATTGGTTATATGATTACATTCACTGTGAAAATTCACTGAACTGTGTTTATAATTTTTGCACTTTTCTGTATGTTTATATATTATATTTTAACAAAAGTTTAATTAAGTGAAAATGCTCCATATTTGCTTTTTTCCACTTTTTAAAGTAGTTGCTACTATGAGATTCCCAAATGAAGGATTCATATTCTACTCATCTTTTTGTTGGTGCTTGGTACATAGTAGGGGCTTAATAAATGACAGGTGAATTAACAGATAATCAATCATACAATGTCCATAAGAATTACTTGTTACCTATTCTTTTAACCCACATCATAGAACTGCTTGCCACAAGTTCATGAGTAGTTAAGAAAATATTTGAGTCCCTGTCTTCTGAAAGACAGACAGTATTTGTGTACATATGCATGAGAGAAAGGGAAAGAAGCCAGGACATAAATGTTAATAACTAATATGACACGCACTGTATGTGCGGTGAGGACAATAAATGCCACCGGGAAGGAGGGAGACATTCCAATAGGGTTAACCAGGAAAGGAATAACTGAAGGAGTAGCATGTGAGCATGATAAACATCTTAGTAAGATGAAGGAATGGACTAGCACTTACAGAATGCTTCACACTGCATGTGAGCACCATGTGAGCATTTTCATAGACTGTACTCAACCCTTACAATACAGCTAAGCCCACTGAGACCCTGACAGGCTGAAGAATTTGTGCAAGGTCACATAGCCAATAAATAGCATAGAATGAGTCTTAAACTTCTCACTCCAATATCAGACATTCTGCTACACCATGCTGCCATTGTCTTGAACAAGAGCTTGATGTCTTTGGCCAAAAATCCAAAAGTTAACGCTTGAAATCTGACAAACACTGACAAGGAATTTTTTTGCTACCTAATGTATACTCCTCAAAATATCTTTAGGGGTCAAAGTTAACCAACCAAAACCAAGTCAAAACAGACCACACTGACTTACAAGAATGCTAGTCTACATTGACAGAACTGAAATTTTTTTAAAGATTTATTTTATTTTATTTATGCATGAGAGACGCAGAGATAGAGACAGAGACATAGGCAGCGGGAGAGGCAGGCTCTATGCAGGGAGCCCAATGTGGGACTGGATCCTGATCCCAGGACTCCGGGGCAGATTTTTCTGTAGACAGTTCATCCACAGAAGGATGGGGTTGCACATCCTGTGAGGCCTTAAAGTCCTGGAATGTTGCTCTCACTTTCTCAGCAGACATACACTGAGCTGAGTTTTCTGCAAATATGCCCAGCGTGCTGCCAGGCTCTAACAATAAGACACTGACTGATCATGGCTCCGTACCACAAAGAGGCTAGAATTCTGTGTGATTCCCACGCCATGGCTATAGCTGCTTCTTTATTCTATAGCCCTGTTTCTGTGTGCATCTCTGCATGTGCTTCATTACCAACCTAACGAACTTTGACCTGTCTTCATGGCACCTGAACTCTTCACCATTTCTCCTTGCTGGAGCAGAGGCTAATGCTTGGCTTCCCAGCCCAGCTCCTGCCTGAAGTGGCCCTTGTAGGCCCCACTTGTACAGGCCAATCAGGGTATGCATGCACTGATGGGTTACAGAAACTGGTTGGATGGCATTCAGAATCTCAGTTCTGCCTTGGAAACAACTTTGGGGTCTGGCTATGTGGGCAGGGAGCAGAGTCAAAGCATTTAAGACTCTGTCTGGTTCTCTCCTCATTCTCCTTTTGCCTGCAGGTGTGCCGGTACAGGAGAAAGCACCTGTCAAGCTGATGAGGTACCTACAGCGCTTCTGACCTCAGGACTATCAGCACCTGCTAGAAGTACTCAGCCCCAGCAAGAACCCACAGGGGACTAAAGCTCCTGACAGCAGCCTGGGATCATGCCCTGAGCCGAAGATATTCAACCACTGAGCCACCCAGGCATCCCGACAGTACTGAAATTTTAATTCATAGCCTGAGATCAATCCATCAGCTAGCCTTTTCTGGTAAAAAGATTTTAGTCAACCACAGCCTTCTAATTAAAGAGCCTAAGAGATGCTTTCATTCTTATGCTTTGGCCACCATATAATGTAATATGTTCATTTTGGCGATAAGCATAAATACCTATTTATAATCTTGTTTTGGAACAAGACCTTCAGAGACTCATAGCCGTTTCTTGCCCTTCTCTGTTCATTTGAAGAGGATTTTTATTCATTCATGCAAACATTCCTGAGGAGCCTTCAATGAGTCAGGAACTCTTCCCTCAAAAATGAGTAAGAGAAGCCTTGTTTTTAAAAGATCCCTTAATGTAACAACAATTTTACCTGACCCTATTTTATTTATTTATTTTTTCCAGATTAAATTCCTTCAACTTCTTGACCCACAACCTACAAAATCATCAGTACTATCCTTCCTTTCTGCCGTGTTCCACTCTTCTATCTCATTCCACTCAACTTTTCCTTGACTGTTCATCCCCAGGCTGTATTATCTCCTTGAGGATAATACTGTATCAATTTTTCCCTTTCCCTCCCCTTCATTTCAGAACTGCTATAGTCCTCCCCTGTACTATCCCTACCACAGCATTTAATACATTGTTAAAATTCTTTATTTACTTCATTGAACTGTCAACTACTTACTGGATACTTCCTATGTAGGAACTCCTGGTCTAGGTATTGAGAATATAAAAAATATACAATTGCCCTGGAGGAAATCATATTCCAGGGTGGACTATAAATAAGACAAACAAGCAAACAAATAACATACCAGAATGTAGTCAGGTTATAAAAAATAAAAATAATTTAAGAGTTCAGAGTTTTGCTGATAAATTGAAACATAGGAAGAAAAACAAAGAAACACAGAATGTGAGAAAAGGCCAAGAATCAAGGATGATTCTTATATTTTTGGTGTAAGGAATTGGGTAAATGATAGAGCTGTTTACAGAGTCGGGGAATACTGGAGGAAAAGGTTTGAGAGAGAAAGATGAAGAGTTCTTTCTCTGCCATGTTAAACTTTCTCTGTCATTTTTGATATTCAAGAATAGAGGTCAAGTAGGTAGCTAAATATACAACAGCTCTGCAGCTCAGGAGAGAGCTTCAGATGTGGAAGGTATCAACATAAAGATGGTATTTAATGCCACAGACTGAGCTGAATGAAGAAATTTCAGAATTCAGGAGAGTGTTCAAGAGGCAATGATACAAAGTGACTGAGAAAGATGAAGACAGAGCATTATTTACCAAGGATTTGGCAACCAGATATCAATGACTTGACAAGAGGAGTTTTAGTGGAATGAGGAGTACAAATACTATCTGGACAGGGATGAAAGCCATGAGATGTAAAGAAGTTGAGAACCAGGAGCTTTTCCTTAACAGAGAGTAAGAAAGAAATAGGATGAAGCTAGAAAAGAATATGGGTTTCCACCTAATGAGGGTTGTGTTTTTTTTTTTCTTCCGTAAGATATTGAAATAATGGAAAGACTGATGATGCAGGACAACTCAGACAACAGAGGAGCCATAAGCTTCTAAGTCCTTAGGTAGACAATAGGGAATAAGATCCAAGGTGCAAACAGAGGTCCTAGTCTTTGGGAAGGATGGGCATTTCATCCACATCACAGGAAGGCAGAGTCTATGGGTACAGATGCAGGTTGTTTGGTAGATGTGATGGTGGAAAAATAGAAAACTGGTTCAATGCAGAGGTTCTACTGGGCAAGCACCATAGAGGGAAAGAAGGGTAAGGCTGAAGGCAAGAAGAAAAAGGTATATTGATAAAATGCGAACTCCAAGCTAGACAGGGAGGGGGACAAAGACATGAATGAGGTACAGTAAAAAGCAGAAAGGTTAGTGGACAGGAGCACCCAAGGGAGTTGAAAAATATATTTCAGGCACAAGGAAAAGAGAGAAGTAAATAGTGATCTGTTTTTCTAAGGTTTGTAAATGGAGCAGTTACAAACCAAAGTTTAAGGCTTGACCATGGGAGTAGGTTTCTGATGAGGGGTGGGGGAAGGTCTAAAAGCTGAGAGATCAGATGTTGCATTACCCACGGGAATATAGCAATCACTCGGTATGATGACAGGAACCATGGAAAGGCAGTGAGCCAGGCACTGATGCGGAGGTATAACTAGGAAACAACGACAGATCCACAAGGTATAACAGTCTGATGGCATGCATTTCAGAAGAGGTGGGGGGTTTTGAGCAAGAAAGAAAATGGGCAGAAGCCACAAATGGGAGAAAGAGTTCTAAAACGGAGGGTGGGGTGAACAAACATCATTACTTAAGGACTACAAGGAAACAGAGTTCCAGAGAATAGCCAGGTAGGGCAAGAAAGTGAAAGCAATTTTGTTTAACACTATGCCTTTATTTGATTACAATAAACTATTGATTCCAAGAGGCCAACTGGAAGGGTGAGGGGAGGGGCACTGAAGATTGCATCGGGTTAGAATATGAACAAAGCCAAATGAGGATAAATTTCCCAATAATAACAGCTAACCTGGGAATCTCGGACTCTTAAAAAAAAAAATCAACCAAAACAAACACCTTTTCAAAGCTTTATGAGAATAGCTCAGGATCTTTCCAATAAAATTTATGTTTAAATTAGCAATTGAAGAATCCTAATGATAATTATCTTCATGTAGAGGACCTTGAACACCTCAGAGAAGTTCAGAAACAGAATGTTTATTTAATTCGTTCAATACATTTAAGTGCTATTTGGCCTGGAGTGATAAGGAAAATCTCAGAAAGGAATCTCAGGCATGTTAGCTATTCCTTTATCCCCTTCTCATTTCATTTCTTCCTTTCACAAAAGTCAGTGGTGAGAAAAAGAGCAACCACTATTGAGGATGGAGTGAGCTGGCCGTGAAGTGGGGCTGTTCAGAAGACAGGCAGGATTCTCGCACACCTGCCTGTGACCTCACAATAACACTTGTACAGGTGTGGAAAGAGTCCTACGGCTTACAATAACAACCACGACAGCCTCTAACTGTCAGGCTGGAGGTTCTTTGTCCAACTACACACCACTCGCTACTATACTGTTTCTCTAAACAGAAAAAGAGGTCCTTTGGGGAGAGTTAATATAAATTATATCTTTCCCTCTCTCAGATAAACTAATTTACCTGGATGAAGAATTCTGAGAATACTTTTTCCATCAGTGTATATTTAACTTTATGAAGAAACAAGGGTTGATGATACAATATAATGGTATTATTCCCTAACACAATAGATCAAATCAAGACAAATTAATTTCAGTTGTCACTGTACATAAAATGAAATGTCTAAAATATACAATTGAGAGATGCCTGAGTGGTTCAGCGGTTGAGCGTCTGCCTTTGGCTCCGGGTGTGATCCCGTGGTCCTGGAATCAAATCCTGAATCCGGCTCCTTGCATGGAGCCTGCTTCTCCCCCTACCTATGTCTCTCTCTCTCTCTCTCTCTCTCTGGGTCTCTCGTGAATAAATAAATAAACTCTTTAAAAATAATCACTTAATTGGATTCAAGTGGAAGTACCATGGGAATGTAGATATATAAAATATCCCCAAGCATGGTGGAATTCTTTTTGTGTGAAAGGGAGAGGAAATAAAAAGTAAATAAATAATAAGAATACAACATTTCCAAGTATTGAAAATACCACAGAGGAAAAGTAAAGAGTATCGTTAGCACTGCGACTTTTATTCAGCAGAAGATTCTTTTCTTTTTTTCTTTTTTTTTTTTTAAAGATTTTATTTATTTATTCATAGAGACACAGAGAGAGAGAGAGAGGCAGAGACACAGGCAGAGGAAGAAGCAGGCTCCACGCAGAGAGTCCGACGTGAGACTAGATCCAGGGTCTCCAGGATCACACCCTGGGCTGCAGGCGGCACTAAACCGCTGTGCCACCGGGGCTGCCCTCAGTAGAAGATTCTTATGCATATAATAATGCCTAGCATACCATAGATTGTCACCTTGCCAGCTGAAAAAGCATATTGAATTTAATAACCAATCACCTGGGGGCAAGACTGATTTAACATAAACCAAATTAATAGACAGTGTTGGTGAAATTTATCAAAGAACATTTCCCAATTGGGAAAACGATCAAAGGGAGTCCCAGGGTCCCAGAGATGGTTAGGTAGAAACTACCATGGATTCTGTATCTGTCCAACTGTAGATTTGTTCAATGGCTACGCACTTGTTTTACCCTATATTGTTGACACCAACTGATTGAGAAATAACATTTATTCCCATGACTAGCGCTTCATCACAAGGAAATTACACCAGGGATTATCTGAACCAATCTGAGACTGTTCCCTAAAGTATAAAAGCTCTGAGCTAGGTGAGATAGAACAGATTCTAGACCACCTGATTCTAACCTATCTGGACAAAATGGCCCATATCAACAGCAGGATATCCTTTTACACAGCAAAATTTTATTCATTATTCATTATTTATTCACTTATTATTTATTCATATACTAAATTAATATAATTCTATCCTAAAGTGAAAATAGGAAAAAATGGAACCCAAACTGAGTAATCTTATGCACAAAATCCACTTTGTAATGATCATATGTACTTGTCATAAGGAAAAACAAACTCCAGTGTCATGACTAGTGTTTATATACTCCCTCTGCCCCTCCCCACATCTGTGCTCACTCGCTTGCTGTCTCCCTCTCTCAAATAAATAAGTAAAAGTCTTAAAAAGAAAGAAACAAATATCTGGTTCCTTTCCCTCCACACAATGTTTGAGATTCATCCACAATGTATCTGATACATGCAAATAATGCTATCACTATTTTTTTTTAAAGATTTTACTTATTTATTCAAGATACACACACACAGAGGCAGAAGCACAGGGAGAGGGAGAAGCAGGCTCCATGCAGGGAGCCCGATGACTTGATCCCAGGTCTCCAGGATCAGGCCCTGGGCCAAAGGCAGGCGCTAAACCACTGAGCCACCCAGGCTGCCCTCAGTAGTTCTTTTTATTTTTAATAGCAGAGTAGTATGCCACTGTATGATTGACACAATCTGCTTATCTATTCTCCTGTTGATAGATATTTACATGTTCGTAGGTTTATTCCAGTTTTTGGCTATTGTGAATAAAGTTGCTTGTAAACACAGAATCTTGTTCTTCTGTAAATGTAATCATATCATCTTAAACTTAAGATAGCTTTCTACTGGGCAGCCCCGGTGGCTTAGCGGTTTAGTGCCGCCTTCAACCCAGGGTCTGATCCTGGAAACCCGGGATCAAGTCCCACGTCGGGCTCCCCACACGGAGCCTGCTTCTCCCTCTGCCTCTCTCTCTCTCTCTCTTTCTGTGTCTCTAATAAATAAATAAAATCTTAAAAAAAAAAAAAAAAAAAAAGAAAAGATAGCTTTCTACTTGGGATGCCTGGGTGGCTCATGCAGGTTTAGCACCTGCTTTCGGCCCAGTGCATGATCTTGGTGCCAGGATCGAGTTCCACGCTGGGCTCCCTGCATGGAGCCTGCTTCTTCCCCTGTCTGTGTCTCTGCCTTTCTCTCTGTGTCTCTCATGAATAAATAAATAAAATCTTTAACAACAACAAAAAAGATACCTTTCTACCTAATCAGAAGCTGAGGGATCTGACTATATAAGCATCACAGTAGGGAGTAAAAGGCGCTCCACCCCTGCCACAGGGCCCAGACTGAATAGAAGGGACACATTCCAAACAGCCCAATCTGTGATATGTGACACCACAGGCAGTCACACCTTGTGAGGAGAGACTCTCTCTGACATATTTCAAAAAGGTAGTGTTTAGGGGCAATGGCAATAAAGCATGTCTTTGTTCTGACCCTAATGTGGTGTCAAGCTGCTATTACACACAAAAATGCAGTATTAAAAAACAACACTGGGGATCCTGGGGTGGCTCAGTGGTTTAGCATCTGCCTTCCACCCAGGGCCTGATCCTGGAGACCCGGAATCGAGTCCCATGTTGGGCTACCTACATGGAACCTGCTTTTTTCTCTCTCTGCCTGTGGCTCTGCCTCTCTCTCTCTCTTTCTCTGTGTCTTTCATGAATGAATAAATAAATAAAATCTTAAAAAAAAAACAACACCAAAAAAATAAATAAATAAAAAACAACACTGGGTCACCTGGCGGCTCAGTGAGTAGAGCACCTGACTCTAGACGTCAGAGTATGAGTTAGAGTCCCGCATTGGGTGTAGAGATTACTTAAAAACAACAACTGCAACACACATGCACAAAAGAAGGGTTTTGATTTACTTGTCCTCAAGGTCGCCTAGCACAGACATCACCTAATCAATGGCTAGCCATGTACTAGTTATGTAACTTTGGATCAGTACATCATTTATCACTAAGTCCTAACTTCCCAATATGCAGAATGAGATAATTATAGCAACTACCTCAGGGTAATTTTTTTTTAAGATTTTATTTATGTATTTGAGAGAGAAAGAAATCGAGAGCATGCATGCACTAGTAGGGGCAAGGGGCAGAGGTAGAGGGAGAGAGAATCTCAGGCAGACTCTGAGCCAAGTGCGGCCTGGCTCAGGGCTCAATCCCAAGACCCTAAGATCACGACCTGGAGTGAAATCAAGAGTTGGCACTCAACCAACTGTGCCAGCTTGGTGCCCCTCAGGGTCATTTTGAAGATCAAAATTAGATGATGCAGGGGTGCCTCCATGGCTCAGGCGGTTGAACATCTCCCTTTGTCTCAGGTCACAATCTCAGTGTCCTGGGCTTAAGCTCCACATGGGGCTCTCTGCTCAGTGGGGAGTCTGCTTCTCCTTCTCCCTCAGGCCACTCTCTCTCTCAAATAAATAAAATTAAATTTAAAAAACAAAACAAAACTAGATGATGTATTTCAAGTATGCATAGTGGCTAACACATTTAAGAACATCAATATTATTTGCTGCTAACAAAACTATTTCCAAAATGGTTTAGAGAGTACAGCTTCAGATCTTCATTTTCTTTTTCCATTTCAAGGTAAAGACCAGAGTTTGCCAAAGTGAGTGCGTTCCTCCCAAAATTTGTTCAAAT
Source organism: Canis lupus baileyi (assembly GCF_048164855.1). NCBI lineage: Eukaryota > Metazoa > Chordata > Mammalia > Carnivora > Canidae > Canis > Canis lupus. Next base: position 86,783,810 of record NC_132838.1, read on the forward strand.
TCAGTATGTATTATGTAAACCAAAAGGTTCCATATCCAAGCAAGTTTTGGTTAAATAACTTTTTTAAACTGCATAACTTCTCAGTGTTGTATGTAATGCACACTACAATCCCTAAAAGTGAGACTCAGAATACACTATTTCCGAAGTAATTAACCATGAAACTGACTCTTGCCTCACAGAGATGTGATCTGGGGGCACTTTAGGAAATGCTAGGAAAAACAACACTAACTGTATATATATAAAAAAAATAGTATCCTATAGTATATATCCAAATATGCTCTTCCCTTTTCATTTAGTTAAATGCTATCCATCCTTTAGAACCTGGGGATGTCTTCTTTCAGCCTTCAAACTTAAGACTTTCTGCTTGACACCTTCAGGTTCCCTTAGACTTTTCCTTCATGGTCCTTACTGCAATTTGTATTAACATACTTGAGAGATTATTTGATTACTGCTTTCATCTCACTCACCAAGCTATATTATGCTCAACCCTATACCAATAGCATCTAGCACAATGTTTGGTGCCAGATAACAGATGTGGAACAAATGTGCCGGATAACAGATGTGGAACAAATATGCGAATCCAAGAATTTCACTGCAGCTTGTCACAGTGAAAAACTGAAAACAATCTAAGCATTTACTAACAGGAAAGTTAGGTACTCTACATTTATATTATATTAGATGGCCATTAAAAAGAACAAGTTTAATCTTTGTGTTTGGACATACCCACTTTAATTGAATGAGAAACAAAAAATGTACTTTATTACACATATACTATATTATGCATAGACATCTAAAAACATACACAAATTCTTAACAAAAAAATTGTTAACAGTGACTACACTTGAAGAGGAACAGGACTGGGAAAAGGTACTTCCACTTTTATACTTTATACATGTCTCTATTTTCAATATTCTCCAAGAAGTATGCATTTCCTTTGTAATTAATTGCTTTGAGCATATGCTCAAAATTCCCATATGCTCTAGGCTCGGTTCATATTTGTATCACTATTTCTCAAAGATATTTTTGTAATGATCCCCATAGCAATCTTGAGAGGTAAATAAGAGACAGTAATTACCCTGTATTAAAATTAAAATTAAATTAAAAGCTAGACATAAACTGCTTAACATCACAAAGCAAAATAAACAACAGAACTGAGGCTAAAATGTGCATCTTTTTTCTTAGTCCAATATATTCTTTTCATTACACATCACTGCCTTTCCAGAAAGGGACACAAAGCAGTCTTGATACAATCAACATTTTAGTACCAAACGACCAGAAGAGATTTAAACCTATTCCCATCTCAGCAAATCATGAGAGGACACTGCAGGCCAATTGCCATGGAGGCCTCTTTTAAGTAATCCCAGTGAAAGACAGGTTACAAAATCCTAGGGCATGGTTCTATTAGATGACTCCGTTATATTCAGCTGACATCTTTCTCTGTAACTTTGGCCTTTTGGTCCAAGTTTGGCCAATAGGAAGACTATAGAGTAAGCTTCTCTCATCTTCTGGATTATATTCGAACATATGAAGACAGCTATCACCATGTCCTTTTGAGAATGGGTGCTTTACTTATACAACCTTCCCAATAAAACACCTGTCAGTATCCCACTTCTATTCTTGGTCAAGTCTTGACCATCTGGTTGGCAGAAAAGGAAATTATCATGCAGGACTCCTGCAAACTCATGAGGTACAAATAGGCAACTGTCATTATAGTCCTTTAAGGAGTCCTTTAAGTAAGAGAATTAGAGAGTTACCATGCACTCTCACCACTCCTCTGTTGGATGGCACCAAATCAAACAGTTTTCTGGTATAAAACAGGAATGAAGACAGGGTCAGATGTTTCTGACAAAATCTTGGCTTTAGACAGCTGCACAGAACTGGTTCAAGAATTTGTTATGAACACAGCCAATATTACTCCTCCATTAGACAAACAATCAACTTAATTTTTCCTCAGTAAAATATTTCTTGCTGTTTTGGTCAGATTTTCTTTTCTTTTCTTTTCTTTTCTTTTCTTTTCTTTTCTTTTCTTTTCTTTTTAAGATTTTATTTATTTATTCATGAGAGACAGAGAGAGAGAGAGAGGCAGAGACACAGGCAAAGGGAGGAGCAGGCCCCATGCAGGGAGCCCAAGTGGGAACTCTGGGACTCCAGGATCACACCCTCCGCGGAAGGCAGGCGCTAAACCGCTGAGCCACCTGGGCTGCCCTGGTCGATTTTCCAATAACAAAATACCCGGTCATTCTACCAATGGACAAATGAGACTTCCTCATGATTTAAAAGAGACAAAGAAATTAATGATAAAAGCTATAAAATGAACCTTAGTGACTGAGTTTGAGATCATGAAAAGATTTAAGAGAATAATGACAAGTTTTTTAGAGAACACCAAAAAAATGGAACAATGAAAAGCACAAGTACAAGGTCAAGAAGTCTCATACTTAAAACCACAAGAGGTAGAGTAAGCGACATTGTAGCTAAATATTAAAACTATTTTTTACCATCTGATGAAAACCATTCAGAATTAAATGCTTGTGCAAAAGCTCAGAGCAAAAATATAGGGCAAGACAGACATCTATTTGGAAGAGCACAGCTTTTCATCCTGGTTTACCGATTGACGACCACAAACATGGGTCCATCAAATGCTGCTTCAGGTTTTCTTTCTGAATCTCAACCTAAGTAAGGGAAAGGAGAGGTCCTCTGAACACCCAATTGAAAATATCCCTCCTTCCTCTTCCTTACTGAGCTATCTTTCACGCCATTTGAAAGAGTTTATCATAATTTCTAATTATGTATCTTTGTGCTTGCTTGTTGTCCAATGACCCAGAAAACTATAAGCGCCTTGAAGGCAGAGTCCACTCTTCAATGCTGCAAACACATGAACATAGGGTTTGTACTTGGAGGGTGCTCACAAGTATCTATAAGGTAAGTAAGTGAAGACAGAGAAAAAGAAAAGGAGATCACAGATTACCATAAAGCCGACTTTGCTTTCCTACTAAATGTTGAGAAATTAATCACCTAATGGACACTTATCATGACCGAGAATAATGCGAACGTCACTTAGTTTAGCCTCGGAGCAGACACCTGAATTTTCTTCCAGGTCACAGAAATCCTCCTAAAGAAGCAAATGACTGACAAACCAACAAAACTAGCATTTTTATACTAGCCAAATAATCTGACCCTCAAAACAATCATACAAGAGACAATCATGTTGGGCAGAACACTGGGGCTGAGTTCTTGATCTTTCACATTCTCCCTACGAACCTATGGGCTTGGAATTTCCACAGAGAAATCGTGGCTGCATAAACTCGGTGAGACACTCGTGCCATACATAATCCTCGTCTCCTACTGCAGACCTAGGAGCCAGAAGGGAACAGCTCAACCACCAAGGCTCCCATTTGCATTTTAGGTTTGATGAGGGACCCGTTCACTCGAAGCAACTGGTTAAGCGTGGACCGCCAACTGTATTTACGAGGAGGTGACACGTCCAGGTCAAAGAGAGGGCGTGGGAATATCATTTTAGAAAAGGCTGCGTTGCAGCCAAGACTAACTCTGGGCTGCGGTCCACATTCGCTCTCGCCAATTCCTCTCATTTCCTCTTTCCCCTCCACTGAGCCATTCCTTCCTGGAGTCCCATTTGGTGCAACAGGCAGGTTCCTACCTTGGTCTGAACACTCTTATCAAACTTGTCATTTTTGAAGCTAAACGTATTCTGGTGCCTCTGAGGCCTGGAACGAGCCACGTTCCCTTTCTGGGAGCTCATCGTGGAAACCACGATCGCCTCGCGTCGGTACAGGGAAGACGCGGGGGAGACCGAGACGCCAGGGGCTCCCCCACGCAGTCCACGCTTCGGCCACTGACCCGGAAGGAACTTCTCCCGCCTTTCCGCCCCCGCCCCCCGCCAGCCCACGTGACCCACCGCGGAGGTCAAAGGCCACCCTCCGGTCCCTCGGAACCATCAAGGTTCTCCCACGCGGCCCGGTCTCGACCCATCCCCCGTCCGCACCACCTCTCTCTCAACCCGGGCGTCTAAATCCCGCTTCCTCCGAAGCGAGAATTTCCCCCATTGGTCCGAACGTGGCTGCCCATCAAGGCGGAGAGGCGGGGAGCCTTTGCTGTCATTGGCTCCTCGTTTCCGCAGTCCCCGCCTCCTGCCGACGCAGCTCAGCCTCTCCCGGCGCCCGACTCCGCTGGGCGGCCTGTGATTGGTGGAAGTCGGGCTAAGCTGGGCTGCGTCCCTCCCCCGGGCCGCTCGCAGGCAGGAGCCCGGGTCAGCTTGGCATCTTCCTCCAGTCAGTGACCAACTCCAGCCTCGGCGAGGGCTCTGCTCGCCCCCTCGGTTCCCGTGCAGCCTTCCTCCCGCCACCGGAGCCAGCCCCGCGGTGGCAAGCTGAGGAGGAGCCAAGAAAGGAGCACTAAGGAGAAGAAAGACCTGGCTGGGTCTGGTTGGTGTCTGCAGTGCCAGAAAGGGAGAGGGAGGCGGCGGCGGCGGCGGCGGCGGCGGCGGCGGCGACCACGGCCGCGCGGGACGTGAGGCCCGAGAGCAGCCGACGGCGGCGGCCGCCCCAGAGCCTCGCGCCGGGGCCGTTAGTCAGCAGAACGCGAGCCCGTGTGGAGGAGCAGGGCCGGCGCGAGGCGAGGCTCGAGAGCGCGAGCCGCCCCCCCCGGGCGCCGCCGTCCTTCGTCGTCCCGGCGCCGGGGGCCGCAGCCCTCGTCCCCCCCTCCTCGGCCGCGCCCGCCCGCAGGCCGGCACAGTCCGGCGGCGGCGGCGGCGGCGGCGGCGGCGGCGTGGGTCGCACCTTGTGGAGGGCAGCGCGTCGGCAGAGGCCGTCTCTCCCGGCCCTTTCTTCCCGACGCCTTGGCTGCGGCCCCTCGGGTGCAGGTGCGTGGGGCGGCGGCGGGCCGGGCTCTGCGGCCGGGCGCGGGGAGGGGGCGCTAGGCCGGGAGCCGCAGCGCGGGAGGGCCGAGCCCGGGCCGGGAGGGGGGAGGGGGAGGGGGAGGGGAACGGGAGGCGTCTTTGTTGTTGGCGACCGGGATCGCTCTCGGCGGCGGCGGAAGGCGAGGAAGCCGCGGAAGCCGCCTCGGGTCGCGCTTCTCCCGTGGCTCGGGGAAGGCGTGGGGAGAGGTCGGAGGGTCGCTGCGGTCCCAGAGGCTGTGGGAGTCCGGGGGCGGCAGGGGGACGGACGGACGGACGGACTGGGAAAGGTCTCGGGTCCGCCTTGCGGGGCAGGGTCTCGTTTCACTTGTTTTGCTCTCGCCCCGTGGACAGGAAGAGGGGGTCAGGTTCGCCTCCTCCTGCCGGGCTCGCTGTGCGGCTGGCGATGCCCGAAGGGCTTCTCCGGAGTGTCCTCGTGTGTGCCAGCCCCGCTCCGACCTGGGATCGGCCCGGTTCCCGGCGGGCCGTCGCAGGGCTCCTTTTCTCGGGGTGGCTCTGCCCGAATCTTAACCGGTTTCAAACTCTGTCCTCGAACCCTAGGCTGGGCTCTTCCGTAGTTGCTTTTGAGTTGGAAAAGGAGAGACTTTGTTTGGAAATTTCTTTTTAACCCTAAAACGAAAGTTCTGTCGAGTTAAGACTGTACCGTTGTGTAGGGCTCTTGTGTGTATGTGTGCGTGTGTAAAGAAAAGTGAGTTTAACCCCAGCTTTTTGTAAGAAAAAAAAAGTTCAGAGCTTTGATCCTTGGGAGATTTCTGCCAATGCCAGAACACAGGGGTTTTTTTGTTTTTTTGTTTTTAAGTGATGCTGTGATCTAAGTCTGCGTGAGGTGGGTTTGATAAGCAAAAAGATGAATAACGGAATGCAGAGAGGGCGACCTTTAAATTTTGGCTGTTTATGAAAAGGTGTTTTCTGTTTAATATGTTTCGTAATATATATGCATATAATACTTCATCCGCAAGATGATTCATTGATTTTTTTTTAAGGCTCTAATAAAAAATTTTGGAGATCTTGTGTCAGCATTTGGAACTGCCAAATGAGTCTGAGTAAAAAGTCAGGTGTATGTTGTAATAGCGTGTATCTGTTTATGTTAACAGGAAAACTTAAAATGAACTTTTCTCCATAGTTTGTCTTTTCATGTGTGGATACCATACATTCAATTGTGGAACATATCTAGTATCTAATCATAACCAATATTTTAATAATCGTAACTACCAGTGTTCTTACTTGGGACTGCCCAACTCTTCGCTTGTTGCTTAATTTTTGAGATTTAGAGGTGTTGGCTTAAAGAACAGGGGAAATAGACATGTTTCAACCTATAAAAGCAATAAAATCCCTGTTGTACAGTAATTTTATTATTTGAGGTCCATGAGGAAACGAATAGCACCCTCGCCCATATTTTGACCTCTCTTTTCTCCTACTGTAATATTAATAAGGTTAATTGGAAAGGATAGGATTAGATTTTTAGCAGGCTAGGCAGTTTTAATTTTGTCCCTTGCTGTGCAGGACTGTAGTTGGTAAGTGGTTTGTTTCCTTGAGTTTCTTTCCCCACTTTGAAATACGTATGAAATGATGTCTGAAAAATAATTTTCTATTTCCTGTGACTGACAAAATCATCATAAAACATCATTGCAAAATAATGTTTTTGATGAACATTATTATGAACACAAGAACTAGGCAATTAGTGTCTGTTCCAAGTTCTGTCACTGAATTGGTCTACAACTACAAGCAGAGCTATCCCACATCTGAATCCGTTTCTCCATCTGTAATATAGGGCTAATAAGATGTGCCACCTCCTCACTTTATAGAGAACTAACAGTTACTTTGGTTATGTGACATTGATTTAGTTTATTAATAAGAGTGTTTTTCAATGCAGTTCTCTTATTTTTGTATCAGGAATTTCAATTCCTTGGCGAAGAATTAGCCTAAAGAAATAATGATTCTAATAAGGAGAAGGTCTATCCATATGCCACCATCTAAGAATTGAGAACAAAATTTCTTCCATGTTAAGAATGCTGTTAATATGTTTAGAATCAGTGATGATGAGAAAAGAGTGACAAATTAGCTTGGTTGGTTTATTTACTGGTAGATCTTATTTCTAATATATCCAAGGTTTTGTTCTACCTTTCCTACCACGTTAAGAAAATTCTCATGTAAGTTGCCCTTTATTATACCTCTCAAACCCAGCCTTGTGAGTTGGGGAGGAAAAGTGATGTTTTATGACAATTTTACAAATAAAATAAAGCCAGGGGAAGTTAATTCTTTGAATTGCCTAAGCTACATAATTTGTAAGAAGCAGAACTGAGACTTGAACCAGAATTTCCTGACTTCTAGTCCTGAATCCTTTGCTCTTGGAGCAGTGTTTTCCAAACAGCTGTCTGGACCCAATAGTTTTTGCCAATTCAGGTGAAATGAGAACACAACAATCTTAAGTATTGGCAACATACAATATAATGAGTATCCATGCATCCATTACTCAGTTGAAGAAATAAAGCTACAAAACAAAATGAAGCTTCCTTTGTACTTTGAACAGTCCTCTTAAATCCTACTTCCTCTTTCCCCCACTCCCAACCACTAACCAGAAATTAATATGCATCCTTCCTATCCACATGTTTATACTTAACTACATGCCTTTATGTCCTTTAACATTGTATAGCTTTTCTTTGAATATTTTAAAACTATTTAAATGTTTGTATGGGTAGCCTGCTTTCCAAATTCAATTTGCCAAGATTTATCTGTTCATTCAGGTAACTAGTTTATTTTTACAGCGATAATGGTATGTGTTTCATTATCAGATATATCTGATATATTATCAGATATCTGTTGGTCATTTTAGTTTTTTCCAATTACTTCTTAAACACTGAAGGGAATTTTCTTGTATATGTTTATTTAGGTACATGTGCAAGACTTCCTTTAGGGCAGTGGCTTTTGAGCCTATATCCCATTTTTATCGAAATGGTTTATAACATCCCCAATAATGCACTAAAATGAAATTCAAAATAATCAACTTTCATTCATTTGAAACTTAATGAACTTACAAACTTATAATAAAATTAAAACAGTAAATTTATGTTATACTAAAATATAAGAATTTATCACAAAGTATTGTGTCTCACTATGTAGATACTCAGACCAAACCACACTCTAATCTTGCTACCAAGTGTGATAGTGGACTAGTAAAATCAGAATCCTGGGAGCTTGTTAGAAATCAGAAACTCAGGCCCTACCCTACCGACGCATGCTGAATTTTAAGAAGATTCCCAGGTGATTTGTGCGCACATTAAAATCCAAGAGGCACTGCTAGAAGAAACAGTAGTAGTCAGACCCTTTGCACCAGTGTTTAGTATCACAATGAATAGAGTAAGCTACCGATGCAAATTAAAACAGGTGTGTTGAATTGGCTGTTCAAATACCAATGGTGGCACTGTTGTTGATAAAACAGTTTCTGAAATAATGAACTGTTTTCAGTAAAGTTTGGACCAAAAAAATACAGTCTTCTCTCTTGACACAGTGGTTGCATTCTTTAAAATCTTCATCTATATTAAAGCAATGGAAATATATTTTGTGTAAGTCCTGTTTTTAAATATCTGACCGTATGTCCCCCACCCCCTGCCTCATTCCCTTAAATGAGTGACCAACAGAATATTCAAAAGTCATGAGACATGGGACAGCATCATCTCTATGTGCCAAGAGTGCCTGGCATCCCTAGAAGCTGTTCAGTAGTGCCCCCTATTGTTATACAACTAAAAAGCCATCACTGAGAGGATTGCACTGGGATGTAAATCTAATGGTAGTATGTTAGAACAAAGGGTATGTATCAGCAGCTTCTTTTTTTAGATTTTTTAATATTTTTTAAGATTTTATTTATTTATTCATGAGAGACAGAAGCCGAGACACAGGCAGAGGAAGAAGCAGGCTCCATGCAGGGAGCCGATGTGGGACATGGGACCTGGGACTCCAGGATCAAGTCCTGGGCCGAAGGTGGCCTAAACCGCTGAGCCACCTGGGCTGCCCTGAGCAGCTTCTTTAACTTTATTGGATAACCACCAGTTTTCTCTCATGTATTTCTATCAGGAATGGATGAAGGAATCTATTTTTGCACTTTGCAAATACTTTATTAGACTGCTTATGGTTTGCTGTTCTGAGGAGTATGTGAAATGTGGTACCTCATTGCATTTTTTTTTTTTTAAGATTTTATCTATTTGACAGAGCACAAGCCTATATCCCAGCAGCAGCAGAGAGAGAGGGAGATACTTAACCCACTGAGCCACCCAAGCACCCCCTCACTGCAGTTTTCATTTGCATGTCTCCAGTTAGTCCTGTAGTTGAGAATAATTTGAGAACACTTTATTTTGGGGGCATTCATGTTCCTTTTCTGTGAATTGCTTATTAGTTGTTTTTTTTTTTTTTTAATGAGATTGTTTATCTTACTGATTCATAAATGCTTGTTATGTATTCTGGGTAACAATGCTTAGTAGCCTTCACAAATATCTTCCAGTCTTTAGCATGTCTTTTCACTGTAAATATGGTTTTTTTGTACAACTTAATGTGTTGGGTTTTTTAAAAAAGATTTTATTTATTTATTCATGGGAGAAGCAGGCTCCAAGCAGAGCCTGATGAGGAACTCGATTCCTCCATCTCCTGGCTCCAGGATCCTGCCTTGGGCAGAAGGGAGGCTCCCAACCACTGAGCCACTCAGGCATCCCTGACTTAATGTTCTTAATTTTAAAGTCAAATATATATATAATTTTAAGATTCATTTTATTTATTTATTTTTTAATTTTTATTTATTTATGATAGTCACAGAGAGAGAGGCAGAGACATAGGCAGAGGGAGAAGCAGGCTCCATGCACCGGGAGCCTGATGTGGGATTCGATCCCGGGTCTCCAGGATCGCGCCCTGGGCCAAAGGCAGGCGCCAAACCGCTGCACCACCCAGGAATCCCATTTTATTTTATTTTTTTAAAGATTTTATTTCTTTATTCATGAGAGACACTCAGAGAGAGAGGCAGAGACACAGGCAGAGGGAGAAGCAGGCTCCATACAGGGAGCCTGCCATGGGACTCGATCCTCCAGGATCCCACCCTGGGCTGAAGGCGGCGCTAAACCGCTGAGCCACCGGGGCTGCCTAAGATTCATTTATTTAAGTAGTCTCTACACCGAGGTGGGACTTGAACTCATGACCCCAAGATCAAGAGTTGCATGCTCTGCTGACTAAGCCGACCGGGTGCTCCTAGTCAAATGCATTTTATAATTGTGCTTTTTTTTTTTTAAGAAGTCTTTTCTATCCTGAGGTTGTGAGGATTCTGATACAGCCTTTTTTTTTTAATTTTTTTTTTTTTTTTATTTATGATAGTCACAGAGAGAGAGAGAGAGGCAGAGACACAGGCAGAGGGAGAAGCAGGCCCCATGCACCGGGAGCCCGACGTGGGATTCGATCCCGGGTCTCCAGGATCGCGCCCTGGGCCAAAGACAGGCACCAAACCGCTGCGCCACCCAGGGATCCCCTGATACAGCTTTTTAAAGAATTACTTTTCATTTTAGGTTTTAAATTCACACAAAAACTATTTTTGTTTTTATTTTATTTTTTTAAGATTTTTACTTTTATTCATGAGTCAGAGAGAGGGGCAGAGGCAGAGGGAGAAGCAGGTTCCCCGAGGGGAACCTGATGCAGGACTCGATCCCAGGATCCCGGCATCATGACCTGAGCCACCCAGGTACCCCGGGACTATTTTTATGTAATGAGGTATATATGGATCTGAATTTACTTATTAGTAAAATCACTACTCTCCATAGTGAAACTATGTCATTTTTTATGTTAATGTGTTTTGATGAAATTAAAGATAGTAGATTGTATTTAGTTTTTAATATTCCGGGATCCCTGGGTGGCGCAGCGGTTTGGCGCCTGCCTTTGGCCCAGGGCGCGATCCTGGAGACCCGGGATTGAATCCCATATCAGGCTCCCGGTGCATGGAGCCTGCTTCTCCCTCTGCCTGTGTCTCTGCCTCTCTCTCTCTCTGTGACTATCATAAGTAAATAAATAAAAATTAAAAAAAATTAGTTTTTAATATTCCTTTGTAGGAAAATTAAAATTTAGCTACTCTGTCATTCCAACTTTTAAAAAATCTGATTTTTTAAATTCCTAAGTTTTGGGAACCACCGCTTTACTTTCATTCCCATGTTTCTTCTCTACCTTAAATTCAGCCTCTCAAGCATCACAGAACGTGAGCAGGCAGTACTGATCATTTATCATCATTTGCATCCTTTACATTTCGTTTTATTTTACATGTGTTTTTATCACTTTTTATTCTGGCTAGAATAGTTTTAATGGTTATGACCCTAATTTTTAAACAGAATTTTAGACTAAATTCATATATTATTTTGATGTTAATTTGGCTCAGAAATAGGTCCTGTTTTATTTTCCCTAGAATTAAAAATGAGAACGGCTAGGCAAGTTCTTACATATAGGAAGAGGTGAAAAGTAGTAAGAGAAAATTGGGTCAGGGTCTACTGTATCATTACTATTTTAGAGTTTGGGGGCACAGGGGGTACATCTATAAAGAATACAAGCAAAGATCCTTAGCTTCCTAGGCCTGCCACATAGCAGAGGACTGTTGGCTATATGCAGAATTTTAAACCTATCTAAGATTTGGAAAGTGACAAATACTTCTAAAGAAAAAGTAAAGCATAGGGGGAATTAACCACCTATTAAATAGGGTGGTTAAGGGTAAGCTTCATTGAGAAGAGGAGTGAGCAGCGAAGACAAGACACTAGCCATGCAGATATTAGCAAAATCTTGGAAGAGTGGACAGAGTATAGTCTTTAAGTTAAATATGTATCCTTGGCTTTCCCATGTAATAAGTTGTGTGAACTTGGACAAATTAACTGAGTTAAAAACCTGAAGCCTTGATTTCCTCATGTATAAAAGGATGATAACCTGAGAAAAGTATTATTAAGATTAAAGGAGATAACAAGTGAAAACACCTACCTCCTGCCCCCACCTAGTTCTCATGTGGCACTCTGTACTTTATTTTCATAGCATCACAGTGTAATTATCTGTGTCACCAGATAAATTGATAAATTTTATCCCACCTCTTCTGAAATACTAATGAGAAGAACCAGTCAGTGTTATATTTTATTAACACAGTCATTCGTAAACTACTTTTAATCCTTTTTTATGCGAAGATCTCAGATTTGTTGAGAATGTTTTGTATTTGTGCTAGAGCCTCAAAGTGTCTTATAGGCTTTAGCTTATTGATCACAGCACACCATCTTTGTGATGGAGGTAGGGGATAGATACATGTCATCTTGCATTTGGGATGAATAACACTGCTAAATGGTATAAAATGACAAAGAAGGCCAAGGAGAATTTGGATGAAACCCAGTATGTTTGGTTTTATTTTCCCTGTGCTGCTTTTTTCCTTTTTTCCCCCTTTCTTCAATACAGCTAAAGTATAAAACAAAAACAGGTAGCTTATGTTGTTAGATTGTAGCATTTGGAAAATCATTATGACACAAACAATATTGTAGTTATGACTATTTTGTTTTCCCCCATGAAGCCTCTCATAGTATCTAACTAAGGAGGTAGTATTAGAATTGGCAGTAGAGTTAGAGGTCTTTACTATTATAAATAGATACTGCTAAGGAAATTTCAAACAGTGTGGTTGTCTTGGGTTATTAAACATTTTTAAGATGTCACATTAAAAGAACAGGATTAAGAGAAAATGAGTATATGCTTTTAGTGTAGGTCAGGGTAGAGAAGAAAAGGGGTTGAAATAACCTTATTAACTTGGGATAAGCAAATCTGCGTTATATCCTCAGCAAACCTAAAGTAGAGCAAGAGTGCCCCTATGAACAAAAATTGAAAACAATCATTTTATCAACTCGGTAAACTTGTTTGACTTCTGAATTTAGATTCTTTTTTTTTTTTTTTTTTTTAAAGATTTTGTTTATTCATGAGAGAGAGAGGCAGAGGGAGAAGCAGGGTCCGCTCCATTCAGGGAGCCCGACCTGGGACTCCATCCCAGGTCTCCAGGATCAGGCCCTGGGCTGCAGGCGGCGCTAAACCACTGCGCCACCACGGCTGCCCCCTAAATGTGTTTTTAAGATCAAAATCAATTGAAACAATTCCTGTAATAAACTTTTCCCCAAAAAATGCCATCCACCAACTGTGACCTAGATATTTTTTTTTTACTCTAGCCTAGACATCTCCAACCCCAAAAGTAAAAATTATTCTTTGCACTTCAGTTATTACCATGAAAATAATGCCATTCAGTAACTGCTTTTGGCAAGCTTATAACTATAACACTGTGAGTTCCATTTTGTTCAGAGCTTTTTAACAGACCTTATTGACACTTGTATTAATAAAGATTTAGGGCAGTAAAGTTAATAGGATTGAGGAAAACATTTTAAAATTATACATTAAGGACATTCAGATACAATTCTCTAGGGTAATGGTTTTCAATTTTTTTGGTTAGAATTCCTTAGAAAAACATTTTGTTTTATAACTTGATAGATGTGTATGCACTCCAAAAAAGTTTCATTGAAGGGATTAAATCTGTCAGTATGAGCATTCTTCAGGGGAGATTTTCTCCCCCTAGAGAAAGAAGTAAAAGTTGGCTTTAAAAAAAATAGTAAAAATTGTGTCATTTATTTGTAGAGGAAGTGATTGAGTTGGGGGAATTTAACCAATGGAGAAGGAATGGTATGCACAAAGGCATAGAGGGAAGAAAGAATTGGTCTCACTGAGGAGAATAGTATGTTCAGTAGAATGCATGAATAGGCAAATGCTCAGAAATGAGGCTAGAGAGTAGGAAGCAGAGAGGGTAAAGGAATCATGTATGACGTATACTAAAGAATTTGATTTATTTACAAGGACTATAAGGCCCGTTGAAAGATTTTAAACAGGAAAGTGACATCACCTGACAGCAGTGTAGAGTGTGAATTAGAAGAGTATGATACAGATATTAGTGAGTGATTCTGTTATGTTAAATAAAAAGTTTTTAAGTGAAGATGTGGCTGAAGGAGTGGAGAGAGATACATAGGAGACAGGCCTTGATTGAATGAGGAATGAAGAGAAAGGGATCCCTGGGTGGCGCAGCGGTTTGGCGCCTGCCTTTGGCCCAGGGCGCGATCCTGGAGACCCGGGATCGAATCCCACGTCAGGCTCCCGGTGCATGGAGCCTGCTTCTCCCTCTGCCTGTGTCTCTGCCTCTCTCTCTCTCTCACTGTGTGCCTATCATAAATAAATAAAAAAAATTAAAAAAAAAATTAAAAAAAAAAAAAGGAATGAAGAGAAAGGAAAGATAGAGGGCAGTACACATGGAGATAACTCAGGGTCTGTAGCTTACAGGAGAAGTCTGTGCTAGAGATTGAAGTTTTTAGATTTAGGCCTCTTTAGTGTGTAAGAGGTAGTTAAAGCCATGGGTGCAGTTGAGATACAAAGACTGGAAGACAAAGAACCCAAGTAATAATTAAACCCATGGGCTTGGGTGAATTAAACAAAAGAGGAAGACAAAAGGCCAATCTGTAAAAATAATAATAAAACTGAAGAGGTCACCAGAAAAACCAAGACTGGAAGTTAGTTTCAAGAAGGAAAGAAAGGACAGCGGTGTTTAATGCCACAGATGATTTTATAAATTGAAGACTGAGAAGTACCCAGTGCACTTTGGGGAAAAAAATTTTTAAGAATTCATCTGTTTGAAAAGAGCGGGCAAGAGAGAGTGTGTGCACATGGCAGGGGCCAAGGCAGAGGTAGAGGGAGAAGTAGACTCCCTGCTGATCAGGGAATTCTTCACAGGGCTCAGTCCCAGGATCCTGGGATCATGACCTGCTGAGGGCAGATGCTTAACCTGACTGAGCCACCCAGGTGCCCCTGCACTTTGAAATTTTAAGACGTTGTTGGTAATCTTAAATGGGTCAACAATTTTTTTTTTTTTTTTTTATTTATGATAGTCACAGAGAGAGAGAGAGAGGCAGAGACACAGGCAGAGGGAGAAGCAGGCTCCATGCACCAGGAGCCCGACGTGGGATTCGATCCCGGGTCTCCAGGATCGCGCCCTGGGCCAAAGGCAGGCGCTAAACCGCTGCGCCACCCAGGGATCCCCTGGGTCAACAATTTTATGATAGATGTTAGATTACAATTCATTTATGGAAGATTGGGAAGTGAGAAATAAAAAGTTTGATTCTGAAGAACACTCACAGATGGTAATTAGAATCCAGATATAGGGCACCTTTGGTGGCTCAGGTCTTAATTCCAGGGTTCTGGGATCTAGCCCCACATCAGGCCCCCTGCCCAGTGGGGAGCCTCTTCTTGCTCTCTCTCTCAAATAAAATCCTTTTTTTTTTTAGGGATCTAGATATTGATGTATACTCACTTGTTTTAAAGAGGAGAATCTTGATTATGTTTCTGAACAGAAGATAATGAGCCAGTAGGGCAGGAGAGGCTAAGGATACAGGAAACAGGATAATTGATTAGGCAGGGTCTTTGAAGATGCTAGAGACATTGAAACAATCTAGAATATGTGGAGGGATTGGTTATGAGGGAATTAGAACTTAAAGGAATGAAAAGGCAATCAGGATTCAATGAATTGATTTTTAAGGTTCAGAAGGAGATTATCAAATATGTACCTGCCTGTTCCAAGTAAAAGAACATCTTTTTCTGCATCTAGTATGCCAGGAATTTAGATGTTACCTTATTTAAATATTCCTAGCAACTCTTGCAAAGTTTACAGATAGGAAAATTGAGGCTCAGAAGTTGTCTAAAGCCACACAACTAATAGGAAACTAAGCTATGATTTTATTGTTTAAGTCTAGCTCCAGAGCTTAGTACTAAAACTTTTTTTGTTTTTAAGGGCCAAATTCCCCCAAAAGGGAAAAACAGTAAGAGGCTTCTAATTTGTTTTGCCCGGTGAAATCACTTCAAAAAAAATGTTTTTAACTTAGTGCCTGTTAAAATTTTTTAATTTTTTTACGTAGTTTTTCACAAAACATTGTATTTTAACAAAAATAAGAAGGACATAATGTCCAAACAAATAGAAGGCAAACCTGTAAAAAATCATTAAGCCCACTACTATTATCTGTAGCTTTTCTCATTTTGCCAAAGAATAACTTTATCATAGACCAGTACTGGTCCTCAAACCACCCTTTCCAAAAGACTCATGAAATGACAATATTTTACACAAAAATATAGTACATTGTTACTTCAGTTGTTACTGCTAAACATTTATGTTCAAAGAAACTAAATATTGTATTTCCCTCCATGTTAGAAACTCGTATTTTCCTGCAAATTGATTTCTAAGGGTTCTCATTACCAAACTTCTGATAAATTAATAAAGTGATAAACTGAAACAACTCTGAGAAATATATAGCATTAATTCCTGAACTCTGGGTAGCTTAGTGGTTTAGCGCTGCCTTCAGCCCAGGGTGTGATCCTGGAGACTTGGGATCGAGTCCCACGTCAGGCTCCCTGCATGGAGCCTGTTTCTCTCTCTGCCTGTATCTCTGCCTCTCTGTGTGTGTGTGTGTGTGTGTGTGCGCGCGCGCGTCTGATAAATAAAATCTTTTAAAAAAAATTTCTGAACTCTTTCCTTTTGTTAACATACTAAGTACTTGTGGTTTTGTTTATTATGGTTTATTTTGTCAATTGCTGAAAGCTATTGTAAATCCAAATGTTTCTATTTTTTATTTTTAAGTAATCTCTATACCCATTGTGGGGTTTGAATTTAACAACACGGAAATAGAGTTAACATGCTCCACTGATGGAGCCAGCAAATGCCCTCAGATGTTTTTAGAAATAGGAAATCAAGTTGCTCTAACATTATATCATTACTTGCTACCTTACCTTGTTCCTGTTTAGAAATATTCTCCTGTATGCATAAACTTATTGGCTTATAGAAATGTAAGTATTGGGGCACTTTGGGTAGCTCAGTGGTTGAACATCTGCCTTGGCTCAGGGCGTGATCCCGGGTTCCTGGGATCCAGTCTTGCATTAGGTTCCCTGCAGGGAGCCTGCTTCTCCCTCTGCCAATGTCTCTGCCCCTTTCTGTGTCTCTCATGAATAAATAAAATCTTAAAAGAAAAAGGAAATGTAAGTATTAACCTAATCAACTATAACATCCCATCTTTAATCAACACATGTGTGACACATTTTTTAGGGTTCCTATCAAAGTCCTAGGCTCCATGTTCTCTAAGTGTGAATTTCTGCTTCTGCCTTTGATGGTACTGGAAAGCCACACCCTGGCTGAAGGCAGCTCTAAACCACTGAGCCACCTGGACTGCTTGACATCTGTCCTTTGATCTGTAAATGCTCTAGTGCATAGCTCTAGGACAAAGCACACTTTCTGTGAAAGTCCAGGTAGCAACTATTTGAAACCTCTTAGGCTACAATGAGAGTAATACAGAAAAAAAAAAAAAATCAAAAGTTCAGAGGCTTATAGCTGCCATTGTTTTTTAAAGATTTATTTATTTATTTATTTATTTATTTATTTATTTATTTATTTATTTATTTATTTATTTATTTGAGAGAGACAGAGACAGACACTCCATGCAGGGAGCCTGACCTAGGACTCAATCCCAGGTCTTCAGGATCACACCCTGGGCTGAATGCGGCACTCACTAAACTGCTGAGCCACCCAGGCTGCCATCTCCCCAAGTTCTGAAGATAGGGAGATGGTGAGTGAGACATTTGCTGATATTCCCTGATGTTGATGCTAAAGGTGGAAAAGGGAAGAACTTCTTACCATCTGAATATCCCAGTCACTTTTGATGGGCTAACTTTTGAGTGAGGATATGCTCCATCACCTGAGGTCTTCAACAGCTGCGGTTGACTACCCTAACTAGATGGCAAGGCCAGTCCCCTCTAAAGATAAATTTGATCTTTTAAGGTGGTGTCAGGGGATTTGATTGCTGCCTTATCACTTAAAGACAATGTGTTGCACCTGGGGGCTGTGGGAGCAAATCATTTATTTTAAATGCCTGAACCATTATCTCAGGGTCCTGGGCTCTACACTTAGGGAGTCTGCTTGAGTTTTTCCAAACTCTGCCCATTACCTTACTCTTTGGCTCTCAAATCCTTAAAAGACTGAACCATTTAAAAACGAAGGTTTCATGGGATCCCTGGGTGGCGCAGTGGTTTAGCGCCTGCCTTTGGCCCAGGGCGCGATCCTGGAGACCCAGGATCGAATCCCACGTCGGGCTCCCGGTGCATGGAGCCTGCTTCTCCCTCTGCTTGTGTCTCTGCCTCTCTCTCTCTCTCTGTGTGACTATCATAAATAAAAAAAAATTTAAAAAAATAATAAATAAATAAAAACGAAGGTTTCAAAAACGAAAATGAATGTTTCAAGATGTAAATCCTTCTCATTAGCATACATTTTATCCCAAAATAAGCCCTCAGTCAAACATAAAAGAATATTCCATTTTTGCCAATAGGAAAGATTATTCAAAATAATTCATGAGTACTAGGCTCTTTCAGTTTTTTTTTTTTTAAGATTTTTTTTTTTTTTTTTTTTAATTCATGAGAGACAGGGAGAGGGGCAGAGACACAGGCAGAGGGAGAATCAGGCTCCATGCAGGGAGCCCAGTGTGGGACTCGATCCCGGGCTGCCCTACTAGGCTCTTTTAATGGCTTCCCAAATTAATCAGTTGGGAAGCATTTCTGCTTTTTTTTTTTTCTTTTTGGCCACCCATCAAATGACCCTTTAAATAAAGAATTTTCCAACCTTGTCAAAGGACACTCATGATATAACTTGATATATAAAAATAAAGTATTACCACTTTATAGTCAGGAAATTGATATGCTATGTCGCAATTATTGCGCATTAACCAGATAAAACATCTTTAATAAATTAGTAATTTGTCCATGTGGAAATTACCTCCAACTTAATGGTCTATTTAATTGCCTCTAAAGGATTTTAAATCTATCATAAGGTGTGTTTTTTTTTTAATGCATAGAATGTAGTGTAAATAGAAATATGTGTAATTGTCATGATCTCCAGAAAGATTCAAGCCTTAAATTACATTAGTGTTGTGAATCCTGGTTCAAAACAACAAAACAAAATCTGTTTTGATGGGCAGCCCTGGTGGCTCAGTGGTTTAGTGCCGTCTTCAGCCCAGGGCCTGATCCTGGAGACCCGGCATTGAGTCCCACATCGGGCTCCCTGTATGGATGGAGCCTGCTTCTCCCTCTGCCTGTGTCTCTGTCTCTCATAAATAAATAAAAATCTTTTTAAAAATATGTTTCGATTATATTTAGCATTATCTCAGTTTATATTCTGACACTTCAGGTAAAACTGTAGGCTTTATGTTCTTTACTCTTTTTCATTTAGATTGTTATTAGGTATTTTATGTAGTGCTAAAGAAAACATAGTCAGTGGCTGCATATTAAAGATGATAGGTTATTTATCAAGCTCACAGGTGAATATGTGGCAAAGATCACAGTTTTCAACTATAAAGGAAAGGAACTGGGTGCTGTAAAAAAAAGAATAACCTAATTTAGATTTGGGGTTCCCAAGACCTCTCTGAAAAGAGGGCATTTGAGATTGGAATAATAAAAAGGTAGAAAGTGTGCAAATTCTGAGGTGGAAACAGCTTTCATGCTTTCAAGGAAATGGAAGATAGAGAGGGAGACCGCCACTATAAGTGCTTGAAAGGAGAGAGTATCAAGATAAATTTGGAAAGGTAAGCAAAGGCCGCATCCTGCAACACCTTTAAAGACTTGTGGGAAACGTTAGATTTTATTACAAGTACAGGGGAAAGCCGTAGAGGAGTTCTTAAGCAAGTCATCACCTAATAGTCTTGTAGAAAAGAAATTGTACATTTGAAGAACATAAGAATGGGAGAAATTCACACTTAAGTCAAGAGAATAGTATGTGTTTCATCTATAAGGATGGTAGAAATGACTTCTCGATTGGACTCTTGTGTTTATACTTTAAGATATTGAGGTCAATGTAAACTTCCTGCTGTTTGATACTGTTTTGACTTGTATTTAAGTAATGCTACCAAAGGTTTCCTTTTTTCCTTTAGAAATGTCATATTTAGAAGCTATTTTTATATTTCTGATAGAATGTACAATCAGATTTCTCTTTCTGTAGGAGCAAGGACAGGAAGAGAACCATATCTAGTTGTGTAAGGAAAGATACATGAACATAGGATATGATGTCGCAAAACATCCAGGCAGATAGAAAAGAGAAGGAAGATTCAATATAACAAAATATTCTTGCTGGAAAAGCTCCAGCTCTTGTGTTTCAGTCTTCTCACATTAAAATTGAGGCATTTAGGAGGATAAAAGTTCATTTTAAATAAAATTATAACTATAAATAGAATCACATGTAAGGTGATATTTACTAACCCAGTTAATGACACTTGGAGAGATGAATGGACCCTGTATCTTTAATCTTTGCTTTCTCTGTCCCAAACAAGTATTTACACCAGAAGTATACTACATGTGTAGACTACCAAAAAACTAGCTATCAGATTCTTCTCAAATCAGATATCAAAGATTTACCCCCACTGTTTTCTGCAAACTACTGTTCTCCTTCTCTCCATCCGACTCTTCTCCAGTTGCATTACTTGGTATAAGGCTTCAGAAATGTTCTCTATTAGCTTTGACTAAAAGCCTTTGCAGACCTAGTCTAGAAATTGTCTCTACAAGAAATAAAGTCTAATAAAAAAGAAAAGAAAAGAAAAATAAAGTCTACAATATTCACTTGTTTCTTTGCTACTTGCCTCTTTAAAAGGAAAATGTAAGGTGAAAATTTTATTAACTGAAACATCCCATAAATCAAGATTATCTTTATTTTGCAGAGTAGAAAGTTACATATGTAGAGGAACAATGACATTTAAATGTAGTCAGGTATTGATGTTTAACTGAAGGATGTGGTTTACACATTTTGCAATATAACCATTTTATTTTCTACTTTCTTAATAGTGTGTTTGACATGCCTCCATGTAGTAGGTTGAAATGTCTGCTTATTTGAGGCTTGTTTTTGAACACCTTAAATTTGAGATCTTAAAATTTAAATAAATTCTTCAGCAGTACAATAGTTACCAAGTTACTGTGCTCTACTTAACATCCTCAGTACATAGGCTTTTATGCAATGTCTAAATAACTGCATCATTCTTTTTTTTAAATAATAAATTGATTTTTTATTGGTGTTCAATTTGCCAACATACAGAATAACACCCAGTGCTCATCTCGTCAAGTGCCCACCTCAGTGCCCGCCACCCAGTCACCTCCACCCCCCGCCCACCTCCCCTTCCACCACCCCTAGTTCGTTCGTTTCCCAGAGTTAGGAGTCTTCCATGTTCTGTCTCCCTTTCTGATATTTCCCACTTATTTTTCCTCCTTTTCCCTTTATTCCCTTCCACTATTATTTATATTCCCCAAATGAATGAGACCATATAATGTTTGTCCTTCTCCGATTGACTTATTTCACTCAGCATAATACCCTCCAGTTCCATCCACGTTGAAGCAAATGGTGGGTATTTGTCGTTTCTAATAGCTGAGTAATATTCCATTGTATACATAAACCACATCTTCTTTATCTATTCATCTTTCGATGGACACCGAGGCTCCTTCCACAGTTTGGCTATTGTGAACATTGCTGCTATAAACATCGGGGTGCAGGTGTTCTGGCGTTTCATTGCATCTGTATCTTTGGGGTAAATCCCCAGCAGTGCAATTGATGAGTCGTAAGGCAGATCTATTTTTAACTCTTTGAGGAACCTCCACACAGTTTTCCAGAGTGGCTGCACCATTTCACATTCCCACCAACAGTGCATGAGGGTTCCCTTTTCTCCGCATCCTCTCCAACATTTGTGGTTTCCTGCCTCGTTAATTTTCCCCATTCTTACTGGCGTGAGGTGGTATCTCATTGTGGTTTTGATTTGTATTTCCCTGATGGCAAGTGATGCGGAGCATTTTCTCATGTGCTTGTTGGCCATGTCTATGTCTTCCTCTGTGAGATTTCTGTTCATGTCTTTTGCCCATTTCATGATTGGATTGTTTGTTTCTTTGTTGAGTTTAATAAGTTCCTTATAGATCTTGGAAGCTAGCCCTTTATCTGATACATCATTTGCAAATATCTTCTCCCATTCTGTAGGTGGTCTTTTAAGTTTTGTTGACTGTATCCTTTGCTGTGCAAAAGCTTCTCATCTTGATGAAGTCCCAATAGTTCATTTTTGCTTTTGTTTCTTTTGCCTTCATGGATGTATCTTGCAAGAAGTTACTGTGGCCGAGTTCAAAAAGGGTGTTGCCTGTGTTCTGTAACTGCATCATTCTTTTTTTTTTTTTTTTTTTGTAACTGCATCATTCTAATACATGTGTAAGGAACTACAGTGATTTCTGTACATTTTTGAACGGAGAGATTTGCTTTTGCTTTTAAATTTTTCATTGATTTATCTAATCCTTCCCTTTCCCAATTTTTTCCCTTTCTTTCTATCATGCACTCTCTGCTTCAGTTCTTTCTATTACACTTTTACTTGTATTATATTCCCAGCCTGTAAAGTTTTCCCTCTGCTTTTGGAAATCACATCTAGTTTAAAGTTCTAAGTCCACAGTTTTTTCTAATTATTGATACCTACTTTTGTCTGATTTCTGAAGCTTAAAACCTACCTCACAGTATATAGTACTTGATTTTTACAAGATGAAAAAACCCTGTATAGCATTGATTTATTAATAATAAATTATATATTCATTGATTATAATAAATTTAAAGTATTGACTACCAATTTACGAAAGAGCAATGCATTTAGAATTCAAAGAGACTTGAATGAACATGAGGCCAGTTACCTTATGTTTTCACAGGAGGAAACAGAACAGTTAAGTGATTTGCCCAAAGTCTGGAGAATTTAAACTGACTCCTAATTATTAAATTTGTTTTCTTTAATTGGGAATTTAAACCTTTTTTCTTTGATGTAATTATTCTAGTTCGTGTTATGTACTCCTTAAAATGTATGCGAAAGGTAAAATTTTCATGTTTATAGAAACATTGACAAAATGTTGATTTGTTGGGATAGGAAAGGTATTAAGCACAAGTACAGTGACAGGTGTTTATTACACATTCTCTAGGAGTAGTGGTAATTTCTTCGTTTTTACTTACTGATGGGTATAGCTAAGGAAAAGCAGCTGGCAAATAGAGGAAAAGGAAGTGGTAGAAATGGCAGTTTGTGGAGATGACCAGACTCCACAGACTGTTGGTAACAAACTGTGAAGGCCGTATTAGTAAGGATTGACTGACTTGTTACACAACCTTTGTAAAGAGAGGCAATGATCTTGTTAAGGAATATAATACTTATATTGAGACTGTGTAAATGCTGTAATCCCCCTGTATCCCTACTAAAAGGGCCCTATATATTATAAATATAGAGAAGGGATTGATAGATAAGAGGAATAGATTTACATGCTACTTATGCAGTTCTGTGGTTCTGCTTTCCACATGGTTGATAAAAATATCTTTTTCAAAATTAATATTTGTAGGAACAGTTGAAATTGTACTCTGCTCTACTCTGAAGTCATGTAGTCTTGTTTCATTTCTTGTATGCTGAAACAGACTTCTATGTGCCCTACTTCTCTGCACTGCTTTATTAAATAAGTGGTAGGATAATACTGACTTAACTTTAAGTAACTGAAATTTTACTCCTTCACCAAATAAACATTCTTAGGATGTTATATTTCAGAAATGGCCTAGTGGAAGAGCCTATTATTTTGAGAATTAATGTATAATACACATGTAAATTTGACCACTTCCATTTGCAGTCTATCCTGTAAGACGGTGGAATGTTTTCGTAACAAGGAAGGCAATTGAAATTTCTCTCAAAAGGAGTCTTTGAACAGAATGTTAAAGTAGAAGATAAAAGCTAAAGAAATGGAGGAGAAAAGTAACTGTCAAAGATTAGACTCTAAGTACATTTATTAAGAAAACTGGAAAATCCAAAGACCGTTTTGGGAGGAATAAATTATTACTTTGTTTCCACTCTTTTTTTTTTTTTTTAATATATGATAGTCCCACACAGAGAGAGAGAGAGAGAGAGAGGCAGAGGGAGAAGCAGGCTCCATTCACCGGGAGCCTGAGGTGGGATTTGATCCTGGGTCTCCAGGACCGCGCCCTGGGCCAAAGGCAGGCGCTAAACCGCTGTGCCACCCAGGGATCCCTGTTTCTACTCTTTAGACATTCACTCTATCAGTCCCTTCTTAGCTACTGTATATTTACATTCAAAAGTTAAGAAGTCTATATGCTAGAATGTAATTTTAAGTGCCATTGAACTCAAGCCTTTGCTGTTAGAAATAAGGAGGCTGAGATTCAGGGGAAAATGACTTATATAATGTCTCAGACCTAATTGGTATCAAAATAGGGATAGAATCCAGTTTTTCTAATTTATAGACCAGGGTTCTTTATACTACACCACAGATCAGTTACTGATATTTTTTTTTAAGGTTGGGGGATGAAACCTGATACCTTGTTAAATTTAGACAGTAGTCATTGTTTATACTTTTTTTTTCTTTTTTTTGTTTATACTTTTTATATGTTCTTCTGATTTTTAAAATAAATGATTGTTGACATTTCTTCCTCACTTCTGACCAGAGGCTCATGATTTTATCCAGCTTTGGCACACTGTTATAGCCTTGATTTTATGTCTTAGGAAGTAATTTCTCTGTTAGTCGATTTCATATCTCCTATAACAAGGTTATAAGAAGTTAATGTAGAGCAGTTAAGTCTTCTAAGGCAGCTGTTTTTAATTTTATAACTTATTAGAGCTGCTGCTTAGAGAGCTGCAGCTTTTCTTAGATTAATCTTTAGATAAGGGCAAATCAATCTATTAGCATTAATTGGCATTTAAAATTACTTCTAGTTACAAATTTATGTGTTTCCTATGAAATACCTCAAAGTTTTCTTACTGTTTGCTACTTCTTTGTGGAAGCCTGCTAGTAGACATCCCAGACCTTATTTCATTCTAAGAAGTTTTCCATATAATCAGCCCATAGCTGCTGGAGGAGGTACATAGAACATTCCTAACCTAATCTGATTTCTTCAGCTCAGAAAAAACACCCTTTTTGTACCAACATGCAAAATGTATACAGGAACTTGATCAATTTTCTCTATTCAAGTTTTCTTTTTATTCTTAACATTTATCTTTTTGGTTTGTTTGTTTTTTTTTTTTAACAGGCTTTAGTTCACTTTTTTTAATATTTTATTTATTTGAGAGAGACAGCATGAGCAGGAGGTGTGGAGGAGGCAGAGGGAAAGGGAGGGAGGGAGAAGCAGACTCCCTGCTATGCAGAGAGCCCAACTCTGGAGCCCAACTCCAGAGAGTCTCTGGACTCTTAGGGTCCTGGATCATGACCTGAGCTGAAGTCATGCTTAACGGACTGGGTGGCTCAGTTTGTATAAACTCTGGTATGGGTCGTGACAAGATGGTCAGTGAATTCCTGAGAATTGGTGAACATAGTTTGTTTTCTGAGGTCAGGGTGAGACAGCTGTAGGTGTTGGGAATGGCATCAAAAGTGGCCTTTGCAAAGTTGCACAGGGTGGCAGCGTGGCTCCTGGCTGAGTTTTAGCAGTCATCTATACCGGCCATCATCAGTAGCTTCTTGGGCATAGGAGCTGAGGCACAGTGCCAATGCCCCTGTGGACAGAGGTGAGGTGCACAAGCACAGCCACAGCAGCTGGTCATCATGCATGGGACAATGTGGGCCTTACTGATCTTGTTCTCCAAGTAGCCTTGCCACATAGGTGGGTGGAAAGCTTGACTGAGACCATGGCCCCACAGATGGCAGTGGCCATCTCCCTGGAGCACTTAACACCCAGACCAACATGTCCGTAGTCTCTCTGATGGCAACAAATGCCTTGAACCTGTTCCACTGGCCAGCACGGGGTTGCTTTTGCACTAGTATAGTCTTCAAAACCTCATCCTTCAGAGATACCCCAGGAAAAGGTCAGTGATTTCAGATTCCTTAACAGGCAGGAAGAAGAAATATATCTCCTCCAGGACTTGATCTTCATGTCCTTCACCAGGCGGCCCAGCTTGGTGACAGGATCCATTCCTTGTCCTCGACCTTGCCTCTTCAAACTCTGTGATCTCAGCCGGCTCTAACCACAGCCACCACCCTGACCCCGGATGCTGCTGCAGAAGCCTTCTACTGTAGCCTCCCGTTCCAGGGCCCTGCCGCAGCACTGGCATCATCATCATCATCATTTAGTGTTTTCTCAGAGAAGTATATTCGGCTTTTTTTTTTTTTTTTTTTTTTTTACCTTTTAAAAGGTAGGGAGTGATAGTCTCTTGTTCTGAGGAAGGGGTTTGTATATGTCTTTCAGGATAAGAGAATGTATATTCCTGTTTCTTCTGTTGATACTAGTATGATGATTTTAGTACATAGATCTTCTATGAAAAGCTGGCAGCCTTACTCTAAAAATCTGGCATCTAAATATATATTCACAGACTAAAATTCTAACCCTCTCCTCTCCCCAGTATCTGTAAATCTATTTTTTAGAAGTATCATGTCTTGACCAAGTTCTCTAGAACCTCCACTGGGTGACAGGACTAGGGATATTCCTTAATGCACAGTTAAAGGCATATCTCCAAACCAAGAATAAAAAGTCCGCTACCAGAATTGAACCTAGTTTGTGTGCAGTGCCAAAGGAGAAAAAGGAAGTCAGGAGTACAAAGTAGAAATTCCAAAGTACAAAGTAACCTAGAGCTGAGAATATTAATTAAATAGCAGTGAATTATGGGAGAGAGAGTATTTATAGAATCAAAGTATAGGTAGGTTAACATCCAGGTTGATTTGTGACAGAAAAGCCTGTGCAACATTGGAGATAATCCATCTTAACCACAAATCAGATATGTGTAAAGGGGATGAGTTCTTAAAGCTTTTCAGATACCTCTAT
Source organism: Canis lupus baileyi (assembly GCF_048164855.1). NCBI lineage: Eukaryota > Metazoa > Chordata > Mammalia > Carnivora > Canidae > Canis > Canis lupus. The sequence continues at coordinate 86,810,620 of NC_132838.1, forward strand.
AAAAATTAAAATGCTGTAGTCATTCTAGATTGGGTGTATGGTAAGACTTCAGAAGCATAAAATGAGTATGTTACAGAATTTTTTTTTTAATGTTACAGAAATCTTAAACTTCCAGATTTTATTTAACAATTTTTTTTATTTTTTTATCTATTTATTTATGATAGTCACAGAGAGAGAGAGAGAGAGAGGCAGAGACACAGGCAGAGGGAGAGGGAGAAGCAGGCTCCATGCACCGGGAGCCCGATGTGGGATTCGATCCCGGGGTCTCCAGGATCGCGCCCTGGGCCAAAGGCAGGCGCCAAACTGCTGCGCCACCCAGGGATCCCCAAACTTCCAGATTTTTGAGAAGATTGTTTTCAGGTCATTCTGTTAGTAAGTGTTTAGGACCCATCTAAAAACTTTGCATATAGTTTCAGGGGCCATAGAACCATATTCTTAGTATATGTGCTGCTGAAGTGAGCATTAGAACCATATTCTTAATAGCGGTGGTATCTAAGGTAATTTTCAGGTTTGACCCTAAGTTGATAATACACAAACTGATTTTGCATGGAATTGATTAAATAGTATCTAGCTCAGAACTATCCAGATATGGATTTGTCCAATGTCAAGTCTGAGAGCAATATATCACAGTATCCTGATACATTGCCATTTGGGGTAGTATAAGAAAAAAGAAGAAACAATTCATTAAGCATTAGAATATTGGCAAGATCGGTATTATAGAGGCAGAAGGGCTTGATAAATTCTTCAGATTAGCCAGACTGCAAAGGAAGATTAGTGTAGCACTTTTCTACCTTACAGATCAATATTGGATTATAGCAAAAATACTTCTTAAGTTCCTAAAATAAAACTTCATATTTTTAAATTTTCAAAAAATTTAAATTTAAACATTTGCTCTCTCTAAACTGAAAAAATTTTAGATATTTTATATCTGTAGTATTTGGTGAATCATCACTAAAAAGTTCCAATTTCCACTCTATGTATTACTAAAAGGTATCTTCTAAAAGTATGGAAATGTATATGAAGGACCCAGGAAATACTGTTTCAAGAAGCTGGACTTTTGGGGCTTAAAAATGTTTCTTCTTTATTATATAATTAATCAACTGAACTACTTTGTAAATCACCAATTATTTACTAACCCCAAGGGTGTCTCTCCTTACTGCTTTGAGCCTTATCACACATCTTTCATTGCAGATACTTAACATTCAAGATCACAAATATAGTAAAGTCAAGATTCATATTCAGCAGTTTGTGTCCAGAATTCATGCTCTTAATTTTGGAGTTAAATGATCTCAGGTTGTGGGATTGAGCCCCATGTTGGACTCTACACCCAGCATGGAGCCTGGTTAAGATTCTCTATCTCCCCCATGCACACTTGTGTGCTCTCTCTCTGTCTCTAAAAAAAGTGTAAGAATGAAGTGTTTTGCTATAATGTGGATGTGGAGAGTATCATGAGTCCAGTGGAAGAAGAAAAATACAGATGAAAGATCTTCCCATTTCATATACAAAAACCAAAAAATTTTAAAAATCTAAGAATGGATAAAATAAAGGTTAGTTCAGAATATGAGAGTATGTATCAGAGGAAAGAAGAGAGAGTGGTTTTAGTCACCAGATGGCAAAAAAAAGGGGGGGGATCTGAATTGGCATGTATATGTTCACAGCTTTGCTGCTTTCTTCTGAAGATGAGGTCACTTTTTTATTAAAGGTAAGGTAAATTTTACTTATTACATAGAGGTGATGTATTTCAATGGGCTTTAAATATGTAGAGTCTAGGAAGTCTTTGGATATATGCTTCAGTATTAGCAAATTTCTATTTCTAGAAGCATGCCTGAGGTGGACCACCAAACTTCTCAAAGGTGGAATCAGTTTGCAGTAACACCTATACTAACAACCCTTGGGGATTTGTCATTTGGATTAACTTTGATACATTAATGAGTTTAAGTGATACTCCCATGGGATGTCAATGAGTAGCACTGAATCTAGAAATCAGTTTGGAAAGAACCGAAATCTTTTGACTATCTGCATTCCTTAACCAAGGTATCCCTGTTTACATCTTTTTAAAAATCCTATTTTCAAAAAAAAAAAAAAAAAAATCCTATTTTCTAGTTCTGTTGATGTATAGAAATGCAATGTTTTTGTGTACTGACTTACTAGTACACAACAACTTTGTAAATTCTTATATTCTTTTATTGCTTCTTCTTGCTTTGCTGCACTGGCCAGCATTCCAGCACACTGTCCATAACCATGTAAGCTCATGGTCTTAATGGTGAAACACTAACAGTATATTTAGATTTTATTTATTTGTGAGAGACACAGAGAGAGAAGCAGAGACATAGGCAGAGGAAGAAGCAGGCTCCCTGCAGGGAGCCTGATGTGGGACTGATCCCAGGGCCCTAGGATCACTCCCTGAGTTGGAAGGCAGACACTCGACCACTGAGCTAGTGTTTTTTGTTTTTTTTTTGTTTTTTTTTAAGTATAAATTTTCCTACAGAATTTTTATGGATATCATTCAGTGATTAGGGAAATTTCCTTCCTTCTTATTCTAGTTTTCTAAAACCTTTAATGGGATAAATTTTACAAAACCAACGTGGCATTCATGGAATAACCCTAATTTTGTGGTAATGTAATATTTCTTTATGCAATGCTAGACTCACTTTGCTTATAGTTTGCATAGGGTTTTTCATTTACATTCATGATTGAGAATGGCCTTTCATCATCTGCTTTCATACTTCTTGTCTAATGTTTTATGTTAACTTCATATAATTTAGTTGGAGTGTGTTCTTGTGCTAAAGAAAAATTAGTTCTGTTTTTCTTATAGTCAATAATTGGATTTACTGTTATATTTTTTACCTAAAGATTTTTTTTATGATCTCCATTGTCTCTTGCTATTCTTTCCCTGTGTTTTAACTCTTTTTATAAATTACTACAGTCAACTATACTTCAATTAGAAAAAAATCAAATTGTGCACTTTAATTATGTGCAGCTTATGGTCAATTATACCTCAATAAAGCATTTTTAAAAAGGCAAAAACAGTTTGGTAGTAGCTGTCCCTGAGAAGTCAGAAATGGATGATATCTCACAGAACAATACTGCCTACTACACAAAAACTCCTAACATAATGAGTCTTTTTTTTTTTTAATTTATTTTTATTTATGATAGTCACAGAGAGAGAGAGGCAGAGACACAGGCAGAGGGAGAAGCAGGCTCCATGCACTGGGAGCCCGATGTGGGATTCGATCCCGGGTCTCCAGGATCGCGCCCTGGGCCAAAGGCAGGCGCCAAACCGCTGCGCCACCCAGGGATCCCCATAATGAGTCTTAATTAAGCAATGCCTAATCTATAGTAGACTTCTGGAGTTTACAGATTTGCCATTCAGTGTCAGCTACTGGAGGACAGATGAAGATATCCTTGCAATGATGTGTAATGGGAATGAATACTGCCTATTTCAGAGGGTTGCTTTAATAATGAAGTAAAAATAAACAGGATCTAATACAAATCCAAAATTCAAACTGAGAGGTTGTTTGTTGCAAGAAAGAGTAAGAGCTGAGGTCTGTCCTATCAGCCATTGGTAAAAGAATTCTATCTCTAAGCCTTAAATGTGGAGTTGAATGATTTTGTTTCTGTGAAAGCTTGGCACTCTTCCTGGAGTATGTGTTAGCATGGAAATGGAGATGGAATTGGTATTAGTGGTTCATAAACCAACTTGGAATCTGAGCCATTTTGGAGCCCTTGAATATTGTTCAGCCTTTAAAGAAAAGAAAATTCTAACACGTGCTACAACATGATAAACTTGAAGATATTAAGTGGAACAATCCAGTCTCCAAAGCACAAATAGTATATAATTCCACTTAGATACCTAGACTAGTCAGATTCATAGAAACAAAAGTAGAATAGTGGTTGCCAGAAGCTAAGGGAAGGAAGGAACAAGGAGTCATTGATTAATGGGTATAGAGTTCCAGATGGGAAAGATGAAAGGTCTGGAAAAGACTGGTGGTGATGTTTGCACAACAGTGTAAATGTACTTAATGTCACAGAAATAAACATTTAAAAATGCTTTAAATGTGTATTTTACTACAATTTTTGAAATGAAGCATTGTTTCCCGTCAGTGGCCAGGAGATAAGAAGTCCCTCATTTTGGAAAGTAGAGCTGTGAGAAACCGGAATCTATCTCTCTCTCCCTGTCTCTCCCTCCCTCTCTCTCTTTCTCTCTCATAAACACATTGACTCTCCTCCACTTTATTATTTTATTTTATTTATTTATTTATTTATTTTAGATTTTATTTATTAATGTGAGACACAACATGGAGAGGGAGAGACAGAGACACAGGCAGAGGGAGAAGCAGGCTCCATGCAGGGAGCCTGATGTGGGACTCCATCCCGGGTCTCCAGGACCACACCCCAGGCTGCAGGTGGCGCTAAACTGCTGCGCCACTGGGGCTGCCCTTATTATTATTATTATTATTATTATTATTATTATTATTATTATTATTATTTTAAATTATTTATTTATTTATTCATGAGAGACAGAGAAGCAGAGACACAGGCAGAGGGAGAAGTAGGCTCCATGCAGGGAGCCCAACCTGGGACTCAACCCCAGGTCTCCAGTATCACGCCCTGGCTGAAGGCGGCACCAAACCATTGGGCAACCAGGGCTGCCCTCTCCTCCACTTTATAACCCGCTCCAAATTACAACTTCTTAACTAGAACTTGCCTAAAATAAATTAATGTGCTTGTTGAGGTGCTTCATTTTAGTGGTGATGGTGGGAAACCTTGAGAATATCAAGTTTTTCCGATTATAAATTTCTTTATTCATTTACATGCTATGGAATATTGAGTGAATCAGAAGTGTATGAGAATTGAAAAGCATCTTAGTATAAAGTTGCAGAACTAGAAGAAACCTTAGTATCAAAGTCAAACTTCTCATTTATGGGAAAGGAACATTATGTTTAAAGAGATTGACTTTCCTAAAGTCACCAACTTTTTGGTAGTAAAACTAGAACTGAAAGGTCACTTTAATTCTTAGGTTAGTGGTTTCTGGCCTGCCCTGTACTCAATGGAAGAATTTACTTGTTAGAAGTCCTAATTGCATTTACTCGATCAAATAGTTAAAGCTGTAAATGTTCTTGAGTATTTGTAAAGTATCTTCTGGGCCCATTAAACATAATAAACAGAAAATAGTTGTCTGTGTTATAGGCAGAGGTATGTGGTGGGGTGTGGGTGTGTGTGTGTGTTGTGGAAGAGATATTTGAGGCTTGAGTCTGATTCTCACATAAAGTAGTCTATTCTCAGAAGAACTCTATTTTACTAGTAAATATGAAGTCAATGAAGAAGCCATCCCACCATGAAAATCCAAGGTGAACAAACAGGGATAAACATTATCTGAGAAACACAGATGAACAAAACAGCAAAAATTTGTCGTCATTAATATTTTAAGAGAGATTTGAGAGGTTATTGTTACCATAAAACTAAAACAGCGTCCCAACATTAAAAGTGATCCTGGGGGCGCCTGGGTGGCTTAGTCGGTTAAGCAGCTGACTTGATTTGGCTCAGGTCATGATCTTGCAGTTACAGAATCAAGTGCCCCATGTCCATCCCATTCCCAGTGTGGAGTCTACTTCAGATTCTTTCTCCCTCACCTCTCCCTGCCCCCTGCCCCTACTACCATCTTGCATACACTCTTTCTCTAAAATAAATTTAAAATCTTTTAAAAATAAAAATAAAAGTGAACCTACACTCTAGAACACCAAAGTAATGATCTGTAAGATAAAGAAATTTCCTAGAGTGTAGAGCTGAAAGAAAGAGATGGTAAAAAGGAGAGAAGTTTATAGGTATAATGGATAATCTTAGGATTCCTAAATAGGAATTCCTGGTGGAAAAGAGAAGGCAGGGATCCCTGGGTGGCTCAGCTGTTTAGCGCCTGCCTTTGGCCCAGGGCATGATCCTGGAATCCCAGGATCAAGTCCCACTTCGGGCTTCCTGCATGGGGCCTGCTTTTCCCTCTGCCGGTGTCCCTGCCTCTGTGTGTGTGTGTGCGTGTGTCTCATGAATAAATAAATAAAATCTTTAAAAAAAAAAAAAAAAAAAAGGAAAAGAGAAGGCAGAGAGGAAATTAAAAAAAAAAAAGAAGAAGAAGAAGAAGAATGAAGAAAAATTCTCTGAGCTGAATAAATAAAGTCCTGGGGCTTTTGATCAAAAGGAACTGTTAAATACAAATAGAAAAAAAAATAACATCAGAGCTAAAGATAAAGGAAAATCTCAAATTTTTTGTGGGAAGAGATGAGAATCACTTAAAAAAAAAACAGATAGGTATTAGACATCACAATGGGATGCTAGAAGATGTGGGCCAGTAAGTTTTTGAAAGTATGCATAAAAATGTGGTTTGCTTCATAGGTCCTTGAGAAGGAGGAGGGCATAGTGCTTGGAATTACATTCCAGCAAAACCAAAGAATCCCACCTTTAAAAGGTTAAAACATGAGATTAAAAAACAACAGAAGTATGTGATGAAAAATGAAATCCTGGGAGGGAGACAACTGTACTGTGAACTGGCTTAGAACATAATTGTTTTAGATTAAAACAGAAGTCACTGGGGTATAAGAATGTCTTCAAAAACAACATGGATTCTGTTGCACAAATTTTAAGAATAAGTTAGAATGTGTTAAATATTATTTATAAAATATAATTTAATAATTTTAAATATAAAAAATTTAATTTTCTAAAAATTGAAAGAACCTCTAGAAAAATTAGTTACTTCAGAAAGTCCAAATATGAAGCAAACTGAAATATATGCCTTATTTTTGAGCAGTTACCAAAGTATAAACACCCCCTCAGTTGAAATTAAGTGACATAAAATCACTATACATTCTCTGGATTTCATCCCATTGATTGGATGGCAGTCAATAATGTAAATACCTTTTGTTACTCAGTTTTTAAAAATCAAACTAAAGAGAAAACAGGAAAATTTAATAGTTGTAAAACAAACTGCAGATGATACAAAATTTAGGTAGATGATTACATGGGGAGCCAGTGGAAACTTCTTCACGTTGATGGGACAAGAAATGAAGACTGAAGTATAATAAAGTTGTTAAAACAACCAATAAAAACGAAAAATAACAAATCAGAATGAGTAGAGGAGGGAGAAAATAGGGTGAATTCTCTGAATCTTTTATAATGATACATTATAATAAAGGATAAATATGAGTACAGTAGTAAACACCAGAACTAAAAACAAGTGACCCAGGGTTATAATTTTTAGATTTGAAGTGGTTTGAGTTTGAGATGAAATTAGGGAGGAGATTTCTTGTTTTATTTTTATTGAATTCATAAGAGCACATGGTTAAGAAACCAAGTAATTCAATAAAGTTTTGAAAATTGGCCACCCCAGGCCCCCATTCTATCTCTTTGATGATAGATCTCTTCCCAGTGGCATTCACCTATTTTGAAGGATTCTTTCTTTCTTTTTTTTTTTTTTCTTTTTTCCAATGGTTTTACTTATTTGAGAGAACGAATACACATGTACAAGCAGGGGGGCAGGGGCAACTGGAGAGGGCAAGAGAATCCCAAGCAAGACCCCGGGCTGAGCACAGTGCCCTATGTAGGGCTCAATCCCAGGACTTTGGGGTCATGACCTAAGCCAAAATCAAGAGTCAGAAGCTTAACTGACAGCCTCTCAGGCACCCCTGAAGGATTCTTTTGATGTTTACCTCTGTATCTTTGGATAACTGTTATTTCATTATTTTGTACATGTTGACATCCACTTATAGAAGAGGGGATAGCTCTCCCTCACTACAGTTACACTCCATTTCCACCATGGGACCTCCCAGATCTTTGGATCTTTCGTTCAGTTTAGTCTTATTCCTTCGAAAATGGTCTTATCATGTAAAACTCTAGTCTTCTTAGTTGGGGAGATTATCTAGGAAACTGAATTCTTTGATTGACTTTTAATTAGTCCTTATTTTAGCCTAACAGTGAGACTTTCGTTTTTTTTTCTAAACCTCCTATGTGAAAAAATAAAAATAAAAAAAATAAAAAAATAAACCTCCTATGTGGTTTGAAATTTTTTTTAACTCTTAGAAATTTAAATTGAGATATCAGTAATAGCAGTCCTGTTTTTGAAAAAGATTGTGTTCATCATTATAATCAGCCATAATCCTTAAACTTGCTGAATTTGTGACTACTTCATTTAGATCATATTGTGCTATAGATGGGTATTATATGTTGTGGAATACATTGAGTAGATGTTCATCTGAGCAGTTTCCTAGGAAAATATCTTAAACTTCTTATAAATAGAGGAGAGAATAATGCATATTTGTGGAATGTCTCTCCCAATATACTATGGTTAGCTTTTCTGTGAACTTAAGGATAAGCATGTTTTGGAAAGTCAGGAGGGGAGCCAAAAAATTATAATTAAGGGAGAAAAATGTGTGCCTGTTCATATTTTAGTTTATGCTCAGCAACATGGACAGGTTTGATTTTGAAAGCTAAGCTATAATCCCTTCCCAGTTACGAAAAGCTTTATTAGGAGTCTAATACTGACATATGTAAAAATCAACAACCTGTCCTACTTAATCATTAGGAAGGCTTGATTTGCTTGTTTGGTCTTTGCTTAAGTGGATAATCAGGATTGTAGGTGTTCAGAATACTGTATGGGCTACATTCAGATCTTACTTAACTAATAGTCACAAATGTTTTTATAGTTTCTTATGGTTTGCTTGCAGCTGCAGCATATGAAGAACCTTTCAAGAGTGTGAATCACTTTGACATATCAAAGGCATGCGTTAAAATGTATAGTTGTCCTAATTGGTTTGCTTTCCTCATTTTTAAAAAATATTTTATTTATTAGAGTATTTATTAGTGAGGAGAGGGAGAAGCAGACTCCCTGCTGAGCAGAAAGCCCAATTCAGGGCTCAATCCTAGGACCCCAGGATCATGACCCAAGCCTAAGGCAGATGATTAACCAACTGAGCCACCCAGTTGCTCCTGCTTTGCTCCTTTTTAATAAAATAGCTTTTACATTAGAATTGGGTTAAATGCAAAGAATACAAAAATATGAGTTTAAAGAGATATGTGCAGCCTTATCTACAGTAGCCAAATTAAGGAAACTGCCCAAGTATCCCTAAATGATAAATAAAGATCTGGTGTGCGTATACACACACACACATCATGGAATATTACTCAGCCATGAAAAAGAATGAAAGTCTTGTCATTTACAATGATGTAAGTGGAGTTAGAATAATGCTTAGTGAAATAAGTCAGAGAAGGACAAATACCATATGATTTCACTCTTGGAAATTAAGAAACAAAACAAACATGCAAAGGGAAAAAAAAGGAGCAAACCAAGAAACAGACTCTTTTTAAATTCTTCATGAAAGACATTTTTAGAGAGGCAGAGAGAGAAGCAGGCTCCATGCAGGGACCCGACACGCGACCCAATCCTGGGTCTCTAGGATCCCTTCCCTGGGCTGAAAGCTAAACCACTGAGCCACCAGGGCTGCCCGAGAAGCAGACTCTTAACCACAGAGAACAAACTGATTGCCAGGGGTGGGTAAGTATTGGGGATGGGTGAAATAGGTAATGGGAATTTAGGAGCATGCTTTTTGTGAGGAGCACCGGGTGTTATATGGAAGTGTTAAATCACTATAATGTACACCTGAAACTAGTTTTACACTGTATGTTAAATAAGTACAATTTAAATAAAAAGAGGTTTCTGGGTAGCTCAGTTGGTAAGTCTCCAACCCTTGATTTCTGCTTATGATCTCGGGGTTGTAAGATTAAGCCTCACATCAGGCTCCATGCTGGGTGTGGAGCCTCCTTAAGCTTCTCTCTCTCCCCCTTTCCCATACTTGCACCCTTTAAAAAAAGAAATTGATTGGGTTAGATGTTGCAATGTTTTTGTCAAAATGCATTCTTATAAAGAAGTACTTTGTAGGTAATCTCACTTAGTTCTGTGTCATTTACAGTGTTCAATAAGAAGATCTATAAACCTTGCCGTGTATGTACCAGGAAGGAAAGAGCTCTAACATTTCAAGCTGACATGGATAGGAAGAATGAAAACTCTTGTTCTGGATTGCCTCGGTTTGAAAGATTCTAGTTCCGGACTGCCCAGAAGGGCATTCTGCAATGATGGGAATGTTCATTCTACACTATACAGTTTGGTAGACACTAGTCATATGTGGCTAGTGTGGCTGAGGAACTGAATATTTAATTTTAACTAACTTAAATTTAAGTAGCTACTTGTAGCTAATGGCTTCTGTAATAATGTAGTATTAAGAAACTGAGGGAAAACATGAATATAGAAGCAGTTACATTGACCTGTGTTAGGACTTCTGGTATAAATTAGTTTAGCATAGCTTATAGGCTTTCCAACTTCCTCACTTCTGATTCTTACTGCTGATTTTTTAACTAAAAAATTAGGTTCCTAACCAAATGCTAGGATTAAGACTTCTGATAACTGGTAGATGCTTGTCTTGTCCTCTTTACCTCAACTATTTTTGTATGTCTAACCCCAACTCTTCTCATCCTTGGTGAAAAGGAATCTTATTTTGACAGTGCCTGGTAAGTCTTTCCTACTTGGGAAACTCCTAAACTTTTCTAAACTCAGTTATTAGGGCATTTATTCAATATACCAATAAAACCACGTTTCTTAGGGTGTTTTCAGGTGACTCATTGGCACAATTACTAAGTATTTCTAGAATCTTACTTGTATTTATTTATTTTCTTTTTTAAGATTTTACTTATTTGTTAGAGCAGGCATGAGCAGGGGGAGAGGCAGAAAGAAAAGCAGGCTCCCTGCTGAGCAGGGAGACCACGTGGGGCTCCATCCCAGGATCTGGGATCACAACGGAGCCAAAGGCAGATGCCCAACTAACAGAGCCACACAGGTGCCCCAAGGTAGAAAATGTGTTTTATTTTATTTAATAAAGATTTTATTTATTTATTTATTCATGAGAGACAATGAGAGGCAGAGACACAGGTAGAGGGAGGAGAAGCAGGCTCTTTGCAAGAAACCCAATGTGGATCTCGATCCTGGGAATCTGGGATCAGGCCCTGAGCCAAAGGCAGACACTCAACTGCTGAGCCACCCAGACATCCCAGAAAAATGTGTTTTAGAATATATACTAAACACCTAGTTTCTAAATTGCACTTATTTTGATAGTTTTAAGTATTTTGGATTCAGTCTTGACTGAAAAAGGAGCATGCTGCCAAAAACTCCTTTAAAGGTGAATGAGTATTCTGCTTCTTTGTATGCGTTATATACTTGGTACCCATAAAGGATATTGAAGTAAGTTTAATTTTCCTTATTTTGGTATTGATAACACCTCTAGGGCTACTGAGCTATTATATAATTGACCATCTTTGCATAGTACTATTACGGTGATTTCCTTTAGGTCTGTCTTTGGGATATGTTGCATTCATGGCCCCATTGAACAGAATTCACCTAATGTCAGATTTTTCACCCTGCTTTTTCACAATGGAATATCTTTGCCTTCACTTGTGACTTTGGTCCATTCTGATCTTTCCTACTTACTGCTGTTAATAATTAAAAATCTACTTTGTCTCTTTGGTGTTAAGCTCTGCTGTAAATCTAATTTTTTGTTTTGTTTCTTCTATAAGTTTATTTTTTATTTTTTATTTATTTATTTTTTTTAATTTTTTTTTTAATTTTTTATTTATTTATGATAGTCACAGAGAGAGAGAGAGGCAGAGACATAGGCAGAGGGAGAAGCAGGCTCCATGCACTGAGAGCCTGACGTGGGATTCGATCCCGGGTCTCCAAGATCGCGCCCTGGGCCAAAGGCAGGCACCGAACTGCTGCGCCACCCAGGGATCCCATATAAGTTTATTTTTTAAAAATCAGGCTTTAATTTTTATAACCAAAGATAAAAATCAAAAGTAAGTTTGTTTAGGGGTGTCTGGATAGTTTAGTCAGTTAAGCACCTGACTCTTGATTTTGGCTCAGGTCATGATCTCAGACATGGGATCAACCCCCATGTTGGGCTCCACACTTAACAGGGGAATCTGTTTGAGATTCTGTCTCTCCCTGTTCCCCTCCCCTCTACACTCTGTATCTCTAAAATAAATCTTTTTAAAAAGTGAGTTTGTTTTTTTAAATGGTGGCGAATCAGTCTTTTACATTTTATGCAAACTCTCATTTTCAATTCTTTTTCATTTTTGAATGCTTAGAGATTTGTTTACTAAAAAAAAATAATCTCTTGGAGGTATTGTTATCCTGAGTCATTGAGACTTCCAGAAATCTGACTGCTAAGTGGATGTGCCTTTAACTAACTGGAATCATTTGGAGATTTTGTAAGTGACATGATAAATCCTGACTTCTATAAAACTGGATGGGTAATAGTACTTTCCCAGATTTATCCATGAATGAAGCCAAATTCAAAGCAGTTCATTTTTGACTTTAGAATGTCGTTCTTAACCTGAAGTCTAGTATATCAAAATTTAAGTGGTTTATTACATACCTACTTACGCTCCAAATTGGGTAAGACTTTAAGTCAGCATAGATCCTACTTAGAGCACAGTAGTCAAAATATTGCTCAAAATGAAGAAGAGATTTAAGCATTTTAAAAATGTTTTCTCTAAAAAGACTGAAGACTAGTTCTCTTCATTACAACAACTTGAACCCTAAAAGAAACAATTGTCCTTCTTAGATGGTGGTAATGTGTATTGATATACATTACCAAGAAACTATTAGAAAGGACATAAAAGGGGATTTTTTTTTTCACTAAACTGTTATTACATCAGGTATTGACAAGAGTCATTTCAATAATCTCTGTCAAAAGAGAGGAAGGCAATATAGTAGGTCATTCTATTTAGAGACTTTATTATTTATTTATTTGAGATTTTTATTTTATTTCTTCATGAGAGACACGGGGGAGTGGGGGCAGAGACACAGGCAGAGGGAGAAGCAGGCTCCATGCAGGGAGCCTGACATGGGACTCCATCCCAGGTCTCCAGGATCACACCTTGGGCTGAACGCAGCGCTAAACCACTGAGCCACCGGGGCTGCCCTAGAGACCTTTTTTAACCTTAGTTTTCCTGTTTTGCTGAGAAGGGACTCAGATGTTCATCTTTTTTCCTTTGTCATTGAGCAGGGAAAAGTTATCAGGAGAAGCAGGTTCTTAAATTATTAATTCATACAATTTTAGGAAATTGCTCCTGCTATAAGTGAAGTAACTTTAAGAGTCTCCTGCCAAAAGGAAAACCTTAATTTTCACAATGGACCATCTGTTTAACATTCAGTTGACCCTTTATTTGTGAATTGATTTTGAGAGGGGCAAGATTTCTTCCTCCCTAGAAGACTGTCCTTTTCTGTGCTTCCTGACACTGAATGATTCTGGGTAACTAGCTCTGCTTTTCCCACCTGCACCCCTCACCCCAAGCTAGGTTCATAGGTTTTTATTATACTGCTTCTACTTTGCTCACATACAAAAACCTAAGTAATTATCACAAAACATATCTGCTTTCTTTTAAAAATAGAATTTAGTAAACTTTTGTGGGAATCTCTCAGGTGTAGAGAATTGAGTTAATTTTATTAATTTACTAAGTCATTCACCCAGAAAATATTAAAAACCCTATTATGTGTTGGGTGTTCTGCTTGACACTATAGGCCCAGTGGTAAACAACCAGATATGATTTTTTTTTGAAGATTTATTTATTTTAGAGAGGTGGGGAGGGAGGGGAGAGAGAGAGAGAGAAAATGAAACAGGGGAGGGACAGGGGGAAAAGGACAGAGGGAATCTCAAGCCCACACCCCACTGAGCATGGAGCCAGAGGTGGGTTCTGTCTCTGCCCAACTCGGTTTCTCTTGATTTCACACTATTCTGAGGTCAAAACCAGCAGTCAGGCACTTAATTGAGCAAGCCACCAGGCATCCCAGCAAAATGTGATTTTTGGGGATCCCTGGGTGGCGCAGCGGTTTGGCGCCTGCCTTTGGCCCAGGGCGCGATCCTGGAGACCCGGGATCGAATCCCACGTCGGGCTCCTGGTGCATGGAGCCTGCTTCTCCCTCTGCCTGTGTCTCTGCCTCTCTTTCTCTCTGTGACTATCATGAATAAATAAATAAAATCTTTAAAAAAAAAAAATGTGATTTTTGCCCTGTGGAGCTCAGTATACTTCGTGGTACACTGTCATCATCAATCTATGAACATAAGCCCTACTTGTGTTTCATTTACTTTTATTTTTTTATTTTTTTTATTTTGCAATCTCTTTTCAGGTTCCCCCTCCATAAGCATTTACTCCGATACTCCTCTTTAAATATATATTTATGTGTGGTTGTAATTTTACATTAATGGTAGTGTAGATCTCAGCTTAATCGTTTTTACCCAGGTATTTTTAAGCTCCAGCCAATCATAGTCACTACTTCTAACTCTGCCTAATATTCCATTATCTGCATCCAAAACATTTACTTTAAGTCATTACCTGGTGATGGAATCTATGTTGCTTTCTATACCCTGGTACAAATAATGCTGCAGTGATCAAGCACCCTTGTATGTATTGCTTAAGGATCTCTGCAAGTATTTCTTTGGAGTACTTACCCATGAGTGGAATTCTGGGTCATAGATAAACAGAATGGCTTATCAAGCAATTCACAAAAAGGTTCCTATTTTCCCCTATTCTTACCAGCACTTTATATTACTCAGCTTTCTAATTTTTATTTTTCTTGTAGTTTAAAAATAGTATTTCTTGCATTTCTCTGAGAGTTGGTAAGAGTGGCCTTTCTTAATTTACTTGATAGCCTCTTCCTCCTGTAAATTGCCTACTAATATCTTTTGCCCATTTGTTCTCCTGAGTTACCTTTTTTCTTGCTTTTGTAGAAGTTCCTCATAGTTAAGGTATTAACTGATAATTTTAGATGAAAAAATCATTACTCCCAAAGCATTTTTTACTGAAGTGTTTATTTGAATGAAGTTAAACCTGCCAATATTTTATCTTTTACAGACTTTTGTTAAGTAATTTTGCCTTTTAGATCTGTTAATCCATCTGGAGTTTGTGTTCTCCATATATACAGAGAGGCAGAGCTCTAACTACTTTTGCCTATGTAAATATGTAAAATTTTCCAGCAAAACCTACGAAAGAAGTCATCCTTTTTTACTGCTTTGAGAAAACCAGCTATGTCATAGGAGACTCATTTATATATAGGCCTGTTTATAAGCTTTGTATTCTGTTACAACTAGGTCTGTTTGTTTCTGTGTCAGTCTATTACTTTGGCTTTGCATAGTCTCTCTTAGTATGTAGTCTCTATCTTAATTGCAGATACCCTGCAAATACATGCATACTTCAGCTCTTTCTTTGCAGAATTACCTTAAATTTCCATAGATTTGGTGTGTATGGGGAGGTGAGTATGGTAAAAAGCTTTTTTTTTTTTTAAGGATTTTATTTTTAAGTAATCTCTACACCCAGCATGGGACTTGAGCTTACTACTCTGAGGTCAAGAGTTGCATGTTCTACCAATTGAATCATCCAGGCACCCACAGTAAACAGCTTTATTAAGATGTAATTCTCGGGACATCTGGGTGGCTCAGCGGTTGAGCACCTGGCTTTGGCTCAGGGTGTGATCCCTGTCTGGGGATCAAGTCCCACGTCAGGCTCCCTGCAAGGAGCCTGCTTCTCCCTCTGCCTATGTCTCTGCCTCTCTCTCCCTCTTTCTCTCTCTCTCTCTCTCTCTCTCTCTCTCTCTCTGTCTCTCATGAATAAATAAATAAAATCATAAAAAAAAAAGATGTAATTCTCAGGTCACCTGGGTGGCTGAAGCAGTTAAAGTGCCTGACAAAAAAAAAAAAGTGCCTGACTTCTGTTTGCTCTCAGTAAATTAAAATTTACTTAAATTCAAGTCCCACATTGGGCCCTCCATGCTGGGACATAGAGCCTACATTTTAAAAGGGGGGGGGGGGTATGTAATTCACATACTATACAATCTCCTTACTTAAAATGTGCAGATAAAGTTCTGCAACCATCACTCAAAAATTTTTGGAGCATTTTCATTACCCCCAAAAGAAACCCCGTACTCTTCAGCCATTACTCCCCGCCCCACCTTCACAACTTACATAGTCCTAGACTCATCTCTATTAATTTTCCTATTCTAAACATCATATATTTGGAATCATACAGGGCAGCCCTGTATGGGTGCTCAGCGGTTTAGGGCTGCCTTCGACCCGAGGCATGATCCTGGAGACCCGGGATAGAGTCGCCTGCATGATGTTTCATTATATGAATATATCACATTTTATTTGTCCATCCATCAGTTGATGGACATTTTGATGGTTTCTACCTTCTGGCTATAATGAATTATGCCACCAGAAAGAGTTCAAGTTTTTGTGTGAACGTAGGTTTTCATTTTTCTTTGTTATGTACCTGGGAGTGAATTGCTTGATCAAATGTTAACACTCTGTGCTTAAACTCTTTAAGGAACTGCCAAACTGTTTTCCAAATTAGTTGTTCCATTTTACTTCCCACCAACAGTGTATAAAAGTTCCAATTTCTTCATGTTCTTGTCAACTTTGATCTTTCCTGTCTTTTCTGTTTCCACCATCCTAGCAGGTATGAAGTGGTATCATTATGGTTTTCATTTGTTTCCTTAATGACTAAAGATGTTGAGGGTCTTTTCATATACTTGTTAGCCATTTGTATCCCTTTGGAGAAATGTCAGATCTTTTGTTCATTTTTTTTTCCAATATATATCTTTTTAAAGATTTTATTTATTTGACAGAGCAAGCAGGGGGAGTGGCAAGCAGAGGGAGAAGGAGAAGCAGGCTTCCCACTAAGCAGAGAGCCAGGACCCTGGGATCATGACCTGAGCTGAAGATCAGACACTTAACAGACCGAGCCACCCAGGAACCCCTGTCCATTTTCTGCCTGGATTGGGTTTTTTTGTTCTTTTTTTTTTTTAAGATTTTATTTATTTATTCATTCATGAGAGACACACCGAGAGAGAGAAAGGCAGAGACACAGGCAGAGGGAGAAGCAGGCCCCATGCAGGGAGCCCGACGTGGGACCCGATCCCGGGTCTCCAGGAGCACACCCTGGGCTGCAGGCAGCACTAAACCACTGTGTCACCGGGGATGCCCGGGTTTTTTGTTCTTTTATGCTACTCAAGAATTTAATTCATGTCAAACTTACTTAGTTTATCGGGGCTTTTTATTTAAAACTTTTTTAGTTGTAAAAACTATGTATGTCTGTCCTTTTCATGGTAGTACTTTGGGTTTTTGCTTATCTCTTTCTGTTCTTCAGTCTTGTGTGGGTCTTTCCACAAAACAGTATTTATGAGTTCAGGACCCAAAACTCATCCTGCCACACATAATCGGTTCTGTCACTTACCAGCTATGTGACCTTTGGTAGTTTGTATAACTTCTCTGTGCCTCTGTTTCCTCAGATGGAAAATGGGTGAATTGATAGTCCCTATGTCAAAAGGTTGTTGAAAGGATTAAATGAGTTACTATATGAAAACTGTTGAGAATACTGCCTGATACTTCACAAGTTCTCAGTTAATGCTAACTGCTGTTAATAGTAGAAGGCTTTTCTAAGAGTCAGCTTTTGGGTCTGTTGATATCCATTGTTTTTTGTTCTCTATCTTGTTGATATCTCCCCTTAATTATTTCTTTGTGTTTACACTCCTTGAGTTTAACACACTGCCTAATAGTCAAAGCTGGACATTTGTAATGATAACTATAACTACTTCAGGTGTATCCTACAACCCCTAATTTTATGGTGGTTACATCTGATTTATTAAGTCATGGTTATATTTTTTTTCCATGTCTTAAACTTATCAATATTAATACCATTCTGAACAAGTGACCAGTGCCTCAGCACATTTTTCACTTAAATCCCTAACTCTTCTTCCAATTCTCTTTATATTCATATTCTCCAAAGTTTTGATTCTGGATTGTTTAGGGATATACTTTCCTGCTTTTTTTTTTTTTTTTATCCTCCATTGCTTGCTTTAAAACAAAATAAAACATTATGTGAACTATTCTTTATCATACCTGAAATACTTCATAGAACTTCCTTGGGTTTATTTTTGTCCTTGCTGGAATTTCTCCAAGACAGTCTCTGGGTTTGATAAGCCTTCTGAGTTTTTTTTTTTTTTTTTTTAATTTATTTATTTTTTTATTTATTTATGATAGTCACAGAGAGAGAGAGGCAGAGACACAGGCAGAGGGAGAAGCAGGCTCCATGCACCGGGAGCCCGACGTGGGACTCGACCCCGGGTCTCCAGGATCACGCCCTGGGCCAAAGGCAGGCGCCAAACCGCTGCGCCACCCAGAGATCCCTGCCTTCTGAGTTTTAGTATGCCTGCAGCTAAAATTTATTCTTTCCTTATATTAAAATGTTATTTTATCTCTGTAAATTATAGGCTCAAAGTTGTGCGGGTTTTTTCTTTCTCACTTTAAAACTATCTCTCCAGTATCTTCTGGTTTCTAGTGTTGGTTTTGAAAAATCAGATATTCATCTGATTCTTTCCTTTGTAGGCAGTCATTCTTTCTAGAAACTTTCATATTTTGTTTCTGTCAATCTTAACTATAATTTGTCTAGCTGTGAGAATTTTCTTAAATACCTGTTTGTTAGTCTGAGGCTGGATTTTTTTCTTTAATTCTGATAAATTCTTAGATTCTTACCTTTATTTTTCCCTTTTCTTCCCCTTCTAGGACCTTCTTACTATTGATAGTAGTATTTCTACTTTTATCTTCCTTAAATTTTCTTTTTTTTTTTTTTTAATTTTTATTTATTTATGATAGTCACACAGAGAGAGAGAGAGAGAGAGAGAGAGGCGCAGAGACATAGGCAGAGGGAGAAGCAGGCTCCATGCACCAGGAGCCCGATATGGGATTCGATCCCGGGTCTCCAGGATCGCGCCCTGGGCCAAAGGCAGGCGCTAAACCACTGCGCCACCCAGGGATCCCCTTAAATTTTCTTTTATATTTTATGTATCATCATCCCTTTGTCCAAAAATATCCCTATTTAGGAATTCCTCAATCTGATCTTTCAGCTCACTAATACACTCTTCAGTTATCAATTCTTGTACCCAATGCATCAAGTTAATTTTTTGCTTTGGATATTGATTTCTTTATATTAGGGATTACAGTTGGATTTTTCTTTTTTTTTTTTAATTTTTATTTATTTATGATAGTCACACAGAGAGAGAGAGAGAGAGAGAGAGAGGCAGAGACATAGGCAGAGGGAGAAGCAGGCTCCATGCACCGGGAGCCCGACGTGGGATTCGATCCCGGGTCTCCAGGATCACGTCCTGGGCCAAAGGCAGGCGCTAAACCGCTGCACCACCCAGGGTTCCCCTGGATTTTTCTTTATGACACTTTTCTACTACCTCTTCAAGTATTCTTTTTTTTTTTAAACCAGTTTGTTATAACTTTTTTTTTAAGATTGTTTTTAAGTAATCATTTCTATACAATGTGAGGCTTGAACTTACAACCCTGAGATCAAGAGTTTGTATGCTTCACTAACTGAACCAGCTTGGTGCCCCTATTTTAAATCAAGTCTGTGTTGCTGCCTTATATATACCAGGCTTCTTATTAACAAAGTGGTAATTTGCAAGTTTTTATTATTAAATGGACACCACTTGCCTGGCTTAGGGCATGGAGGTGGAAATAATTTCTTTCACCACCATGAAGAAGATCTGGTTGTCCTTTCATTAGACTAGATTCTGGCACTGCACCTTTTCTCCTGTTTCTCTCATTTAGTGTTCATTCTCAGAAGTAACTCTGCAGTATTATATATGTTCAGTCAGCCAGATTTATTTTACTTTTTTTTTTTAAGATTTTATTTATTCATAGAGACAGAGAGAGAGAGGCAGAGACACAGGCAGAGGGAGAAGCAGGCATCATACAGAGAGCCTGACGTGGGACTCGACTCAGGGTCTCCAGGATCACACCCTGGGCTGCAGGCCACGCTAAACCGCTGTGCCACCAGGGCTGCCCCAGCCAGATTTATTTTAAAATTACTTTATTTTTGGGCAGCCCGGGTGGCTCAGTGGTTTAGCGCTGCCGCCTTCAGCCCAGGGCCTGATCCTGGAGACCTGGGATCGAGTCCCACATCAGACTCCCTACATGGAGCCTGCTTCTCCCTCTGCCTGTGTGTCTCTGTGTCTCTCATGAATAAATAAAATAAAAAATCTTTTTAAAAATAAAATAAAATCACTTTTATTCTATACAAAAGCCTTCATATTCAGGAGATAAATTACAGGAACATAGCTGTGTACAGCTTACTTATTATTAACCAAGCTTTATTTATTTTTTTAAAGATTTTATTTATTTATTCATAGAGACAGAGAGAGAGGGGCAGAGGCACAGGCAGAGGGAGAGGGAGAAGCAGGCTCCATGCTTGCTTGGGGGCCCAACCTGGGATTCTATCCAGGTTCTCCAGGATCACGCCCCAGGCTGCAGGCGGCGCCAAACCGCTGGGCCACCGGGGCTGCCCTAACCAAGCTTTTAATAGACTATTAAGGATCAGCCGTTGTGGCTACTAAGGTAATTGGAAGCAGAAATAACCATAGGCAAATTATTAAGCAGATAACACTGATAACATTGTACATTCTTCCTCCTCTTTTTTTTTTTTTTCTAGGTCATCTCCTTCTCTCGAACTGACCCTTTAAACTTTCTTTCCTGCCATCCTCTTCACCTGGTCCTATATCCTCATGACCAGGAAAATGAATCTGTAGCCAAATCCTGTAGTAGACATCACTGATTTATTACATATTCTCTGCCTGCCAAGCCTTAGGTATGCCCTTAGAATCCTTCTCAGTACAGTATTTCAGGGAATCAATTAGAGTTACCACTAAAGATGACACCTGGTCGTTGCTGTTTTATCAGACTCTTTTTTGAAGTAGACTGTGACATTAACTTATTTAGGCTATATTTGTTTTGAAGGTTGAAAAGGAATAAAGGTAGAATAGCAAGTAAAGGTGACTCCTAATATCCAAGAGACACTTTCCTGCTTTTCTCTTAGTCTTTTTTTTTTCTCTTAGTCTTTTAAAGCCTTATATATCACCTCTATCTTTCTCTATCTATATGCTGTTTCTGCTGCTTTCTACCTAATCGATTTACACTGGAAAACTAGGACATGTCTTTTGAACAAGATTTTGATTCTGTAGTGAGTGAAAAGGACATTTCTTTCTTTCCAAATATTCTCACTTCTTTAGTCTCCTGAGGTAATTTTTTTCACATGTATAATTGCATTTTGTCTGATGGTATAATGTATGTTTTTTCCCCATCCTTATGTTCAGATATTTTTGTAGAAAACTAGGTGTTACCAAATCTCTAGAAGGTGTTTGTTTTGAATCCTTCTTTCTAGAACTAAGCAGTTGTTACCTACTGCTAAAAAGAGACAGGAATTTGAGAAAGGAAAAGATAAAAAATGATGTAAGGCAAACAAGTACTACTCTATTTTTGTTTCTGACTTAGTGTCAACTAGGTACTTTAAAAATATTAATGAAAAAGACAGTGTAGGCCATCCTTAAGTGTGCCAACTGTATTGCCATTGCTGTAGTCTATGCACCAACTATGTCATTGTATCTGTTCTTTACAACCAGGCATTGGCCTCATCTACTTAGGAAGACCATGAGGGTTGAAAAGTAAATAATTTGCCCAAGGGCAAAGAGCTTGTCAGTGGTAGAGTTGGGATTCCACCCCAGCTGTCTCAGACTTCAAACTTTATAATCCTTCCCATTTGATCATATAGGAAATTTTAGCAGATTTTATCTTTTTTTTCATAATAGACTTTATATTGTAGCCTTTTTAATTTGAGTAATAGTTACATATAGACCTATATTTTAATGTTTTATAGGTTATTTGAGCCACTGGCACTATGGCTAAAATGATAGGCTTCTGAGACAATAGCTTTCTGAGCCCCTGAGGCCATGTAGCTCAGCAGTGTAGGACAGTGGTTGAGCCAGGTGTCAAATCCTGGCTCTCTTGCTGCCTCGCATTGTGCAAGTTCCTTTTCTCACATCAACGTACAGGGTTGTTTTGAGGATCAAGTGTGGTAATACAGAATAATACCTAGCACAATGCCTGACTGATAGTAAGCACTTCATTTATGGAAATGAACAATGTATATGGTACTGCTGTGTATTTACTATATCATGTAAATAAAATACCTAGCTTCTCTATGAAAATCTGAGAGTTTTCACTGACTTAACCCAGAAATTATACACTACTCTAAAAAACATTTCATACTTCTTACGTTATCTCTGGAGAAATAACAAATATGACCTCAATTCTTCATATTAGTTTTCATATTTTGGTTAAATATGCTAATATATAATCACTACTATTTGAAAAATCCTGTAATACTTGATTATCTCCTGGTGAATATTTGCCTCACCACAGGATTTAAATTATTTCTAGAAAGATGCCAAAAATCTGGGCTAAGGATACTGGAAATAGCAGTAGACACTGAACACCAGTAGAATTTACCAGTGTCTTTGTTTTAACCTTCTATTATATGAAAATGCAGAATCCATACTCAATAATTAAAACATTTGCTATCTCCTTCTCTTTTTCAGAAGATGAATAATCTTTCATTTAGTGAGCTGTGTTGTCTCTTCTGCTGTCCACCTTGCCCTGGAAAAATTGCTTCAAAATTAGCATTTTTGCCACCTGATCCTACTTACACTCTGATGTGTGATGAAAGTGGAAGCCGCTGGACTTTACATTTGTCGGAACGAGCAGACTGGCAGTATTCTTCTAGAGAAAAAGATGCTATTGAATGTTTCATGACTAGAACCAGTAAAGGCAACAGAATTGCCTGCATGTTTGTGCGTTGCTCACCCAATGCTAAATACACTTTACTCTTCTCACATGGAAATGCTGTTGATCTTGGTCAGATGAGCAGCTTTTACATAGGACTGGGATCACGGATTAATTGTAATATATTCTCATATGATTATTCTGGATATGGCGCAAGTTCTGGGAAACCAACAGAGAAGAACCTCTATGCAGATATTGAAGCTGCTTGGCTTGCTCTTAGGACAAGGTAAATCATGATTGGGAACTGTTTTCCACATTTATTATCATGATTAACTAAAATTGCCTTATATTATGTAAAAAAGAATAAAAGTTTTTATAACACATGTTTTGAAGTACTAAGAGGTTGTATTTGCCAGTACATACCCTATGGACAGTTAAACTCTTAGATTGTAATTCTAAATGTTTTTAAAATAGCATGAATTTTTAAGATCGAGCTCATTTGTGTCTGTTACATGTGTGTGATTTTTCTTTAAAATTCAATGACAAATGTTTGGTTTCACAGACTTGTGGAGTGTGATAATAAAATGTTATTCAAAGTTGCAACATTTCAAGGGAATGCGAGAAAACAGCTACTTAGTTAATGATTTACTTTATCATTTAAGAGTATAAGAGGCTGGATTGTTTTTGATAAAATCGTAATCCAAGGTTTGCATTATTTTATATAATAATCTCTTAGAAATGTGACTTAAAGATATTTTATTGGAACTATTTTTTTTAAGGTTTATTTATTTATTCATGAGATACATAGAGAGAGAGAGAGAAAGGCAGAGACACAGGCAGAGGGAGAAAAGCAAGCTCCATGAAGGGAGCCTGACATGGGACTCGATCTCAGGTCTCCAGGATCAGGCCCTGAGCTGAAGGCAGTGCTAAACCGCTGAGCCACCCAGGCTGCTGCGCTGGAACTATTTTTAAAGTATTCATTCTAAAGAAGTGGGATTTTTACTGTTCATTCTGGACTAATAAAATTTGGAGAGACAATCTCAAAAAAAAAAAGTAATTTTACAATAAATCATTTAAGCGATTACCATATTCTTTAACAATACATTTTTGTAAACTAGAAATTGCTTTCATCTTTCCTAGTCCCCAATATTGAAAAATATTGCAATTTCATAGACTTCAGGGTTTTCATCAGATGGTTCATATACAATAAAAATGTCTTAGTTCAAATTATTCTTCATTATCCAGCTGATAAGCTGCCTCACTTCAAAAGTATTTTAGACTAAAGTTGAAGCACTCAAAAAGAAAATTTATCATTCCTTTTTTTTTCATTCCTAATTTATTGTTTAAATATTAGTGGTTTCAGTTAGAACCTCCTTATTTTTGTTAATAGGCATAACCTTTTTTAGAAAATACCTTTAGAAACATTTTATTCCTCTAAGATACATAATGAAACTATCTTTTTATAGCATTTTCATATAAAGGGGATTCTTAAATCACTTGAAATGATATGAAAACCTACATGATGAGTAAGAAAAGATGGTAAATAGTATAAGAAGTAGGTAACAAGTTGTGGGGGACAGGGAAATGGTAAAAATTCTTAACTTAAATTCTTTAACTTAAAAACTGCCTTAAATGACCAAAGTCAAACGCTGCTTTATGTATAATGATGTCAGTCCCTTCAATCTATAAACAAAAATAAATGAGTTCCTACTTTCCAGACTTGGCCAATTGAATGTAGTATATAATACCTGTCAAGAAAATATGATAAATACTTTGAAAGAAGATTTATTGAGGTATAACTCTTTTAAAGTATAACTTGACTGGATTGGTACAGTTTTTAAGGATGCTAAGTTATAGCAGATAGCCTTCATTATTAATGCTTCCCAGTAACATGAAATGATAATTTTATTCAGCCAAAACATACTAGTATCCAATTCAGTTTTCTGGGTTTATGTAACCAAAACAAGAAAAACACCCATGTACATGGTTAACTTTTTCCTGTTTTTCATCTTGTCTGATACCAGTTTGAAGGAAACTATAAAATAATTACTAGTCTTGGGATCCCTGGGTGGCGCAGCAGTTTGGCGCCTGCCTTTGGCCCGGGCGCGATCCTGGAGACCCAGGATCAAATCCCACATCGGGCTCCCTGCATGGAACCTGCTTCTCCCTCTGCCTGTGTCTCTGCCTCTCTCTCTCTCTCTCTCTCTCTCTGTGATGACTATCATAAATAAATACAAAATTAAAAAAATAATTACTAGTCTTGATTTAATTCATCTTTTTAAACATACCTGATGACCATACATACTTGATAAATGAGGAACAAGGGCAGACTAGATAAATTTCTAAATAGTACTATAGTTTTTGAGCTCATTATCTGTGTACCTTAATGAAAAAGTCATTGGAGGTATACTTGGATGGCTCAGTGGTTGAGACTCTGCCTTCAGCTCAGGGCATGATCCTGGGATCCAGGATGTAGTCCCGCATTGGTTCCCTGGGAGGAGCCTGCTGTTCCCTCTGCCTGAGTGTCTGCCTTTCTCTCTCTCTCTCTCTGTCTCTCGTAAATAAATAAATAAAATCTTTAATTAAAGAAAAAGAAAAAGTCACTTGACAAGGAGTCAGGGTACCTGGGTTCAAATTATAGGTCTTCCACTTACTCTGACTTTGAACATATGCTCAACAAGCAGCTAAACTAGATTAGATGGTCTTTAAAGACCTAAGTTATGGGGATCCCTGGATGGCTCAGCTGTTTAGCACCTGCCTTTGGCCCGGGGCACAATCCTGGAGTCCCAGGATCGAGTCCCGCGTCGGGCTTCCGGCATGGAGCCTGCTTCACCCTCTGCCTGTGTCTCTGCCTCTCTCTCTCTCTCTCTCTCTCTCTCTCTCGATGTCTATGATATAAAATAAATAAAATCTTTAAAAATAAAAAATAAAGACCTATGTTGTACTATTCTGAAATTCTGTTACTGCTTTGAGTTTTCTGATGCTAAATTGGCAGCTGCTTCTACTCTGGAGCTTTGCCATTGCTAACATTAGTCTAAAACCCATACTTGGGATCCCTGGGTGGCGCAGGGGTTTGGCGCCTGCCTTTGGCCCAGGGCGTGATCCTGGAGACCCGGGATCAAATCCCACGTCAGGCTCCCGGTGCATGGAGCCTGCTTCTCCCTCTGCCTATGTCTCTGCCTCTCTCTCTGTGTGACTATCATAAATAAATAAAAAATAAATAAAAATAAAAATAAAACCCATACTTGACACCGACCATGCTGCATTCAGCTAATAGCAATCGTACAGCCTCAAGAGTTAATGCTGATGCTGCAGAAGTTCATTTTCATAACTTCTTTACTCCTATGAAGAATTACAGTCATGTCTTTGTAAAGAAAAAAGCTTTTCTAAGTTTATTTACAATTAGAGTCAGTCTAGAGTAGATGGAACCCAACCTCTGGGATATATTCAAATGCTTATGTATAACTGATTAGAAGAAATGATGGGGAAGTATGTCATTACGTGAATAGTCAAAGAGCCCTGGGCCCCTGGAAAGGGCCAGAGGAAGCAAATGGGATTAGTCTTGCTATTTTTTTCATTCTTAGATACTTGGAAAGCTCCGTTAGCTTTTCCGAAGACCAGAGGCTGTTGTGCAAATGGCCCTTAGCATCCAGAAGTGACTGCTGTCAGACTTCTAAAGAGGCAAAGCATATTTGATCTCACTCTAACCCTTAACCCCACATTCATTAATTCCTGTAGCACCTCATTTCTTTTCTTTTCTTATTTGATTGATTTATTTATTTATTTATTTATTCATTCATTCATTCATTCAGAGAGAGAGAGGCAGAGACACAGGCAGAGGCAGAAGCAGGCTCCTTGCAGGAAGCCCGACGTGGGACTCGATCCCGAGTCTCCAGGATCACAACCCGGGCTGTAGGCGATGCTAAACCGCTGCGCCACCAGGGCTGCCCAGCACCTCATTTCTATTTGCAGTATTAAAGTTGGGACAGTTATACCATGGACAAGTAACAGTGCTTGGAACATAGAATATATGTGATATATTTGAGGCAGTGAGTTGACATATTTCAATCAGCATTTTTAAAGGGAGTAAAACAATACTCTGGAGTTTTTAGCATGAAGTCTATTCATAATTAACTGAATCATAAAGCATTTGAAATTCTCACTCATATTTTTATCTTTCCAATCAGTTCATTTCTATTAATAAGAAAAGGCAAATTTCAAGAAAAATAGTCATATGCTTTCAGCTAATATATATATGTATATATATTTTTTATCCCATACAGTAACTATATCTAGCAATTTTCATCAGTATGACCAAATTCAAAAAATAAAATAGCCACTTTTGATGTCTAGACAAAGAACTTTTGTTACATTGAATGGAAAATAATGTAACTTTTGTTACATTTAATGTCTATTAAACATCAATCCATTAAAATATTAGTGATGTAATATGTTCAGGATTAGTCAATAGTGTGCCGTGTCAAATTGCATAAATGATTTAATGAATTCATTTAAGTTTGAAATTTTAAAAGACCTCACCAAAAGATGAAGCAGATGAAATAAGAATATAGATTTTGTTTTTTGTTTTGTTTGTTACAGCATTAAATATGATAATGATGGCTAAGAAACATTTAAAATATAAAGTTGACATTGTCTTATTCTGAGTCATTCTATTATTAGAAGTCCTTAGAAAATGACTGAATATTTCATACCAGTCCAACTCTGCCTTTTTTTTTTTTTTTAACTTTGTAGATACGGCATTCGCCCTGAAAATGTGATTATATATGGCCAAAGTATAGGGACAGTACCATCTGTGGATCTCGCTGCTCGGTATGAGAGTGCTGCTGTTATTCTCCATTCTCCTTTGACTTCGGGAATGCGAGTTGCTTTTCCTGATACCAAGAAGACCTACTGTTTTGATGCATTCCCAAAGTAAGTATCCATATTCAAGATTGTTTAATTCAAAGAAAATTTAAGGGCATTTTTTTTCATCACTTAAGGCATTCATAATACAGTTCATTCAGCCATGAACTTCTAATTTACATATATTATAGAAATTGTGAAAAATTAAAGTTCATAAAGGGTGGTGGTAGTAGCCCAGTTGGGAGGCTGAAACATTTGAGCAAGTAGCAATCCTGGTGAAAATAGCTGAGGGCCTTATACCCCAGAGAGTGGTACTAGTAGTATTAGAGATAAGAGAATGAATTTTTTTAAGATTTTATTTATTTATTCATGAGGGATACAGAGAGAGAGAGGCAGAGACACAGGCAGAGGGAGAAGCAGGCTTCATGCAGGGAGCCTGATACAGGACTCGATCCCAGGTCTCCAGGATCACACCCTGGGCTGAAGGTGGCGCTAAACCGCTGAGCCACCCAGGCTGCCCGAGAATGAATTTGAGAAATGAAATTGACAAAACTGAGTGTCAGAGTGAATATAGGATGCTAAACAAACGACCGTGACTGTAATTCCTAGAGTTCTGACTTGAGCTGCTAATGAATAATAGTACCATTCAGTGAGACATAATACTGGAATAGAGGAAGAGTAGAGGGAAATGAGACATGTGTGCATAAAAATTAGTGAATGGTATCTAATTAATGATAGCTGATTTACAAAAGAAGTCAGTTACAAAAAAGTTGTGTCTAGAATTCATTTGAGTAAGTATTGGCACCTCAAAGTCTGTAAACACAATGTTACACAAATATGAAAGGAGGACTACTTTTCAAGAGAATATGGAAGTTCCTCCAGCTCTTCAGAATTGGAAAAAACTGATGGCCCATATTTCTCAAAGGGAGAAGGCAAGAAGTGAGAAGCTGGCAAATTTCAGTCTTACTTCTTTTCCCTAATTGGCAGTAATACAAAGAATTTTTTGAGAATGATAGATGGGCCAAAGGCCAGAGTCCTCACCTGCTAATTTATAAAAACAAGGGTCATTTTTTCTTTTTTTTTACAAGGGTCATTTTAAAAGCAAATATTTTCATCATTAGCCAGTAAGGGGTCACTTTTGTAGGGAAGCTAATGGTGGGAGTATATGAGCTGTGGGAGATTTTTTGTTTTTACATTAATTTGGCGGTGGTTTCTGTTTTAGATAATGGTTTATTGGAAGGTATGTGTATGATACTGCTTCTGTCTAACTGAACTTTAGGATTGATTGGGAGTATTTGGGTTAATGCTTTTGCCAACTTAAATCTCTGTCCAGCTCCCTCTTTCATTTCTGCTACACCAACAAAGAGAGCAGCACTTAACTGCAAGCTAATTTATTGACTTCCTCCCCCCTCTCTTTTCTTGCAGCATTGACATTTGAAGAAGAACATACTTTTTAAATTTTTTTTGTTATTTTTTGTTATAATTCCTTTATTATTGAGCATTTGATAGCAAATAATACACCCAACCATTTTTCCTTACCAAATGCCTTGAATTACTTCATTGATTTCCTCTTTTTTAAGATTCTATCCTCATTTTATAGTTACAATGCCTTCTATCTGGAAAGACTTTAAGTGTAAAAATTTGTAAGTTCACTTTATGTCGTTTATGTCTCCTTCAAGTTGTCTTTTTAAAATTGTCTTGATCTCTGTCTTATATTTAGTGTTCTCTGATGTCTGATAATTCTAAATTGTCTGTTCATACATAAGAGTGAAGAACTAAAGAGCTGATCTGAAGCACCGTGGTGTTAAGTCTTGTTGATTGTGAACTTCACTGTACAGTGATCTGGTCAAATCAATTACTTGGGGATCCCACCCTGTGACACTTTCTCTACTTTTCCTCTTAAGGTGGATAGAGTCTCCAACAAGGATTCTTTGTAAAAGTTCTCCGTGGAAGATTGAAGGCCTGGCTGCCAGCATTCTGAAAACTCAGTACAGAAAATGGGTTCATAGCGGCAGCGTGTGTGTTTACTTGCTCTCTCTGATGCCTCTCATCTTAATCTGTGCCTAGCAATTCCCTTAGTCCTCAAAAACCTCCATTTTTGGGTAGAGTAAAACTAACCAATCTACAGAAGGAAAGGGAAAGAACCTGAAGGAGAGGGACCTAACTATTTCTTAAACAGACTCTTGAATCAATTCTATAGATTCCTGTCATCTGCCTTCATCCCCATGTCAGTTCCTGCCTTCTGGGGTATCCCATGGGATAAATTAGATTGTTTCTTCATTTTAACATCTATTCCCTTAAAAATGGTTTTCTCCCTATTTTTGTGATATCCCAAAACAATACATTTTGCTGTCATTTTGGTAGATTAAGAGGAAGGAAAAAAATAATGCATACAGAGAGGTATAAAGTTAGCACATACTTGAATGGTCCTTAGTTTCATCCTCTACTTCCAACCTGTTTCTCTATGTTAAGCATTGTACTAGGTTGACAGTAACCATTGAGTGATTTCCTCAAAACAGAAGTGCATGAAGGTAGCTTCCTCAGGTAATCTTAAAATAAGGAATCTATAAAATAAAATCCAAGAGACATCATTTCTTCAGAATGTATTCAAAAGATTGTTCTGATATTTGAATGATCTACCAGTATATCACAGAAAAAATTTCACAATCCTTTTCTAGCTAATTCGTTGACTTTCTCCCCCCCCCCCTCTTTTCTTGCAGCATTGACAAAATCTCTAAGATAACCTCTCCAGTATTAATAATTCATGGGACTGAAGATGAAGTAATTGACTTTTCACATGGCCTCGCATTGTTTGAGCGTTGCCAAAGACCTGTGGAGCCTCTGTGGGTTGAAGGGGCAGGTCACAATGATGTGGAACTTTATGGACAGTACCTTGAAAGGTTGAAACAGTTTGTGTCACAGGAACTGGTAAATTTGTAAAATATTCTGTAAATTTGCATACTGGTTTTCTTTTCTTGCTGAACTGCACTCTTTGGTAAATTACATAAAACCTGAAGGTTTTGTTTGCAAATCATGTCAGTTGCCTTCATAAATGTACAGGTAATGATTTGTTAACAGACTTAATGAAGGTTTTAATTACCAGAACTAGAAACTGGAAATAACAGTATCATGCAGTCAGGCTGTGTAATTTATATTTTTTCTGTGAATTTTTTTTTAAACATCAAAATGAGTACTGTATGAAATTTTAATTCTATAAAATCAAATGCTGTAAAAGTATTGCCAAATGCTTTTGCATATCAGAAATAAATTTATAAATATTTTTAAAACATCTCAATGTACTAAATCTTATCCAGGTATACAAATGTAATATTCTTTCAATAAAAAGCTGTATATCTAAAAAAAATTCAAGTACTCAGAATAAACTGTAAGAAAACATGCAAGTTCACTAGAGATGACCTAAACCCTGTTGTACAGGGATCGAGGTTTAAACAGTTATTTTATTGTAAAATACATTGAATTTTCTGTATTCCCTGGTTATCATACATTTTCTCCTTTAAAAAAGAAATGTAAGTCTTAATTTTTATGCCATCTATTAATTTACCAACTAGTTACCTTGTAAATGAGAAGTCATGATAGCACTGAATTTTAACTAGTTCTGATTTATAGGTTTGGTACTATGAGGCAACTACTTAAAAAATCTCATTTTGTTATTTAAAAGGCATTTAGAGCTTCAAGAATGATTTTGTACGCGATGTTGTTTTAAATTTTGACTAATCTCATAGAATTGCAGTACACTTTATTATAAGAAAACCTGAGAGTCCGTTAGATGTTCTTTAAGACCACAAACAGGCTGGCTATTTGGTCATTTTTCACTTTGGCTCCTTTTAATAGGACCTATTGTTTTAGATTACTATATGAGAATTTCATGGATTCACTCCTGGATGCAGGATATAAGAACATTTAATTCATAACTTTTATATTAACCAATGTAGTAAAAAACAGAGCTCACACACAAAAACTAAGTTGCCTTTCCTTGAATGAATCCTGCCTGAATAAAACAATGAGAGAAAAATAAAAATAAAATTAACGGTATGTAGTCTAATTTGTAAATGAATGAATATTGAAATAATACACACTGTGGATATATTTTAAGGCCTTATGTAGTTTTAATTGTTCTGCTTGTTCTGTGGTTATGTCTAAGACTATAGTATATGATTCTCTTCAAAGTATATCAAGTATTGTGAATGCTTTGGTTCAGATGTGTCAAATTAACAGTAAAACAACAAATATATCACCCAGCTGTGCTTGTTTGCCTTCTTCCATGCTTTCCATCCCTTACCATAAGGACTGAAAACATTCACCATTTATCTTTATAGAATATAGTTGTGTGGTTTTCTCAATTTTATCATCACTTCTCTTTTTGGAGAGGTTTTTTTCCTTCTCAAGATTGTTGTGGAGCCTGTAAAAATTCCCTTTTTTGTACACCACATACCCCAGAGTTTAGTTAAGTGTTTTCTTTGAATACCTGTTAAATTTAAAATTCTGATCATACTAATTCAGAATTCATTCATTCGTTCAACAAATATTGAATGTCTAAATCATCTAATACCCTATGCCAGATAAAGGTAGACATTGGCCATGTCCTCATAGACTTCACAGTGTAGCCAAGGAGACAGACACCTTATTGCACAAGTATTTGAATAATGGCTGAGGGAGATTTGTAGCTCATTATAACAGGTTAAATGGTACTATTGGGAGGGAGATATGAGGGAAAGCGCAAGAAGGAGTTTCACAAAGAAGTGATGTTTGATAGGAACTTTGAAGGATATCTCAAACGACTAAACCTAGTGGCCAGGGGAAATCATTGCTGGCTGAAGGGAACAGTACGGGGAAGCCCAGAAAAAAAGACAGTGCATTTTAAGACTGGCCAAAAGTCAAGGGGAACAGATGGCATAAAGAGGAGGCTGGCAAATTAGTGAGAGGCACAATCATACATGGTGTCACGGACCCTAGTAATTAGTATCTGAGGTACAATAAAAGGCCATTGATAGGAATATGAAATTGCATTTGCCAAGATTTGACAGATGAAAGAAAAATGGATATTTTTAGTTTGCTAAAAATAACATGTTAGTCTCTTGTCATTGGCTGTAATTTTAGGGTGTGTCATGGGGACATAATCTCATACGAAGGGCTAGTCAAACCATACCTATAAATATTAATATCATTTCAGGATATTCATAAATTAAAGCAAATCTTGGGATGTTTTGCCAAATTGAAAGGAGTCCCACAAACTAAAATCCAAAAACCAACTGAAGAATTCTGTAACTAAGGAGTGATAGCTCTGTGTTCAAATATTTCAGACAATTTATTCTTTGGACTCAGTACAAACTAGGTGAAAGCTCCAAAATGACAGGCTAGAGCTCAGTGTAAGAAATAACCATATGGTTATTTGTCCACAACAAAAAGGGATTGCCTCCCCAGGGTCAGAGAGGTTCTTAGCACTGGAACAGATCAGAAGCTGAGTGACCTTTGTCACGGTGCTACAGAAGAAATTCCAGATTTATTTTTTTTTTAATATTTATTTATGATAGGCACACAGTGAGAGAGAGAGAGGCAGAGACACAGGCAGAGGGAGAAGCAGGCTCCATGCACCAGGAGCCCGACGTGGGATTCGATCCCGGGTCTCCAGGATCGCGCCCTAGGCCAAAGGCAGGCGCTAAACCGCTGAGCCACCCAGGGATCCTGAAATTCCAGATTTAAATGTGAAGTTGAACTGGATGGACCATGTAATGTCCCTTTTAAGATTTTATATTCCATTTAGATTTCTCCTATCTTCTCAGAGCATTGCCTGCCTTGTGGCCTCCAGAAGGCAGTATCGTATAGAAGAATTGGCAAGCAAATCCGGGTTCTCATCAACTGATACCAGTTAGATCTGTGGCCTTGCCAAGTCACTTCTCTGGACCAGTTTACTCATTAGAAATGAAGAGATGGAATTGATGGATTGATGTGATCCCTTGTTTCTAATGTAATGAAAATCTCAACCCCATTCACCTGTAAAAATTCATACCCATTTTTAACCTGGACTAGAGTAGCCTCAGATAACTACTGTCTTGGCTTTTGTGTATACCAACATGGTACGGTTTGGAGGGTAACAGTAATCCTGGGGAAATGGTCAGCAGTGTACATAACTCCTGTCATATCTTTGAGTACAAAATGCAGAATAAGAACTTTAATAGAGCAGCCCTGGTGGCGCAGTGGTTTAGCACCGCCTGTGGCCCAGGGCCTGATCCTGGAGACCCGTGATCGAGTCCCATGTCGGGCTCCCTGCATGGAGCCTGTTTCTCCCTCTGCTGGTGTCTCTGCCTCTCTCTCTCTCGCTCTGTGTCTCTATGAATAAAAATCTTTAAAAAAAAAAAAAAAGAATTTTAATACATTACTATAATCTATACACGTTTCCAGACTTCTAACTTACTAAGAATTTGCCACATCTGTGTCCTATCTAAGAATGTAGTACAGTAGCTTTTCTTGGTGATTTCTATAAATGTATAGTCATTGCTCACTTTAAGAAAGCTTGAAAAAGGAAAATAAAATTTTAAAGTTGCAAACTGACATCAACTGTCCAATAAATAGAATGTTCTTGCTGCATTTAAACATTCTACATGACAAAAATTTAACTTTTCAAGAACAGGTATTGGAAAGCCAGACCAATTCCTAAATTTTAAAAACTACAGACATGAAATAAGTTAATCCCTTCATTTTACAGATGAGGAAACAAACCCAAAGAAAAGAAATAACATTGCCAAGATCTACAATATAAGTGTCATTAGTTGTACTAATTTATCTTGTGAAGACCAATCAAATTTATCTGGACTAATGTACCAATGATTCTTTTTAATTACAATACAACAAACTTATTTGCTCTCCAATATTAATCATGATTTTATTTTGTAAATGGCTCTTTAGATTTCTCCTTGTCACCTAGTCATTGAATACTGTTTGTAGGTTATCCCTTTCACATTTAACAAATTAATAGTTTAAAGTATTTTAAGGGCAGCCCGGGTGGCTCGGGGTTTAGCACTGCCTTCAGCCCGGGGCCTGATCCTTGGGACCGGAATTGAGTCCCATGTCAGGCTCCCTGCATGGAGCCTGCTTCTCCCTCTACCTGTGTCTCATGAATAAAGAAACCTTTAAAAAATAAAATGGGCAGCCCGGGTGGCTCAGCGGTTTAGCACCACCTTCAGCCCAGGGCATGTTCCTGGAGACCCAGATCAAGTTCCACGTCAGGCTCCCTATATGGAGCTTGCTTCTCCCTCTACCTGTGTCTCTGGGTCTCTCTCTCTCCTCTCTGTCATGAATAAATAAAATCTTTAAAACATAAAATAATAAGGTATTTTAATACTTGTCCATTTTCCCTAGGCTCATTAACAGACATTTGATTGTTAAAACCTAGTGAAGATTGTGAGTATTGTCATGAATAAACAGGTGTTTACTCAAGCAACACATTTACTACAAATTATAACAATGAGAAAAAGCAATTACATTGAGAAAAGCATTAAAGCAGTTATTACTAAATAGTGATGGGTGGCCTTTTAATTTGTTGCCTTAATTTTGTTTTTTGTTGTTGTTGCCTTAATTTTAAATGGGCGTTATATTTAAATACTGTGGTAGCATCTTACATTCCCAGTGATAGTGCCAAGTGCCCAGTAACCAAAAGAGGAACCACACATATGAAACTTGGAATTCTGTTTTGAGTTATAATATGCAGAATGAAGAGAGAAGACATTTGTCTACTACATCTCTAATAGATTATGCATCTGACTGAGTAGTTGAATGAGTAATACTAAGGAAGGAAGCAAATACCTCCAGCCTGGAAATGACGCACTAGATATTAGTTTAAAAAAAAAGTAAAGCATAGTCTTTATAGATGTCAACCAGCTAAAAGCTGTTAAATTTGTTCTTTCATTAGAAACCTGATGGACTTGAAATTATTTTACTCTTTATCTTGTAGGCCATGTACTAAATGTGCACAATATCATTTTAACATAGAATGTTTTAATAGTATGCTTTAAATGAAATCCTTGTATTAGAAACCTATTATAATAGGGAAATGTTTTTAAATAATTTGTGATATTTTGTGTCTGCTGATAAAATGCTGCCAGTATCCTAAGTTATTCAAGATTGTGGGGGTCTTTTCCCCCCAAAAAATTACTGCTGAAAGCAGTATATTGTACTGAGGAAGGAAGAAGGGTAGTGAGTAGGTCTGTGGAGTATCAGAATTTTAAAATTCTCTGCTCCAAATTATTTAAAGTATGATGGATTCATGGACTAAATCAAGATTTATAATTAGCAATTTACAATATAAATCTCAGCTCAGATAAGACTTGTGTTTGTATTTAGACAATTTCAAATTAGATATATTCAAGTTTAAAAGTGGCAAAATCCAGAGATCATCTAGATTGCTTCTCCAAGTTAGAGATCTTGCTATATATATATTTTTTTCCAGCTCTTGAGTCTGGAAGTTTGGCTCCAGGCCTTTTTTTTTCTTTTTTTAAGATTTTTACTGGGGCACCTGGGTGGCTCAGTTAAGCATCTCCTTTGGCTCAGGTAGTGATCCCGGGGTCCTGGGATTGAGCCCCACATTAGGCTCCCTACTCAGCCAGGAGCCTGCTGCTCCCTCTACCTCTGCCCCTCCCTCCTGTTTGTGCTCTTTCTCTTGCTTGTTCTCTCTCATATTTTTAAAAAAACAGTATTTTTATTTATGTATTTATTTTGGGAGTGAGAGCATGATGAGGGTCAGGGAGAGGCAGACTCCCCACTGAACAGGGATCCCAATGTGGAGCTTAATCCCAAGACTCCAGGATCATGTCCTGAGCTGAAGACAGATCCCCAACTGACTGAGCCACCCAGGCAGCCCAGCTCCAGGCCTTCTTAATCCACCATCAGAAAATAGATTGGGCAGGTGGGAGAGAGACACAAGAAAGTAGCTTATATGTCCCTGAATACATATAATGCTATTGAAAATGGTGCTTAAAGTTGCTAAGATATCTAATGTAATCCCATTTGAAGAACGAAAATACAAATTGTTATAACTCCATAAAATGTGAATGCCTATGGAATAAGAGAATGATAATGTTAAGGTAACAGGATTATAGGTGAGTTTTTTTTCCCTTTTCTTAGACATCCTCCACGTTGCTGTTATTTTTTGTGATTAAAGAAGAAAAGAAAAGAAAAAAGAAGAGGGAAAAAAAGAAAAGCTTGTTCACTGTCAGAAATTGGCTTTTCTTTTTCTTTTTTCTAAGTCTGGGCTTCTGAAATCAAAATCCCAGGATAAACCAAGGAGAAGTAACTCCAAATAAGTTTTTAGCATGGCTGTAAGAGCCCCAAATAAGA
This sequence comes from Canis lupus baileyi, assembly GCF_048164855.1. NCBI lineage: Eukaryota > Metazoa > Chordata > Mammalia > Carnivora > Canidae > Canis > Canis lupus. Next base: position 86,847,540 of record NC_132838.1, read on the forward strand.
GCCAAAAAAAAGGATTCCTTGTATTCAGATGATGAGTTTTTTGTGTGGTTTTTTGGGAGGTGGGAGAGGGTGGTTTTGGTAGGGAATGTAACAAATTGTATAAAAATATCTAAAACTTTATCTCATGGAGTCCCAAGTTTAACAAGTATTTTCTAGGCAATCCCCACGTACTACATCTGTTAGTGTTAGAAATCTAACAATGCACTGTTAGCAGTTATTACTTTACCATGTGTGGTCATTTCCTCAGGTTGTTGTTATAGCTTTGCTCACATTAACTCCATTTATGCTGTTGGGAATTTTATATATATATATATATATATCACTTCTATATGTTATAGGCTCAGTAATAGGTTATAGTTGACCCTTGAACAACAGAAGTATCAACTGTAGAAGTCCATTTATTTATTTTTTAAGACTTTTATTTTTTTTAATTTTTAAAAAAAATTTATTTATTTATTCATAGACACAGAGACACAGACAGAGGGAGAAGCAGGCTCCATGCAGGGAGCCCGATGTGGGACTCTCGATCCTTGGTCTTCAGGATCACACCCCAGGCTGCAGGCTGTGCCAAACCACTGCGCCACCGGGGCTGCCCTGTAGAAGTCCATTTATATGCAGATTTTTGCAATGAGTACAGGATAGTACCATTAATTTATTTTCCTTATGCTTTTCTTAACATTTTTGTTTCTAGCTTGCTTTATTGTAAATATACAGCATATAGTAAATATAGCATACAAAATACATGGTAATCAACTGTTTCTGTTATTTGGTAAGGCTCTGGTCAATAGCAGCCTATTACGTTTCGGGGGAGTCTAAAATTATACATGGGTGTTTGTATAGGGGGGTGGTGCCCCAACCCCCATGTTGTATATGGATCAGTTGTATGTACATATTTTATGAAATTGCTTTTAACTCATTTAAGAAAAGAAATGAGAAAATATGCATGTATAAGTTTAACAATGTTCTTTGGTCATGGATTTGTGTAACTGAGATGACCTGTTTTCCATCTGAAGAACTTACTAGAAAATCTCTTGTAAAATGAATTGACTGGCAACAAATTCTTTCAGTTTCTGTTTACCTAGGGAAGTCTATTTCACCTTCATTTTTAAAAGATACCTTTGCTGGGGATCCCTGGGTGGCGCAGCGGTTTGGCGCCTGCCTTTGGCCCAGGGCGCGATCCTGGAGACCCGGGATCGAATCCCACGTCGGGCTTCCGGTGCATGGAGCCTGCTTCTCCCTCTGCCTGTGTCTCTGCCTCTCTCTCTCTCTCACTGTGTGCCTATCATAAATAAGTAAAAAATTAAAAAAAAAAAAAAAAAAAAAAAAAAAAAAAAGATACCTTTGCTGAATATCAGATTATTGGTTCACAGTTTTAATTTTTTTTGTTTGAGACTTTGAATGTTTTCCCACTGCTTTCTAGCTTCAGTTGTTCCTGCTGAGAAGTCAACCATTGCTCTTACTGGGCTTCCTCGTAAGTGATGTTTTATTTTTCTCCAGCTTTTTTTTCCAAAATATTTTCTTTATCTTTGACTTTCAGCCATTTTTACTCCGTCTATCTGTGGGTCTCTTCATTGGCTTCCTGGATATGGAGATTATTGTTTTTCAATAAATCTGGGATTTCTTTTGCTGTTTTTCAACATTTTCATGTTTCTCTCCTGGTAGTCCCAGTTCAAGGGCTGTACAATTACAAAATTAGTCATCTGCTCTTAATTAGTGGGCCTCAATCTGCTTTGCTTTTCAAGTTCCAGTGTTTGCTTTCTGGTTTTCTCTGTTGGCCTTTCACCCTGTTGATTGCCACTACTTGCTTCTGTGAGCTTATTTCCTCTGCTCTGACTTCTCTCTGATTCTACTCCAATTATCTAGGAAACCAGATATAACTGAACTGCTTAAACTGTCTAGGTTAAGAGCGACATGGCTCCACTTTGAAGCCCTGAAAGACCATGCTATGAGCTACAGTCCACCAAGACCAAGGCTACCCCACCCAGAGGTAAGCATTAGTCACTGCCTGTCCAAGAGACTGAATTCTGTCTATAAGATCTGGATTTCTAAGGCAGGCTGCTAAGAGTTTGCTTCTCTGGAAAAGTCTGGAATTTTCGAAAAACAGAACAACATACAATTTCCGATGTTGCCAATGTTGAAACAGTGGCTTCTAAATGACTTAGCAATGTGGGCTGAGCAATTTAACACTGCCTTAGGTCCAGGGCCTGATTCTGGAGACCCAGGATCGGGTCCCATGTTGGGCTCCCTGCATGGAGCCTGCTTCTCCCTCTGCCTGTGTCTCTGGCTCTCTCTCTCTCTCTGTGACCCTCATGAATGAATAAGTTTTAAAAATTAATTAATCAATTAATTAATTAATTAATTAAATAACTTAGCACCAATCTGAGAAACTTACAAGGGAACATATTAAGTAGTAGTATGTACAATTAGCCCTGAGCATAGCACTAATAACCATCATTGACCAAGATGATGGATTTGAAAGTGCCCTCTTTAGAGTCATGAAGAAAAATAGGAATGCAATTGCAAACATCAAGGAATATGGAATAGAATTTAAGTGACCTTGAAAATGAAGGAACGGGTTAATCCATATCAGAAACAGAATAGGAGTACATAATGCAGTATGCTCTAAGACTAATAAATCCTTCCAAATAAATATCCACAAATAAGAGAAAGGCAGGGTAGATGCAAATACAGACCAAACATCCTATCAATTAAGGAGTATTTTACAATTCATGAGATACCTGGAGCTCAAAAAGATACTTTTTAAAAATTTTAAAAGACTGGGTTAATAATTTAAATATGAATAAATTGTGTAGTAATGTTTTTAAATGCTAGAAACAGGCCATAATGATGGGAGTATGACTAAGAGTTAGTCTTGACTTTTCAGCAATCAATAAGTCTTTATTTTCTTTGCATTTGGTCTCTGCATTTTTGTAGAACTGGAGAGAAATACGCAAATAACAATGATTACAGTAATATAAAAGGCTTTCTTCTTTCCATAAGAAAGCCTAACAAAAGCTAGTGGCTGCACCAAGTCTTTCAGGGCCTTCCCATTATTTTCCAGAAAACATCTACTTGAAGCCCCATTCCAAGAAGATCAAATGAGACATAAGAGATATTGAACTGTGTACTTCTAATTCTACCAGTTTTAGGGAGTTCTCTGAACAGTGTCTTACAGAGCATTGTAAAGAAAGAAGACCCCCCCCCCCCAGAAAAAAAGCAGGCTTTTCACATTACAGATATGTCCTCCAGGACACTATTAATATAACGCTAATTTATCTGTTAGATTGAAGGGCAGAGAATGTGTCTCTTTCTTCATGTATCTTTATTCTTACCTTGGTAACTGAATGCTTCCTGATGCTTAAATTAATATTAAGGGGAAAACATGTTGCAAAAGGATAGGACTTTTCCTCATAATTCAAAGCTGTGACTTCATATTTTCCTTGTGTATCTTTAAATTATTAGAGAATTAACAGTACCAGTGTTGATGGGAGGTACGTAGCTTTAAAATGTTAGACCTACTAATTAATGTCTTGGAGCCAGAATTTCACTTTCAGTTAAAAGTTAATATTGATAATATCTATTCTGTTGACATTAGAGATTTACCATAATAATCAAATGATAATACTAAGTGGGAATATTTTCAGTACTCTAAAGAAATATAATAATGTAAGGGGTTTGTGTTCTGAAGGTGGGTCTGTGTATAGAAATGAAGGTCAAGCCATGAATTACTATTAGATAATTCTTCAAGAATTTTTATTCTTGACAATGTGCCATTTTACTAGCAAATTTGCAGAGAACTTGAGTCCGTGAAATTATGTGGTAAATTCTGGCCCATTTCTTGCTTTGGCGATATTTAGATGATAGGAGAATCTAAAGCAACCAGAAGCTCCTATCTGACATGCCTTAAAATGTTGGTCAGACCCAGAAGGCAGCAACAGCTGGATGAACCATAGCAAATGAGAGCAAATGCACCTTTTGTCTGGTCCAACTCTGCCTTGCTCCCGTGACACTTTGGCTCCAAATGTGTCCTATTGTCACTAAACATACTGCCTTTGTGTTCGTAGTTTTGAGAGTTAAACTGGAAATTCAGGAGGCAGGACAAGCATATAACTCTGGGACAGCTGAAATGAAATTCTCAAGGAAATCTTGGGAAGGATTTGGTCTTTAAATCCTTAGTGTTAAAAAAAAAATCCTTAGTGTTCATTTTTACTAAAACGAAATTTTAAAATCCTGAATGCAGGGCAGTCCTGGTGGCTCAGTGGTTTAGCACCGCCTTCAGCCCAGGGCATGATCCTGGAGACCTGGGATTGAGTCCCTTGTCGGGCTCCCTGCATGGAGCCTGCTTTTCCCTCTGCCTGTGTCTCTGCCTCCCTCTCTCTCTCTGTGTCTCTCATGAATAAATAAATATAATCTTTAAAAAATAAATAAAATCCTGAATGCATTTTTTCAATCACAGTTATTCTCCATTGATATAAGAATGATTCAAATTTAATTTATAAGGGAGTTGATGTTTAGCTTTTTTTTAAAGATTTTATTTATTCATTTGACAGAGAAAAGCACAAGCAGAGGAAGCAGCAGGAGAGGGAGAAGCAGGCCCACTCACCCCCTCACACACCACACCACCACCCCCCACACCTCTCCCACCCCCTACACCACCACCGTGCAGGGTAGGGAGCCCCATTCAGGGCTTGATCCCAGGACACAGGGACCATGACCTGAGCCAAAGGCAGACACCTAACGGTTACTGAGCCACCCAGGTACCCCAATGTTTAACTTTTAACTTTTAACTACTAACATGTTAATAAACAATAAGATTTCATCCTTTTTATCAAGGATTTGAAAATATAATCCTTTCTTAACATAAAACCAGATTTCCCTTTTAAAACAAAAATGTGGCCTACAAGAAGCTATAACTTGACCAAGTTCTTGTCATAACTTTTTTTTTAACTTTCTCATTATAATGTGTTGACAGCAGTCACTCCTTTGCTTTACCCAGCCATCAATGAAAACATTCTTAAAAACAGCAATTCAGCCCAGAAGAGATAATCCCATGAAAATAGTTGGGCAGGCAGAGTTACCATTCATTTAGCCACCTTGAAACACAAGCTAGTAAATACAAAATTGGCCTCCAACTGTCCTAGGGTTCTCCCAGTACTTACCGCGGCAGCTTCACTGAAATAAGCTCATCATGCCAGACGTAAAAAAGGGGTAAAGAGGAACACTTTGATTTAAACCACTTAATGTGGGGTGCTTGAGTGGCTCAGTCAGTTGGACATCTGCCTTTGTCTGGGTTCATGATCCCAGGGTCCTGGGTTAGAGACCTGCATCAAGCTTCCTGCTCATCGGGAGGCCTAATTCTCCTCTTGTCCAGGCTTGTGCTCTCTGTCGCTATCTCTGTTTCTCTCACTCAAATAAATAAAATCTTTTTAAAAAATAAATAAACCACTTAATGAAAAAAATGTTTCTTCTATTACATAAGATGACATAAAATGTGTATAAATGAGAAAATGTAATTGGCTTAAATTTCATCTACACATGGTTTGTCTTTTCTGATTATAACTAATATTTGTTTCATTTTTTTAAGATTTTTATTTATTCATGAGAGAGAGTGAGCGAGAGTACAAGTGAGGGTGGGGGAGAGACCAAGGGAGAAGGAGAACCAGGCTCCCCACTGAGTAGGCTCGTTCCCAGGACCCCAAGATCCTTACTGTGTTTATTTTTAATGAAGTTCTAATATGCTGTTTAGGTCATATAGTTCTGAGAAAAAGGTTTTTTAGATTGAGGCCCAAAAATGTTCATTACTCCCACCTCTTAAATTTTCCTACCTCCATGCCTGCCCCACCAAAACTGTTCTGCAAATTCCCAATATAAAGAAAACTGGAACTTATCAACTTGGCATGAGAAAAGAAATTTATAAATTTAAATTTATGAGGTCTTCATAGAGGAGATAAAATGTACATCCTTTTCATCTGCAGAATGCTGCTTATATCAAAGGACCATTTGATAATCCAATGAGATGATATATATGAAAGGAATCTTAAAATTATAATACTAAATTTAATTCTAATGATTATTATTTTTCATTAGGAAAAAATGAGTATGATGACTGTATATAAAATATTTCATTGATACCTCCAGTGAGGTGCTTTTGCGGCCTCACATTTCCTCATTCACACACCCAGGCACAGTTACCCCCTGCCAGCACTTGTATTTCTTTCCTTGAGAGCTTTCTCTTGCTATATGAGCCAGTTTTGCTGGCCAGCCAGCTGGAAATATAACAGAATAACATTCAGTAGGAGCAGCCTTTAACCAAAAACTGGTGAGCTTACACCCCAGATTCCTTACCTCCTAGGTGGGATAACTCAGAGTCATATGTCCTACACAGTCTCCAGTTTCCCCAGAGGGGTTAAGAAGGTAAGCTCTAGTCACTCATTGTCCTCGTTGGCTCAATTTCATAAACTGTATTGGCTGGCTTTTCTCCCATTTCACCTCTCCATTACCCTCCTAAATCTCTTTCACTCTCCAAGTAGACTATTTGTCCTGAAATTGTTGTCTTGGGGTCTACTTCTACTTCTGGGAATCCCTAGGAAAATACTGCCCATAGCTTAAAACATTTGTAACTCCTAGAGTCACTGAATTATGGAAGCTAATCACTAAATCAAGTTACATAGAAGGAACAGTGGAAAAGTAGCACAGTGGATAGAAGGGAGATTTTGGATCAAGAATTATCCAGATTTAGGGGCACCTGGGTGGCTCAGTCAAGTGTCTGCCTTTGGCTCAGGTCTTGATCTTGATCCTAGAGTCCTGGTTTCAAGCCCTATGTCGGCCTCCATGCTCAGTGGGGAGTCTTTTGCCCTCTTCCTCTGTTGTCCCTCTGCTTATGGTCTCTCTCTCTCTCTCTCACTCTCACTCTCACTCTCTTGCTCTTGCATTCACTCATTCTCTCTCAAATAAGTAAAATCTTTTTTTAAAAAAAAAAGAATTATCTAGATTCAAACTATCTTCTTAGCTGTGTGACAATCCCATGAGGCAATTGTACATATGTCATATTTTATTTAAGGTTTGGAGTGGCAGGGGATTTAGACCTTAAAAAAAATAATTCTGAATATTAGATACCCCTCTTTGTAAAGGGCCTTTAGCCATTTTTCTGCCATGTTAAGCCTGTGTGTCCTTTATTCTTGAATCATTCGCCAAAATTTCTAATCCTATCAAGGTGAAAATTTTAGCACTCTTTTACTGCCTTTTTCTCAGTAAGCTCATTCCTCAGGGTATCACCTTCTACCGCACAGCAGCATCACAGCGTGCTTTTAAACACATAATTTTCTGAAACATGGCAGGCACCCCTTTGAACTCCCTGCAAGAGAATGTGCTGCAGGAGCATATAGACCACAGGTAGCTAACAGATGATAAACCTTTGTCTCACTGTGGCATTCACAAAGAGGCTGTGCTTTCCCAAGCTGCCCCCAGCCAAGACTCCATGCAGTGAACATTCTGGAGTGGTCATTCTTGCCTGACATAGGACTTCTCCATACGAGTCCCTAGAACTTTGCTCAAGGACTCCCCATTGACCTGGCCAAGACTTTTTCAGAATTCTACTGCTTATCCTGCATATTTTTCAGATCTTCATCATAACCTGATGGTCCTCCTCATCTATCCCTCCCTTCTCTGCTTCATATCTTTTAACATAGTAAATCTTTTTTATAAAAAGATTTTCATTATTTGTGAGAGACACACAGAGAGAGGCAGAGACATAAGCAGTGGGAGGAGCAGGGCCCCCAGAATCATGACCTGAGGCAGATGCTCAACCACTGAGCCATCCAGGTGCCTCTCCCCAGTAAATCTTTCTTTTTCTTTTTTTTTCTTTTTTTTTTTTTTTTTTTTTGATTCTGCTGGTGAGTTGTTACACACTCCTTAGCGGATTCCGACTTCCATGGCCACCATCCTGCTTCTCCCCAGTAAATCTATTGCACATATAATTCTACCTGCTTCTTTGAAGGCCCCAACTGAAATACCCCCTAAGAAGAATCATGATACCAGCATTAAGATCATCATATTTCTCCACTCTGCTACATAGGTATAATTATGAAATCTCAGGCAGCCCTGGTAGCTCAGCGGTTTAGTGCCGCCTTCGGCTCAGGTCATGATCCTGGAGACATGGGATCGAGTCCCACGCCGGGCTCCCTGCATTGGAGCCTCCTCCCTCTGCTTATGTCTCTGCCTTTCTCGTGTCTCTCATGAATAAATACATAGAATCTTTTTAAAAAATTATGGAATCTCTTTGCTGATAATATTGGATATTATGAATTATAGCTAGTTGTATATAACAGGTATGCATTTCTTCATAACAAGTAGATATTTTTTTAACAAGTAGATTAAACTTGGTGTAAAGCCCAATCACTAAAATAATACTCTTCAGAACCCACTCCTCTTTCCTAAGCTAAATAAGTAAGCCCTAATTCTCAGTCTATGTCTGCTTCAGAAATCATTTCTTGGTCCATTCGAAGGTTAGTGGTTGTTCTAGAGCCTTGAATCTAGTAGGGCCCCATTATTAGAAACTTTGTTGGAGCCCTACAGCCAAGGGACTTAGTGCCTGGTCCCTATAGGCATCCCTGCAATCTTTCCCGTGTGCAACCCATAAACTGAGTCTTCTGAACCTTATAAACCGGAAATTCTTCTCCCAGTGTTTAGGAATATATCCATCTTGGTGCACCTGGGTGGCTTAGTCAGTTAAGTGTCTGCCTTCAGCTCAGATCATGATCCCAGGACCCCCCCTGCATTAGGCTCCCTACTCAGCGGAAAGCCAGCTTCTCCCTCTCCCATGCCTCCTACTTATGCACTCTATCAGATAAAAATCTTTTTAAAAAATTTTATATATAAATTGAATATACCTTCTAAAATGGAATAATTCTCTTGTACATTTGAAGTCCTCTTTATTTTTTTCCTTAATGTATCCTTTGAAAACAAAGATCTACATAGTTGTCCTCAGTGATAAGCCCATCAATGACACAAAGACTTGTTCATCCTTCTGGACCGGAGGGTCCTGGTAGATAACTTTTAGTCAAAGACTGAGAAAACTGGGGCAGCCCGGGTGGCTCAGCAGCTTAGCGCTGCCTTCAGCCCGGGGCCTGGTCCTGGAGACACGGGATTGAGTCCCACATCAGGCTCGCTGCATGGAGCCTGCTTCTCCCTCTGTCTGTGTCTCTGCCTCTCTCTGTGTGTCTCTCATGAATAAATAAATAAAAATGTTAAAAAAAAAAAAAGACTGAGAAAACTAAACAGCTAATTTACACAAAGCTACTTTGCCTTGTCAGAATTTTTTTTTTTACGATTTTATTTATTTCTTCAATCAACCACTGAGCCACCAGGCATCCCTGCCCTGTCAGATTTTTAATAAATCAACCGGCTGCATGCATTTTCTCTGTTAATGTCACCTTGATGGTGGACATTAGAGAAAAAAGAAAAACCTGGTAGTGTAATAATAGCCTTGAGTCCCATGAAGCCCCTGCTGGTACAAATTCCTTTTTCTTTTCTTTTTTTTTTTTTTTTTTAAAGATTTTATTTATTTATTCATGAGAGACACAGAAAGAGAGGCAGAGACACAGGCAGAGGAGAAAGCAGGCTCCATGCAGGGAGCCCGATGTGGGACTCGATCCCGGGTCTCCAGGATCAGGCCCTGGGCTGAAGGAGGCGCTAAACCGCTGAGCCACCAGAGCTGCCCCAGATTCCTTTTTCTAACAACTATTTGGAAGGTATTTGTTTTTAGCATTTCTGCCACAGTTGGACTGAGGAAGAATTAGTAAACAACAGAGACTATTACATCCAAAAGAGACTTTGTCTATTGAGTAGTATATTGCTTCCAACTTTACAGATAAATAAATGCTGATCCATAGTGGTCAGGTGTTGGTGCAAGAACATACAGTCAAGGTTAAGGCAATAGTTCAAGTCTCCTGGCTCCGGCAGCCCAGGTGGCTCAGTGGTTTAGCGCCGCCTTCGGCCCAGGGTGTGATCCTGGAGACCAGGAATCGAGTCCCACATTGGGCTCCTGTATGGAGCCTTGCTTCTCCCTCTTCCTGTGTCTCTGCCTCTGTCTCTCATGAATAAATAAATAAATAAAAATCTTTAAAAAAAAAAAAAAAAAAAACTTCCTGACTCAAAGATGTAGAGATGTAAGCAGAAAGGACATAGAATTACACAGAATTGGTTTTGTTTCTTGTTCTCTAGGAAGATGTGGACATGTTGCTTACGTAATTGGTTTCTTGCCATCTTTAAACTGTGCATTCTAATAAATACCTCATGCAGTTGTTGGAGGATAAAATAATATGAAAAATGTGATGACAGTGATGTGCTGGTAAATGCCTAACAATCAGCTCTTAGAATTGATGGAGGAACCATGATTTGTGGCATTTGATAATTTTCATTGTATAAATATTCCTCCTGTTGTCAATTTCAAGCTTCCAACAGTTTAAAAAATGGCTGGCAACATTCCTGAAAACTTAACAATTGCCTCTCACAAGCACAGACGAGCTGGCACAGACTGGCTCCAGCACACCACTGAATATAAAACACTTGGCATGGAGTAGATACTTAATAAATATTAGTTGCCCTCTCATCTTCACAAGCACAGGTTCTTTTTACCATGCCATGTAACTATTGTTTTATGAACACTATCTCTTTGAATTTCCCAAGAAATGATTTATTGTTGTGATAATCTATGTAAATAAAATGAACTCTCTTGTATGAAGATGCCTGCACAACATCTCATTACTTTTGAGGATATTTTGGAAATGCTCTTTCTAACAGTAGGCAATGTGTAAAGTGCCCAGAATTCACCTTACAGGATTCTTGTGACTTCCCAAAGAGATAGGTTAACATTGTACAGAACAGCTGAAACTGTGATAAATTCAAAGCCCATAAAACAGAAGAGAAATAATGATTTTAAGTAAGAAGATTTCAAATAAAATAATCTCAAATAAGACATCTTGAACTATGGTAGAGCTCTTTTTCACATGAGTAATGAGTAACTATGTAGGATACCCCAGGATGAGTAGAAGAGACACATTTTTTTACTGTTTCTTAATGACTCCCCTAAAGAATTCTAGGTAGGGCAGCTATCCTATCTAGTTAAATTTGAATTTCAGATACATAATGAATAATTTTTTGTATAAGTATATAAAAATGCAATATTGAATTTTTGCTAAATCCAGGAACCCTACTGGAAACAATTTATTTATTTATTTATTTATTTATTTATTTATTTATTTATTTATTTATTTTAAAGATTTTATTTATTTATTCATGAGAGACACAGAGGCAGAGACATAGCAGAAGGAGAAGCAGGCTCCTCGCCGGGAGCAATTTTTAAACTGCAATAAAGGAAGAGGAAACTCATGGAGCATGCTAATTTCTATAAGATGAGGAAACAAATTCTAGTATGATGAGGTTGAGGTGGCTGGAATTTGCAGGGCAGAAGAGTATAAGGGAAGAGCTGCATACGCAGAAATTTTTTACAAGGGTGTTCTTGGTCCCTTCTGAATATTTCTCTATGTATGCATGGAGTGAAATTCTATAAAGCCAGGCCAAAAAAAAAAAAAAAAAGGACCAAAGACTTTTCATACATGATTTAAGGACATTTGAATTCCATCCATCTGGGTCATAGCGACTTATTTGAACATTTGAGGTCATCAAAAGAGATCTGAGAAGAGTCATACCTTAGTATTAGGGCTAATTGGCCCTAGAATAAAGGCAACAATACACCCATGATAGCAAAACTTCAAAGCAAGCCTCAACAGAATCAAGGTGATCTGCAGTTTAAAGGAAGTGCCTGCCAAAACCAATTTCAACACTTTTTAAAAGAGAACAACAAAATCTCAACATTCAACAACATGACTTTTACAGTGTCTAGCATCCAATAAAAAAATTCCTGGGGCAGCCCTGGTGGCTCAGCGGTTTAGCGCCACCTTCAACCCAGGGCCTGATCCTGGAGACCTGGAATCGAGTCCCACGTTGGGCTCCCTGCATGGAGCCTGCTTCTCCCTCTGCCTGTGTCGGTGCTTCTCTCTTTCTCTGTGTCTCTCATGAATAAATAAATAAAATCTTTAAAAAAAAAACAAAAACAAAAAAAACTCCTAAACGTTGGGGGGGGGGGGTGGGAAGCAAATTCTGTTCCATAACCTGGAGAAAGATCATAGATAAAAAATAAGAGAAATGGAGGATCCCTGGGTGGCTCAGTGGTTTAGTGCCTGCCTTTGGCACAGGGCATGATCCTGGAGTTCCAGGATCGAGTCTGCATCGGGCTCCCTGCATGGAGCCTGCTTCTCCCTCTGCCTGTGTCTGTGCCATTCACTCTCTCTCTGTGTCTCTCATGAATAAATAAATAAAACCTTTTTGAAAAATGAGAAAAGAAAAAAAAAGAAGAAAAAAAAGAAGTAAAAAATAAAAAAATAAGAGAAATGTTGGATTTAGCTAACAAGAACTGTAAAACAGTTATTGTAAATATGTTCAAAAATTTAAAGGAAAACACAAAATCAAAGCTATATAGATATAAATAAGCCATATGATTTTTTTCTTCTCACACCACTTATCTGAGGCTGATACTGTGTACCATGAGTACATACCATCTAATACCACAGGAAAGCAGGAAAAAAACTGTTTCATCATTTGCTATAATCATACATAGAAAAAAGTGAAGGTAATCCAGAGAAGATTGAATCTCTCCTTAAATGTTCATAGTTAGAGTGCACAAGAAAATAATTAAATCTCCCCTGTAAATCATCCAAGAAAATGCAGATCTGTAAGATAAACGGGGCATCTGGCTGCCTCAGTCAGTAGAGCATGCAACTTTTGATCTCAGGGTGTAGAGATTACTAAAAAAATAAAATAAATAGGGGCACCTGGGTGGCTCAGTCGGTTAAGCATCTGCTATGCATAGGCTCAGATCATGATCCCAGTGTCCTGGGTTGGAGCTCCACATCAGGCTCCCTGCTCGCTCTCTCTCTCTCTGTCAAATAATCTTTTAGATTATTTAAAATTAAAGATTACTTAAAATCTTCTAAAAATATGTAAATAAACTTTAGAAATAAGTAAAATCTTTAAAATAATAATAATAATAAGCTTTTGGGGATGCATGGGTGGCTCGGTGGTTTAGCGCCTGCCTTCGGCCCAGGGTGTGATCCTGGAGTCCTGGGATTGAGTACTGTGTCAGGCTCCCTGCAGGGAGCCTGCTTCTCCCTCTGCCTATGTCTCTGCCTCTCTCTAGAATAAAGAAATAAAATCTTTTAAAATAACATAATAATAATAATAATAATAATAATAATAATAAGCTTTTGCCCTGAATCACTCTGTTTTAGAAATGCATAGAAGTGGCTGTAGAATCTAGCTTATATTATGATTGCAGAGGAAGTAAGAGGAAATGGAGTTTATACAAATTATGTTGCAGATAGTCCCTTAAATGTTTTCTCCTTTGCACTACATGCACTATATTGATATGTTTTGCATCTGAAATGTTTAGCCATTTCAGATGCATGTTAAGGAGGATCCATTGGTGCTTTTTCACCACCAGATTTTTGTTGCTAAAGATAGTTTGTATCAAGGAACTTTTAGCTTCTCTATTATTCTCTATAGCTGTTTTCTTTCCACCTTCTCCTTTAAATACATAAAAAACCATATATTTCATCTTTAACCTCTAATTTTACCCCTTATCTTTCCCTTCTCCCTTCTTTTCCCTCTCTTGCTCTTCACTTCAATCCTATTCAAAATTTTCTCTCCTAACCAAACAAAAGATAATTTTCCCATGGTGTTTTATCATTCTAACTTGGATAATAAAAACAGTGACCACCACATAATCCATACTTATTACCTCATGGTGAAAAAGGAAATCTTTTGTATCAAGAAATAACTGACTGGGGGCTGGCTCAGTTGGAAGAGCATGTGACTCTTGATCTCAGGGTCATGCATTTGAGCCCCTCATTGGATATAGAGATTATTTTTTTTTATTGTAGTTTAGATCATATCACTCCTAAAAAAAAAAAAAAAAAGCTAATTTGTTGATATGTCATGAGGTTAAACAGGGTCCAGCATGCTCAGACACAACTGTATTGGGGGAGGGGGAGGCTAAGCAGATTTTGTTTACTTAAATTAGCCGACTGAAATTTACATACACACGTACCCAAAATGTATGTTTTAAGAGGCGTCTGATAGGCACAATGCTAAGAGAATATATTTTCTTCTATTGCCAAACATTAATTTTGTTGGTGAATAAAGAGGGCATGCAAGGACGTTCCCTTTTCACCTTCATGTCCAATATGACATTAGATTACACCATATTTTTAACTCAAACACAATTACTCATGCCCAAGCCTTAGCATTTTTAGACACAACTTCAGAGAATGAAGAGATTCTAAAGAAGATGCCAAAAACAACATCAAATTCAAACTGTTTGCTACAGACCCTAGCAGATTCAGGTCACACTGTCTTGGAAGGGACTAAAGACTCCCAGATTAACCTCTTGTGAACAAAATGAGAAATGAACTGAACCTTTTCAATATATCCTGAGGATTACAGCCTGTTCTTACAATTCCTATGATCAAATGAGGGCAAGGATCATAAGAGGAAAACATCAAGGAAATGCTAAATGGCAAAACTCATTTGGATACAAGAAGAATTAAGAGGGAAAAAAAGAAGAAACAGATATGTAGAGAGGATGGTTTTGATTCCTAGGGGAGAGAAGGATAGCAAACGGGTATGTTCTTATTCAGAGAGTTTCTGGTTGGGCCATTAAGACTGGCTGGAAAAGAGAGGGATGAAGTATTACAACGTATATACAAAGATTTATTTGACTTTTTTAACTGTTCACCAGGCTGCTGGTCGAAAGTATTTAACAGTATTCTAGATACTCAGAAGTGTCACATAAAAAGGAGTTTATTTCTGTGGTTTAGGAGGAAAAAATTAAAGAACATTACCCAAAGAATCCGAACACCCAACCAAAGCTCTAATATCTGAGAATATCAGACTAAAGCTGATAATAGACTCAATTTGCCCAGAGATGCAACAAATGGCATGTTGTATTTGTGGTCATAATTGCTTGTCAAAGTATTTTTTTAAAGAAGTATTTATTTATTTTTAGAGAGAAAGACAGTGAGTGTGAGCTGGGGAGAGAGTGAGTCTTAAGCAGATTCCTGGAAAGCAAGGAACCCAACACGGGTCTCAATTGTACGATGCTGAGATCATGACCTGAGCCAAAATCAAGAGTTGGATGCTTAACTGATTATGCCACCCAGATGTCCCTGTCAAAGCATTTTTTTTTTAAGATTTTATTTATTCAGGACACCTGGGTGGCTCAGCGGTTGAGCATCTGCCTTTGGCTCAGGGCATGATCTCAGAATCCGGGATCGAGTCCCACATCGGGCTCCTTGCATGGAGCCTGCTTCTCCCTCTGCCTGTGTCTCTGTCTCTCTCTCATTGTCACTCATAAATAAATAAAATATTTTTTAAAAATAATAAAAAAAATTTTTTTAAAGATTTTATTTATTCACGAGAGACACAGAGAGAGGCAGAGACACAGACAGAGCAGGCTCCATGCAGGGAGCCCGATGTGGGACTTGATCCTGGGACTCCAGGATCATGCCCTGATACAAAGACAGACAACCGCTAAGCCACCCAGGCATCCCAGCATTTTTTTATGACAGCTGTTTTTATTTTTTTTTTAAGATTTATTTATTTATTCATGAGAGGCACAGACAGAGAAAGGCAGAGACACAGGCAGAGGGAGAAGCAGGCTTCATGCAGGCAGCCCAATGCGGGACCCAATCCCAGGACTCCAGGATCACACCCTGGGCCAAAGGCAGGCGCTAAACCACCGAGCTACCAGGGATCCCCTGATAGCTGTTTTTAAATCCTTGTCAGGTAATTCCAACATCTTATAATCTTGTTATGGTGTCTATTGATTATCTCTTCTCATTTAAGTTAAAATTTTTTTGGTTGTTGATATAAGTGATTTTCAATTGTATCTTGGACTTTTTTTTTTTTTTTTAGATTTATTTGTTTTAGAGAGAGAACATGAGTAGGAGGAGCAGAGGGAGAGAGAATCTCAAGCAAACTCTGAGCTCAGCACAGAGCCCAGCTTGGGGCTTGATCTCAAACCCTGAGATCACAACCTGAACCAAAACCAAGAGTTGGTTGCTCAACCAATTGTACCACCCAGGTGCCCCGTATCTTGGACATTTTACTATTATGTTATGAGATTCTAGCTCATCTTCTGTTTTTAGCAAGTGTCCTATGATACTACAGGAGTGGAGGAAAGGTGGTGATGCTTTTACTACTACCAAGTGGTGTGGAAATTCAGCTTCCCCACTTGGCCTCCATTGAAACTTGAGATGGGAAGCAGAAGAGCATCTCACTGTTGCTGAGTGGAGATGGGAGTGCAGGATCCCCACTATGCCTCTGCCAACACTGCAGAGGGTTAGGAAGCTTAGTTACCACTGGAATGTGATTTAAAAAAAAAAAAAAAAAAAGTCCTAGCCTCCCACTCAGCCCTCTCTGATACCACCTTGCCAGGGAGGGGGGGCCTTATTACCACTGACTGGGTGGAGATGAAATTCCAGCTTCCCTCATGGCCTTTACTAACAACCTGTGGCAGAGGTTGGGGTAATCTCATTATTACCAGGTGTGGGTAACAGTTCTGACTCCCCAGATGGACTTCTTGACACTATCTAGATGGGGGGGGCAGAGAAGTACCTTGATAAATTTGGGCATGGGTAAAAGTCTAGGCTTTGTGTTCACATTTTTTTCCCATGGTATTTGGCTGGAGTAGAGCAGTTATTGTCTCAAAGTTACCTGTTTTGCCAGGCTGCCCTTTCTTTGTCCCGTAGCTAGAGAAAGCTGAATTGTCTTGGGTTTTTTGTTGTTGTTGTTGTTTTTTGTCTGTGTCTAATGGCTTCCCTAGTACCCAGTTTAGGCTACATGAATCAAACAGGAAAACCCTTGTCACCATGCTTCCTGGGTCTTGAGATCCATCCGTAGCAGGCCTGGCTTCTCTAACCTGTTAAAATCTTCTTTATATGCAATGTCCAGGGCCTTTAGGTGTATGTAGATGGAGGAGTAGGGAGATGTGTGTCTACTCCATTTTGTCCCAGAACTGGAAACTCAATTTCAGATACCCATGGTTTTGTTCTCACTGCCATGGTATCACAAGGCAATGGTTCCACAAAGAAAAATGAACAATCAAGCCCATATACTTTTTATTACTAACACTCACCACCTCTACATTTCAGTCCAAGTAAATGGATGTAAAGGGTTTTAGCTCCACACCGACACAACATAGCTTTCCCTTCCAGCATCAGTGCAGCAGTGGGCAAATAAGACAATTCTGGTCCTGGAAATCTAAATTTCCTGGGTGTTAGGTTATTTGCCTCTGGCTTGGAGAGTGAGGCCTACTAGCTATGCTTCTTCGAGGAACATACCTGCCATTCTCTGTCATGGAGGCTTCACCTGCTTTCATGGCATTTTAGAGCTTACTGGATGGACTCTTTATCTCTTGCTGATAAATTCTGCATTGGGTTAGGAGAAGGAACCATCACTTTTGTATATTTCAAATGTACTCTCTAAAAACCAACATAAGCACTTCAAGGCTTTAAATCCTTTCTGCTGGCACGCATTTCAAATAGCAATTGGAGCTGCCACTTAAGGAAGTGCAGTTTGTGCATTGCACAAAAGCACCCAACCAATGGGACAAAAAGGAACTAAGATTCAGCCCAGGCTCTGCTTGCCAAATCATGTACCCACAAGGCCGCATCACCCAGAGGGGGTGCCTTTTTCAAATTTGCACAAAGGCTCCCTATAAGCAATCAGCTGGGCTCTGAATCTAACAATAGCAGTATTGCAGCATCTCAAAAGAAATACTCTCTTGTATTCTATAAACTCATTATAGTTGAATATTCAATTGATACTCATACATAATTTATATCATCACTTCAAAATCATTTATTTTCAGATTTTCAAGCCTATTAAAATGAGCTTTGAATCATCTGAGATGGAACACACTGCAAGTTTTGGCCAAGGTCAAATTGGCTTTTTAAAAGGATTTTCCATCATGATCCCCCTAGGCCTGCACCTTCCCATTAGTAAGGATTGTTAATTATCAGGTGCTGTGCAGATAAGTTAGGCTTCTTGACATACACAATTATGTCACCCTTAGGTGTGAACAAAACTTTCTTCTGCTGCCCTACTGTGTGACAGATCAGTATGTCCATTCAGGCAATTCAAACTTCCTGCCATCTTGGAATGACCACATCACTGATCAAATCTGGATAGTGAAGGTTACAACAGGTCACCAAGGAGTTGTGAGAAAGGGCCCATTATTCATCTCCACAGTTAGCTAGTGGCCACTTAGTGGATACATCTCTGTTCAAAATAAAAGCTTTAAAAAAAAAAAGAATAAGTAAAAGCTTTAATTTCCTTGAATCAAATAACTTTATTATTTTTTTAAATAAGACCTGAAATCTGATTTTTAAACTTTTTTTTTTAATTTTTATTTATTTATGATAGTCACAGAGAGAGAGAGAGAGAGGCAGAGACACAGGCAGAGGGAGAAGCAGGCTCCATGCACCGGGAGCCTGACGTGGGATTCGATCCTGGGTCTCCAGGATCGCGCCCTGGGCCAAAGGCAGGCGCCAAACCGCTGCGCCACCCAGGGATCCTCAAATAACTTTATAAAGTAAAACATTGGTCCTAGTCTTGCTATAAACCAAGTCATGATTTAAGTATATAAACATTTGACTCACATCAAGACGAATAACAAGAGAGCACCAAAGCATACTGTGATTTCTTCCTTTTTTTAAAATTGCAGTATAATTACCATACAGTGTTATATTAGTTTCAGGTATATAATATAGTGATTCGGCAATTCTACATGTTTTTTTTTTTTTTTTTTTTTTTGCAATTCTACATGTTATGCAGTGTTTATCACAATAAGTATATTCTTAATTTGCTTCACCTATTTCACCCATCCTCCCCTCTGACCTCCCCTCTGGTGACCACCAGTTTGTTCTTTGTAATTACAACTCTGGGTTTTTTGTTCGTTTCTTTTTATCTTTGTTTTGTTTCTTAAATTCCACATATGAGTGAAATCATATGGTATTTGTCTTTCTCTGACTGACTTAATTCATGTAGCATTATACCCTCTAGATGCATCCATGTTGTTGCAAATGGCAAGATATCTTCTTTTTTTTAAGATTTTATTTATTTATTCATGAGAGACACAGAGAGAGAAAGAGAGAGAGACAGAGACAGAGACACAGGCAGAGGGAGAAGCAGGCTCCATGCAGGGAGCCCGATGCAAGACTTGATCCCGGGTCTCCAGGATCCTGCCCTGGGCTGAAGGCAGCGCTAAACTGCTAATCCACCCAGGCTGCCCTCTTTCTTTTTTATGGCTGAGTACTATTCCATTTTTTCTACGTACTACATCTTCTTTATCTATTCATTAATCGAACACTTGGATTACTTCCATACTTTGGCTATTGTAAATAATCCTGCAATAAACATAAGGATGCATATGTCTTTTCAAATCAGTGTTTTTGTATTCTTTGGGTAAATATACAGTAGTGGAATTATTGGATCATAGGGTAGTTGTGTTTTTAATTTTTTTGAGGAACCTCCATGCTGTTTTCCACATGGCTACAGTTTGCATTCTCACCAACAGTGCATGAGGGTTCCTTTTTCTCTACATCCTTGTTAATTGTTGTTGTTTCTTGTGTTTTTTTTATTTTAGCCATTTTGACAGATGTGAGGTGATATTGTGCTTTGATTTACACTTCCCTGATAATGAGTGATCTTGAGCATATCTTCATGTGTCTGTTGGCCATATCTATGTCTTTGGCAAAATGTTTATTCAGGTTCTCTGCCCACTTTTTCATCAGATTGGTTTCTGTGTGTGTGTTGAGCTGTATAAGTTCTTTATATATTTTGGATATTAACCTCTTCTCAGATATATAACTTGCAAGTATCTTCTCCCATTCAGTAGGTTTTCTTTTGGTTTTGCTGATTGTTTCCTTTGCTGTGCAGAAGCTTTTTTCTGTTAAGTAATCTCCACACCCAATGTGGGGCTCGAACTCATGACCCTGAAATTAAGAATAGCATGCTCCACCAACTGAGCCATCCAGGCACTCCTGTGCAATAGTTTCTTATTTTTATTTTTTTACAGCTTTTAATTTTTTTACACTACTTTTTAAAAATTTGTATTTTAATTCCAGTATAGTTAACATACAATGTTATATTAGTTTCAGGTGTACAATATACTGATTCAGCACTTTCATACAATACCCAGTGCTCATCACAAGTGCACTTCTTAGTCCGCATCACCTATTTCACTCATCCCCCACCCCCCTTTGGTAACAGTTTGTTCTCAACAGTTAAGAGTGTTTTTTAGGGGCAGCCCGGGTGGCTCAGCGGTTTAGAGCCGCCTTCAGCCCAGGGCGTGATCCTGGAGACCTGGGATCGAGTCCCACATCGGGCTCTCAGCCTGCTTCTCCCTCTGCCTGTGTCTCTGTCTCTCTCTCTCTCTCTCTCTCTCTCTCTCTCTCTCTCATCTTTCTGTGTATTCTCATGAATAAATAAATAAAATCTCTAAAAAATAAATAAAATAAAATATTTTTTAAAAATAGTGTTTATTAGCTTCTCTTTGTTTCTCTCTCTCTCTCTCTCTGTTTTCCTCTGCTTGTTTTATTTCTTTAATTCTACATAAGAGTGAAATCATATGGTATTTGTCTTTCTCTGACTCATTTCACTTAGCATTATACTTTCTAGCTCCATCCATCTTGTTCCAAATTGGAAACTTTATTTTAATGTCCCAATAATTTATTTTTGCCTTTGTTTCCATTGTTTTGGGAGATATATCTAGAAAAATATTACTATGGCCAATGTCAGAGAAATTACTGCCTGTGCTCTCTTTCAGGATTTTTATGATTTTAGGTCTCACCTTGAAACCCTTTTGAGTTTATTTTTGTGTATGGTATAAGAAAGTGATCCAGTTTCAGTATTTTGCATGCTCATCCCTGTTTCTTAATTACCGTTTATTTCTTAGCTTCACCAAATATTAATATTTTAGAAAATATTAATATCTTCTCTCAACTCTGTTGCATCACAGGGTCCATGTCTACTGGATGAGGAGTTTTAGCTAGCTAAAATATTCTAATTTGTATATATCCCAAGTATGGTTTCATGAATAATGTCCTCTGAGTTCCATTTTTTTTCTTTTAAACATTTATTGTAATTTTCCTAATACATTTGTAACTTTTTCATCCTCCATGTGGAAATTGATTTCACATCTACTAAGCTCTCCTTTTTCAAAGGTACTCCTTTCTAGCAGCAAAGACAATAATTCTATAAATAGTCACACCCTTTTTGCAAAACATTATTATGCCACAAAGACTTTCTGAAAATCCACTGTAAAGAAAAGTAAAATCAATATTGGAGAGCTGCTGTAAGTTTTCATACTTAAGAGTGAAAAGAACAAATTCTTATTATCTTCCCATATAATGTGTCCCATTGTATAAAAGTGTAATGTGGTACTCACTTCATCAGCACATATAAAGAAATTGGAATGATACAGAGATTAGCATGGCCCCTGGACAAGGATGACACACAAATTTGTAGAGTTCCATATTTTTGTACACTATAAAATAGTTCATTCTTGCCTGCTTATTTCATGTTTGGTCTGGAAAAGACTTTGCCAAAATATTAAAAAAACATTCTTTTTGCTAAAGGAAAAAGTATAATGTGTAACATTGTACAAGAATTGGTATTTTGAAAAATAAATTAGGAGTACCTGGGTGGCTCAGTCAGTTAAGAGTCTGACTCCTGGGATTCCTGGGTGGCTCAGTGGTTTGAAGCCTGCCTTTGGCCCAGGGCAAGATCCTGGAGCCCCAGGGTCAAGTCCCACGTCAGGCTCCCTGCATGGAGCCTGCTTCTCCCTCTGCCTGTGTCTCTGCCTCTCTCTGTCTCTCTGTGTCTCTCATGAATAAATAAATAAAATCTTAAAAAAAAAAGTCTGACTCCTGATTTTGGCTCAGGTCATGATCTCAGGGTCTTGAGATCAAGCTCTGCGTCAGGCTATATGCTGAGTGTGGAGTCTGCTTAAGATTCTCTCTGCCCAAAAAAAAAAGAAAAAAAGAAAAAAAAAAAAGATTCTCTCTGCCCCTCCCAATGCCCCAGGCCCCCACTCACGTTCTCTCTCTCTAAAGAAAAAAAAAATAGATTAAATCACAGAGTTTAGCTAATATGACTGCCTAAAATATTTATCATAGGGGCAGTCCTGGTGGTGCAGTGGTTTAGCGCTGCCTGCAGCCCAGGGTGTGATCCTGGAGACCTGGGATCGAGTCCCACATTGGGCTCCCTGCATGGAGCCAGCTTCTCCCTCTGCCTGTGTCTCTGCCTCTCTCTCAATCTCTCTCTCTCTATGAATGAATAAATAAATAATTTAAAAAAAAATAAAAGAAAATATTTATCATAAGTTTACATTTTGCTATATGAATGGATTTCTACTACCAAAGTATTTAGTTTTGAAATCTTTGGTTTGGAAATATTCTTCCAATGTGAATGATGAAAACAAAACAAAACACATTAAAAGACCTGTATGCTGGTCCTCATTCTGCCATTTGCTATGAGATCTTCACTAAGATACTTTCTCTGGACCTTTGTTTCCACATCTGAAAAGTGAAGAACCTAAATTAGATGCCCTGTGGCTTATAGTCTATAACTCTATGTCAAATAGTTCTTGAACTATTCTTCAGAAGTCTCAAATTGTTAGAAGAACCAGTCATTTATGATTTACATATGAAGGAATTGATATTCAAATAACCTAAACAACTTGCCCAAAGTCAGCAAGCTAAACCATGGACCAGCAGATCCCTCACCCAGGTCTTTCTGATACTAAAGTTCATGCTTTTAGGTCTTCCTCCAATGTAATTCTCCCCTTTGAGAAGTCCCAGAAGGGAAGAACCTCTGGTTTCCATAATTTTAGCATGAAATCTATACCCTATAGAAAAGCCTGCTTGGAGAAAGTACTGGACTGCTTAAGCATTGGCCCCTATACCTTGTCCTTCAATTAACTGAGACAGGGTTGGGCAGCCCGGGTGACTCAGCGGTTTAGTGCCGCCTTCAGCCTGCCGTGTGACCCTGGAGACCTGGAATCGAGTCCCATGTCGGGCTCCCTGCATGGAGCCTTCCTCTCCCTTTGTGTGTGTGTGTCTCGTGGATAAATAAATAAAATCTTAAAAAAATAAAAAATAAAAAAATAAACTGAGACAGTGTTTTTCACACTATGGTCCGTGGACCAGAAGCATAAAAAATGCCACAAACCTGCCCAAAATGTGAATTCTCAGGCCACACCCTATACATCAGAGACTGAATCAGAAACTCTTAGAATGGAACCCAGCAATCTGTGTTTTAACAAGCCCTCCCACTGATTCTATTACACACTACAGTTTCGGGAAAAGCATGCAAGAACTCTGAGCTCCAGCTGCCAGCTCTAAAATCCTAGGGTCCTCCTGTGACCTAACTCTTGAATTAACAGGGGGATAGATCATATTCATACCCCTAATTTTAAGAACTGATACCCAATAAAGTGAAGGAGAAGGCAGATGAGGTAGATGAAGAAAACAGCCTTTCATCTATCCTCCAATTAGCCAGAGTAGCAATTGTTGTGATGATATGTGGCAGTGATGCCTGACATCCCAAATTAGAACAACTTTTTTGGAGTCACTCTGAATGCAACTAGCTCTTTGGGAATTTAAAAATGTATTAGGCGACTTGGAACTCGGCTCAAAGAAAGAATCAATTAAAAATATGCATTCTGTTTCTTTAGCCCTGCTTTAAGTCATTCAGGAGACAGTTTCTGGGAATGGAGTCTGATAGATCTGTTTTGCAAACTGGAACAAAGTAATATCTCACTTCCCAGGAGTTAAGCTCCCTTCCCCCTCTCCCCCAGGAGATGACATATATTTCAGAATCCATTTCAACCAGAGATGACATAACCAGCCTTCCAGGTAGCTTCAGGAACTCATGTTTCCCCAGCTTAGCAATGACTCAGCGGATGGCAAGGGAGTATGAATGGCCTTAAGCAGCCTACTGGCGCCAGGGGTCATATTTTCATTATTTATTAAACATTTTTCTGGCCCATCACCTAAGTCCCTATAACTTTGTTCTTACATAGCGCACAACTTGGGTCAGAAATCTCTTCATTAGGTCTAGTCCTGAGGTTAGAAAAGATGCCATTTCTCCCTTGTGCAATTGAAGCTACTCATCAATCATCATAAAGCCTGCCAAATGAGGGTTGACTGAAGGAGTGCACAAGCTTAAATTTGGTTTGTAAAGAGCAGTAATGGGGTGCCTGGGTGGCTTTGGTTGAGTGTCTGACTCTTGGTTTCAGCTCAGCTCATGATCTCAGGGTGGTTGTGAGATCCAGCCCCAGTTGGGCTCCGTGCTGAGCATGGAGCTTGCTTAAGATTCTCTCTCCCTGGGATCCCTGGGTGGCGCAGCGGTTTGGCGCCTGCCTTTGGCCCAGGGCGCGATCCTGGAGACCCAGGATCGAATCCCACATCGGGCTTCCAGTGCATGGAGCCTGCTTCTCCCTCTGCCTATGTCTCTGCCTCTCTCTCTCTCTCTGTGTGACTATCATAAAAAAATAAATTAAAAAAAAATTGTAAAAAAAGATTCTCTCTCCCTCTCCATCTGTCCCTCCCCCTTTGCACTCTCTGTCTCTCGAATAATAAATATTTGTGTGTGAGAGAGCATGAACAAGGAGGAGAGGAAAAAGCAGACCCCCCACTGAGCCGGGAGCCCCATAGGAGGTTCAATCCCAGGACCTTGGGATCATGACCTGAGCTGAACCTGAAGGCAGATTCTTTTTTTTTTTGAAGGCAGATTCTTAACCAACTGAGCCATCCAGGTGCTCCTTTAAAAAAAAAAAAAATGGTGATGGTTGCAAACCATCTTGAATACACAGTCTTATCCATTTCTGTTATGATGGGGGAGGAAGCAAATATGTTCGAAGCACTTATTATGTCCTGAGTGCTTTGTGCACAGTTGTCTCATTGAATCCTCACAGCAACCTTGTAGGTTGGAGTTGTTAGTACCATTTTGTAGGTAAGCAAGCTGAGGCTGAGATTCCTGAAATGGCATAGCTAATAAATGGCAGGGTCAGGAGTGGGACACGGTTCTTAATCTCCCACTTTCCTTATTGTCTGAAACTGGATTTATTTATTTTCATTTTTTTAAGATTTATATTTATTTATTCACAAGCAACACCGAGAGAGAGAGGCAGAGACATAGGGAGGGAGAAGCAGGCTCTATGCAGAGAGCCTGATGTGGAACTCAGTCCCAGGATTCCAGGATCATGCCCTGGGCCGAAGGCTGACGCTCAACCACTGAGCCACCCAGGCATCCTGAAACTGGATTTAATACATGGACAAAATGTCTCCTCAGAACTGGGGCTGAGAGTATGGCCTTGAAACAGGCTGATGTTCAAGAATCATAGACTCTACCTCGAAATAACAGAGACAAAAAAAAAAAAGATAGAAATAACAGAGACAACTGATTTTGGCAGATAAAGGGAGAAATAAGTAAACTCATACTTCATTACTTTTTGGAGAAAGAGAGCATATATGTAGGAGGTGGGGGAGTAGAAGGCAGAGAGAGGGAAAGAGAAAATCTTTTTCTTTTTAAAGATTTTATTTATTTATTCATGAGAGACACAGAGAGAGGCAGAGACACAGGCAGAGGGAGAAGCAGGCTCCATGCAGGGAATCTGACGTAGTACTCAATCCCGGGTCTCCAGGATCATGCCCCCAGCTGAAGGCAGCACTAAACCACTGAGCCACCCGGGCTGCCCGAGAGAGAGAATCTTAAGCAAACTCCACACCCAGCACAGAGCCCACCATAGGGCTCCATCTCATGACCCTAATCATGATCATGACTTGAACCGAAATCAAGAGTCAGATGCTTAACTGACTGAACCACCCAGATGCCCCTAAACTCATACTGATTTGTTCTATCAAATATTTAAGACCATAATAAAATAAACACTCATGGTTATTTTATAACCCAGTTCTGTGTCTCATTTCTGGACTATATCTTGGACCCACAAATAGCCATTGTCCTGAATTTTTTGTTTAGCTTTTCTTTGCTTTTCTTTATGGTTTTACTACATGCCTTTGTATATGTATGTACAAAATATATTGTTAACTTTGTTTTTAAATTTTTATGTAAGGTATTATACTGAAAGTATCCTGCAGTATGCTTTTTTAATTTAACATTATGCTCCTGGATTTATCCATTTTGTCACATAGAGCTGTAATTCATTCATTTTCTTTGCTGTATTGTATCCCATCATATAAACATACCACGATCTACTGCCCATTCTGTCAATGGACATGTGGATTGTTTTTCCAGTTTTTGATCATCACAGTGCTACCGTGAACATTCTTATACATGTCTCTGGATCACATATATGTTTCTCTAGGTACATACTACCTAGAAGTAAATTGCTCAGTTTTAGGGTATGCACATGTTCACCTTGATAGGACAATGTCAAATTGTTTTCTTTCTTTTTTTTTTTTTTTTTCAAATTGTTTTCTAAAGAGTTTGGACCTCTTTACTGCTACCAGCAATAGTTAAGCATTTGTATATCCCAATATTTAATACTGTCATGCTTTTTCATTTCATTTGCTAGTCTGGTGGGTGGAAAATGATAGCCTATAGTTTTAATTTGTAGTTTCTTCATAATTACTTTGGTTGAACATCTTTCCATAGTTTTATTGGCTTTTCTGATTTCCTCATGTATGAAATATATACTAAATCATATCCTTGGCTCACAAATCCTCTCTTTATTTTTATTCTCTCAATTCTCCTATGTCCACAGTGTGGATGAGGAATTGCAGATACAATGAGAAGTAGGAAAGCAAATGAGGAGGAATGGGGCATAATGTGTTTCCCAAGAAGAGGAGATACCGCGTTTGAAAGCCCAGAAGTCCGTGAGAATGTGGTGTGTTCGAGAAACCAACAGAATCCCACACAACACAGTGATGAAAGGCAAGCTTTGACCTTAAGGTGAGAGAGTTATGAAACTGAAGCATGTTTCAAGACTGGCCACCCAGTAGTAATTTCCAAGTAGATATCCAGACACTGGTTATATGACTATGGAATACCTTAGCCACATAAGGATATAAAACAATTGAGAGAGTGAGTGGAAATGCAGGAATGATCTGTGGAGGTGATTTTTTTAAAAAGATTTTATTTATTTGGGAGAGAGAGAGAGAGAAAGAGAGGCAGAGGCAGAAGCAGGCTCCATGCAGGGAGCCTGACATGGGACTCGATCCCAGGTCTCCAGGATCACACCCTAGGCTGAAGGCGGCACTAACTGCTGAGCCACCCAGGCTGCCCCTGATTTTTTTGAAGGGAGAACTGTTTCCCTCAACCCCTCCAAGGGCAAAGGGTGCTACCCTTTCACCTCAAGATTGGGGAAAAGGACTTCATTTGGACCAGCAAGAGAATTTGATATGTATCCTGAGGGACATGGCATCAGAGGACATGGTAGATGATATCAAGTCACGCTTCAAAAAGTACACAGGTGAAATGACTGTAGTTGCCCACAGTTACACACTAGGAGATAAGCCAGAAGTGGGAACAGCTTGACTTCTATATTTGGTGTGACATCTTTCCATAATACTGGCCAGAGAAAAAATACTTGAATCCTCTCCTCACCTCTCTTTCCTTTCTTCAACCCCCTTGTGGAATCAGAGAATGAGCACAGTTCAGGGGGTGGAGGAGGTGGAAGTACCACATGGGAGAAAAAGAGAAAGTACCATGACCTAGTCCCTTCCTCCACAAACAGCCGGCCTACATTGAGCTTCAGCCAGAGGATGAGCACAATTTCATTTTAAATTGAATTTGATGTTTTCCATCTTATATGGAACTAGATATTTTGAAATATTGAACTGAGAATGTGTTTGACATTGGAAGTGACCATAATATTTTTTATTACCCAGTAGGAAACCAAAAAGTCATTGAAGCTGCTGGCATCTTCATCCAAGTGTGAAAGAAGAGAGATAGTCACAGGAAAGGTTAAAGGAACAGTGGGAGACAAATATTAAGTTGTTTCCTAATAAAGCTCTATGAGTTCTGATTTTCAAAATCAATGTAATTAGAGAGCAGCAAGAGAAGAGATTGTAGAAAAGGTGTCCAGATGAATGAGTCACAAGGGGATTTGGGGCTCAAGGCCCTTGAAAGCCATTGAAGAGTTCTACATAGGGGAATTTTGTGATCAACATTGTGCTTACAAAAAAGTCTCTAGTTCAGGGTATATGATGATTTGAAGGACAGTAGAGGCAGGGGTTGCCCAGAGGAGGCCCTCATTAAGGTGAAATGTGATAGTGGCTGAGTCCAGATTAGTGGCAGTGAGGATAAAAGAAATGGAAGGTTGTGAGAGAAGTGATAAACTTGCTGGTAATTGATGATGGAGCTCATGTGGGAAGCGAAGGCTGGTTCATATATTTCTGATTTGAGCTGCTAAGTAGTCAGCAGTGTCCTTTCCAGAGATGAGTTATTCTTTTGATCCCTTAATATTCTTGGGAGATACATGGAGTAGACAGTAGCATCTGTGTATCTTACTGCTGTGGTGACTAATGCTCAAGAAAGCCAATTAATTTGAAGTCCACACAACTCATTACATGCTGGGAGCTTCTACTTCAATGCTTCTGTGCTTGAATTAAGTTCCCTTTGATTCTACTTAGGCACAAATGCCCAACCATGGGTGGAGTTAAGTGTGTAATTGAAAAGAAAGCACCTGGCTGGCTCAGTCGAAAGGCTGTACAACTCTTGATCTCAGAGCAATGAGTTTGGGCCCCATGTTGGGTATAAGGATTATTTTTAAAAAGACAGAGAGAGAAAGATACTTAAAAAAAACAAAACAAAACAAACAAACAAAAAAAACAATAGAGGAGGGATCCCTGGGTGGCGCAGCGGTTTGGCGCCTGCCTTTGGCCCAGGGCGCGATCCTGGAGACCCCGGATCGAATCCCACGTCAGGCTCCCGGTGCATGAAGCCTGCTTCTCCCTCTGCCTATGTCTCTGCCTCTCTCTCTCTCTCTCTATGTGACTATCATAAATAAATAAAATTAAAAAAAAAAAAAAAAAAAACAATAGAGGAAGAGAGAAATAAACTGGGTCATAATATAGTCCTCAAGCTTAAAATACTTATGCATTCAATAATTTCAGCAAATGATAATTATGCTTCTTAGAATCATGGAAACATTCCATGAAAACCCTGGATTTCAATACCATTGAAAAAACTCTGAACTGGCCTAGGGAAATTTTTGCCTCTCTCTCAGCCACAGGATTCTAGCATTTATATTTTAGAGCAGTGTTTCTCAATCCTTAATGTGCATATGAATCACATGGAGATCTCGTTAAAATGCCAATTCTGCTTCAGTAGGTTTGGGGTGGGGCTCAAGATTCTGCATTTTTGACTGGCTCCCAGGGTATGTCCAGGCTGTTAGTCCAAGTTTTGGCAAAGCAAGGTTTGAGATGAGCCCAGAACTTATCAGAGTAGATGGGGGGCACTGAGAAAGCTCAAAGGGAAAGGACCCAAAGGAATCCCAGAAATGTAATAATGTTGGGGATAAACAGACTACACTTTGCAAAATGGCAAGGCAGACACATTTTCCCAGGCCCCTTTCTATTTTCCAAGCTCCCTTCCTCATTCAGCACCTTGCCTATGATGTAGTCCCTTTCTGCTGATGAACTAACTAATCCTTGTCTAGGGTCAGACTGGAAAGCAAGTTTTCCTCTTACCCTCCTGCCTACTCTGCCCAGAAGGCAGCATTTGCAACTGCACTTTCAAATTTCAAGATCCAAAAGAATAAAAATTTTAAATGTGGAACAACAGACAATACATGTTGAATATACAACATAGACAAATCCTGGAAAAGAGGAGAGACTCTGTGCATTCACGTGGCTTTCCTATAGGGAACATTTCATCCTGCTTGATTCCTGGTGCTCCTTAAAAATCAATCTTTAAGGGGATCCCTGGATGGCTCAGTGGTTTGGCACCTGCCTTCGGCCCAGGGCATGATCCTGGAGACCAGTCTCCCTGTATGGAGCCTGCTTCTCCCTCTGCCTGTGTCTCTGCATCCCTCTTTCTCTCTCTGTGTGTGTGTGTTTCATGAATAAATAAAATCTTTAAAAAAAATCAATCTTTAAGACACGCCAAATATTAAAAAGAATCGTATTTCTCTCCGAGGGATCTCTGATGGCATTTTTGCCTGTGATCTCCCCAGAGTGATGTGGGGTGTGAGTGAGTTGAGGGATAAGCCTGGAGATGGATGGGACAAGATAGAATTGTTCTGATTAACCTTGCTGAGTTTAGAGCCTGCAGGGGATGTCAGGCTCTTGCTTTTGCCATTTACAACCTCTGTGACCTTGGGCAAGGCCTTTCACATTTGCAGTTTCAGTTTTTTTCACATGTAAAATGAAACATTGGGACAAAATGCTCTTTCTGGCTCTAAAAACTTTGTTTCTGAATTTGTTTCAAGTGAACTTGGAAAGGAGGAAATTTTTAAGCTGCCAGATTTTACAGTGGCTGATCATCAAAATCACTTTGGAGAGCTTTAAAAATACATAGATAGGGCAGCCCTGGTGGCGCAGCGGTTTAGCGCAGCCTTCAGCCCAGGGCCTGATCCTGGAGTCCTGGGATCGAGTCCCACGTCAGGCTCCCTGCGTGGAGCCTGCCTTTCTGTGTGTGTGTGTGTCTCATGAATAAGTAAATAAAACCTTTACAAAATACAAAAAATAGATAGATAGGTCTCCTTTTACCCTGTTCTGGTCGCTTGTGGATGAGGCCTTGGAAACTATTTTCATAAAGTTCTCCAGGTAGATACTGTCCATCCGATAAATTTGGGAATCGCTAAGCCAAGCCACAAGAGGGCGCCTGGGAAATACCAATTGCCATCTCAGGTGTTTAAAACCATTTTGAATATTAAAGTAGAAATGAAAAAAAAGAGAGAAATGAAATGGATTTATCGTTTCCATATCTAATTTGCCTCATAATGAGATAAATTTATAATTGAAGGCATCTTTGGCTCTTTGATATTTGGGGTTTAACTCTCTTCTGCAGAGCTAAAGCTATATTGATGTAATATGTATTGTTAAATAATAAAAATTCAACAGAATACGTGTGAAAGGTCTAATTGGCTTCATTAAGGGATTCAGTAATGAGGCAGCATCCTGTCTAGCGAGTAGTATTTTCATAGAAGGAGGGCGGGGCAAGAAAGTTGTGAGCAAAAGAAAAGAACTATTTGGGGCAAGCTGGCTTTCCCTTAGGGAAAAAGCAAGGGGTCTTATGCAGATGACCTTGTCTTCAGGGTATGGGGAGGGCCCTTGTGGCACTCACTGGCTGGCACTGACTCACTGACTACAGTTAGACTACATTTCTGGGGAAGTTTGAAATTAAATAAACTTGACACTAGGCTAAGGAGAAGGGTAGGGGCCTAAGGAAACCATTAGGGGAAGGTGAGAGATGTTTGGAAAACAAAGATTGCTCTATTATGTAGGTAAGTGTTTTAGGTAAAGAGGAATCTCTGTTAATAGCTGTCTTCTGGGGACCCCTGGGTGGCTCAGTGGTAAAGCGTCTGCCTTAGGCTCAGGTTGTGATCCCCAGGGTCGTGGGATCGAGTCCCACATAGGGCTCTCTGTAGTGAGCCTGCTTCTCTCTCTGTGTCTCTCATGAATAAATAAATAAAATCTTAAAAAATAAATAGCTGTCTTCTTGATTTAGGCAAGCAGTTGAGACGGGAGTAAAGAGTTTCTCCTAAATCTGCTGGGTTTTGATTACTTTTAATTCAAAATAATGTTCCTGCTAAAGTGGCCCTTCTTCGGGTGGCCTGCTCTGGGCCCCTAAAATCTAAAGCTTTTGGAAAAAATTTTAGTGTATAATTAGCATCTAATATATGTCAGTGATTCATGTTGCTGTGTTATCATCATCATTCTCTTGTCTTGGCAGGATTTTATCACTCAATTACCCAGTCCTAATCCCAGGTTCCACCCTCGTCTTCCCTGTTTCTCAGATACTGCGTCCAACTGGTAACACTTATTCTTCTCTTGAATCTACTCCTCCTCATCGCCACAGATGGATCCTTCATTTAATCACTCGTTATTTTACTTCCAGACCTCCACAATGTCTTCCTGAAAGTCAACCTCCCTCTAGGAGCTACTGTTTTAAAATACAAATCCGATTATGTTCTTGGATGAACAAAATCACGGCAATGGCTGTATTTGGCTCCTCTCAAAGGGAGTCAAAAAGTATTTTGTTTGTGTGTACAACGAGAAAGAGAATGATAAAGAAAATGGGACAAAATGTTAACAATAGACAAGTTTGGGCACCTGGGTGGCTCAGTCAGTTAAGCACCTAACTTTGGCTAAGGTCATGATGTCAGGGTCCTTGGAGTCTGCTTGTCCCTTTGCCCCTTCCTCAGCAGGTGCATACACTCTCTTTTGCAAATAAATAAGTAAAAAATCATTTTTTTAAAGATTTTATTTATTCATGAGAGACACAGAGAGAGAGAGAGAGAGAGAAAGAGAGGCAAAGACACAGGCAGAGGGAGAAGCAGGCTCCATGAAGGGAGCCTGACATGGGACTCGATCTCGGGTCTACAGGATCCTGCACCGGGCTGAAGGCGGCGCTAAACCGCTGAGCCACCCGGGCTGCCCAATAAGTAAAAAATCTTAAAAAAAAAAAAAAAAAAAGAGAGAGAGAGAGAGAGAGAGACAATTCTGGATAAATGGTACACAAGTGTTTTATGTACTCTTTTTTATTGTTGCAACTTTTTGTAAGTTTGAAATGATTTTCAAAACAAAACACTTCCCTGGCTTACCTATTTCTTCAGACTCATCTCCTATTTTTCTTCCTTGATGTTTAAGCTTCAGCCATAATACATAATCATACTTCTTTACTTTTGCGCTTGAGTTTTCACTAATTTGGAATGCTGTGATCTTTACCACTTGTCAACATGAAAAATTCCTATTTATACCTCAGTACCCAGCATATACCCTCCTATATGAAGTCTATGTTTTTTGACAGAATTAATCATATCATTCCTTGGGCTGACCGTGTTTCTCATTTTGACTCCTGTGCCCTTTTCTCACATAGTACAATTAGTCTGTTTCTTATACTAAACTCAGAGATCTTGAAGAACACAGTCCCCCAAGTCCTGCATTAGGGCCATTATTGCACCCTAGAGTCTAAGATCCCAATTTCTGTCTTCCTGCACTCCTAGGTACATTTGTATTTGCCAGGCCATGCTGGTTCCTCACCTTTTGCCATTTGCAATGGCCACAATGACATTGAATTTGCTGCTGCTTCCTGTTGCTTCCACCTGAAGCTTGGCTCCTGGCCACTCTCCCCCGATTTTTTTTTAAAGCTTTTTCCACATTTGGAGGAAGAGAGCCATTCCTGATAGCTGAAATCCAATGATCATCATTGTCTTATAGACCTCCTCCAACCCCAAGGATCTTCTTCCTTTACTCTATTTTTAAAGACTTTATTTATTTATCTGAACAAGCATGAGAAATGGGGAGAGAAAGACACTCCCCAGCCCCAAGAGCAGGAAGCCTGATATGGCGCTTGATTCCAGGACCCTGAGATCATGACCTAAGCAGAAGGCAGATGCTTAACCAACTGAGCCACACAGGCACCACCCCCGCCCCCCTTCCCTTACTCTAATTTTGTGTTTAGGAGCCAGTTAGTTTACCTCTTAGGAGGCTTAGTTTTCTCATCTATTACACTTTAGGGATGCTCCATGTTGGGCCTCCTGCTCTGTGGAGAGTCGGCTTCTCTCTCTCCCTCTGCCTGCTGCTCCCCCCTGCTTGTGCTCTCTCTCTCTGTCAAATACATACAATCCTAAAAAAAAAAAAAAAAAAGAAAAAAGAAAAGAAAAGAAAAGAAAAAAGAAAAAGATAGACTTTAGTTCGATATCCTTAATAAGAGGTAGAAAAATATTTTTTCACTACTCTTCTGGGTTCTTAGCTGAGACCCTCAAAGAGGAGTAAATATGTCATCCTAAAATATGCCTCTTCAGCTGGTTATGTTTAAGAAACAGCAGACACAAGACAAATTCTGAAAACAAGAAGAAGTTACTCTTTTGTAAGGGATATTTACATTTATATGGGACATTGCCCTTTGTGAGGGTGTCTCCCTCTATACCAGGGAGAGGAGGACTACAATTCTGGAAACTTTCATCAATAGGGAACACATCATTTAAATCTGCATGACAACCCTACCCTTGTTTACAATGCTTTTCCTGGTGACCTCCCATAAATGGCTTCCTACCTCCTACATTTTTCTTTTGTCTTTCGCTGAAGATGCTATTTAAGGTTGGGGGGCAAGGGCAGGTCTTAGCTAAGAACTTAGAAGGGTGGAGGGAAAATTATTTTTCCTCCCCAGCACTCCCTTGTAACAAAAGGCAGATTAACAAGAGAAAAACAAATGGAAGTGTAATATATATACCTCCTGAATACATGCAGAGACCAGGAAGACTGAGTAACTCCCGAAAATAGCCAAGCCACCACCTTAAATACTATCATTAGCTAATGACAAAAGAACAATGTTTGGGTAGGTCAGGGAAACTAATTATGAAAAGTTACCAGGAAAAGCACAGTAAACAAAGGGTAGGCTTGTTATGAAGATTTCAATCAGACCTTTTCCATTGATAAGTTCCTAGGGATTTGGATACTTTCTTCTCTTCCTAATATGGAGAGGAAGACACCCTTATAAATGGAGATTTTCCTTATAAATGTAAATGTCCCTCAAAAAAGGGCAGCTTCTACTCCTACATCTGTGGCTTCTCAAAACTAATCAGCCTAAAATAATCTTTTTGCCAAAGAGGCTATTTTGGGAGTAGCATATTTTGCTCCCCTTCTGTTACATTTTATTTTCTCTTCCTTTTGCTTTGGCTTCCTGTTAAGACAGGTCATTGCATTGAATCCTTTGTGCTGATTTGTCAAAGTTAATCAAATGTTAATAAAACTAACAAGTCATTTCTTGAGAGTTATTTAAGTCAAAGACCAGTATGCCCCACTGGTGGGTGTATATCTCTTTGGATTCTTATGTTTTCAATCTGTGGAGATTTTAGGGTAGGGCAAGTTTAGCACTGTGTGTAGTAATAAATGACCTTTCTGAAAGTTCCAAGTTCTCATTGATTGTTTTTACTGCCATTTAAGACTATATGTTTTCTGGCTAAAAAAAAATGAAGGGATCCCTTGAAGAAGAAAAATTATTGGCGGTAAAACATATTCACCTTAAAATGACACTTTCAAAGAAGACATCAACTCCATTTTGACCTCAGTCTGTACTTTCTAATTGATTAAGTTCTTTCCAGCTTATCTCTTAACTCCAGCAAAAGACTCTGAGGGCAAAGCATCCTGTGATGGGAACTGAAACTACCTAGTCAAGCAACAAAAATGGCCCTGAGCCAGCAAGACCCTGCATGATTGACCCCAAGACAAAGATCCACCTGATCTTTACTGCCCACCTGCACATACCCACTCACCTGTGTCCCACATTTTCCTTATATAAACCTAGAAGCATTTTCAGCACTTTAGAGACCATCTTTGAGATGCTGGCTCACTGTCTTCCTGGTGTTGGCCTGACTAAAATTCCTTTCTTATTTCACCACCATTGTCTCTCTGCCTTTACATTTTGTCAGTAGCAAGTGGCTGAACCCTCTCTGTTTCGGCCCCCGGAGTCAGGTGATCTTGCATTCTTGTGTCCCAGTTACAATTTGAGGGGACTGAGTATTTCCTACAGTGATGAACTAGGTCACATGCTTAAAATTTGCTTGTTGGTAACATAAGAAGTGTGAGTCTGGAATGGATGCTTCATAATAGCAGGGATCTGGTCTTTCTTAGTACTCCATGCCAGTGCCTCAGAGGATGCCTGGCCCTACTAGGAGCTCCACACATGTTTGGTGAAAGCATAAATGAATGAGGTCAATAAGCCTGTTTGGGGAAATGTCAGAGCTCTAAAAACCTAAATATATTGAAGCAAGTGAAAAAAGGAACCCTGAAGAGACAGGTTCTTTGAAGTCCCAAATTTGTCATCAGGATACCACTTGGTACTGCTGCCTGAAATGTAATCAACATGTTCAGCTGCACCTAGTCAAGGCCGTTATGTATTGGATATTGTCCAGATGTTTCTGGAATTGAAAGTTTTAACAGTACTTTCTGGTTGCTTTGTTTTTGTGTTGTTATTTTTTTTAAAGATTTTATTTATATATTCATGTGAGACAGAGAGAGAGAGAGGCAGAGACACAGGCAGAGAAAGAAGCAGGCTCCATGCAGGGAGCCCGATAATGGGACTTGATCCTGGGACCCCAGGATCATGCCGTGGGCCAAAGGCAGGCGGGAAACAGCTGAGCCACCCAGGCTTCCAGGTCCCTTTGTTTTTGCTGCATACTGTAGTTTTGTGAGCTCAGGGTTTTCTGGAGCTGTTTTGCCATCATAAAGGGCTAAGTTACTGACAGCTGTTCCCTTTCTCATCTGCTCTTTATCAACATAGTACAGCTTCCTATACCCAACAGTGATGGGGAAATGATACAGTTGACATTATTACATGTAAGTAACCCAGAGTTATCCTGTATTAATCTTCCGGGTCATATGCTCTAACTGTATTCGTATTTTAAATGAATTGCAGTTTTGAGGGTTTTTTTTTTTTTTTAGAAATCCATTTTATTTTCTTGTTGAGTTCCTGTTAATCTGCGTATCTCCAATGTTCTGAAGATTGCTTTTTTTTTTTTTTTTTTTTTTGCTGCTCTTCCAGTCTGGGGAATTGACAAATGACAATTTTGAGGCCATAGGGGAGAGACAGGCCTTAAGATGTACTGTATAAATCATCAAAAATGTGATGTACTATACCTTCTTGGCATAAACTGGAAATTTAAAAAAAAAAAATAGTGCTGCAAATAGAATTGCTTCCTTTGGGCTTAAACCGGATTGGCAGCAACACAGATTCTGCTGTGCGCTGAAGTCATTTTCTACTTTGGCACTACTCAGTCCACGGGGAATGGTGGAGTCATGATTTAGCAGCAAGATTCTGGGAGCAGGCCAGCATCTACATCTGTTCTGAACTGTAAGTGGACTGGAAAAATGCTTGAAAAAAAGCCAGAGGAGGGAGGTGAAGGAGAACACAAACCCTTTAACCTCAAAAAGGCTACAAAAACGATTTGATCAATTACAAGGAGATTGGATTTAAAGAAAAGTTTTTATGGAAATAAAATCTATACAATTTTTCTTTGTCTTCATCCATTAAGTTCCTGTCTTGTGATACAAGAATCATAACACATAATAATATAAGAAAATCTTATTAGGAAGGACTAATGCATCATTTACCTTACTTGGGATGAGTCTTAACAATTGAAGCACAATGTATTGGTAATACCCCTTAGACATTTGGTGTGCTTTTTAGTGAATTGCATAATGGATTTCTTTTCTCCAAATGTATGACTATACCATCTTGTAAGAATTGGGTTTTCGTTTTGTTTCATTTTGTTCATTGTTGGTTTTTTGTTTCTTTTACATCAAGAGGTATGACATCAATTGAATGTCGTGAATGCCATGAGTGGGCAAGAGTGTGGCTGGTTTACTGGAAAGGTTCAAATTTCAACTCCATCATTTCCTGGCTGTGTGACTTCAGGCAAGTTGCTCTCTAGCACTTAGCTTTTTTACCTTTAGAATAGTATTATGTAATTCATAGGGTTGTTATGAAGATTAGGGGAGTCCATGTGCATATGGAAAGCACGGGATAAATGTTAGTCTGCTTTCTCTCTATTCTCTGTGAGTGCCCTTTTCTTCTGTCTTGTTGCCCTGCACACTTACATATCCAGAGTCTTGATTTCCAGAGAAGGTATTTGATTGGAGTCAATGAATCAAACTTGGCTCGTCTAAAGTTGAAAGTATTTTTTTTCACTAGCCAAAAGTGGCTAGAAAAACAGAGAAAACAGGCTACATAGAAGAGACACAACAGAAAGGGAGATTCGAAGCTTATTTGGAGCAATCACAATGGATTTGGCAAAGAAGCTGCAACAAAGATCAAGTGGGTTATTTAGCCAAAATGCCAGATTCTTTTTGGAAAGACTTTCCGAAGTGACAGTCAAATTTCAATAAGAAGCAAATAAACGATTCAAAACAATAGAAATCATAGAAATAATTTCCACATGATTTAGGAAAACATTTTTTTTTGTTTGTTTCTCAGGAAAGCACATTACATTTTCTAATTAATTATTGGCATAGGGATCCCTGGGTGGCGCAGCAGTTTGGCGCCTGCCTTTGGCCCAGGGCGCGATCCTGGAGACTCAGGATCGAATCCCACATCGGGCTCCCGGTGCATGGAGCCTGCTTCTCCCTCTGCCTATGTCTCTGCCTCTCTCTCTCTCACTGTGTGCCTATCATAAATAAAAAAAAATTTTTTTTTTAATTATTGGCATATATAAAGAAAATAAAATGGCTCTTAGGGGTCCCAAGGCTATACTCAACCTCTTTGACTCATAGTTGCCTTATGTAACATGAAAGGACTGAAATTGGTTCTTTCTAAGGTCCCTTCACAAATCTAAGATTTTATTTTATTTTTTAAGATTTTATTTTAAAAAATTCTAAGATTTTGTGCTTTGTTAAGCTAATAACAAAATTATTTTTACACTTTCTATATTTTTAAAAGATTATTTATTTATTTATTTATTTATTTATTTATTTATTTATTCTTGAGAGACAGAGAGAGAAAGAGGCACGGACACACCCTAGGAAATAGGTTCTACTATTATTATTAATTTACAGGTAAGGAAACTGACACCAAATTTAAGTAATTTTTCC
This sequence comes from Canis lupus baileyi, assembly GCF_048164855.1. Taxonomy (NCBI): domain Eukaryota; kingdom Metazoa; phylum Chordata; class Mammalia; order Carnivora; family Canidae; genus Canis; species Canis lupus. Next base: position 86,886,440 of record NC_132838.1, read on the forward strand.
AATATTATCCTGTTACCAAATGAGAGAGTTCAGATTTAACTAGAACTCTCTGATTCTGTCTCAAGCTTTTAACCCAAACCTGCATTGCTCCCTATTATATAGTAAACGCGCTGTTTATTTATTTATTTATTTATTTTAATTTTTATTTATGGTAGTCACACAGAGAGAGAGAGAGAGGCAGAGACACAGGCAGAGGGAGAAGCAGGCTGTTTAATAACAATGGGTTAGGGATCCCTGGGTGGCGCAGCGGTTTGGCGCCTGCCTTTGGCCCAGGGCGTGATTCTGGAGACCCAAGATCGAATCCCACGTCAGGCTCCCGGTGCATGGAGCCTGCTTCTCCCTCTGTCTGTGTCTCTGCCTCTCTCTCTCTCTCTCTCTCTCTCACTGTGTGCCTATCATAAATAAATAAAATTAAAAAAAAAAAAATAACAATGGCCTAAAAAGGCAGCCCGGGTGGCTCAGCGGTTTAGCGCCGCCTTCAGCCCAGGGCGTGATCCTGGAGACCCGGAATCGAGTCCCACATCAGGCTCCCTGCATGGAACCTGCTCTCCCTCTGCCTGTGTCTCTGCCTCTTTCTCTCATGAATAAATAAAGTCTTTAAAAACAAGCAAACATTCTCTTAAATAAATGGTATAGTGAATAATTATACGTACTAGAATGGGGAAATCCAGAGCTCCCTCTACTCCACTGTCATATGGAATTCTTTCTGCTTCCTGACAGCTAAACTCAAGTGAGTTCCCTCCTTGGTAAGTGACAGATAAGAAACTACACTAGGTGGAGTTGTCACAAAAAAGAAACTTTACTTGCAGAAAAGAAGGAGATCACAGGGGAAAACTTCCAAAGCCATGGCTCACAGAGTGAGGATGAGCGGATTTATTTTATTTAGGGTTAAGATAAATGTTCAGAAAGGAGAGTTTTGTCATTGCGGGTAAAGGCCAGCACAGGGTTGTGCAGGGGTACTTGGGACAGATGCCTATACATGTATCCTATATTGTGTGAATGAGGCGTGTGTTCCTCCTTGGGCAAAGATTTTAATATTACAGCTGAGGACACCCCATGGTCCATCTGTGCAGATGTGATTCAGTGGTCAAGCTCACACTGGCCCAAGCTGCCTGGAGCTCTTCCTGTTGTTTGCCTCCAAAAGATAAGGTTCATCAGTTTCACATTCCTGTGAAGGAGGAGGGGGGATTCCAGTGGGAGTCTTGTTGAGGACAGTTTCAACCTCATTCACCCTTTGGGGTCACGGTTTCACAGTCACAGGGCTCAGAGCCCACCTCTTCACCAGTTGAGATGCCCAGGTCCTCAGTTCACGGCCTGCCTTTTTTTGCACATCATCCACTTAGTTTCTCAGCCCTGAACTGGCTAAGGGCATGGCAGGAAATGCCAGCTGGCATGGCACAACACTGCCTTGAGAGAGGACTAATTTTGCCTGGCCTTGCAGAACTTGCTTGCCTTTTTATCAGCTGTGTCTGCACCAATATGGCTGAATTTACAAGAGCCAAGAGGATGTTTCACCATCTGCCTGTTAGTGCGGAATTGGTCTTTCTGCTCCTCCAACAGGGTTTTGGAAGGCTTGGTGGCTCTGGGCCAGCCCACTGAGGCGGTCCTCCTTGGATTGCGTGCCACAGAAGGAAAGGAAACTCTGCTGAGCTCCAGAGCCAAGGATGACAAATGGCCTGCATGCATCTGCAACAGCAAGTGTGATCTGAACACAACTGCAACACTGTTGCAAACTGTCTCCTAAATTCATGTCATTATCACATTTGGACAGTCAATTGAGAAAGGCCTACATTAAAAAATAGAAAGAAAGGAAGAAAAGAAAGAAGGAAGACAGAAAAGAAACTTTAAAAAAGATTTTTATTTTTAAGTAATCTCCACATTTAACGTGGGGCTCAAACTTACAACCCTGAGATCAAGAGTCTCATGCTCTGTGGACTGAGCCAGCCAATTGCCCCAGAATTTTCTTCTTAACTACAAGAGCACTACATGTTTATTGTAGAAAATTTAGGGGCGCCTGGGTGGCTCAGCGGTTGAGCATCTGCCTTCAGCTCAGGGCATGATCCTGGAGTCCCGGGATCGAGTCCCACATCGGGCTCCCTGCATGGAGCCTGCTTCTCCTCTGTCTGTGTCTCTGCTTCTCTCTCTGTGTCTCTCATGAATAAATAAATAAAATCTTTAAAAAAAAGAAAGAAAGAAAATTTAGAAAGCACACAAAAGGGCAGCCCGGGTGGCTCAGCTGTTTAGGGCCACCTTCAGCCTAGGGCATGATCCTGGAGTCCTGGGATTGAGTTCTGCGTCGGGCTCCCTGCATGGAGCTTGCTTCTCCCTCTGCCTGTGTCTCTGCCTCTCTCTCTGTGTCTCACATGAATGAATAAATAAAAATCTTTAATAAAAAAAGAGAAAGCACACAAAAATATAGAGAAGAAAATAAATACCATGTATGTGATTACCATTCCAGGGGCATCTTCAGGACACTTTTGTTATATATTCTTTACAACTTTAAAAACATGAGTAGGGATTTTACATGTATTTTTATATGCTTTTTTTCTTAAAATATATCATAAATAATCTTGTATACCAGTAGACCTTCTTTATTTTTTTTTAATTTTTAAAAGATTTTATTTATTTATTCATAGAGACACAGAGAGAGAGGGGCAGAGACACAGGCAGAGGGAGAAGCAGGCTCCATGCACCGGGAGCCCGACATGGGATTCGATCCCGGGTCTCCAGGGTCGCGCCGTGGGCCAAAGGCAGGCGCTAAACCACTGCGCCACCCAGGGATCCCCCATGATACCATCTTTTTTTTTTTTTTAATTTTTTTTTTTTTTTTGTGATAGTCACAGAGAGAGAGAGAGAGAGAGAGGCAGAGACACAGGCAGAGGGAGAAGCAGGCTCCATGCACCGGGAGCCCGATATGGGATTCGATCCCGGGTCTCCAGGATTGCGCCCTGGGCCAAAGGCAGGCGCCAAACCACTGCGCCACCCAGGGATCCCCCATGATACCATCTTAAACTTTCTTTTTGCAGATGATAATACTCATCCCAGAGCAGATAATTCTTATATATGTTTGTTGTTTGTTTTAAGAAAAAAAAAAATAGTCATCTTGCTTTCTGCAGTTATGATAAAAAATATTTCTGGGGCAGCCCGGGTGGCTCAGCGGTTTAGCGCCGCCTTCAGCCCAGGCCCTGATCCTGGAAACCTGGGATTGGGTCCCACGTCAGGCTCCCTGCATAGAGCCTGCTTCTCCTTCTGTGTCTCTACCTCTTTCTCTCTGTCTCTCATGAATAAATAAATAAAATCTTTAAAAAAATAAAAAAAATAAAAAAAATATTTCTGACAATTGTCTATTTCTGTATCTTAGGTATGCCACCAGGAATGTTAAGATAATTCTTCTCTGTAACAATATTTTGATAAAAAGGAAATGTATTTGTGTTTCATAAAGTAGAGGTATTATTGTTGGAGTAGGTTTTTTTTTTTTGTTTTTTTTTTGTTTTTTTTTTGTTTTGTTTTGTTTTATTATTATTATTCTGCTGGGAAAGAAAAATGTAAAACGTTTTTGGTGGAGTTACTTAAAAGGTGCCAGTGAGAGGAACCCTTGGCTACCTCAGTTGGTAGAGCATGTGACTCTTTTTTTTTTTTTAAGACTTTATTTATTTATTCATGAGAGACACACACACACACACACAGAGGGAGAGAGAGAGAGAGAGAGAGAGAGAGGCAGAGACACAGGCAGAGAGAGAGAAGCAGGCTCCATACAGGGAAGCCTGATGTAGGACTCGATTCCAGGTCTCTAGGATCACATCCTGGACTGAAAGTGGTGCTAAACTGCTGAGCCACCCAGGCTGCCCCATGAGCGTGCAGCTCTTGATCTCGGGGTTGTAAGCTCAAGCCCCATGTTGGGTGTAGAGATAACTTAAAAATAAAAATCTTAAAAGAAAAAAAAGATGATAGTGAGGAGCATGGCCAAAACTATTCTGGTTGGTGGGATGGTTAAATAACTAGGAGTGAGCATGGCTAGATTGTTTTACTAAACTGAGGCACTCAAGAGAATGACTTGCTCATACTGAACTCCAGTGCCTAGAGCTGTGCTTGAAAATGCATTCGAGTCAGAATTTTGTATGTCTCATGAAAGGTTTTACCTGATCTGAGAAGAAAACCATCAATGGTAAAGAGAAAAAAAAAGTTCTGTATGTTTCCTATCACAGAAATAGAGATGATTAGAAAAATCTCAAGTTTTGAAAAGTTCTATATTTGTGTTTTATTTTAAATACATCCTTTAAAAAAAAGTTTAAAAAATTTTTTAAAAAGTTATATTTATTTATTTACTATTTTAGAGAGAGAGAGAACATGAGCAGGGGTGGGGGCAAAGGGAGATGAAAAGAGAGAGGATCTCAAGCAGGCTCCTGCTGAGCATGGAGCCTGATGCAGGCTCAATCCCATGACCCTGATATCATGAACTGATTGAAAACCAACAATTGAACACCTAATGCACTGCACCACCCAGGTGTCCCTGTTGCATTTTATTTATTTATTTATTTATTTATTTATTTTTTCGTTTTATTTAAAATAAACAAGTATAGGGGCACTGGGGTGGCTCAGTTGGTTAAGTGTCTGCCTTTGGCTCAGGCCGTGATTCCATGGTCCTGGGAATGAGCCCCCATCGGGCTCCCTGCTCACCAGGGAGTCTTCTTCTCCCTCTTACTGTGTGCTCGCTCTGTCTTTCAAATAAGTAAATCTCTAAAAAAATAGAGTAAAATAAACAAGTATAGAGTTGCCTGGCTGGCTCAGTCAATAGAGCATGTGACTCTTGATATCGAAGTTGTGAGTTCAAGCCCCACTTTGAAATAGAGCTTACTTAAAAATGAATGAAGCCAATTAAAATAAACAAACAAACAAATATAATGTTACTTACCTACAGTTTTTCTAATATTTGCAAAAATCACTTTTATAAAAATATTAATACTATATTCTGAAATATTTATAGTTTATCAATCAGATAAATATGTTTGCACCAATAATACTTTAATACTGATTATTTACTCTGCATATAGGCAGAAAAGTATTTCTATAATTGCAATGGGGGAAGAAGATTCTAAGAAAGATGATTTTATTTCTTTTTTTTCTTTTAAGATTTTATTTATTCATTCATGAGAGACACAGAGAGACACAGGCAGAGGGAGAAGCAGGCTACCTGTGGGAAGCCTGATACTGGACTCTATCCCAAAACCCCAGGATCATGCCCTGAGCCAAAGGCATATGCTCAACCACTGAGCCACCCAGATGCCCCAGATTATTTTATTTCTGTTTTAAGATTTTGGCTTTTCTGGAAGGAAGACCTCAATTTAATGTGTATGCTAAAAAGAAACTAAGCTCAGAATAAAAACTGAGCTCAAAGCAGTGTACTGTAATGGACAAAGGAGGTCAAGGTGGATGGATTTGGGTTCTGGACCCAGCTCTGTGACCAGTGGAAGAACTTTGGAGAATCCAGTCCCTCTCTCGGTCTCAGCCTTCTGATCTGTAAAATGTGGGATTTCAACTTGTTGATCTCTACCAGGTCAAAGAGTTTGTTGATTTTATTTGTGATTTTGGGAATGTGATTGGGCCAGATATTGTCAAATTTGGCTGATGTCAAATCGAACAAAAGCAAGCATCATTTCACAAAGCATCTCTTAGAAGAAGTACTCTTTCTCTCCTGTTCTTTCCCTTCTTTTTTTGGCAGTATGCTATTCCCATCACTTCTTATGTGCCGGACATAAAAATATAGTCTGTCTTCTTCTTTCACTTTCCAAGGGATATCTTTGGTTGAGAGCGGAAATGGAAAAGATGTACCAATGAGGAAAGCTGAGTATTCTACAGAAGCAGGCACGAGGAACCACCCAGGCAAAGACAAGAATGAGGAGAATTGAGAAGAAAGGCTGGAATGGTAAGTGTTTGCTAAGGAAGATGTTTATGATGATTTGCTCCGTGTCATGCAATGAAATTCCATCTTCTGCTGCCTTTTCAAGAGACCCAAAGGTAGTAAGATCTGTGTAACTCTTCATGGCTCTTTGGAGCAGGATTTGTCTTCCTTATAGACATGCCAGTGTGATGTACCTGGACATGACATGGTCCTGCTGTTTCCAGGTTCAATATAAGAGCTAGAGAGAGCTACTTTAACTGTAGGCATCACTCATAATGTTATTTAAAAACAGAAAAACAGACCCTGTATTATGTATCAGCTACCTCCTGTATATTTTCTTTAATATTTTGAACAATTCATCAATATAGATGTTTTCCCCCTTATAAAATTCTGCCTTTGGAAAGCTGGACATTTTTATCTTTTTTTAAAAATATATTTTTAAAGATTTATTATTTATTCATGAGAGACACACACAGAGAGAGGCAGAGACATAGGCAGTGGGAGAAGCAGGCTCCATGCAGGGAGCCCGATGCGGGACTCGATCCAGGATCCTGGGATCATGCCCTGAGCCGAAGGCAGACGCTCAACCGCTGAGCCACCCAGACATCCCTAAAAATATATTTTTAAAGATTTTATTTATTTATTCATGAGAGACACAGAAAGAGAGAGGCATAGACATAGGCAGAGGGAGAAGCAGGCTCCATGCAGGGAGCCCGACATGGGACTTGATCCCAGGACTCCAGGATAACGCCCCAGGCCGAAGGCAGCTGCTCAACCGCTGAGCCACCCAGGTGTTCCTGGACATTTTTATCTTGAGACATTCCAGGTCTGCTTTTAGAAGAGTCTCAAGTATTGAATCAAATATGCACAACTTTTAAAATTTCTCCAAGAACATTAGCCATTGCTCTCTGTTGTCTGCTAGATATTAAATTCAGTTAGCTTGAATTATTTTAACATTACATTTTAAAATATTAATATAAATATTAAAAATAAATATTAAGGGACGCCTGGGTGGCTCAGTGGTTGAGCATCTGCCTTCGGCTCAGGGCATGATCCCGGGATCCTGGATCGAGTCCCACGTCAGGCTCCCTGTGGGGAGCCTGCTTCTCCCTCTGCCTATGTCTCTGCCTCTCTCTCTATGTGTCTCTCATGAATAAATAAATAAATCTTTAAAAAAATAAATATTAATATAATAAATATTAGTTTATTTTTTTTTAGTGATCTCTATACCCAGTGTGACACTTGAACTCATGAACCTGAGATCAAGTCAGATGTTTACCACTGAGCAGACCAGACACCCCTGGAGTAAAATCCTTAAACATACTATGCATAAAAAGTATGAATCTATTCTTTCAAACAAAATATTTATATATAGAACTTGGTTCCTCCTCTTACTGTGTACAAAGTTACTCAGAAATTGGTATAGCTGAGAATGAAAAGGTTTTCTGACTCCCAGGCTTGCTCTGATTTTTTAAAAAAGATTTTATTTATTTATTCATCAGAGACACAGAGAGAGAGAGACAGAGAGACAGAGAGACAGAGAGATAGAGAGACACAGGCAGAGGGAGAAGCAGGCTCCATGCAGGGAGCCTGACATGGGACGATCCCGGGTCTCCAGGATCACCCCCTGGGCTGAAGGTGGCGCTAAACTGCTGAGCCACCTAGGTGCCCCTTGTTCTGATTTTTGTTGCAGTGGACTGTCTCAAACACAGAGGCCTCTCCTCAGTTTTTTTTTTCCCCTCAATTCTGAATTCCTTGTCCACATTGCCAGCAACCTCTAACAACAATCATTCAATCATTATTACACTGTGTGTTCCCATCTGAATCAAGGCTGAACTCAGGCTTTGCTCTGGGCTGAGATGACTAGGCACATCATAAACAAGTTTGAAGTTAGGGGTGTCTGGGTGGCTCAGTTGGTTAAGCCTCCCAGTTTTGGCTCAGGTCATGATTTCAGATTGTGAGATCCAGCCCTGGTCAGTTTATTTTATTTTTTAAAAATATTTTTAATTTATTTATTCATGAGAAACACAGAGAGAGAAAGGAGAGAGAGGGAGAGAGAGAGAGAGAGGCAGAGACACAGGCAGAGGGAGAAGCAGGCTCCTTGCAGGGAGCCCGAGGAGGGACTCAATTCCGGGTCTCCAGGATCACACCCTGGGCTGAAGGCAGGCACCATATCGCTGAGCCACCCAGGCAGCCCAGCCCTGGTCAGTTTAGCACTGGGCTTAAGTTTCTTTTTCTCTCCCTCTGCTGACCCCCTATCCTCCTATATCTTTCTTAAAAAAAAAAAAAAAAAAAAAAAGCTGGAAGTTGCACAGAAGTGCTGCAGCAACCTATCCCCAGGCTCTGATCTTTCTACCCACACTGGCTAGTTTTGTTTCTTCTGAAAAAAAAACCAAGAACAAGAGGCAGATGTATGGGCTCCCTGCATGGAGCTTGCTTCTCCCTCTGCCTGTGTCTCTGCCTCTCTCTGTGTGTGTCTCTCACGAATAAATAAATAAAATCTTAAAAAAAAAAAAAAAGATGCAGATGTACTTAAAAAGCCTTTGGCTCTGTCTCTGCCCAGTGTGCCCATAGTGCCCTCTCGTGGCAGAGTGGAGCATTTCTGAAAAGGCAATGGAGAATCTGACTATAGCACAACTGATGGGAAATTCTACATACTCATCCATGTTAGATGTCTTCATGTGTTCAAAAGAGAGGTCTCCATTCTTGTGATATTCTGTTAGTTGAAAACTGTTGAAAACTATTAGGTTTTATCTAAGATACTAAAGAAGTATATTGGTGCACCTGACAGACCGGCTAATTCTTCTGATGCTGGGATAGCAAGAGAGCCTCGACTTTTTCAGAGAGAAAAGTCACCTCTTCTATTGCCCATTATTAAATACTCAACTGTGTTGACTTTGTTCCTCCTCCTTGGTAAGAGTTTTGAAGGATCACTTAGACAACCAGCTTGTGAACTTCCAATTATTAAAGGAGTAACTTGGATAATAGGACCATTTTAGATACAATTATTGCAGAGTTGGGGAACATTACTGGTAAGAAAGGATTCTTGAGACATTGTATGCTAGGAGTAGCAGGGGGATAGAAAGAGCTAGGGGTGGGAGGGTGGGGGCAGAAAGAGCTACACTTCCACTGTATGGAGCTGGTGGTTATCCACTTAGTGCTCCAGGGCGAGGGGACGTTCAGGGAGTACTAGACCATAAATGTCTTCTTCGAATTTGTACTCGTAAAACTACTTTTGCAAGATTTCTCTGGTGCTTATCATTCAGTTGAATATTAACTATGTGTGAGAAACACAAGCAATCATGAGACCCTTTCAGAATTTTGCAATCAGCCGTATTTGATCCTCATGGGAAATATGCAGGCTATCAGTCAGCCTCCTGGGCTAAAGGTGAACATTTTCCTGCTGCCATCTCTCATCATAATGACCAAGCTCCTCTGCGTACAAAAAAAAAAAAAAAAAAAAATCAATGCCACTTTCTATTTTTTAAGAATGAAACCACTATATTCTTTTTTTTTTTTTTTTTTTTTTTTTAGCCATGATGATTTTCGAGCTCCGTTGTGGTGATATAGACATGTATAATTAGCATAGTAGCCAAAAATGATGAGTCACTTGACAGTGAACCAGATGTGGAGAGGTAATCTGTATGTCTTTGTTAACAGAGAGTGCATCAAAATAACCATACTCACTTTGTATTTTCCTTTCATAGTGTCAATGCCAACAGAGGGCTGAAATTATCCCGCATCCAACCACCAAAGACTACCGTGTTTTGGGACATGAAGAATCTGGCACTAGCGGTCCGACATCACAGTGCGGTACCAATTGCCTCCACCTTATTTTTGTTTCCCATATATATTACGAAACACTTCCTTTAATAAAAAGGGCTCTCTTCGTCTATGCAAAATATTCTAATTCAAGGACCTAACCGCCACACATAGTACATGGCCTAGAATACAAGTTCAGTTTCAAACACTTGAAAGTGGGGCATGGGGGCCTCCTTTTCTCTCTAAGAGCACCCCTGCCAACCTTGCTACACCACTATATTGAATTTCCTCAAAGCAAACGAAAACAAAAGCCTTTTATATTGCCATGTATTTTTAAACCAGTGGCTTCTTTCGCATAGTTCCACTTATTACGTAACTAAGGAGAAAAAAGACTATTCATACGGAGAGGAAAATTCTTTGAAAATGTTGCAAACTTTGTAAAATACAGCATATTATGAAAAAAATAATTTTCAATGAAAAAAACAATTTAAAAAACTGATTAAATGTTAATGTAGGCACCCCAATAATTTTAGAATATTCTACACAAAATCTATGTATTAGGTTTCAGTGAAGTGAAAACTATCCTGCAGAGATGGAAATATACCTTGATGTTTTGTTCATGTTCTTTACAAAGGATTGGCATCTCTGAAGACAGAACAGATAGAAAAAGGAAGTCCGTTTTATTAATTTTTTTATTTTTATGTTTTGAAGTCTGTGTTTTAAAAAATGATCTTAGGCAACCATGACCTTCACATTTGTCGAAATTTGACTTGCTCTGCTGTTATTAATGGGCTCAGGCAAATTTACTTCCTTATAACATTTATGTATGTCACATGATAGAATAAATATTCAAAGACAAAATCAATCATAAATAAAAATAACCCATAATACTTATTATGAGGAAACTGAGGCATGGCCTATCAAACCTTTTAATAGGCTAACAAATCAAACTGAAAATATTTAGCAACTTTACTCATATTTGCTAACAGCATCTTTCTGAGATAATTCCAAGTGGCTTACAGACCATACCATTATTCCTATAGATAAGAAAGTCTGAAGGGACCTGCACTACTTCAAATCTCTATTTTATTCATTCATTCATTCATTCATTCATTCACGAGACACACACACACACACACACACACAGAGAGGCAGAGACACAGGCAGAGGGAGAAGCAGGCTCCTTGCAGGGAGCCTGACATGGGACTCGATCCCAGGTCGTCAGGATCACACCCGGGGCTGAAGGTGGCGCTAAACCGCTGAGCCACCAGGGCTGCCCTATTTTAGTTTTTTAATAAATAAATGACCAGGCTTGTCATTTTAAACATTGGGTGAACTTTTAATTTTACAGTTTTAATTTTGTTTTAAGTGTAGTGTTTCCTATTGAGAAATTTATGAAAGAAAGCAATTAATAGTTTTTAAAAATATTATGTTGAAACTAGTACTTTTCTAGAGTTTTTTTTTTTTTTTGAGGTTTTATTTATTTATTCATGAGACATAGAGAGAGAGGCAGAGACATAGGCAGAGGGAGAAGTAGGTTCCTTGCAGGGAGCCTGATGTGGGACTTGATTCTGGAATCATGCCCTGAGCTGAAGGCAGATGTTCAACTGTTGAGCTACCCAGGCATCCCTTGTTTTGTTTTTTTAAGTAAACTCTATACCCAACATGGGGTGACAACTCATGAACCCAAAATTAAGAGTCATGTGCTCTACTGAATGAGCCAGCCAGGTGTCCCCTTTTCCCGAGTTTTTATTTGGGGTGTTCATTAAATTGCTGGATTATTGGGGAGTGTCACCTTCTGGTTCAGTTCATTCAGCTCATTCTTGGAGGCAGGAAACACTTTTCTCTGAAAAGTTTGCATAAAGCCTTACTCCTAGGCAGTCTTTAGGTGGTACCATAATATTGTTATGATGTGGCATTTTATAACACATTTCTACAATTGCTAATCCATATGACTCTTAGATTTTGTTTTGTTTTGTTTTTAAGTCCTCTCTACACTCAACGTGGGGCTCAAATTTATAATCCTGAGATCTCCACCAGCTAGGCCAACCAGCCATCCCTCCATTTGAATCCTAAAGTAGTGAGAACAGATGCTGTTGTCTTGTTTTCCAAGGCTCCAGAGGTAAAGGAACATATCCAAAGACACAGAACTATAAATGGTAGAAGTAAACTTTGAACTCCAAATCTTTGTGACTACAAATTTTGAGCTTTTTTTTTTTAAACTTAGGGTAAAATGTTCTAGATCCTTATGGGGGAGGGGCTTTATTATTATTATTATTATTATTGAGGTATAATTGGTATATAACATAAATTCAGGTGTATAGCCTAATGATTTGAAATATGTATAAATTGTGAAATTCTCATCACAATAAAAACTAGATCCTTTTTTTTTTAAAGACTTTATTTATTTATTCATGAGAGACGCAGAAGAGAGAGAGAGGCAGAGACACAGGCAGACTCCATGCAAGAAGCCTGACGTTGGCCTCGATCCCTGGTCTTCAGAATCACACCCTGGGCTGAAGGCAGCACTAAACCGTTGAGCCATCAGAGCTGCCCAAACTAGATCCTTTAATAAGCAAACTCTTACTGCTACCAGCACTCCCAATTCCTCACGAAACACTACTACTACTGGGCCCAAGTGGGGTTACAAGGAAATGTAGGAAAGATAAGCCAGTCTAAGCTCATGATGCTTACTGGCATCTTGGCAGCTGGCTACGTACTGTTATAGCTTTACCTTGAAGGAGTAAACTTTTTTTTTTTTTATTCGAGAGAGACAGAGAGAGAGAGGCAGAAACACAGGCAGAGGGAGAAGCAGGCTCCATGTGGGGAGCCTGACGTGGGACTCGATCCCGGGTCTCCAGGATCACGCCCTGGGGGACTCGATCCCGGGTCTCCAGGATCACGCCCTGGGCCTAAGGTGGCACTAAACCGCTGAGCCACCCGGGCTGCCCTTGAAGGAGTAAACTTTAGTAAAGTTTTAATATATTAGGATAATCTGTTGCACAATTCCCTCCCATCATCCCATCACCTTAGGCACCCACATGCCAAATAAGCAGAAGTTTATCAGGAAAGATTACAAAAGGGACACCTGGGTGGCTCAGTGGTTGAGCATCTGCCTTTGGCCCAGGGCATGATCCCAGGATGCTGGATCGAGTCCCACATCGGGCTCCTTGTGGGGAGCTTGCTTCTCCATCTACCTATGTCTCTTCCTCTCTCTCTCTGTGTCTCTTATGAACGAATAAATAAAATCTTTAGAAAAAAAAAGAAAGATTACAAAAAAGTGCTAGCGAATGCAGCCGCATTCCTAGCTCCAAAGTTATCTCCAGGTCGCAGCTGGTTCTCACTTTCCTGCCGTCTGGCATCTTCTGACGTTCAGCTCTTGCTCATGAGCACAGGAAAAGTCCCAGATGGATCCCAACACTCAACATTTGGCACCAAATGTCCCATTTGGATCTTTCCATGACTTTCCCAATATCCAGCCCCCACAGAGAAGAATAATGCTAGCATTGCATAAATGCTACTGGGGAAAAAATAAGAGACAGAGAAGGAGGAGGGGAAAATAGAGAGAGAAAGAAAAAGTCTGTTCTAATAGATTGCGTTGATTTCAAAAAAGATTGTGGGTGATCACTTAATGGCACTTGTGGTTAGAGTGATAGTAATTAAACAAATTAAATTGAGTATGTTTTTAATGCCAGCCAGTGTGCCAAGAACTTTACATGCATTATGTCATTAAATCCTTATAGTCATTTCATGAGATATATTCTTGTCCCCATTTTACAGATGAGTAAACTGAGATTCAGAAAGTCATAGTAGCTTGCTCAAGCTCACTTCATTTGCAAATTATGGGGCTGAAATTTTTACCAAGACTCAGAGTGGCATTTGGGTCATAAAAGCATTGTTTAGGGAGACAAAGAAAGGACATATGGGTTAGGGGGAGAGTGAAGTAATCACTGACTTCCTTCCTTAAGTCTTACCCTGATTCATTTATATAAAGCTGCTATGATTTGATAGGAAACGTGCAGCTGAGATGAAGCATGAATGGCCCCTCATTTTCTTAGGATTGGCAGTTGATAAAAGTATTTGTTGTGCTGATATATAAATGATGCCCTATAGGAGGATCCTTTTCTGCTTTGCAAATCAAATGCAAGAAGCTTGCAGAGCAAACATCATGGTATAGACACTACAAAGTAGTTTCTCTGCGCTGCAGAAATGGATAAGAATAGATTGATTCATTATTATTTTTAGACAACGTATTTATGTTTTTGTATTTGTGCTTTATTACAGTGAAGAGGGCAGATAAACCCTTTTCATGGGCGGCCTTATTTTTGTGTTAAAAGGCTCACAAATACACATGTTATTTCTTCATTAATTTCTACCAGTGTTATTGGCTATATTCTCTATGTTGTACTTTTCATCTCCATGACTTGTTTATTTTATAACTGGAATTTTATTCCTATTAATTCCTTTTATCTATGTTGCCCGTGCCCTTACCCACCTCCGTTCCAGCAACCGCCAATTTTTTACTCTGAATTTGAGTCTGTGTTTCTAATGTTTGTCCCATTCACTTACTTTTTTTTAAAAAGATTTTTATTCATTTATTTGAGAGAGAGAGATTGCGAGCAGCAGGGAGAGGTAGAGGGAGCAGACTCCCCACTGAGCAGGGAGCCCAATGCATGACTCCATCCTAGGACTCTGAGATCATGACCTGAGCCAAAGGCAGACACTTAACCAACTAGGCCACCGAGGCATCCCTTTTAGGTTTTATTTTTAAGTAAGTCTCTACACTGAAGGTAGGGCTCAAACCTACAATCCCGAGGTCCAGAGTCATATACTCTACTGACTGGGCCAGCCAGGTACCCTGATCTAATGTATTTCAAAATAGTTCCTTTTTCCCTCCTCCTGCCAAGGGAGAAAGTGGTAGAGCTCCAGGACGTACAGCAGAAGGATGGGGTCCTGCTGATAACTGAGTTCCCTGGAGTTTGTATCTCTTGGACTCGTCTACACTGAGCCTCCAGTAATTCATCAGTGAGAGTTCAGGTTTCCCTGCCCTGACACTGGTTCCCCTGGCAGTATTTGCTTTGGTGAGTTCTCTGTATCTACCTGTCAGTCTCTCCAATTTGGGGGGAGGGGGACAGTGGTTTGCCCAGGGACTTCCCTTTTCTAAGGAATCTAAAAAGAAATGTTGATATTTTAGTTTGTTCAGCTTTTTACTTTTTGTTACGATGGAGTGACAACTTCTAAGCTTCTTAGATGCAATACTGGAAAGCAGAAGTCCTCTTACATCTTTTAGAAATGAGAAATATTGAGACTAAAACCTCTTCCTTTTCTTCCTTCTGTCTGTAGGCTGATAGCAGCTATAATTATCAGTGAAAGGATTTATTCATAGAGGAATCTGTATGCATGTAAGATAATCTCAGTGTGAAATATATTTCATGTACATTAGATGCTATGATTTGATATACAACAACATAGTAGTAAAACCACACACACAGCTTCTGGAGGCAGATATACTGTGGTTCAGATACTGGCTTTGCCATATATGACATGTATGGTTTAAAGCAAGATAGCCTATTTGAGTTTCAGTTTTACATCTTTTAAAAATGGATAATATATATGAATATAAAAATATAAGTATTTTATTTATTTTTTAAGATTTTATTTATTATTCATCAGAGATACAGACAAAGAGAGGCAGAGACACAGGCAGAGAGAGAAGCAGGCTCCATGCAGGGAGCCCGATGGTGGGACTTGATCCTAGGAGACCAGGACCATGCCCTGGGCCAAAGGCAGGCGCTAGACTGCTGAGCCACCCAGGGATCCCCCATGTAAAATATATTTTAAGAGGGATAATCGGGATAATCGTGCCTGTATGCAGAAAATCAGCTACAAGACATAGCATAGACAGGCACAGCGGTCCTGAGATTGCCACTCTTTGAAAGGCCTGCTTGCAAGGTTGGCCCTTGATTGGCAGTTTGGATTTGGCAAGAAATGGTTTATGCCAAACACCTGAGTTCTTTCTGGGAGTCTGGAATTTGAGACATGCTAAGTACAGAGTGCCTGTATGAGCAGGCCCCCATAAAAATCTTGGGCACTGAGTCTTCCAATGAGCTTTCTCTGGTAGATAACATCTTGCATGCATTGTCAGAGCTCATTTCTAGAGGAATTAAACATATCCTGCATGACTATACTAGGAGGAGACTCTTGAAAGCTCAGGGCTTCCTTTACACTTCACCCTATGCAACCTCTCCCAATGCCAATTTTTCTTTGTATCTACTTACTGTTATAACTCAACACCATGAGTGTGATAATATGCTGAGTCTCATGTGTTTTCCTAGCAAATCATTAAGACCAGGATTGGCCTCTTAAACCCCTCACATAACCTTACTTTACTAGATTTTTCTGGAAAATTAAATATGATTATACTTATCATAAGATTATAGTAGTTAGGGATCCCTGGGTGGCTCAGCGGTTTAGTGCCTGCCTTCGGCCCAGGGCGTGATCCTGGAGTCCTGGGATCGAGTCCCACGTCGGGCTCCCTGCATGGGGCCTGCTTCTCCCTCTGCCTGTGTCTCTCTCTCAATCTGTCTCCCATGAATAAATAAATAAAATCTTTAAAAATAAATAAATAAAGGACATGAGACAGGAAAACAGTACCAGCTAAGCTTGAACTTTTCTGAACATTTTCCAGAGTGGATTCCCCTAAAATAATCACAAGTACAAAGCTTTTATTTATAGTAGAAAATTGGGTCACTTAGGACACTGTATTATTGTTGGGACCCTTCTGCTAGACTTGAGGCAGTAAAAACTTTATGAATTCCAGCCAGATAGCTATCTTTTCTGAGTGTGTGGTGGGAGGAAATGAAGCATTGCCCTATTCTCAGCCTTTGAGAAAATAATTTGCCCTAGCCACTTCCTCTGCTTAAAAAAAATGTAATGTATTAATATCTGACAAGAACCCATGTGAGATCAAGACATGAGGACAACAGGATGTACTTTTTTGTTTTTAAGGTAGAATTCTCATGCCTGACTAATCAACTAGAAAGTTTGATATTTGCATGCCTTAAGAAGAAAGATCCTAGATGGTTTGGGGTTGTATTCTCTACCTTTTATTTACCCAAGCTGGGTTCCTACATGTAAATTGAAGTATTTCTGCTGGGTCCTCCAGGTTTTAACCACCTTCATTGTCATGTTTATAAAAAACAGACAAAAACTTGAAGGCAAAGATACTTTTTTGGTTTCTGCTGCAGCAATGATGTGCAGGCCTGCTAGGTTTGGGTGGGATCTTGTGCAGGAAAGTACTCTGTGTCAGGCCCAGGGTGAGGTATGAGCAGCCCTGTCAGTCAGGCCATATGATCTTGCACACTGCATGGTGTTGGAGCTGTGATTGGTAAGGAAGGATTTTATGGCAAGTCCCAGTGGGGGATCACAATTTAGAGCCTTGGGAAGTGAGAACACAGCCATGCTATCTGCAGTAGAGAATCACATGTCTTTGAAAAAATGATTCCTGTCATGCTGTAAAGCTCTGGTCAAGATAGAAGGCCTGTCAATTGGTCACCAAGCGATCATGCAGTAAAATTTCTCATCACGAACTGGGGCAGATCAACCAAGTCCTAAATAAGGGGGTCCTAGCAACAATCCATCATAAACTGAAGGTGCTACATTTAGAATTGAGAATATCAGGAACAGAGGGTACAAGTAAGTTGCATGAGCAGGATCCCAGACAACCCCATGGTCCCTAACCACTATTGCCCCAGTGCCCCTCTTCAGCACGTACTCAGGACTGTATGGGCATTCTGCATGACCAGCCAAAGAATAAAAAGCAGTCAAGTTTGTTTTGCAGATGGGTGTAGCCTGCATAGGAGGGCAAGCTAAAAATGGATCATATCTTTTCTACAGACCTCTCAGCAACCTTAAAAGATAATGGCAAGGGGAAATCCTCCCAGTGGATAGAACTTTGAGTAGTGTACTTTGTGTGGAAGAGATGTACACTAGGGTTAGAATATATAGGAACTCATGGACAGTGGCAGATGGCCTGGCCAGTTGACTAGCGGTCTGGAAGGAAAGGAGGTTGGAAGGTTGCAGACTAGGAAATCTGGCGTAGAAGTATATGAATAGAAATACAGGTGTGGGCATGAAACGTGTCAAATGTTAACATGTCTCAGAGAGTAGCAGCAGAAGAGGCATGAAACAACCAAGTAGACACAATGACCTGGTCAGTTGACTGACAGCTAGTCCTATCATTCATCATTTCAGTGCCAGCATGATAGACACATGAATCAAGTGGCCATGGTAGTGGGACAGGAGATTATGCAGGGAATAAGCATTATTGATTCACACTTACCAAGACTGCCACTGATGAATGTCCAGCTGCCAGCAACTGACCCTGGGAGAGAAGTTGACATATTGGGTCCATTTTTTTTTTTTTTAAGATTTTATTTATTTTCTCATGAGAGACACACAGAGAGAGGCAGAGATATAGGCAGAGGGAGAAGCAGGCTCCCTGCGGGGAGCCCTATGAGAGACTTCATCCCAGGACACTGGGGTCATGACCTGAGCCGAAGGCAGCTGCTCAACTGACCCTGCTGGATCCATTTTATCTTGGAAGGGCCAGTAGTTTCTTCTCAAGAATAGACACATATTCTGAGCCTGGGTTTGCCTTTCTCTACATTCTGAGCCTCAGCCAGAACCATTCTGTAAGGGTTTATAAAGTGTTTAAGGACAGCCCCAGTGGCGCAGCGGTTTAGTGCTGCCTGTAGCCCCAGGCCTGATCCTGGAGACCCTGGATCGAGTCCCATGTCGGGCTCTCTGCATAGAGCCTGCTTCTCCCTCTGCCTGAGTCTCTGCCTCTCTCTCTCTCTCTCTGTGTCTCTATGAATAAATAAATAAATAATCTTTTAAAAAAAAGTGTTTAATACACTGGTCTGGGGACACCTGGGTGGCTCAGTGGTTGAGCATCTGCCTTCAGCTCAGGGAGTGATCCTGGATTTCTGAGATCTAGTCCCACATCAGGCTCCCTGCATGGAGCCTGCTTCTCCCTCTGCCTATGTCTCTGCCTCTCTCTCTCTCTCTCTGTGTCTTTCATGAATAAATAAACTCTTAAAAAACAAAACAAAACCAGACTGTTCTGGTATCCCACGTAACGTATCAGACCAGGCAGGGACTCAGACTCACTCTACAGCATAGGAAATGTGGGAGTGGGCCTGCAATCATGGTCCTATCACACTCCGTTCCACCAGAAACTGCCATGCTGAGGGAGTGTCGGAGCAGCCTGTGGAAGGCATAATTTGAGGACCAGCTCAGAGGCAGTACTTGGAGAGGTTAGCCTGTGTTGGGGTTCTCCACTGGGACTTGCTGTAAAGACTGCACTGTGTCTCTGACACCAGAGGGCCTGATGACAGGGTTGCTAGCACCATAGCTTGGACTTCATGCAGACCTATTTCCTGCTCTGGGACTCCCTCAAGGCTGACAGCCTTTTGTGTCACCCAGTATATGGGTCAAAGCCTTATCTCTAGTTGTATAACGTGTTGTCTTTGGAACTCAAAGAGGCCCAGAAGGCACCATGCTTCCTTCTTCACAGTAGAAGATACAAGATAAAATATTCCTTCAGCTATAGATATAGCAAGCCTCTCACCCTCTGGAGGACATGTGTCCTACCAAGTCCTCTGATGTTATCTGGTCCAATCAACACAGTGTTACCAGTGTCATTGATTAATGGGATGTTCTGTGGGCTCTCAAGATGATCTAGATCTCTTTGACCTATACTATGACAGAAGGAAAGAGTTAATATAACACTGAGGGAAAACTGTAAACGTATATTGTTGTCTATTATGTGTGAACTCAAACTGTTTCTGGTCCTCTTTTCTGATTGGGATAGACAAGAACACATCTGCAAAATCAAAATTGACTTCTATTGTCCCAGTCTTTGAAATTGTTTATAATAATTTACATAGAAAAATTTTCAGAGTGCTTAAGAACCGTGATTGTTCTTTGGGGTATTTACATATGGCCTATATAATGTATGCGCAGGTGGTATACACAAGAGCACAAGTTTCATTGCTGGAATATGGCTTTCTAGGGAAAGTGCACATTTGGCCAGAGAGGGCAATGCTGTCTAGAAATCCAAGGGTTAGACCCCTGGTAACCACATCCAAAGCTGAAGTAGAATGTGAACAGGAATATTTACAAAAATGCTGTAAAAATGATCGAGTACACAAGCTTGATCTATGGAAAGATATCTTTAAATTTTTTTTAATTTAAATTCAATTTAGTTAACATATACCGTATTATTAGTTCCAAGGATAGAATTTAATGATTCACCAGTTCATATAATCTCCAGTGCTCATTACATCCAGTGCCCTCCATAATGCCCATCATCTAATTACCTCATCCCCTCACCATCTCCCCTCAGTTTCCTAGAGTTCAGCATCTCTTGTGGTTTGCCTCCCTCTCAATTTTCATCTTCTTTTATTTTTCCTTCCCTTCCCCTGTGTTCATCTGTTTTGTTTCTTAAGTTCCAGATATGAGTGAAATCATATGGTATTTGTCATTCTCTGAATGACTTAACTTTGCTTAACATAATATTCTCCAGTTCTATCCACATCGTTGCAAATGGCAAGATTTCATTCTTTTTGATGGCTGTGGAAAGCTATCTTGACACTCTTCCAGACTGGAGGAAGAAAGAGACTTCAACTGTTATCTCAATTACCTTTCCAAAGTGGGGTATTATTGGTTTAGACCTCCAGGGTTGAAACTTGTCTCAGAAGTCTAGCTAGATTATCATCTGTTCTTGCAACTGATTTTGCTGGGTACCAGTGTCCAACAGAAACACTGTGTCTAGGAATGTCTGTTGGCAGATTCTTGCAGTCTATGTGCCTGAGGTCATACTAATCCCTGTCTAAGATACTGTATCTGGCCTGGAAGCTGTGATAAAGCCATTACTTGGTTGAGTTTGCAGTAGTCTATAATCATCCTACTAGATTCATTCTACAGGTACCAGATTGGTGACTTAATGGAAATATGATGGAGACCACAATCCCTAAATCCTTTAGATGCTAGGATGCAATATTTCTTGTTGCTTCACAAGGAGGTATGGGCCACACCTGCAACCTCACACACCACAAAGCCATTTTCAGATACCCACGGGGTGTGCTGCGATTCAAATCAAATCTGACGCTATCTACCTGGAAACAGTGTCATATTCCACAGGTTAAAGGCTCAGTCCTACAAGACTGCCCCCTACTTCCCCACATCAGATACCAATCACAAGGGCAGCCCCAGTGGTGCAGCGGTTTGGCGCAGCCTGGGGTGTGATCCTGGAGACCCAGGATCGAGTCCCACATCAGGCTCCCTGCGTGGAGCCTGCTTCTCCCTCTGTCTGTGTCTCTGCCCCTCTGCCTCTGTCTCTGTGTCTATGAATAAATAAATAAAATCTTTAAAAAAAAAAAAGAAGTTTAGCTTTAAAAAAAAAAGGATACCAATCACAAGGCAGTTTGTCATCTAGGCTTCAGACTGGCCATCTATGGATTGATTGGACGTTCCCAAGACCCTCAACGTAGGTTTGATTAATTTGCTAGAGGAGCTCACAAAACTCAAAGAAACATTTTACTTACTAGATTCCTGGTTTATTATAAAAGAATATAACTCAGGAGCTTCCAGATGTAAGGGATGCCTAAGGCAAGGTATGGGGGCAAAGGAGGATGTGGACCTTCCATGCTCTCTCTAGAGCAAGCCACTCTCCCCAAATTTCTGTGTGTTCACCAACCTGGAAGCTCTCGGAACCCTGTCCTTTTGGGTTTTCATGGAGGCTTCATTACATAGGAATGATTGATTAAATTACTGACCATTGGCGATTGATTCAACTTCCAGCTCCCTCCTTTCCCAGAGATCAGGGGGATGGGACTGAATGTTCCAACTCTTTAGTCATACGGTTGGTTCTCCATGTAACCAGCCCCCATCCTTAGGTTCGGCCTTAAAGACACCTTATTAACACAACCAAATACACTGTTGTCACTTTTTTTAAAAAAACATTTTATTTATTTATTCATATACACACACACACAGAGAGGCAGAGACACAGGCAGAGGGAGAAGCAGGCTCCATGCAGGGAGCCCGATGTGGGACTCGATCCTGGGTCCCCAGGATCACACCCTAGGCTGCAGGTGGCGCCAAACTGCTGCGCCACCAGGGCTGCCCCACTGTTGTCACTCTTATCACTTAGGAAATTCCAAAGGTTTTAGAAGCTCTGTGCCGGAAATGGAGACAAAGACCAAATCTATGTATATTCATTATAAGTCACAGTATCACAGCTAGTATTAGGTGGGTGATTACTGTCTCATTTCCAGGGCCTGCATACTGATAGAATGAACTGGTCTGAAAGATTGAGTTTGATCCAATAATCTTTTTTTTAAGATTTTATTTATTTATTAGAGAGAGAGAGAGAGAAAGAGCACAAGTGGGCAGAGGGAGAGGGAGAAGCAGACTCCCTCTCCCTGGGACTGGATCCCAGGGCCCTGAGATCATGAACTTGAGCTAAAGGCAGACTCTTAATTGACTGATTGAGCCACCCAGCTGCCCCTGATCCAGTAATCTTTATATCTATGTTCTCTTCCCCGAGACCATCAAAAATCACCAGTACCATGCAGAAAGGGAAATAGAAACATTCTCTTGTCTCTGCTTTCACACTCACCCTCCTACTCCCTTCCACACAGCAGCTAGAGTGAGCTGTCATAAAATTTAAGTCAGATTGTGATACTGCCCTTCTGAAAAGCCTCCTTCTGGTGGCTTCCCATGAGTCTTAGAAGACAAAGTCCCTCCTGTGGCCTCTAAACCCTCACATGGCATCCCTCCTGGACTTTGCTCCACTATCTCCCCTATTCACCTCCCTCCTACCGCAGCGGCCTCCTATCTGCTTCTAACACATGGAGCACATTCTCTCTCCAGGGCTTTTGCATTTCCTGTTCTGTTTTCCTGGAAAAATCTTTCCCCAGATGCTTGCATGGCTTGTTCCTTCACTCTATTCTGGCATCTGTTCAAGTGTCTTTTTCTCAGCCAAACCTCCCCTAACTCTCCTCTGTCCTAAAACCTTCCCATTGCTCTTTTTGTCTTTCCTTTACTGCATTTTTCTTTCTGGCACTTACGACCCTGTGACATTATATCCTATAATTGTTTGTTTACGTGTTTATTGTCTTCATCCCCCACCTCGACAAAAAAGCATGTTCCGCATGGCAGCTACTTTGTCTGTTTTGTTCCTTGTTATGTCTCCATTCATGGAAGAAGGCCTGGCATACAGTGGAAACTCAATATAGATTTGTTGAATAAAAAAAAAAATCGTTGAATAAATAAATGCATGCTCAGTTGTCTTTCTTTCTTTTTCTTTGTGAGAAATCATGGATTCTGGTCCTTAATTCACTGCTGGGGACTGTGGTGAATTACTTGTTCTAAAAGGCATTGTTTTAACTCAAAATATTAACCAGAAAAATACACTAACTTCAGTCCCCTTCTTTCCTAATTTTAAGTGCCTGTTTGCTTCAGCTACATTCAAGGTAGCAAGATCCCCTATGTCAAATAGGAATACAAGGGCTTGACCCCTAAAGCTTTTATGGCCAGTTCTGCCTGTCATTGCCAGGTCTAGTCATCCCTTGCTACAGGTTAGCTCAGCCAAGGAGTAGCCAAGCTTGGGAGTTCTTAACATGGACTTGGTGAGACTTAACAAAATTAATGGATGGGATTCTAGGGAGTCAAGATTCTCCTGAAATCGAGCCAGAATTGAGTATACCTTTTTCTAGACTTTGCAGGGGCCCCACACCTCCTCCAGAGGGTAAGAATTCCTAAAATAGTGGTGGTTATCTCTTCACCATGCTTTCATCCACTCTTTGTTGCCAATACAGGGTGATTTATTGGGCAGAGATTGGAGAAGTAGCAGAGGCCTGAACTTCTCCCTTCTCTTTCTTAGGAGGGTGTGATAACTTAAACAAAGTACAGTCACTGTGGAAATTGCCTGTAAATATGGAAGGATGAAAACCTAGAATCAGTCTACCTGTCCAACTCTCTTCCCAGCTGCTTCTAGTTCTTTATGGAATGGTATGCCATGAACATTCACACATATTGAAGTCTGTTCGTCTGTCCATCCATCTTTCTATCCATCCATCCATTTATCCATCCATCCATCTACCTATCTGTCCATCTGTATATCCATCCATCCATCCATCCATCCACCTATCTGTCCATCCTTATATCTATCTGTCCATCCATCCATCCATCCATCCATCAATCCATCCATCCATATCTCTACCCACCCCAAAATTTTTCCACAGCATGTCAATCTCAAATGAGTAAGACATACTCTGTTTTCTTTTCAGATTTTAACTCTGGTTAAAATAATAATTCCATTTTCAAATACACTGTTGGTATGGCTTTCTTCCCTGTTATCTTTAGTGCATTTCTGAACCTGGATATTACAAATAATGTCTCTAGCCAGTAACAATTCCAAAGCATTCTTCCACATGCTTTTGGAGGTGGTTAATATTCACTGATAAAAGTGAAAATGAAAAGAAATTTGCTTCTTCTTTTTTTTTTAAAGATTTTATTTATTTATTCATGAGAGACACACAGAGAGAGGCAGAGACATAGGCAGAGGGAGAAGCAGGCTCCATGCAGGGAGCCTGATGTGGGACCCGACCCCCAGACTCCAGGATTACGCCCTGGGCCGAAGGCAGGCGCTCAACCGCTGAGCCACCCAGGGATCCCGAAATTTGCTTCTTCTTGCAATGAAAATCACTGTATTCTTCCTGTTTAATGAGGTAATCATTGATACAAAAGTCATGCTTTATTAAAGATAGAATAGTCAATTGAAATCAATTCTCGTCTTGCATGGAGGCCATCTATCACTAGTGATATTTCAGTATATTAATTTTCAGATTTTTTCTGTTTCCACACCAGCTATATGCATTTACTTACTATAGATGATATTTTAGAGTTTGCTATGCCATTTCATATATGATGGGCATGTTTCAATAAATACATTTGCATAATTATTTAATGGCTATAGAGAATCTAATATGTTGACAAAGCAATTTTTTTAAGACTTTATTTATTTATTCATGACAGACACACACACAAAGAGAGGCAGAGACACAGGCAGAGGGAGAAGCAGGCTCCAGGCTGGGAGCCTGACATGGGACTCGATCCTGGGTCTCCAGGATCACACCCCTGGCTGAAGACGGCACTAAACCGCTGGGCCACTGGGGCTGCCTGACAATATTTTAAAAAATTTTTCATAATAAAAAACTTTTTATTTATTTATTTTTTAAAGTAGGCTCCTCGCCCAATATGGAGCTTGAACTCATGACCCTGAGATCAGGCGTTGCATCATTTACTGAGCCAGCCAGGCAATCATTCCCTGCCCCTGGCAAATTTAAAAAATAACTTCTGAAGAATTTGCCTAATGAAAAAGACCCCTTCCATTGATGGACATTGAGGTCATTTCCTTTGCCCCCATTATTATAAACAGTATTGGGGAAAAATCCTTGTACAAACATCTGTGTGCATTTCTCAGTGTTTCTGTAGGGTATAGTCTGGGTTTTGGTTTTTTTTTTTTTTTTTTTTTTTTTTTTTTGGTAAAATATCAGTTGATTGGGGAATCTTTGATGTTACTTCTATCTGAGAATCCACATTCTGGAAGATATCTTCAGTTGTAATTTGATTTTATTACTTTTGTATAAGTAAGAAAATACAATACTTTTGTATTGACCCCTAAAGCTTTTATGGCCAGTTCTGCCAGTTACACATCCCAGATTTAAAAAAATGTATGTTATTTTTTAAGGCTTTTGTTTGTTGTTGTTTCTTGTTTTGTTTTAAAGTAGGCTCCATGGCCAATGTGGCGCTTGAAGTTATGACCCTGAGATCAAGAGTCTCATACTCCACCAACTGAGCTAGCCAGGCACCCCATGTGCTATTTTTTTAAGTAAAAAAGAAAAAAAAAGTAATAATAATAATAAAATTAAAAGACACCCAAACTTTTAGAGATCACCAGAGGTTCCCTTAATAGTATGTTTTATTGCTAATTATTATAGTCATCAGTTAATCTTTTCACCTAGCTTAAACCTGATTAAAAAAAAAAAAACCTGATAATGTCATGTAGGTTTATTTAACTAACTTATTCACCGTTGAAGCCTCTCTGAATCTTCTCTGGGAGAATAATATATTTTTTAAAGATTTTATTTATTTATTCATGAGAGACACACACAGAGAATGAGAGAGAGAGAGAGAGAGAGAGAGAGGCAGAGACCCAGGCAGAGGGAGAAGCAGGCTCCATGAAGGGAACCTGATGTGAAGGCGGCGCTAAACCCCTAAGCCACCCAGGCTGCCCGAGAATAATATTCTTTATATATACTTTCAAAGTTTAACAGTTCAATTTTTCTCTTCTTCTGTAAATATAATTCTACCTCTTGAAGAAGATAGAGGTTGAATTGGTAAAATCCTTGGAATTACAATGAAAGAGCGTTATTAGGTTTTCTGCCTAAATTAAGGGAAATTATGCACAACAACTGGACTATACTCTTCATTGTTCAAGTGTGAAGGACAGAGAAAGGCTAACGTGCTGTTCCAGACTAAGAGCAAATGCAATGCATGATCATAAGCTTGATCCTGAATTCTAGATTGGGGTGAGATGCTGTGAAGGATGTTGGTGGGCCAATGGGCAAAGTTTGAGTGCAGACTGTATATGCTAAACATTCCTGAATTTGATAATTGTGTTGTTTTGTAAAAAGTCCCCATTCCCATAAAATCCACACTGAAGTATTTAGGTTTAGGTAAAAGGGAATGACCTCTGCCGTTTCTTTTCAAATAGTCCAGAAAAAATGCATATAACTGTGTTAGATAGAAAGAAAAAGAGGTGAGCAAACATGGCAAAGTGTTAGCAATTGATGAATCCAGGTGAAGTGTCCACAGGAGTCCTCATTCTGTTCTTGCAACTCCTGGAAGTTTGAAATGGTTTCAAAACCAAAAGCAGAAAGAAAAGAAAAGAAAAAAAGAAAACAACAACAACAACAAAAATCACAGCACCCTTCAGAGCACCATTTTATTTTCTTTTATGAAGAATTAAAAAAAAGAATTTTTTACATTCTATGCACTGGCTCGCATTTGTAATCTGCAGGGTGAGATCAAAGACAATTATAGCTTTAAAACTGCAATCAGATGTAAGATGAGGCCTCTTTCGCATTTATGTTTCACACCAAATTTTCCTTCTTTTTTTCTTTAAAGTTTATTTATTTATTCAAGTAATCTCTACCCCTGATGTGGGGCTTGAACTTATGACCTTGAGATCAAGAGTCACTTGCTCCTCTAACTGAGCCAGCCAGACACCACACCCATCAAATTTTCTATACACTAAAAAGGAGTCAAAGAAAATGTCAAAATACAAAAAAATATTTAAAAGACAAAGACACTTGTAAAAGGAAGAATGAGTCACTGTCTTTCTCAGCAGTTTTATTAATTAATTTTTTTCTCAGCAGTTTTTAAAAACTTATTATGAAACTTTAAACCTCAAGAAAAATAGAATAAATATGTATATGTATATCTATAACCTAGAGTTAACAACTGTCAGTATATTGTCACATATGCTTCATTATTATTTTTTGCTAATATATTTCATTTACTATTTATGTATTTATTTGTGTGCTAACATTTTTAAAAGATATCATGGGGAAGCTCTAAAAACAAGAACATTTTTTCTTCTTTTTTTTTTAAGATTTTATTTACTTATTTATGAAAGACAGAGAGAGAGAGGCAGAGACATAGGCAGAGGGAGAAGCAGGCTCCCTGTGGGGAGCCGGATCTGAGACTCCAACCCAGGACCCTGGGATCAGGACCTGAGCCAAAGGAAGGTGGGCACTCAACCACTGAGCCTTCCAGGTGCCCCAAGAACATTTTTCTTTACAACTACAATACCAGGGATCCCTGGGTGGCACAGCGGTTTAGCGCCTGCCTTTGGCCCAGGGCACGATCCTGGAGACCCGGGATTGAATCCCACGTTGGGCTCTCGGTGCATGGAGCCTTCTTCTCCCTCTGCCTGTGTCTCTGCCTCTCTCTCTCTCTGTGTGTGTGTGACTATCATAAATAAATAAAAAATTAAAAACAAAAAACAACAACAAAAAACAACTACAATAGCATCATCATCCCTGCCAAGATTAACAATAATTCCTTAGTGTTACCTAGTTCCTACTCTATATTCAAAATTTTCCATTTGATCCCTAATGTGCCTTTCAATGATTCATTCAAATCAAGATCCAATCAAGGATCACAGATTGTACTTAGTGTGTATTTAAAGTCTCTTTTCATCTAGAACTGTCTTCTTCCTTGCTGTGGGCTATAACTTTTTCCCTCTTGTGACCAGCAAATATAATGGGGGGGGGGGGGCGGGCAGAGATGATGAATACGGAGTTTGAATAATGCCGAGTCTTTATATACTATGGGCTATGGGCCATATTTTGTATGGGCTAATCATACAAAGTATTTAATTTAAGAACCAGGGATATGTTTATCTCTTCCAGACGAAGTGAATACGTTTTGGGCACTGTTACGGTTACGGTTGTTGGACCTCACTCTTCACATCTGTATAATGGGGATGATAGCCCTTGTCCTGTCTATTCCACAGGTGTGTTAGGGGGCTCAAACCAGACGCTGTTTGTGAAAACATTCTATTCACTAGTATGCACAGGTAAGTCAGCATGGCTTTATTACTTTTTCCAGCAGAGTGAGTTAGCACAAGCCATTAAATGTAAATGGGGGGAAGCCTAGGTGGCTCGGGGTGTCACCCCCAAGGTCGGGGGGCGGGGGATCGAGTCCGCATGGAGATCCCTGCAGGGAGCCTGCTTCTCCCTCTGCCTATGTTTCCGCCTCTCTGTGTGTGCGTGTCTTTCATGAATAATAAAGAAAATCTTAAAAAAAAAAATCCTAAATGCGGTTAGAGGCAGAGGGGAACAAAGGAAGAAAAGTTCTGATCCATTAATTCTTTGTTTCCCCTTTGCCGTCAAAGTCCACACCCCGGTCCTAAATCTACAGCAATAACCCTGAAAACCAGAGTCTGGAGTTGTGAGGTGCTCCCCGCCCCCTCCGCGAGCAGCCGGCGCCTCCCCGGAGCAGGTGCGGGGCGAGGGCCCCCGCGCCCCGGCCCCGGCCCCCGCGCGCTTCCCGCCCTCCGCGCGCCGGGCCCCGGCTCCGCGCCGCGTGTTCCTCCCAGGGGCGGCCCGGGCGCGGGCGAGCGGCGGCGGAGCGGCCGTGCCGTCGCTCGGGTGACCCCTAGGGGCTGGCTTCGGGACCCGCCGCGGCCGCTGGGCCCTGCCGGGTCCCGCCGGGCGTCCCCTCCCGGCTTTCACGCCCGCGGCCGTGATGGGCCCGTGATGGGGCCGTGATGGGGCCGTGATGGGGCCGTGATGGGGCCGTGATGGGCCCGTGATGGGGCCGTGATGGGCCCGTGGGGTCCGGCGCTGGGAGCGACCGCAGGGCCGCGGACCCCAGGTCACAGCATCGCCGTACGCGCAGGCAGCGAAGCGGCTGAGAGCGAGACCCCGGGGTGACCTGGCCCCTGGCAGCGGGAGACTCCCGCCCCCACCGCGGCTACGGCGGCCCCGCGCTCACAGGCTGCGGAGGACCCGCGCGGCCGCGCACACCCCGGCCGTCCCCGCAGCTGCCGAGCAGCCTCAGCGCCGCTGTTGACACCGGAGGCCGGAGCTCCCCGGCTCGCGACACGGGCCATCCTCGCGTCGGGTCTGTTTCGGCATCGTACGCAGCTCCATGTATATATAAATAAATAAACTAATTGATTACTTGATTGATTGATTAATTAGAGAGAGAGAGAATGAGCAGGGGCAGAGGAGAGGGAGAAGCCGGCTCCCACCGCGCAGGGAGCCCCGAGCGAGGCTCCGTCCCAGGACCCTGCGATCGCGACCTGAGCCAAAGGCGGTCCCCCAACGATCTGAGCCTCCCAGGCGGCCCAGCAGCTCCTTGTACTGTACGGGTGCGTGTGTGTGTGTGTGTGGGTGTGGGTGTGGGTGTGGGTGTGGGTGCGCGCGCCAACATGCACTGCGGCCTGTGGGAGATGCTTTGCATATAGTGTGCTCTCTCCGTGCGTAATTACTGATCTGCAGCCTTGTTGATGTACACGTGACAAAACTGAAGCCTGGAGGACTTGGGAAGTTGCCTCGAGTCCCACAATGATTAAATGTTCCAGTCGGAATTTGAACTTGCTTCTCTCAGGCTCCAGTAGCTTCAAAAATTGGAAGATACCTCATTTTTCCATTGAGACTTCGGTTTCTCACCGTGGTTGGCAACATTGTGAATTCTCAAATGGGAGGGGTTACCATTAATTTCTATTAATACTTTATATGTTGCCAATACCCTTTTGAATCATCTTTTCCTTTTTTTTTTTTTTTTTCCTTGCGGAGGCATGCGGCTTACAGTCTTTTTCCTTTCCTTGATTTTACCCGTGGCGGTTACTTTCATCTGTGGCACAGCAACTTTTATTTATTTTTTTTTAATATTTTTAATTTTTTTTTTAATTTTTATTTATTTATGATAGTTACAGAGAGAGAGAGAGGCAGAGACACAGGCAGAGGGAGAAGCAGGCTCCATGCACCGGGCGCCCGACGTGGGATTCGATCCCGGGTCTCCAGGATCGCGCCCTGGGCCAAAGGCAGGCGCCAAACCGCTGCGCCACCCAGGGATCCCCCCACAGCAACTTTTAAAGTCAGAATTCAGGGGCACCTGAGTAGCTCATTGGTTGAGGATCTGCCTTTGGCTCAGGTGGTGATTCCAGGTCCTGGAAGCGAGTCCCAGCCAAGCAGAGAGGAACCTGCTTCTCCCTCTGCCTATGTCTCTGCCTCTCTATGTATGTGTCTCATGAATAAATATGTAAAATCCTAAAACAAAAAAAAAAAAAAAAAAGGAATTCAGCTCCTTAGTGGTTCTGAGTGAATTTCTCTTACTGCATATTCTCTAGGGTCATTTTTCTTCCTGAAGACTCAGCGTATTTGTATGTCAGTAGCATTTCTTCTGGCCCTGCACCAGGTGCTTAGCTGTAGCCTCTTCTTACACACATGCCAGGATAGAGTGCTCCTGAGGTAGTCTGTGCCTTTTCGGAAAGCTCTTATTTGCTCATTCACTCATTCATTCATTCATTCATTCAATTATTTATTGAGAGCTGAGAGCTGTTGCCAAGCACTGAGCTAGGAACTGGAGATATTTTGGAAAGTGTAAATAGCAGCTTCTCCATAAGGCTGAGCCAAATTCTACATCCCTTGATTTTCCGCCTGTTGCGAGCACTTCCACCCCCTGGAGCAACTGAACAACGTCAATTTCTGGTCCTCTCCGCAACCCTTCCTAACTTGAAGATGGTGTCTGGATGCTTGTGTAAGGTTTATTTTTCCTACAAGCTTTCCTTGTAAAGATACTACTTTCTTTAATATTGTAAGATGACTCAAAGGTGTTAAAAGAAAAAGTGGTCTTATTTACTTTCCTGGAGCCTTAGTTTCTGTGAAATGAGGGTAATTGTTTTTGTTTTGTTTTTTTTTAAATTTTTATTTATTTATGATAGTCACAGAGAGAGAGAGAGGCAGAGACACAGGCAGAGGGAGAAGCAGGCTCCATGCACCGGGAGCCCGATGTGGGATTCGATCCCGGGTCTCCAGGATCGCGCCCTGGGCCAAAGGCAGGCGCCAAACCGCTGCGCCACCCAGGGATCCCAAATGAGGGTAATTGTATACAGTAGTGGTTGGAAATCTGAAATACTGTGTTGCTTGTCTGAAAAAGACCAAGGGTGTGTATTAGTATTTGTTGATAACATTAAAAGGATGTATTTATGTATTTATGTATTTATGTATTTATTTATTTATTTATTTATTTATTTATGAGAAGGAGAGAGAATGAGTAGGAGAGGAACAGAGGGGAAGAGACAAGTGGACTCTGTGCTGAATGCAGAGCCTGAGGTCAGGTTTAATCCCAGGACCCTGAGATTATGACCTGAGCTGAAATCAAGGGTCAGATGCCTAACGGACTGAGCCACCCAGGCACCCCAATAACACTAAATAACTTTAACCCTATGCATATATGTACCAGGTACTCTTCTAAATGTTTCACATTTATTAACTCATTTACTCTCATAACAAGTCTATAGGGGTGGGTACTATAATTAGTCCCATCTTACAGATAGGGAAATGGAGGCCCAGAGAGCTGAAGTAACTCACCCAACGTCACACAGCTAGTAGGTGCTATTGCTGAGACTTGATTTGAAACAATGTGGCTCAGAATCCCTGTTTATATGCCTCTGGTTGGTAGCTATTTTTATATCAGAGAGACAGAGAGGGACAAGACTCAAAAGGTTCAGAAGGCGAAGAGGAGCTTACAGAATTGAACTTAGAGCCTGATCTCTGACCTGTGGCATCATCTACTGCTTTATTATTATTTTTTTTAAGATTTTATGTATTTACTCATGAGAGACACACAGAAAGAGGCAGAGGCAGAGGGAGAAGCAGGCTCCCTGCTAGGAGCCCGATGCGGGATTCGACCCCAGGACCCGGGATCAGGATCTGAGCCAAAGGCAGATACACAATCACTGAGCCCCCCAGGAACCCCTCACCTATTGCTTTAAATACTATCCTACAGTTAGGAATTCAGTCTCTCAGGCTCACGCTGTGGGGCTTCCTCTTCCTCTTCAGCAGCGCCCCATCTATTCAGCCTCCTACTCACGTATGCTGCTTCCCTCTGCCCCTCCTTATGTGGATCTTGCCAGAAGATACTGGTTTTTTATTTGTGCATAGTATCCACCCCAAACTTAGTGGCTTAAAATAACAGCAATTTCATTGACTGGTGGTTCTGAAATCTGGATTGAGCCCAGCTGGGCAGTTCCTCTGCTGTTCTTGCCTGGGGTCACTCCTACGTCTGCACTTCCTTGGTAGGGCAGGTGGGGCTGAATCCCACTGGGATACTGAAATGGCTGGGTCTTCTTTCTCACTCTGTCTAAGGTCCTCTTTCCTCACACATGGTCTCTCTGTTTTGAGAAGGGAAGGCACCACACTCTGCACATGTGGTTTCTACAGCAAAGTAGCCAGATTTTATCACAGTGACTCAGGGCTTCCAAAGACATAAAAGTGAGAGCTACCTGGCCTTCTTAAAACTGTTGCTTATTGGGGTGCCTGGGGGGCAGTAATCAAGTAATCAAGATTACTTGAGACACAGGACAAATACTGTCTGATTCCACTTACATGAGGCACCTAGGGTAATCAAATTCATAAAGACAAAACGTAGAATGGTGATCACCAGGGCTGGGGCGGCAGGTGGTGATTACTGTTTAATAGATACAGAGTTTCAGGTTGGAAGATGAAAAAGTTGTAAAGGTGGATGGTGGGGGTGGTTGCACAATATGAAGATATTTAACACCACTGAATCTTACACTTTAAAAATGGCTAAAATGGGGGACTAAATTGGAAGGCTGTGATTTCAAATGAGAAAGAGAAAAGAGGTTTCATTCCTATTTACCTAATAGATTTCGGAGGCTGATCACAAAAGAAATGTTTCTTCTCTCTCTGAAAAGACTTTCAGAGTTTCAGCTATATCAGAATTGCTTATGTTGTATTTTAAAGCAAGTATCCAGAGAGTCTAACTGGAAACATAGAGTCTTCAGGACAAGCTGATGAAGTGTGAGAATGAGGTTAGTTGGATGCAAGGACATAAAGAGAGAAAAGATGGTTTTGTAGACGCTCAGCTGTATCCCAGCGGAGAAAGGTCACTAATATTCTGTAATGTTATTGCACTCGGTCAACGAAGGGGAAAATTCTTGTAAGACTTTTAATTAAGGTGAGGATGGCAAACAGCATATCAACACCTTCCTGGAGAAGCATTCGTCACCTGGAGAATCATTTCCATGCCCGTATACTAAATGTAGCCTGGAACAAGTGTTAACAGGAAAATGAAATTTAGGGGCGCCTGGGTGGCTCAGTCCATTAAGCATCTGCCTTCAGCTCAGGTCATGATCCCGGGGTCCTGGGATGGAGTCCTATGTCGGGCTCTCTGCTCAGTGGGGAGCCTGCTTCTCACTCTCTTGTTCCCCCTGCCTGTGCTCTCTCTCTGCCAAATAAATAAATAAAATATTAAAAAAAAGAAAAATGAAATGTGAAAATGATCTGTTCAGACTCTCATAGAATGAAACACTGCAGGAGTTAATTTCCAATAGCCTGCGGGGGCCGAACAGAGAGGGAAAGAGTGGCTGGTAGTCAAGGGAGTTTCTGCCTTTAAAGAGTTTGGAAGCAGCAGCACTAAAATGCTGAAGGCAGAGCTGTACAAGTTCTTTCCAGATCTTGGTATCTGGTCCTCTCCCCTCTCCTGAAGGGCTCTGTGGACTCCTTTGTCATCTACACAGCAGGCTGTGTCGCTCTGCAAACCTTATGCTAGAACCTTAGGATTTATTTATGTTTATTTATTTATTTTTAAAGATTTTATTTATTTATTCATTAGAGACACACACACACACACACAGACAGAGAGACAGAGAGAGAGACAGAGACAGGCAGAGGGAGAAGCAGGCTCCATGCAGGGAGCCCAACGTGGGACTCGATCCCTGAACTCCAGGATCACACCCTGAGATGAAAGCAGAGCTTAACCGCTGAGCCATCCAGGCATCCTAGCCCTTAGGATTTAAAAACAAATGAGGCTTGGGGGGCCTGACTGGCTCAGTCAGATGAACATGAGATCTTGATCTCAGGGCGGTAAGTTCCGAGTCCTACGTGGGGTGAAAAGATTACTAAAAATGATAAATAAGCTTTAGTAAATAAATAAATACAGAGTTCCATCTTGAATCTGATTCTTCAGGTGTCCAGTCCAACAGCTGCAAGGAAGGGGGCAGGATGGGGATGGCTGGGGTTAAGACTTACCTAATCGTCTGGGTGCAGTGCTAGGAGGGGTGTAACAGGTGTGTGGAGCCATCGGAGCTGAGGGGAGGCTGTAGCTAGAATGTTCACAAAGAGAGGCACATTTGATCTAATTCTCGGGGGATAAAAGGACAGTGGTAAGTGTGGTAAAGGATGGGTCAGCCAGGGAGCAGATCGGGAGGATTGGTGTTTCAGAGCAAAGGGACGTGCCTACAGAGCCAGAGAGGTTGAAAGAACAGGCATGTTTGGAATGTGGCTGTTGTTTTTCACCATTAAAAAGAAGTTTCTAGCTTCCTTTTGCTATGTTCCTTGTATGTTTCTCATGGCCTTCACCTCCAGCCTGGATCTTACAGCACTCAGCTTCTAATCCCCACCAAAAAAGTCCTTGTGAGTGTAACCTGAAAGAAGATTCTAATTTAGTCAATCATGGGAGGCTAAGGAAGAGATGGCCAGAGTTACCAATGACATGGTGTGCTGAGCACTTATGAGGTGTGTGGCTAAGCCCCTTATAGCATTTTCATAGCTAACTCTCATAACAGTTGCATGGGCTAGGTACTATCATTCATTCATTCATTCGTTCATTTGATCCCCAAAGTGGGGCTCAAAGTTACAACCCTGAGATCAAGAGTCATATGCTCTATTAACTGAGCCAGCTGGGTGCCGCTAATCCATTTTTAAATGAAGTTGCAGCACAGACAGGCTGGACATCTTGTCTGAAGTTAGACTGCCAGTGAGCTATGGACTGTGGTTGTGACCCAGGCAATCTGACTGAAGGGCCTCCACTCTTAGCCAATGTGCTATCCTGCCTCAAGACTGAGCACTACCACCACCAGGATGACAAACAAAAAGGCATCAGATGAGCCTCTCCCTCATCCCGGGGCTTTCCCTCCTCCTACGGAAAGGACAGAGCAACAGTGAGGGTGTCACCTACTGAGGGAGTAGGTGACATGGAGGTATGTACCAGATTGGCCTTCACGGGAGGACATGCTGCCCAGCCCTGAGGGTTATCCATAGCCAGCCCTCTCCATGCCTAGGCTGCTGAGCCGCCTTGCCCGAGGTCATGCCACTTCCCAGGATGCACCATATCCGATGACTAATTCGGGAGGCTCTGTAAAGGTCTGGCCATCTGGGGGCAATTATTCGGGAAGGGCCATGGCTGTAGCGCCTCCATGAGAGGCGGGCTGAGCCTGTAGCTGGGTTCGCATCGCAGCTCAACTTTTCCCTCTGTCCCATCCTGCTTCCTGCCCCTCCCTCCAAAGGTGTTGACCTCATGGACATTTTTTAATGAACATCTTGCCACTCTGTCTCAGAGCCTGCTTCCCTGGGAACCCGATCCATGACAACATCAATTCCATTGACCAGAGAGGTCTGTGGCCACTCACTTTGTTTTGTAGCCAGTGTAACTTCCATTCACATTACAGATCTTCCTCAACTCATGATGGGGTTACATCTGGATAAACCCACAATAAGTTGAAAAAGCCTTAAAGTCAAAAATGTGTTTAGTGCACCTAACCTACCGAACATCATAGCTTAGCCTAGCCCAGCTTAAACGTGCTCAGAACACTCACATTGCCCTACAGTTGGGCCACGCCATCTCACACAAAGCCTATTTTATAATAAAGTGTTGGTATCTCATGGAATGTATTGAATACTGTGCTGGAAGTGAAAAACAGAATGGTTGTCTGGGTGCAGAATGGTTGTGAGTGTATTGGTTGCTGACCCTTGTGATCGCTGGGCTGACCAGGAGCTACGGCTCCCTGTCACTGCCTGGCATCGTGAAAGAGTCTCTCACCACATATGGCCAGACTAGGAAAAGGTCCAAATTCAAAATTTGAAGTATAGTGTCTACCGAATGCATTTTACATTCTCATCCTTGAAAGTTGAACAATTAAGTCAAACCATCGGAAGTTGGGGACTGCCTGTAGTTTCAAAACCATCTGTCTTATTCGAAGAAACTTCGATTTTTTTCTGTTTCCTGATAAATACCCAGGAACAAAAATTTATAAAATTCTCAAAGGTCAGCCGCACAAGGACTCAATGCCCCCCTTTTTGTATCCATAGACTTACTTTTTTAATTTAAAAAAATTTTAAAAGATTTTATTTTTAAGTAATCCCTACACCCAGCTTGGGGCTTGAACTCTTAACCCTGAGATCAAGAGTCGCATGCTCTACTGACTGAGCCAGCCAGGCACCCTACAGTGGGCTTTATTTAGAGCAGTTTTAGGTTCAAAACAATATTGAGCAGAAGGTGGGGAGGCACCTATAAACCCCTGCCCACCCTGGCCTCTGGGTACAGCGTCCTCAGACATCCATGTCCATTTCCTTAGATTTTGGCAATAGGTATAGGTTATGGAAGTAGGACGTTGTTAAAACCAAAACTTTCATAAAATAGTTTGTGATTTTTTAATTGTTATTTTTAATATTTGAATGGTTGGCAGACTTGATAGGCTCCTGCTGTACAGTAGGCTCTCTAGACTTTCTGAGTCCCGGTGTCCCCACGGCCACAATTGGACTAACAATCTTTGGGAGGAATGAATTAGATAACATGTTCAAACTCCAAGCAAGGGGCCTGGCACTTAATATTCAGAAAATGGGCATTTTAATGTAAAGTTGGCACTGCACAAGCCATAGCATGTATGTGTTTTCCATGGCTCCTATAACACATCACCACAAACTTGGTGGCTTAACACAGTAGAAATACATTCTCTCATGTTCCTGGACCGGATGCATGCTGGAAGTCTGGAATCATTGAGTGGGCAGGACTCTTCCACCCCCCCACCCCCAACCCCCACTCCCTACCCCTGCCCCCCGCCCCCGGCCCCCAGCCCCTCTTCCAGCTTTTGGTGGTTGCTGGCACTCCTTGGTTGTGGCCACATCTGCTTGCATGCTCACGTTGCCTTCAGGTCTGCCTCCCTTTTATAAGGATACAAGTGATGGCACTTAAGGCCCGCTCTGATAACCCAGGATAATTTCCCCAACTCAAGATCTTTAATTTAATCTCTGCAAAGACCCTGTTTCCATATAAAAGAACACTTCCAGGTTCTAGTGATTAGGATCTGAAATTTTTTGGGGGTGGGGTGGGGCTATTTTCCAGCTTACCACACAGAGTGACACATTTCCTATTCTGTCTTTATAAGGCATGATCTTAAGCATTTCACCTTTGATCACGAAAATAATCCTTTGTTCCTTCCAGTTTGTCATTCAAAACCATTTTCTTTCTTTCTTTCTTTCTTTCTTTCTTTCTTTCTTTCTTTCTTTCTTTCTTTCTTTCTCTTCTTTCTTTCTTTCTCTTCTTTCTTTCTTTTTTATTTTCTAAGCAATTTTTTAAAAAAGATTTTATTTATTTATTCATGAGAGACAGAGAGAGAGAGAGAGAGGCAGAAACACAGGCAGAGGGAGAAGCAGGCTTCATGCAGGGAACCGTGGGACTCAATCCCGGGTCTCCAGGATCACGCCTGGGCTGAAGGTGGCGCTAAACCGCTGAGCCACCCGGGCTGCCCTGTCTTCTTCCTTTAAAAAGATTTATTTATTTATTTATTTATTTATTTATTTATTTATTTATTTATTTATTTATTTATTTATTTATTTATTTTATTGAGAGAGAGAGAGAGAGAGAGCGAGCGAGCGAGCGCATGAGCTAGGGGAGAGGCAGATGCAGACTCCCTGGACCCTGGGACATGACCTGAGGCAAGGCAGATGCTTAAATGACTAAACCACCCAGGTGCCCCGTGCCCGCCTTTAAAAGGGTTTTTATTTGAGAGGAGCAGGTTGGAGGGGCAGAGGGATAGGGAGCAGCAGGCTCCCCGCTGGGCTGGGAGACTGACATGGGGCTCGATCCTAGGACCCTGGGACCAGGACCTGTGCTGAGGGCACCCTTAACCAAATGAGCCACCAAGGCACCTGTATCTGCTTCATTTCAAGAATCCTCCTTCCGCTCCCAGAGGGTCAGTGGCTCCCAAAGTGGGGTAGTTTCATTAAGGTTTCAGCACTGGATATTGTTGCTATTTTGGAGGCAACTTTCCGAAGTTTTAATGAATTTGAGGATGCAGCACCGTTTCTCAAACTTACACATTCCAGGCACCTGTGATTCAGCCAGGTCTTGTGAAGTTTGGGAATCGGGAATCTTATCAGCCACGATTTGGAAACTTCGAGCACCAAACTCGTGGAAACAGGGAATTCCCCTTCCCGCCTGTTGGGTATGTCACGGTTACATGACTAAGGTTCTATTAAAAGGGTTGGGGGGGGGGGTAGGCTGGAAAGAGCAACTCTGAAAAATGAACACTCGTATCTGTACAGTATTCGCTGGGAGAGAGAGTTCCCTTGCGGGACAACTTCCAATTCCGAAAGAACCGGAGGATGACGACCGCCTGGATTTGGCAGTCCTGCTGCTGTCACTAGCTGGGGACCTCGTGGGTCTGACTGATCGAGCCCCGGCCGCGCCCTCAGCGGAGCCAAGGCTTCGGGGGGGGGGGGGGGGGGAGCAGCTCCAGCGAGGGGCGGGGCGGCGGCGGCTGGGCTGCTCCGGCCGGGGAGCGAGGGTCCATGGAAGGTTCGCGGGCTTGGGGGAGGGGGCGGGGGGCGGGGGGCGGGGGAGGGGCTTGCTCAGCGCCACTCCCGCGAGCAGCAGCCACTCCGGAGTGGGGCGGCCGAGGGGCGTGGGGCAACCTGGCGGTATTTATTCCGGCTGGAGCGCGGGGGGCCGGGCCGCTCCGAGCTGCCGAGGAGCTGTCCCGAGTCCGAGAGCCGGCTGGCTCCCCGGGAAGGGCTAAGAACCCAGCGCGCCGGCTTGGCCAGGTGGGGGCGGCCGTGGTGCGCTGGCCGGACGCGCGGAACGTTTTCGGGAGTTCCTGGAAGTGGCTTTGGGGGTGATGCGGCTCAGGGTCTGGCTCCCGCGGCAGCGATGAGGGCGCAGTTGAAGGCGCAGTGTCCAGCTCAGGCCGGGGGTGCCGGGGCGCAGTCGGGCTCCGCCGGCGGCCACGGGGGCGCAGTGTCCAGCTCGGCCGAGGAGCGGCGGGGGCGCAGTGTCAGGCTCGGCCCGCACAGGAGGGCGGGGAGCAGGCTCCCCCGGGGGTGAGGGCGGCTCGTCGTCGGGCTCGGCCGCGAGGTGCTGGCGGCCGCACGGGGCCGCGGCGGGGGGCGCTGGACGCCGGGTCCCGGGCTGCGGCGGAGCGCGCGGCGGGAGGAGCCCAGCGCGGCCGCCGCCTCCTCCGGCCGCAGGCTCCTCCTCTGCCCCCGCCTCCTCCGCGTCGTCCGCCCGCCCAATCGGCAGCCCTCGGCCCAGCAGAGCCGGGCCGCTTGTCTGGCCCGCGGAGGCTGAGCGCGACCGGAGCGAGGGGAAGCCGCGGCGCCCGCCGACCGGGAAAGCGCGACTCCGGGGCCGCGATCCGCCCCGCCCCGCGCCGCCGCCGCCGCCGCCGCCGCCGTCGCGGGGCCGAGGCTCCCTTGCTCCGGAGGGGAAGGAGCGGAGAGCGCGGCGCGGCTGCCCCGGGAGCGAGCGCGCCGAGGCCCCGGCCCCCGAGGCTGGCGGCCGGAGGCGGGGGCGGAGGCGGGGGAAGTGCGCGTCATTCCCGGCGGAGAGCGCCTGCCTCACCTCCAGGCACGGGCTGCGGCTGCCAGTTGCAGGCGAGCGGCGGCGGCGGCGGCGGCGGCGGCGGCGGCGGCGGCGGCGGCGGCTCCGGGGCTCCCCGGCCATGGAGAGAGGATCCGGACCCGGGGACGCCAGGAGCTCGGCTCCGTCTCGTTGGACCGCGGTGTAGGCACCTGGAGTAGCCGACGCTAAGCGGGGAGGGGAAGGTAAGCGGAGGGGTTCCCCGCGCCCCGCCTCCCCAGCTGCCCGCGGGGGCCCCGCGCCCCGTCCGGCTCCCGGCGGCCTGGCATCGAGGCATTTCTGCTGAAAGGGCAAACCTCCTCCCGCCGCCGAAGCGCCCCGCCGCCCCCCCCCCCGCGCTCCGCCTCCCCGGGCCCCTCTCCCCTCGGATCGGGCGTAACCGGACTCCCCCCGGGCCAACCCCTCCGTAAGAGACGGTCTGGGGGGCCACGGCTTGACCTCTTTCTCTCCGTCTCTCTTTTCATTACGTTCCCGGACGGGGAGGGAAACAATGGACCTTTGAAAGTCGGTGTGAACAGCCTCAAACTTTCCGGAGAGGGTTGGGGTGGGGGACAAACCCCACAGGAAGCCGGCCGCGCTGGAAGGTTGGTGCAACGTCCACCGCGGAGCCTCGGCGGCAGTGCGCGCGGGCGCGCCGGGGTGACCTTTGTCTCTTTCCTATTCCCTCCGGGTTGGCGAACCCCTCACCCCTTGCCCGGCTTTGTGTTAGTAGAAGTCGAGCGCGGGCGGGGCGGGGGGGGGGCGGTTAAGATCGCTTGCAGCTCTCTTTACAGCTGGGGATGGCCTTACCCCTGGACCCCACTCCCAGCTTTACTCTGCAGGGTTGGGAGGTCCTGGCAAAGTCGGGGGTCCCGCTCCCTGAGGATCCCGGAGCTGAGTAGTTGATGCCCGGTGCGACATCCTTTGCAATAAAACCAAGGTCCTCATGTCCCTGGATGCTCTCTGCTGACCGTCGTCGCCAGACCTCGCTGTGGAGCAGAAACCACTCACTTAAATTCTCTGCATAAGGTTAGGAAAACAGCCTGTGATCTCCTTTCATCAGCCGTCGGGGTTGGAAGGGAGTGCTTAATAAGGTTAACTTTCATCCACTCGCTGGCTTGTGTCCACTCTCCTTGATGCACTGTGACAGTGTGAGGCGTTGTTGCATAATTGCATGTGTGCAGCGCGTGCAGATGTTTTTGGGAGCCCTTTACCAGGACAAAATGAGGATCTCGAGGAAGTGGGGGGACGCAGAGATTTCACCTGAGCCGAGGGAGGCCTCAGACCTCGGGGCAGCCAGACGGAACTACCTGTTGGAAGTGGCTCTGTGTTAGAAATGCATTTGAAATATTTAGCCTTCTGGGTCTTTGGTGGGCAAAAATGGAGCTATTGATCTTTGACCTTTGAAGGAAGCTTGCTATTTTCAAAATTGGTCTGGGCTTCACGCTCTGGTTGTGTGCCTTTGATTAGCTATTCAAAGGGCTCCTTTAGGTTTGCATTTCTATGCAAAGCAGAAGAAAATGAACCAGGTACTTCTGCCTACTAGACACTGGGTCGGACCTTATGGGGTCGTATCCTTAACGTTACTCCCCTGGTTTCTGTGTTCCTGGACTATAGGCTCAGAGTGTGCCGGGGGTGGAACTGGAAGTCTGCTTCTGGCTTTCAGTTCATTCCACCTGATGCTGTTTTATCTGATGAGTGTGTGTTTAAGCTCAGAAAATTAAGAAGTGAAGGTTAGAAGTGAATTTTGAGTCATCACCTACCTGTTCTGCTTCAACAGTCTGTGAACGAAGCTGAGGAGTGTGCAGACAGAGGAGTGTCTGGACAGGGGGGTCGAGAATCTGTGAACTCTAACCCTGTGCTTGTTTAGCTTTTCTTTGTCACAGGGAATTGTTTGAGTAAAGTCTCCTTTGTTGGTGAAAATCTGTAGATTTTCAGAAGTCTCAGATTTCACAACGGGAAGCTGGAATGGGACAACACCTCATTCGTGTTCTAATGAACCTCCTCTAGCCTGTTCCCAGGCTACCTTGGGAATGGAGAGAAGACAGACTAAGGAATTAAAGTCGTGGGCCATTTCCGAAGTTGAAAGGTTGCTGCTTACCAGCTCTGCACGCCTGGGCCCCATTCTGAATTTGAGAATGATAGGATGAACCACAGCAGTGCAGAAAGAGAACATTGAAATGATTATTATTAAATACTTAGTTTTGGATTCCCATGGAGTACTGGCTGTCAAAGTGTACTCTGTAAAGTGTCATAAACTAGGAGTCTTGCATCATCCACCCACCCACCCACCCTGCATTCGACTAACAATTCTTATTCACCTCTTTTGTGTTAGGCACTTAGGAAGCAATTTGAATGCCCACCGTGTGCTGTGGTAGGCAGAGGGAGTTGGATGGAGTGGTTCAGGCTTGGGCAGTCACAGGGAGCCAAGATAATCAGTGGTGGCTTCCATCTTTAAGGAAAGATGAGATGGTCTCTGCTGTTGAAAGGAATGAGCCTAGGCTGGGAGAAAAGGAAACGAACAATTAGAAGGCCCAGTAAGTGTGTAAGTGTTTGGAGCATCATGCATAGAATGCTTTAAGGATCCAAAGGAGGACAAGACTGGGAATGCGGGGGTGGGGGGGGTGGGGGGTGAGGAAGTAATTTAGTGAAAAATAAAGTTTTCTAAATCAGACATAGTAGAGACTGAACACTGGTGTTTGGTATTGGCAGTACCTTTTTTTTTTTTTTTAAGATTTTATTTATTTATTCATGAGAGACACAGAGAGAGGCAGAGACACAGGCAGAGGGAAAAGTAGGCTCCTTGCGGGGGGGCCGATGTGGGACTCGATCCCAGGACTCCAGGATCACGCCCTGAGCCAAAGGCAGACACTCAACCACTGAGCCACCCAGGCATCCCATTGGCGGTACCATTTTGAAATGTAAAGATTGGAGTACTTGAAGTCAGAAGGGAGTTTAAAACGAGGCTCTGACATTTGCTAACCGTTTGCTGCTGGCCAAATCTCTCAATTCTTTACACGCTGTTTGTTCATCTGTAAAATGAGTCTAAGCATACTTTATTGAATTCTTTGATGACTTAATTTGCCGTGTATATAATAAAGTGCCACACAAGCTAGTGCTGTTTGGTATCGAAAGGTACTTTGAAAATAGGTTCTTTTTCGAGCTTTTTAGCTCTAAATCATACCTAAGTCCAACTGATCTCAGGGACAGATTTCTGTTTTGCTGACCCTTTCCAGGGTGTTCTGAATCTCAGCTTGAGGGCAGTTTTTCAGACGTTAGGCTGGTTATTGTCATATGGCATTCCTCAACTTGTCCAGACATCTTCCCATCCCCAGCCACAGGAAATCTTTTCATTGCATTTGGGTTGTGAGCACTAATTAGAAGGATGGGCTGGCTCGTATAGTACCTCAATTGAGAGGGGCTTGTCTGGGTCTGTACTATAACTGCCATGGTCTTTCCCCTCCCTCCCAAGTCAAGCTAGCCCTTCTGCTTTCCCCTGTCCTAACAAGATGAATATGGAAAAGTGAAAAGGAAGGAAAAGCCATGCATCTGTGTTTTTTGAGACCATGAAAATGGCCTTTACTGGTTTTCTCCATCTGTAAAGAGGTGTAGTTTTCAGTGACGCCCCCAGCAAGAACAGTTGTTGCCTGGCTGAAACTTGAATCTATGAGCATTATTTGCTTGAATACACTTGCCTTCCTCCTGACTTAAAATGGACTTAAGCTCATCTGACATTTTAATAAATTGCCTTTTGATAGGAATCCATACTCACATATTTAAAGCTAGCGTGTTCAGTGTGACTGGGGGGGAGGGGGATGATACGAATGTAAATCAATTTTTAGGACACGTTGAATCCTAGCATGTAAATTTGAAAGGGCTTTAAAAATAATATTAAGATGAGGAAGTTGAGACCCAGAGAGGCTAACTAATTAGGTAAGGTCATATAGTAAATTAATGGCTGAGCAGGGACAAGAACCCCTTTGTCCCTATTTCCAGTCAGAGTCCCCCCCCCCCCCACTCTAACGTACCCTAATTTGTTCCTGTTTGGTTTTGTTAGCAATTTCGTTTAGTGTTTTAATGGTGAAATAATTTGCATTTGGGCTTAGGAAACCCATTGCACCCAACTTTAAAGCAGACACTCTATCTTTTCTCTTTGGGAGGATTTATACATGATATGATGCACACAGGGGGGTGCTGTGACATGTAACACATTTCTGGCAAATAGGGAACTAAGTATAAAAATAATGTTCCCTTTACTTGCATTTTCTGTAAATTGCACACAAATTTAAAATACCATAGAAGTGCACATTGTTTTTTAAAAGAGAAGCAAGTTCCTGGAAACATTATTCAGATTTGTGTCGTGAATCATAGGATAAAAGTATATTAGAAATATGTTGGTTGGCATGGACTTTTGTTTTCTTGTGCTTGCTTTGGGAAGCCATTAATGTTGGTTGTCAGGAACTATGTTCAGCAAATATTTTATTGCATTCCTAAGATGTGCAGGTCTCTGCGCTGGTTGCTGTGAGCAGAACAAAGATGAAAGAAGCATAGGGTCTTTATTAAAATGTCTCTTTAAAAAATATGGCATGGACTGGGATGCTGTGTATGACTTAACACACACAATTGCTATCTCCCATCAAATCAGCCCTTTGACCGATTAGGTAAATCTGCCTTGAAATTATTATTATTTGCCTAACC
Source organism: Canis lupus baileyi (assembly GCF_048164855.1). Taxonomy (NCBI): domain Eukaryota; kingdom Metazoa; phylum Chordata; class Mammalia; order Carnivora; family Canidae; genus Canis; species Canis lupus. The sequence continues at coordinate 86,931,303 of NC_132838.1, forward strand.
TTGTGGCCAGATTTGTAACATGACATTTATTCTCATTACGTGGTAACAAGTGGTAAACCTTTTATATTTATTTTATCAGGGCTGCATCTTCCTGGGGGACAGTAAGAAAAAATTGACAGCATTTGGACACTTTAATAATATTATGAAAAGTTTGCCTCAGAGAGCTTGTAGCAGTCCTGGCTTAAATACAGTATTTAGAATAGTGTGAACACTGCATAGACGTGTGATTAGAACATTATTGCCTGAAAGGATTGCAATTTAAGACAATCCATGCTGAGCTACGGAGAGAGGAATTGCCCTCATTGACTCTGAGTTTGATATAAGTATCTTAAAACATAAATATCCACCACAAGCCAGATGTCTTGGTCATATCTAATTATGAAGTCTCTCTGAAGAGTGAAATTGTTATTGATTTGGGAGCTCTTGCCTAATCACCGGCTTGTACTTGGGTACTGCCAACCTTCTGTTCTTCTAATGGTCCTCACTGACAGCCCACTTCCCTGAAGAATGAATCGTTTTTTTTTTTTCCTACATACGATGAGGTTGGAAAATTAATTATTAACATTTCAGGGAGTGGAAAGATGAAGTTTAGCCCGAGGACAAATGCCTGATTCCTGTTTCAGAAGGAATGAGAAAAATGAGTCATTGTTTTTATTGTGGCTTAAAAAAAAAAAAAAAAAAAATATATATATATATATATATATATATTGTTTTTTTAACGACCACCAGTGCCACCTCTCTCAAATCCTCTTCGCATGAGGATTTTAGGAATTCCATTTCCTTCACACAAAACCTGTGGCCTTAATTGTTCAGTGAGTACTTGACGACAGCCGTTCCCCTGTTCCCCTGCCACCCGAGGACATGCTCAGATAGAAACCAAGTGCTGGGAACGTGGAGAAGCTAGCAATTTGGTAGCAAGTGGGCTGCGTACAGAGGTGGAGCTGAGGAGGCCAAAAGGAAGATGGATCGTCTTTTCAGCACGGGCAGTGATGTCTTTTGATTAACACTGAGAGCTGCTTTCCCAAGTGCTTGAGCTCACTTCGCTGCCTGTCCTGTCCATGTGGTCACGCTTCATGATGTAGGGTCAGCTCGGGGCTGGCTGGTCCGGCTGCCCAGCTGCGCGTGGGCTGAGCTGGGCTCTCTCTCTCTCTCTCTCTCTCTCTTTTTTTTTTTTTTTTAAGATTTTTATTTGTTTGAGAGATACACAGAGAGAGAGGCAGAGACACAGGCAGAGGGAGAAGCAGGCTCCATGCAGGGAGCCCGACACGGGACTCGATCCCGGCCGGGTCTCCAGGATCACGCCCTGGGCTGAAGGCAGCGCTAAACCGCTGAGCCACCCGGGATCCCCTGAGCCACCTGGGATCCCCTGAGCCACCCGGGATCTAAAGGATTGCTTCCCGTTAGTGCTCTCTGTTTGTGCTTAAGGCCCTGGAGCTCCTCCTGCGCCCCCCCGCCCCGCCTGCCCCGTTTGCCTGGTCCCCCCGCTGCTGGCCGGGTCTGTCCCTGCTCAGCTGGGCCAAGTCTAAGGCCCCTCCAGGGCTTGGTCGGTGCTCCTTTACAGGTGCTCCCTGCTGACTCCCTGGCACCATGGAGTTTTGATGAGCATCCAGCCTGGGGGAGGTGGAACGTGGTCCCTTCTGGAGGCTTCCCACGCCGCAGGACGTCAAGCACTGTCACTGTTTTTATTTTTGGCCAGGAACTCATCCGCAGGTGACACCGGGCCTGCCAGCCTTCCGGAGACTACGCTACAAGAGCCTTCTGTCCGTTTCCTCCCGTATTGGTCACGGGTAGACCGTGTGTTGTCATCGTCGTGGCAGAGTCCCGTGGTGGATTTTAGTTTACATGTGCGAAGGAAGCCGTTAGTGGTGGTCTGGTGGCACGTGTGTGGCTAAGTCGGTTTGCCAGGCCTTTAAAAAATTTAACTCTAGTCTGTTGGTAGAGATCTAATAAACTCAGGTGATCACTTCTTTGCTCCCCCCCACCCCCGTGTCTTTGCCCCAACATGCATTGTACTTTGCACCTATCTCTTTATTTGGATCATCTCCTGACCCCCCAACACTGAGCTCTGAGCTCCTCGAAGGTCGAGATTGATTTGTTTGTGTGCTGCTGGGTCCCCGTCATCTAGCAGAGTCTTTGTCTGATAAGAGACGTTCAAGCTGAGTGTGTTCCCTGTCGGGCAAGCCTTTACTCTCAGTGGTAAAAATTGTGTTAAAAATAGGCTGCACGTTAAAAAAAAAAAAAAAAAAAAAAAAAAGGCTGCGCGTTGTAGGTAAAAGAAATAGTACATTTGGATTCCAGTCCTGGCCCTGCCATTAATAGAAACTTTGCTTTGATGCTGGATTGAGTGGCCCCCGATCACTTCAATCTGGGCATCTCATTATTCATCTGGAGTATTGCCTAGTTCGACAGGCGTGTCCAGACATACTCGCTGTAGGCTTTCTCCTGTCCTCGCGTTTTGATGTCTGTATCTCAAGAGATCGCGGACTTCTGGTGCATCTGTGCTTCCTTCTCAAACAGCTCTCCGTTGCCTTTTCTTTTCTTTTTCCTTTTTTTTTTCCCCCCCTACTTCCAACATTTTAACTGCCATAACTTTCTTGGCTCTTTCTTCTGGAGAAGTAGTTTTCAAGCTTGGCCCCTGGCGCTCGGCAGAGAATGCAGCCCACAGGCAGCTCTGCCCTTTGCTGTAACCTTAATTAAATCAGCCTCCCTCAGGTCAGACGTTGGCTTTGGTTCTTTCTTCCGAAGGCCAGCTGCAAGGCTGATGACACGCCTGCATCTGCCATTGTGTGCCTCGCTGGCAGCCATCCGTCACTGTCAGCAGGTTGGGAGCCTCTGTGCCGCGTCCTCCCAGCCTGTGGGGAGCCAGGGCGAAGGGGGTGGTCTGAGGAGCTCTGGGAAGGAGGGGAGAAGAGAGGGTGGCTTCTCAATAGGAAGCCGTAGGAGCAAAAGCAATCTGAGGAATAAGAATCAGGAAAAGGATATAGGGGTGAAGAGCAGAGGACAACGGGCAGGTAAGATGACTCCCTTCTTTCTCCACTTTTCCAAGTTTTATTTATCCTTCTAGGTCTTTCCTCCCACCCAGGGGCCTACCGACTGTGCTTTTTTTTAAAAAAATTTTTTTTTTTGACCGGGTAAGGAGTGTTAGATACTCTGCTTGTCAGCCTTGCTCCCCTGTTGGTCTGTGTGGGTCTGTGTTTTCTTTTTTCTTTTGCTTCTCTTTTGTTGCCCATGGTAATGTTCTTCGGCCTTTGAGCCCTGTCAGCCATCTTGGCTTTGGGGTCAAGCAGGGCTTTTCATGGAGATGCTTTTCATGGAGATGCTTAACAGATCTGAAAAAGGATTAATGAGTACGTTTGGTGTCAAGAAAATCAGACATCTGCCTCCTGTACCTTGCATGAATGAGAGGACTGTAAGAATGAAGTAAAAATATTTCTCAAAGGTCGCCTATATGACTCTGAGACGGGAAAGTGTTCGCTTGGTTTCCTTGGGGCAGGAGATATTATGAATAAAGCCTCTTTGTTCCGAGGGATCCATATTTAACAGGAGATTCCAATATAATTTTCGAGGATGCATCCACTTCAGCGAAATTGTAGCCGATTTGCTCATCTGAATTCCTTCACTACAGACACATATACTCAGTGTTTATTGTTTCATCATTTTCATCATAATCCAACTTGGATTTTTAGTTAAATTTTGTTTTCCAGGGATTTATTCTTTCCTGACTATAACTTTGTGGCAAAGAGAAGAATGCTTCACAAAAAGTGAATTTCTTTTTTTTTTTTTTTTTTTAAGATTTTATTTATTTATTCATGAGAGACACATAGAGAGAGAGGCAGAGACAGAGGCAGTGGAAGAAGCAGGCTCCATGCAGGGAGCCCGACGTGGGACTCGATCCCTGGTCTCCAGGATCACGCCCTGGGCCGAAGGCAGGTGCTAAACTGCTGAGCCACCCAGGCTGCCCGAAAAGTGAATTTCTAAGCAGGAAAACAAAAATGTCTTCTGGCTTTAAATGATACTTATTCTGACTCAAATATTACTGACAAAAAAATCAGTTTTAGTCAATTTAGCCTTTTTTGGAGATTATAGGATTGACAAATTCCTTATAATTTCTCTGTATTATATCAATAGAGTTCATATGTATGGTGGGAGGAGGTAATGTGAACAATACATGGTGCTAGACCGGGAGTCTAGGTGTATTGGTGTTTATATGTAATAGAAGCTCCATTTGGGGGAGTATCATTCATCATATGTGTCTAAATTGACCAAGTGGAAGGAGAAGGTAGGGGAATAAAAATGAAGATTTCTCAGCCCCTTATCTAACTTTCCTTGCATAAGGAGAGGTTTATAATGAAGGATTGGTACTTCCCCTCTTCCTCTAAACATTGGCTTGGCCACCATCAGCTTAGTAAAAGTGAGCCAGAACTAATACAAATAACTAACTGTGCCAAGTGTCTTATGTCTTGGAAATGTGTCAGACAGTTGCAGGTTATAGTGACTCAAATTGTTTTAGAGATTTGAAAGAAGAAACAGAACACCTACCTATGCAAGGTAATACTGGAAAATATGTCTTGTCTGTATGAAGGCGCTGTTGTGTTTGGAGGTCTCAGGGTACTGGATTCTTTGGGAGTATGTCTACACAAACCAAGTAGATCTTTGAAGGAAACTGCACTTAATTTTTTCCCATCATCTCTTATCTCCCAAGCAGCTCTATGTACAGACCTAGCATTTATATTGAATTCTTTTGCAGGGATTATCATTTAAAAACGAATTTTATCCTGTATGCTCTGGGAATAGGATATGCAATGAAATAGATTCCTTTAAACTATGGATAGAAGGATGTTCCCCCAGGAACTTTTCAACCATTGTTTTTGAAAATCTTTATGATATATATTTAAACACATACTCTTCATGAAAGTATTGATCACATGTAAGTATTTACTTGACATTTTGAAAAACAAAAGGGCGTAAAAGTCAGTTTTGCTAAGTTTATTTCTTACTGAACAACTTTATATGATTAAAATGTTGAGCTCCTTGTTTATCAAGTGTAGACATGGTCTGAATCTACAATAAAAGAAGCACCCTCCTGCCCCGCCCCCCCCAACCTGATTCCTTGGTGTTCTCTTTCTCTTAAAAATGGGAGATTGGAAGTTGGAACCATTAATTGGAAGTCCAAGGCCATTAGGAGCAGTTTAAGATTTTAACTAGGTCATAATTACTAAAAATTATAAACATCAATCATTTGTTTTCAAGGTAATTCATGAATACCTCTTGTTCCTGGCATGTTTGACTTTTTGTTGTGAGTGAGCATACCAGTAGGTGTGTGGTAAAGACCTACCAAGATCTTTTTTTTTTTTTTTTTTTTAAATTTTATTTATTTATGATAGTCACATAGAGAGAGAGAGAGAGAGGCAGAGACACAGGCAGAGGGAGAAGCAGGCTCCATGCACCGGGAGCCCGATGTGGGATTCGATCCCGGGTCTCCAGGATCGCGCCCTGGGCCAAAGGCAGGCGCCAAACCGCTGCGCCACCCAGGGATCCCCCTACCAAGATCTTAATAAGAGGAAGTCTCCTCAGCCAGATTTTGGCCAGTTGTACTGAAACTCTAGCTTCTAGGGCAAGCATCCTCAACCACCATGTGAATAATAAGCACTATTGTAGGCACTTTGTCTTCAGTATTAGCATCTCAGCAGTAGAAAGAATGTGAAGACTCAGTCTTTTTAAAGAGCACTTACTAGTTTTGAATTACTGGTGCTATATTTGTACAAAAATGACTTTCCCTTTGACCACAGCATTGTTTTCAGAGTAAGCTCTATGCCTGGTGTGGGGCTCGGAGTGTGGGACATGAACACATGACCTGCTGATCAAGAGTTGCATGCTCTACTGACTGAGCCAGCCAGGTGCCCCAGATCACAGCATTTATTGGCTGTCAGCATAACAATATGAAGTGGAATGGAACACTTTCCTTTTTCCTATGTGCCTACTGCACTTCCTACTGTTTTGCCAAAAGTGTTACAAAATATTGTGAAAGGTTGAGCTTGTCTGGTTTGCCACTCTTTATCTTTAGAATTCCCGTGTGCTGTTGGTAATAATACCTTTATTCACCCACTAGATTGCATGCTAGGATTGCATTTTGTAAAAATTAATACTTTGGCTTTTTTGCTTGAAGCTGTAAATGTTCTCAGTTTTTCCCAAACCAGGGCAACACATACAGATAGAGTAGAAAAATTTCCCAGAGCCTCAAGGATGTTGAGGGAAGATTAAGTGGGTGATTATAATCTATGTGGGTGCTGCATGTGTGTGTGTGGTCTGTAGAGTTATAGTCTGATGTAAGTTCAACAAGCACCTAGTGAGTACCTACTGTGTTTAGGGTCATATGAGAATACTAAGATGAGTAAGACTAGTTCCTGTTGTCAAGAGGCTTAGAGTCAACTGCAGGGGATGGTTGGACAAGTCCACATGTTAACTGAAACATAAAGGCAAAAGGCAAGATGATCCTTTTGTTAAAATTTTTTTTTTTTTTTTAGTAATCTCTACACTTAACGTGGGGCTTGAACTCATGACTCCCAGATCAGGAGTTACATGCCCTACCAACTGAACCAGCCAGGCCAGGAGCCCCCCAACAAGAGTCTTAAACAGAGTGCAGGGAAGAACAGACGGGGAACTTCATGTTAGAATCCTGAGATGACAGGACTTCATGGATGGGATGGCGGATGGCACAGTGTTTGACAACTTTAAATGAGAATGTCTCACTTTTTTAAAAAGATTTTATTTATTTATTCATGAGAGACACAGAGAGGTAGAGACACAGGCAGAGGGAGAAGCGGGCTCCCTGTGTAGAGTCTGATGTGGGACTCGATCCCAGGACCCCAGGATCATGACTTGAGCCTCAGGCAGATGCTCAGCCACACCTCACTTTTCTTAAAATCATGTTCTCTCTCTCTCTTTTTAAAAAAAATTTTTTTCTCTTTTTAAAAAGATTTTATTCATCCATTTAAGAGAGAGAGAGCACAAGCAGGGGGAGGGGCAGGCAGAGGGAGAGGGAGAGGGAGAGGGAGAAGCAGGCTCCCTGCTGAGCAGGAAGCTCGACAGGGGGCTGGATCCCAGATCCCCGAATCCAGAACCCCCAGATCGTGAGCTGAGCCTGCCTTAGGCAAGCAGTCAACCGACTGAGCCACCCAGGTGCCCCATATCATGCTGTTTTTTTAAAGGCCCAAGAAACTTTTGTCAACTTGATCTTTAATGTCATGGAAATTCCAAAATATTTTTTGCAATTACTTCTTGTAATTGGGTGCTCTTGCCAAATGCACTGACCCCTCCCACCTTGAGTTACTGTTTGAGGTTATGCAGTCTTTTTTTTATCCAACAGAAGAATTGTATTTAAAATAACAGCAAGTTAGGATGCCTGGAAGACTTGGTTGGTTGGGTGTCTGCCTTCAGCTCAGGTCAAGATCTCAGGGTCCTGGGATTGAGCCCTGCGTCCAGGTCCCTGCTCAGTGAGGTTCTGCTTCTTCCTCTCCCTCTACTCCTCCTCTGGCTCATGCTCCTCTCTCTCTCTTTCTTTCTCGCAAATAAAAAATAAAATCCTAAAAAAAAAAAAAAAGACAAGTTTTAAAGGTGTTTTTGTGAGTTTTTTTTTTTTTTTTTTTTAAGAAGTAGGTTTTGAATGCTTCCCACTTTCTCGGTGTTTGCATTTATATCTTGCGAGTTGCTGTAGTTTCATATTCTTAGTGATTTCTTGTAATACCTACCATATTTTTACTACTATATATTATACTATTTGTATACTTACTATTTGCCTAAGTTCCCTGTGAAGGTCTTTAATGGCATGGTATTTATTTATTTACATGCTATCATGATATATGATAAAATCATATCATTAGATTTTACTTTTTTTTTTAATGCTTTTGTTGATTTTTTTTTTCTTTTTTAAATTTATTCAGAGGCAGAGAGAGAGAGGCAGGCAGAGAGGCAGACACACAGGCAGAGGGAGATGCAGGCTCCATGCAGGGAGCCCGATGTAGGACTTGGTCCCGGGTCTCCAGGATCACACCCCAGGCTGCAGGCGGTGCTAAACCGCTGTGCCACCGGGGCTGCCCTGATTTTACTTTTTAATTAATTATTATTAAGCCTTTCGGGGCTACTACTTTTTATCATCCAGTAAATAAATATGAGATAATTCTTCCAAATACCAGAAGTTATGCTTCAAAACCCTTCATGGAGTGCATTTTCAAACTCCACATGAGTGACTTAGTTTTCCCATATTTTAGATTATCTGTCTGTATTGAGGGATTTAGCTCAGGCTGTGATAGCTCATCAAATACATCATAAAATGCTAATGTGTTCCTTCTGTATAGTACTGTGTTCTTTACACTACAAAGGCAGTCCTCTTATAAACGACATGTAATATGAACAAATGATTAGTGTATTGAGTGAACACATTGGTCTGTCATAAAAACTTTAAAATGATAGCTAATACTCACTTTGACATCCTGCAATCCTTGAAGGAACTCCATCTTTTCTTCTGTAAGTTGCTTCTTTATCTCAGAACCCCAAGCTCACACTAATCCAGGGTTATAATTGTATTTTCTCTTCCCTGTGGTTTTCTTAATAGCATTTTCTTTTCTCTAGCTTCCTTTATTGTAAGAATACAGTATATGATACATATAACCTACAAAATGTGTGGTAACCAACTGTTTTAACTTATCCATAAGGCTTCCAGTCAACTGTAAGCTATTAAGTTTTTGGAGAGAGTCAAAAGTTATATATGGAGTTTTGACTGCTGTGGGGGGTGGGTGCAGGGATCAGACCCCGACCCCCCCCCATTTCAAGGGTCAACTGTATTTTCTTTGTCAATTACACTCTGTCTTCAAGCAAGTGTTTACTATTGGATTTAGGAATTGTATTTTTTGGATGCAATACATCCTTCCTCTATCCTTCATAGTGCTCAGTGCAATTCTCTAGTGACCACAAGAGCTCACAACTGTTTATCGAATAAGTGAAATATCACTTTTTCCCCACAAATAATTTTTTTAAAGATTTTATTTATTTATTCATAGACATAGACACACACACACACACACACACACACACACACACACAGAGGCAGAGACACAGGCAGAGGGAGAAGCTGGCTCCATGCAGAGAGCCAGACGTGGGACCTGATCCAGGGTCTCCAGGATCACGCCCTGGGCTGCAGGCGGTGCTAAACCGCTGTGCCACAGGGGCTGCCCTCCCACAAGTAATTTAAATCTATAACTATAAATCATTATATTTTTAAGTAATTGATTCATAATAGCACTTCTAAACTCATAAATGTAAAGTGAGGTTCTAAAGCAATGTATTTGGATCTTGTATCTTTAAAAAACATAAATTGAAAGAGAAATTTGCATAAAATGATTTTTTTGGTTGTAATTTTTTTAAAGTTTATTTATTTATTTGAGTAATCTCTACACCAAACGTGGGGCTTGAACTCACGACCCCAAGGGCAAGGCATTACATGTTCTTCTGACTGAGCCAGCCAGATGTCCCTGGTTGTAATTTTAAGATGGTTTCAACAGTGTGTTTATTTCTTAGGAAAAGGATGATTGTATTTGCTGCTTATGCACTTACATGTTTTTCACTGAAGTGGAGCTTATGTGCCCCGAATATATGAATATAAAGATATCTAGTTTTGAGGTACCTGGCTGGCTCAGTTGGTAGACCTCGCAACCCTTGATCTCGGGGGTCATGAGTTCAAGCTCCATGTTGGATATAGGGATTAAGTTTACTTAAAAAAATTTAAGAAAAAAAAATATTTAGAGTTACAAGAGTTCAGGGAAAAACACAGGCACAATTATTTTTCATTTATTGACCATTTTAGTTTGTGGCAGATACCATCCGAGTTTTCCATGTTAGGATATCATTTTGTTAACGTGAAGACACAAATTAATTCCCAGTGGGTTGGTGACTTCATTTAGCCTCTTACTGCCTGCTATTATATTGTGGGTACATCTGGAGACCCATCATCTCCCACAAAAGGGCCCTCCAGCCTGTTAAGTAATAACAACCTTTCTCACCCTGAAACAATGAAGTATCAGATGATTGCAGCCTCAAACAAAAGCTTCCCATTCCCTTTCAGAGCAGATTACAGTCACGATTCCCCTCCCACCCTGGTGAGCCTGGCACTCAAGAATATCTAGTTTAGTCCTTTCTTTGTTAATAGAGGATCATAAAGGGGCCTTTGTTATACTCTCTCATTTCTTCCAGCAGGATGTCCCCATTATTTCGTTCTGGTTGGCACATGCAGCAGTTTCTTCAATACCACCTTGAATCCTGTTCTCATCCCTTTGTCTCGGAGCTTTAGCTTCATCTAAATAATTACCGTTGTTCAGAAATCAAACCCCACGAACCAAGTGGTTTTGACAGACATACTGACTCTGAGAATGTTCTTTGCCCCGTATAAAATCAGCGTCAATACCTGATTAGATTCCCTTTCTGTCTCCATTAATTTCCAGGTCGTTTGGGTCCTGGGAATGCTTATTGATGTCTTTTCTAATGACCGCATTTTGTGTTTCATGGATTTGCTGTCGTTTAGAGCAATTTGGGGTCCCCTTATGACTGGGATCTTATTCACTGTTTTGGCAGAAGTCGAGGAGGATTAATTACAAGGGGACTGAATGAAATCAGGTGACTCTGAGATGCTCTAGCTATGAAGGAAGGGAAGTAATGGAACCATGTTTCTGAAGCCACTGAACACATCATATTTATCCACAGTCCTTATTTATCCACAGTACTAAGAACATGATAGAAGCATAGCATTTCTGGCTTCCTTGCTTTTTTTTTTTTTTTGACTTTGCAAAGTCAAAGTCGGGTTGCATTCAAAATTGACTCATTCAGAAACTTCCAAGTGCTTACTATAGAGAATAAGAAGGACTGACCTTGTTTTATGTGTGTGTCAGCTTCTCCTAGATAAGAATCATTTGTAGTGGACTTCTGCATGAAGAATTCTTGAAAATGCTAATGTGCTCTTTGACTCAGCCCATTCTAGTTACACCCTTGCAAATCAGAAAACTGATGTCTTTGAAATTTTTGCCTCTCAATTGTCTTAAAAGACACATTAGTATAACAGTTAAGAGCCTGAATACTAGTGTGCCCTGGGTTTAAGTCCTGGTTTTCCCATATATTAGCTAATTAACCTTTTTTAGGCCTCAGTCTTTCTCATATGTAAGATGGGGACCATGGGAACTACTGAGATTTCTTGTATTAAGTATTTTAGATGAGTAATCCATGTGAGAGGTTTACAACAGTGCCTGGCAGTATGGACTTTGAGTTAGATTTTTTAAAAAAAATTATTCTAATCATAATATTTGAATGCCTACTTTTTAAACAGAATTTGAGGACTTATTATTATTTTTTAAGATTTTATTTCTGTAGTTATGAAGGGATCCCTGGGTGGCTCAGTGGTTTGGTGCCTGCCTTTGGCCCAGGGTGAGATCCTGGAGTTCCAGGATCGAATCCCACGTCGGGCTCCCGGCATGGAGCCTGCTTCTCCCTCTGCCTGTGTCTCTGCCTTTCTCTCTCTCTCTCTCTCTCTCTCTATCATAAGTAAATAAATAAATCTTAAAAAAAAACAAAATTTTTAAAATTTATGTAGTTATGAGACATAGAGGCACAGGCAGAGGGAGAAGCAGGCTCCCTGCAGGGAGCCTGATGTGGGACTTGATCCCAGGACCCCAGGATCACAACCTGAGCCAAAGGCAGACGCTCAACCGCTGAGCCACCCAGGTGTCCCTGTTGTCTCTTTTTTAACCAGAGAATGTGGACTTCAGGTTTTCTCATTAAATGAATTCAGAGTCTACAGTGAAATGATAACACAGGTAGAAATACTTAAGCTGTTTTGCTGAAAGATAAATCTAGTGGGGAAGTCAAACACCTAAACATGAAAGCTTGTCTATTGGAACTCTATTTTATTTTATTTTTTTCTAAAGAATTTATACCATCCTGTATTCCTTTTTTTTTTTTTAAGATTTTATTTATTTATTCATAAGAGGCACAGAGAGAGAGAGAGAGGCAGAGACACAGGCAGAGGGAGAAGCAGCCTCCATGCAGGGATCCTGATGTGGGACTTGATCCCGGGTCTCCAGGATCACACCCGGGTTGAAGGCGGCGCTAAACCCCTGAGCCACCAGGGCTGCCCCCTATTGGAACTCTTTAGGGCCAACTTGTCGTCTTCATAGGATGCATGGACTTTAACTTTAGTTTGAAGAGCTTAGAGTAATGATACCCGAAAAGTGTGACCACTGGCTTCAGTGTCACCGGGGTATGTTTTAAAGATGTAAAAATCCCTCTCCAACAATTGAGCTGGAATCACGGGGGTGGAGGGCCCAGGAATCTACATTTTTAACAAATATCCCTGGTGATTCTTAGGCACAGTGCAAATTGAGAACAGTTGCCTTAGAAGAGTGGCTCTCAACCAAGGTGCTCATTAGAATCACTTGGTGGGGGCATTTAAAGATAGAGATGCTTGGATCCTAACTTAATTGCTTTGAGGTGTGGCACTGAGCACTGATGTTAGTGGGTGATTAAAATGTGCAACCAAGGTCAAGAAGCAGTGACATTAAAATGTAATTAGTGGGCAGCCCCTGTGGTGCAGCGGTTTAGCACTGCCTTCAGCCCAGGGCATGGTCCTGGAGACCTGGGATCGAGTCCCACGTCGGGCTCCCTGCATGGAGCCTGCTTCTCCCTCTGCCTGTGTCTCTGCCTCTCTCTCTCTCTCTCTCTCTCTCTCTGAATAAATAAATAGATAAATCTTAAAAAAAAAAAACGCAATTAGTGATTATATCAGGGATGTGAGCTGACTTGATATTTTCAAAAAGTCATTACAGTGGTTACCTGGGACTGGGGAAGGAAGGAATGGGAAATTCTTGCTTAATGGCTACAGAATTTTTGTTTGGGATGATGAAAAGTCCTGGAGATAGATGGTGGGGATAGTTGTGCAAAACCGTGAAGGTACTTAATGCCACAGGACTGTGCACGTTAAAATGGTGAGTTTTATGTTATGTGATTTGGTCACAATAAAAAACACTTAATAAAGCCATTACAGGGGTGCCTGGGTGGCTCAGTCGGGTGAGCGGCCAACTCTTGGTTTCACCTCTGCTCATTAAATCAGGGTCATGGGATCCAGCCTTGTTTCGGTTCCATGCGCTGTGAGGAGTCTGCTTGAGGATTCCCTCTCTCCCTTTGCGCCTCCCCCTGCTCGCTTGTACATGCTCTCTCTCTCAAATAAATAAATCTTTTTTAAAAAAGCTATTACAATTCTCACATTTCTGAACCTTAATTCTTTTCTTTTTTGCAGTGACAGTGTATCATGCATGCCACTGATTCCAGGGGACACTCCCCTGCTTTCCTACAACCTCAGAATGGAAACAGCCATCGCTCGTCAGGCTATGTTCCAGGGAAGGTTGTGCCACTGCGGCCCCCTCCTCCTCCAAAGAGCCAAGCTTCAGCCAAATTGACCTCCATCAGACAGGAAGCCCGGGCCACCTTTGCTTTCTCACCTGAAGAGCAGCAGGCCCAGAGAGAAAGCCAAAAGCAGAAGAGGCACAAAAATACTTTCATTTGCTTTGCCGTCACTAGTTTCTCATTTTTTGTTGCACTTGCGACCATTTTAGGAATATCCTCAAAATATGCTCCAGATGGTAAGTGATCACAGATGCACGTGTGGAATCGCCCGTGTACAGAGAACTTGTTCTAGGAGAAGAACAAGGGAAGGAAATAGTAGGATAGAATTAAAAAGAAAAACTTGTGGTATCTCCACTTGGCTCTAGCTAATTAATATATAATTAGAGAATAGGAGGTATAACCGTTTATTAAAGCAATTGTTAAAGGAATCCATTGGAAATGATTCAATTAAGGAATTGTTCTTCCTTTCACTTTACTACTTTGTCCCAGTGCTCAAGATGTTCTTAGAACATTTCTTTTCAAAATATTCATTTGAGTCTTTACTGCATTCTTATGGTAGCACAATTTTATCCTTCGTATGATTTTCTGACTGCCAAAAGTTTTCAGTGATAAGAATTACTAAATGTAGGGGTGCCTGGCTGGCTTAGTCTGTATAGTGTGTGATTCTTGATCATGGTTGTGAGTTTGAGCCCCATGTTGCGTGTGGAGCCTACTTAAAATAAAAATTAAAAAATATATTTAAAAAATTACTAAATGTAGTGGTAAAACTACATTCGTGTTTTTTTTATTTAAAAGTTTTTATTTATTTATTTGACAGAGAGCACAAGTAGGCAGAGTGGTAAGCAGAGGGAGAAGGAGAAGCAGGCTTCCCACTGAGCAGGGAGCCTGATGCGGGGCTCAATCCTAGAACCCTGGGATTATGACCTGAGCTGAAGGCAAACATTTAACCAACTGAGCCACTCAGGTGTCCCGATTTTTTTTTTTAAATCAGTGAAAATACTAAGATTTGTGTTCTATAGCTTGAAACCAGTTGGGAGACAGTTCTAAAAGAGAAGCTTCAAGTATTTATTTTTTTATTATTTTTTATTTTTTTATTTTAGCTTCAAGTATTTTTGAGGAACAATGTGTATCCTCAAAGGAAAACATCCATTAGGAGCTTTAAAGTCTAATACATTTATCTAAAAATCACTCATTGCTCATACTTAAATATCATCTGAGGAGGTTTTCATTTCTTAAATGGCCTTTGCTTTTCAAGTTGGTGATATCTTAATACTTTGAATGGTTTGAAGAAATTTATTGTCAGATAGCTTCAATATAGTATCAACAAAGAATGGCCTCATGATAGAGTCCCATCCACCAGTCCAAAAATCAGAGGGCTCATATCTGTCAAGGGAGAAGCAGACCAAAACAACCTGGATTGGGCATCATTTTTGTCTGCCCCCTACTTTTTTTTTGGGATCTACAACAGATTTTTGTCAAATTAGATGTCTCCTTAAATGGATATAACATCTGAGAAGCATGTTATCATATCTAAGACTTACAAGTACTATTTTATTTAGCTTCCATGGGTGCTTTAGGGGTTTTATAGACTTTAAAGTCCTGGTTGGGGGCGGGGTTGTGTCAGTGCTTCTAAAAGAATAGAGCTGAAGAAAGAGAGATGTTCATATCAACATTTTTGTGGACCAGGCCAGCAGACCACAGAATGAGTTTGTAACATTGCTTTCTGTTGGCTCTTAGCATTGACTTTCTCACCCCTTTTCTCCAGCAGAATAACCAAGTTCAGTGCAGTTGATTCATTCTTCCCAAGTAATCTGTAGTAAAGACCTGCCAGATCCAGGGGGGGAGGGGGAGATCAGAGCTGAAATCTGTGGCTTTAATTGATGTTTCATATTCCATCTGAGACAGTGAATCACTGATGTGGTTCCTTTGAATCAACATTCTTTAGTGTCACATTTTGGCAGTACAAGTGCAAAACTTCAGTGGAAATATGTGGTATGCTGACATCTTTCAGGGTCAGCCTCACTGTGATTACTGATGTTATATAATCTTGATAATGAACCTGAAGTTCAACAATGGGCAGCCTGGGAGGTGGGGCTCCTGAGCTACTTGTCAATGCCTTCTGCGGGCCATGTATTTTCTCATTAAGTATACTCTACTGGGAGGAAGTAGACTAGAATTTTTGGTGATGGTTCCTAAGGAAGCATGCTCGCCTGGGAAATAACTAAAAACGAGGAATTGGCATACCTGGGTGGCTCAGTCAGTTAAATTTCTGACTCTTGATTTCAGCTCAGGTCATGGTCTCATGGTCGTGGGATTGAGCCCTGTGTTGGGTCGTGGGATTGAGCTCCACACTGGGCATGGAGCCTGCTTAAGAGTCTCTGTCTCTCTGTAAAAAAAAAACAAAACAGCAAAATGAAAACCAAGAGGAATTCTATAACCATTTGGTAGGCTCTACATGTTAAAAGACAGTATTTCCTTCTCAGTAGCTAGGTAGAGTGCTTTTTGTATGGGACATTTACTTGTGACATAACATCATGGAATGTTCCAGCTAGATGTTTTATGGGAAGAGAGGGAGGTTGGAGAGAAGTTTAAGAAATCCGTAGTATTGAGTCAGAGCACATTCAAGAGTTTTGTTTCTTCAATGGAAAGAAATATTTAAGGATTATTTCTAGTATAATAGTGATGATCACTGACTTATCTGAATTAAATATTGGTGATTATAAAACTGCTTTGAGAAAAATTCCGTGAGATAATTGCCAAGGATTTAACCAGCAGGGCTGATTTTAACTGCAGTAGTTACCATCACCTTGCCATGAGCCGAGGGCAAAATACAAATGCTTAGAAATAAGATGTTTGCATTAAGGGTTATACAATTCAAAATGAGGAATCAGAATTTCCTTTCTATAAAAATTAATATCTTTGTGCTGCACTCAGTCTCTCTGCTTTTCCTCCTATTATTTTCCAACATGTACCTTCTACCTTTATAGGATTCCTACGCATACATTGCCTATCCCTACCTTGGCTGAGTTTAAATATGGGCTTCATCTTGTTTTTCTCTCTCTCTCTTTTTTTTAAAGATTTTATTTATTTATTCATGAGAGACAGAGAGAGGCAGAGACGTAGGCAGAGGGAGAGGCCAGCTCTCCACGGAGAGCCCGATGTGGGACTTGACCCCAGGATCCCGGGATCATGGCCTGAGCCAAAGGCAGACACTCAACCGCTGAGCCACCCAGGTGTCCCTTCATTTTGCTTTTCTAACTGAGGAACCAATGGACTTGGATGGCAAGGGGTACTTGCATCTCTCACCTTCATTCCCTTCCCTTCCCTTCCCTTCCCTTCCCTTCCCTTCCCTTCCCTTCCCTTCCCTCCCCTCCCCTCCCCTCCCCTCCCCTCCCCTCCCCTCCCCTCCCTTCCCCTCCCCTCTCTTCTTTCTTTTTTTAATTAGAGAGGGAGCCAGGGGAGGGGCAGAGGGAGAGGGAGAGAGAGAATCTTAAGCAGGCTCCACACCCAGCATAGAGATCGATACAGAGCTCGTTCTCATGACCTTGAGATTATGACCTGAGCTGAAATCAAGAGTTGGATGCATAACCTACTGAGCCACCTGTGTGGCCCCAAGCTTTTCTTAATGGAAGTACTGTCTGGCCTTTGGGGGTTCAGGTCTAGTGTCCCCATGTCTCACTGAAACTGCCTCAGGTACTCCAACCCACCCCTCCTTTCTCTGAGCTCATTTGCATGTCAAGTGACTACCACATTGTTCAGTATTTAATTATTTCCTACCTGGTGGCTTTTCTCCTAAACTAGACTATAAGCTCTACAGGCTGTGAGTTCATTCTATGCTTTATAAATTTTATAATACCTAGTACAAAGTGAACAAATGGATCTTCAGTAAATACTTGGTCATTAGTTGATCAAAACCAGTGTGATTCCTGCCACCACCCCTGCCCCCAATTATAGCAGCAACTTAAGTTCTTGTGCATTAAATAGCTGTGGCAACACAGAATACTTTTATGTTTCCATCATCATCTATTCAAGAGGCAAATTCTAGTAAAGGAACACTGCATGTCTAGTAAACCTTGTTTCTTAAGGGGGAACTTGCATATCACTCAACTTGCTGAGTAATCTTGGATTTGGCTTCTCTGATCTGTCATTTCCTTGTCTGTGAAAATGAGAAGTCATGTCTTTGGCTGTTTGCCTCTTGCAGTTTCACTGGGAAAGCGAGCATGTCTGCATTGCGAGCTGGTATTTATCAGCTGTGGCTTCTAGAATGATAGAGGTGCTTCTGTAGTCTGCTTTATGATTCACTGCTCAGGAAGGAACCTGGGAAGACCTGCCATAGCTAACTTTAACAGTTCCTATTTTTTATTTCTTAGTAGGTTGTGAATAGATTTTGTTTGCTAAAACTGCTTCCTAGTGTGGGTCCAAAGACAGTTCACAGTTTTGCTTCTTGCTGTTAATTTATTTCCAGAGTAGAAGATTCAGGGGAACTCCGTGTTTACCTTGCAGAGTTTGACCTGACCTAGATGGTAGCAACTTAGTTTTGTAGAGAAACCTTTTTTATGCGTTGAAGGGAAGGGTTTGACATATCTGCTGGGTGGAATGGAATGAGTTTTCCATTCTGATGGCAGGAACCTAAAACAGGTCTGCCCATCTTTGCAGATGGTGATAAATGATGATAGTGCTTGGATCAGGCTCAAGGCATTCTTGGAATTTGTTGCATTGATGGGATATTGACGTTGCCCTTTTTTTTTTTTTTTTTTTAATAGAGAATTGCCCAGATCAAAACCCACGTCTCAGGAACTGGGATCCAGGACAAGATTCTGCAAAGCAAGTTGTTATCAAGGAGGGAGATATGTTCCGTCTGACCTCAGATGCCACGGTGAATTCTGTAGTCATTCAGGATGGAGGTGAGGACTGGTCCCTGCCTATGGGAGCTGCAAAGGTGCTCCTTCCTATAGGGGGCATGAGAAGTTCCTAAGGTAGAACCATAGAATTCAAGAGCTAAGAAGAGGTCCTTAGAAATCACTCCAGTCAAGACCTTTGATTGATAGGAAAGGAAGCAGTTCCAGAAGGTGATCTCTCATAGCCCCATCTTTGTTATAGCTACGGAGAGTGATGAGAGAATTAATCTGCATTAACATATGTAAAAATGATCTACAGGCTCTTAGATATTTTTCTAAAAATAAGTTAGTCGTAAGGTGAATGGGTTGAAATTTATGCTTTTGGGCATTTCTAGCGTGTTGAGACATGACCTCTCCATTTCTACCTCTACTGTGTTTTGAAAACAGGCTTAATTTTCTAAGCAGACTCTAATAAATTTTTCTCCCCAACTTAATCGCAGAAGAGTTTTTTCTACTCCTCCTCTCCCCCCAGGGTAAACCATTTCTCTACATCCCAGAGAGATGTTATAGAAGTTGGCTGATACTAGTATTGTTCCTTGCAGGATTGCTTGTTTTTGGGGATGATAAAGATGGATCCAGAAATATTACTTTGAGGACTCGTTACATCCTGATCAAGGATGGTGGGGCGCTTCATATTGGAGCAGAAAAATGTCGCTATAAATCCAAAGCGACAATTGCCTTGTATGGCAAGTCAGATGAAGGTGAAAGTATGCCAACATTTGGCAAAAAATTTATTGGCGTGGAAGCTGGTGGGACACTGGAGATACACGGGGCACAGAAGCTTGCGTGGACGTCGTTGGCGAGAACTCTGCCTTCCTCAGGCTTGACCTTCGGGTCCTATGCCTTCGAGAAAGACTTTTCTAGGGGCCTCAACGTGAGGATCATTGACCAAGACACAGCCAAAATTTTGGAAAGTGTGAGGTTTGATACCCATGAATACCACAATGAGAGTAGACGGCTTCAGGAATTTCTGAGAATACAGGATCCGGGCCGGATTGTTGCCATAGCCGTTGGAGATTCGGCAGCCAAGAGCCTCCTACAGGGAACCATACAAATGATCCAGGACCGGCTGGGAAGTAAGCTGATCCAAGGACTGGGCTACAGGTGGGCATACCTTTTACTTTCCTTCCCAGCAACGTGTCAGAGTCTGTGTCTGTGTGACGGGAGAAGGGGTGGCAGAAAGGGACACCCTGCCCCGCAGCCTGGCTTTGGGTGTCACAAAGGCCCCTACTGTTTGGAAGTCTGGTTGCTTCTTGCTTTGAAACGGGGCTGGAAGACAAGATGCTGGTTACAAAAGCTCTTCTCTTGGGACACCTGGGTGGCTCAGTGGTTGAGCATCTGCCTTCGGCTCAGGGTGTGATCCTGGGGTCCTGGTATCGAGTCCCACATCAGGTTTCCTGCAGGGAGCCTGCTTCTCCCTCTGCCTGTGTCTATGAAGTGTCTATGAAGTGTCTGTCTATGAAGCACTTTGTGAACTGTGGCATCAGGCTTTGAAAAGCAAAGAACAGAAGTGTACGGAGAAGCCGTCGGACAGTTTGAGGGTGGTTTACTTCCTTCTTTCATTACCTTTTGCAAACCGTAGGAAGCTCCAGCTAACTGATGGTGTGCTGAGGTGTCAAAAGTGCCTGAAAAGCCTGAAGGGGTGGCATGTGCACAGTTTTCTCTTCCTTTTATTTGGAGCTCTACGCATGCCGATTTGAATCTGCTTGTGTGATTGGCGCAGGTATCTGGAGGCCTGGCCTAGGTGAGGAAAGCCCCGAAATAGAGGGCTGGGCAGCTCCTGCACACACTGGGCGACCTTGCTGCTGCTGCTGGCAGCTCGTGTGCCCTCCACTGGCTGACCAGGATTTCCTCATCCAGCCCTGAGGCTGGGGGAAGTAGCTGGCTCAACATGTAATTCAGAAAACAGAAGTTTTAATTCTGCTCGGTGTTCTTAGCAAAGCCAGGGAATGTCTGCTATGAAAAGTGAGAGGACTTTCCAACACTAAGTGCTCAAGTGGTCGAGTTATTTTTTTCCTTGGATGGTTGATTGATCCAGTTGTTATTTTCCTTTGGCTGTTGGGGTGGAATGTGACCTGCAGAAATTCTAGAGAAAGTTAAGAAGACAAAATTAATGAAGAAAAGTGTGTGTAATTTTTTTTTAAAATGCCTTTTCTTCACCCCAGGGATATTGAGGAGATGCTGCGCACTGGGTTTGCATAGGTGCTTGGATGAAAGCCATTATTTAATCCAGGGGATAGTGTGGATAGTGTGGATAGTGTGGATAGTGTGGATAGTGTGGTCTTGTCTTGTCTTCTCTTCTCTTCTCTTCTCTTCTCTTCTCTTCTCTTCTCTTCTCTTCTCTTCTCTTCTCTTCTCTTCTCCTCTCTTCTCCTCTCCTCTCCTCTCCTCTCCTCTCCTCTCCTCTCCTCTCCTCTCCTCTCCTCTCCTCTCCTCTCCTCTCCTCAACTCAGGACCACAGATCATGCTCTTCCAACTGAGCCAGCTCGGTGCCCCCCTAATCCCATGGATAAACACACTTAAATAGACAGGAGCATACAGAGAGACACTTGCTTCCAGGCTGTAACGGGAGTGCAAATAGAAGGAACCCCCAGATCCACCTGGGGAGTCTGTGGAGGCTTCCCATAGGTGAGAAACCCGACGGCAGTTTGGTAACATGCTCTGTAGGCAGTTGGGAGATGGAGAGCTTTCTAGACAGGGAATAAATAGCAGGTGCCAAACCTCGGAACTGGGTTTAAAAAAAATTATGATTAATTATCATACACATGCAGGAAAGTGCTAAAAACTAGAATGCAGGGTTTAATGACTTCCCACAACCTGATACCTGGACTGCCACCACCCAGGTCTAGATAGAATATCACTAGTGGTCCGGGAGCCCCTTGCGGTCCCTTCTGTTTCACTGATCACTCCTGCTCACCGAAGATAACCCTTCACCGGAATTTGTGGAGAACAGGGGAGTTTCCGTTGGCCTGTAATTGGACTTCGTACAAATGCAAGCATGCATCATATGTTGCATCTGGCTTCTTTGCTCAGCGCTGCGTTAACTGAGTGTTGGGTGTGTTGATGCATGCAGCGCTGGCTCGTTCTCCTTGCTGTTCATTTTCTGCTGTCTGACTACCACACTGTGTTCACTGCTGGACGTCTTTTCCAGTTTGGACCTCTGTTATAAAAAGGGCTTCTCCAAATGTTCTTTTATCCATCGCTTGAAACCCATGTGTACATAGGTCTGTCTTTATAGAGTTAGGAATGGAAGCACGATCTTCTCAAGGTTAGATGGCCACTTTGGCTCATTATCCAGTAATGCCAGGATGACCACTTTTGTCTCTTTACTCCATTATTTTTCTGCCTTTGTGCGATCATTAGCCAGGACATTTTGTCTGACTCTTTTTGGTTCCTTTCCCTACTGGTTTCTAAATTCCCTTTAAAATGGTGCTGCTGATTTGACAGAGGAATTTGAGTTGTGATCCTTTGCCAGTGTTCCATTGCTTTGACATTATCTCCAGTGTACATAAACACACGCCTTTGAAGATAATGTTCTGGTGCGTTGAAATTTTCCTCAAGTGGAGGAGGGAAGTAGGAGTGTTTTGGAGATAATGTCAGGAGAATAGAACATTGTTTTATAGTTGCTGAGGCAGCTCTGGTAAATAAAGGAAGCCTCTGATATTTCTTCTCCTTTCCTCTCACATAGGAGATAATAAATTGAGACATTTGGCATTTGATTCTTTGTGCTATCAAGGAATATAAATAGAGCTGTAAAGCATAGTCAGCTGAAAAGTAGCTAATCCACATAGGGCAGGTGTGGAATTTATAAGGATATAGGCACGCTTTGGTTAACTTTTATCTGTGAATATCCAGCCACCATCTGTCTGGCATAGATTACATTTGGTGGGTATATACATATGTGTGTGTGTATGTGTTTGTGTATGCCACCACATACCCCCATCCACTCCCCCCGAGTAAGAAATTCACATTTTTCCCCCCATGTTTTAGACCAGGGATCTTTTTTTTTTTCTTTTTTTAAGACCAGGAATTTTTTTTTTTTTAAAGATTTTATTTATTTATTCATGAGAGACACAGAGAGAGAGGCAGAGACATAGGCAGAGGGAGAAGTAGGCTCCATGCAGGGAACCTGATATGAGACTCAGTCCAGGGTCTCCAGGATCACGCCCCGGGCCAAAGGCAGGCGCTAAACCGCTGAGCCACCCAGGGATCCCAAGACCAGGAATCTTAAGGCAAATTTTTTTTTGGCTTTTTGTCTTTGTTCTCTTTTTATTTTGGCCACAAGTTTCAGCAAGTCCCAGGAATGTTTATTACAGAAATAAAATGAAATTAAAGGGCATTTTCAAACACAGCCTCTTTCAACAAATTGATATATGGCATGTAAAATTTTTAATCTTTTAGATAGTGATTATACAACTTTAAGATTAAGATACCAGTAATTCAATAGTTCTCAACTTTACCCTGCTAAGATTTTTTAAAAATCCCTGGCCCAGGGCCCCCTAAATATTTTTACAGAAGAATCTCTGAAGGATAGGACTCCGGGCATTTGATGTGTAGTTAGGGTTGATGACTACCGCTCTAACCTCTGACTTCTAACTCAGGGGTTCTCGGTGTGTGGTCCTCAGACCAGCAGCATCAGCATCACTGGGGTGTTTGTTGGAAATGCATATCATCTGGCCCCACCTCAAGAAATCAGAGGGTGGGGCCCAGCAATCTGCTTTGACAAGCCCTTGAAGTGTTCTAATGCACACTGAAGTGTGAGAACCACTCTCTAACTCAGCGGTTCCAAGTGTGGCTGCCCATTCAAGTCTTTGAAAATACACCAATGCCTGCCCCACCTGGAGAGGTGGTGATGACATCAGTCTGGGCTGGGTCTGAGTACGCATGGCTTCCTAAGGCTCCCTGGGTCGTTCTGTTATGCAGCCAGATTTGAGAACATTGCTGATATTTCCAAAGAGAGGATATTCTTTTTCTTTTTTCTCTTTTCAAAAGTTTTTATTTAAATTTGCGTTTGATATACAGTGTAATGTTAGTTTCAGGTGTACGGTATAGTGATTCAACAGCTCCCTACGTCCCCTGGTGCTCATCACCACATGTGCCCTCCTGAATCCCCATCACCTGTTTCATCCATCTCGCCCCCTCCACCCACCCCCCTGCCCCCCAGTCTTCTCCCCTTTGGTAACTGTCAGTTTGTTCTCTATAGTTGAGAGTTTCTTGTGAGGGCACCTGGGTGGCTCAGTCAGTCAAGTGTCTGCCTTAAGCTCAGGTCATGGTTCCTGGGATGGAGCAGCATGTCCGGCATGTCAGGCTTCCTGCTCAGCAGGGAGCCTGCATCTCCCTCTCCATCTTTCCCCCTGTTTGTGCTCCCTCTCTCTCAAATAAATAAAATACAATTTAAAAAAAGGGTCTCTTATGGTTTGCTTCTTTTTCCCCCTTCCCTTATGTTTATCTGTTTTGTTTCTTTTTATTTTTTAAAGGTTTTATTTATTATTGTAGAGAGAGTAAGAGAGAGAGAGGGAGCATAAGCAGGGGGAGGGGCAGAGGGAGAATCAGACTTCCCACTGAGCAGGGAGCCCAATATTGGGCTATATCCCAGGACCCTGGGATTATGAACTGAGCCAAAGGCAGATGCTTAACCAGCTGAGCCACCCAGGCGCTCCCATCTGTTTTGTTTCTTAAATTCCACATGTGAATGAAATCCTATGGTAGTTGTTTTTCTCTGACTTATTTTGCTTAGCATAATGTTCTCTAGGTCCATCCGTGTCTTTGCAAATGACAAGATTTCATTTTTTTGTGGCTGAGTAATATTCCATTGTATATACACACCACATCTTTATCCATTTGTCGATGGACACTTGGTATGTTTCCATAATTTGGCTATTGTAGATAATACTGCTGTAAACATTGGGGTGCGTGCAATACTCATTTTAAAAGAAGGGAAATAAATGGGTTTATGGCCAGAATGATAGGTGAATAAAATGGGTGTGTATTGAGGAAGGAAGACAGTGATTCATTTTAGTCCCAGTCATCTGTGTTTCACCTGTTACAGAGCTAGACAAACAAGGATTTCAAATCCATGTGCATTTCCTTCTGTGACGTCAGTTACTTTAGTCAAGATTTGGACTTACAACCTCAGGGAAAAAGATAGAGGGATTGATAAAAATGAAATAGAAGAATTGAAGCACTTGACATAATATCTGTGTCAAGGTTTTGGGTTGATGGGATGCCTGGGTGTCTCGGTTAAACATCTGCCTTTGGCTCAGGTCACGATCCCAGGGTCCTGGGATTGAGCTCCGACTTGGGCTTTTTTTGGATTCTCCCTCTGCCCCTCCCCTTTCTCACGCTTTTCCCCTCTCTCTCTCCTTCTTTCAAATAAATAAATAAAAATCTTAAAATAAAAAGGAGTGTATGGGTGGCTCAGTGCTTTAGCATCTGTCTTTGGCTCAGGACGTGATCATGGGGTCTTGGGATCGAGTCCTGTGTCAGGCTCCCCAGAGGGAGCCTGCTTCTCCCTCTGCCTGTGTCTCTGCCTCTCTCTGTGTCTCTCATGAATAAATAAATAAAATCTTTTGAAAAAAATAATAAAAAAGTAAAAGAATCTGGGTTGGTACCATGACAAATAAGGCATGTGCTCTTTTTCCTTCTAGGCAAGCGTGGGCTTTGGTTGGTGTCATTGATGGTGGGAGTACCTCTTGCAATGAATCTGTGAGAAACTATGAAAATCATAGCAGTGGAGGGAAGGCTCTTGCCCAAAGAGAATTTCATACTGTGGATGGTCAGAAGTTCACTGTGACAGCTTACAGTGAGTGGATTGAAGGTAAGCAAGTGTGGTTTAGACCCTTGTAAGACATTGGTAAGTACTGTGAAAGACTGGTTCTTTTTTAGGTGGTGGTGTAGTCAGAGGACAGTCTGATTAGATTTCTCAGCTGGTTGAAGACAAAACCTGCGGTTTGCCTCCTCTGATCCTGTAGACTCCAAGAGTTCTTATTGGATTGGAGAATGCTCTGTTCTAGTTCGGTTACTCCCGACTGGACTTTGTTCTCGATTCTTGAGTCATAAAGTATGGTTAAGTGTTAGAAATGGATTTGTTTCCTGGAGTTGGAACCAGTTGAAGCAATCTAGATGTGGTGGGGTGAGCTGCCTTTGGTTATGCTCTGTGACTGTGAACATAGTTTTGAACTTTGGATCCTCTCCTTAGGTAGACCTGCTAGCAAATAGTACTTTTGCACACATGCTGTACAAACCAACCTCTCATTTTCTTAGCAGGTTTTCTTTGATTATCCAGCTAATGACATTTATCTTACAGACGAATTGGAAAACACGGAAAAGTACAAAGTAAAAACTAATCCTTAACCCTATCATCCAGAGATAGTTTTTTTTTTTTAAAGATTTTATTTATTTATTCATGAGAGACACAGAGAGAGAGAGAGAGAGAGAGAGAGACAGAGACACAGGCAGAGGGAGAAGCAGGCTCCACGCAGGATGCTTGATGTGGGACTCGATCCTGGGGCTCCAGGATCATGCCCTGGGCTGAAGGCAGGTGCTAAACCACTGAGCCACCCAGCCGTCCCAAGATAGTTTTTTTTTTTTCCGTGCAAATAATCTAGTCGTTTGTATCTTACATATAAGAATTCCCCTGGTGTTCATTTTTGTTTTAATCTATTTCCCTCTCTTTAGATAATGTTTCATATAGTTACCTTATATCTTTACATTTTCTTCAGCTGAATTTTTGTTCTCATTCACTTTTCAGAAGAAATATCATTTATTCAAATAGTGCCTAGTACTGGGTATTTGGGGTACCTCTGGCTTGTTTCTTTCAGGATATTTACTTACCTCCTTTGCTGTCAGACTTTTTTTTTTGGTGCCAGCTATGGATTGGTGGCCTCCTGTCTGTGCTTGCCTACCGCCTTTTCCTTTGCAACCAAATAGTATACCAAAATTGCTGTGAAATGAGTAATTGAGAAGTGCTTTATTACCCAGAAAGGTTGATCAGGGCTCATACCTCTGTTTTGAGCAGCAAGGTAGCAGTATGGTCACAAGATGGATTTCTGGAGACAGAGTGCCGGAATGTGTAGCCCAGCTCTTCCACTTACTGTGTGATGGTGATTTTAACTTCCTAGCCCTCAGTTTCCTTATCTGAAAAATGGGGATGATGAGAGGAACTACCACTTAGGGCTGTTGTGGGTATCTGATGTGAAGAATATGAAGTTTTTAGCACAGCGTGCGTTGGAAGCACGTGGTATCAGTGATTTTAACAGTGATCGAACATGACTTGGGTTATAATGGTGTATTTTGTACCATTGTAATTAGAGAAAGTCTTCTGCTTTAAAATAAACAGGTAAATAGAGTTCCTCGTATGTAACAGAGACTTTCATATGTTGCTTCTAAGCAGCCTTCTGGGTTTGGGGTGAGTTGATGGTACATCTGTGGATGGGGAAGCTCAGGTTTCTGCCTCCAAGATCACTTCTTTCCTCCCCATCATGGTTGCCTCTGGCCAAAAGCACAGGTGGATGAGAAACATTTCTTAGCAAGAATTTGGTCCTGCATGAAGAGTTTAGTGGAATTGCTTCCAGTAAGGGTTCATGCAGAGGATAATTACTGACAAACCTCAAGCCAACATTTCCTCTGTGGAAAATTTTGTTTTTCATTTCCACATAACCAGTGACTACTCATTTCTGGAAGAGGGTACATTCTAGCTATCGTAGGATACTGAGTCCCGTGTTCTCAATGACTCTTACTTTTTGGAAGAGGTGGAAATTCTCTCCAGGAAGCAAGGAGGGTGAGCTTATTTCCTTTCATATTTCCAATTTGCTGGTGTTAATGGGAGGAAATCTTAGGCAGGATTTTCTTCTGAAGCTAGGAAAAGGTGAGGAATTATTGAATAATACAGGTTGTCCCCATCTAACCTTCTGACTTCTTTTTTAACCAGAAACAAATTCTAATGTTCTTTGAAGTTGAACCTGTTTTATCTAGCAGTCCTCTTCTTTAAAAAGCATTTTTTGAAAAATTATCTGTGTGTGTGTGGGTGCCTGGGTGGCTCAGTCAGGGAAGTGTCTCTGCCTTCAGCTCAGGTCATAATCTCAGGGTCCTGGGATCGGGTCCTGCATCAGGCTCCCTCCTTAGCAAAGAGTCTACTTGTCCCTCTCTCTCTGCCACTCCCCTTACTTGTGTTTTCTCTCAGTGTGTGTCAAATAAATAAATAAAATCTTAAAAAAAAAAGAAGAAAGAAAAAAAAATTCTCTGAAAAAATTATTTTTTAGATTTTATATATATGTGTGTGTGTGTGTGTGTATATATATATATATATATATATATTTTTTTTTTTTTTTTTTTAATTTGGAAATTTGGGCAGTGATTGTCATGGCTGCTAAAGTTCTTGGTTAGCTTTGTGCTTAACCTGCCTGTTCTGATTCTTGGGAAGGCCGAAAAAACAAAATGAGGAAACTGGGCTCTGGAGTTAAATTAGCATTCCATTGTGGGGTCTGCTATTTCCAGCGGTTTTTTTGCTGGAAGAAGTTCTTGCAGCACTCCCTGACTTCTGGTTTCTTCATGTCTATGTGCACAATGGTTTCTGTCTCTCAAAGCTGTTTTGATGAAAAGTTATTGATTATGAGTGTGAACTTCCAGCAACTATTAGTGGTAGTTGTTAGAGTAATCATTATTAGTATTATTGTTTAGACCAGATCCCATCATAGGCTTTAGTATCTGGATGCAAGAAACATATAAAAAAAGAAAGCTACTTTACTTTTTTTTTTTTTTTTTTTGGGTCCTTTGTGAAAACAACTGCATGATAGGTCGGCAACTCAAGGAACAGAATCCAAGACTTGCCCAGGCTAGGTTTTTAAAATCAGGAGAGTCAGCTCAGGATTGTAAGGATATCTGTAGTATTCCTTATGCCTTGCCTGAATTTCTCTCTTTTTGGTTTCCCTCACTTGAGGAAATGTGTCTCTTCCCTCCTGCCATTGACCCTTAGTGTCAGTATCTTTTTTTTTTTTTTTTAAGATTTTATTTATTTATTCATGAGAGACCCACAGAGGCAGAGACACAGGCAGAGGGAGAAGCAGGTTCCCTGTGTGGAGCCCAACGTGGGACTCAGTCCCAGGACCCCGGGATCACGCCCTGAGCCAAAGGCAGAGGCTCAACCACTGAGCCACCCAGGTGCCCCCCTAAGTGTCAATATATCTTAAAGCAACCCCCGAGTAGTGTGCCGGTTAATTGGAAGGATGGTTGTAAGCACTGGTACCTTTGGAATGCGATGTTTCTCCTTTACCCTCCTCTGAAGTGGCTTCCATCTGCATATGCATCTTCCATATACATTTGCATTAAGTCAGCTTTTGGTTTATGACAGATTATATCACGGATGTTTTAGAAGCAGGAAATGCTTCTACTACACTTGGTTGCACATAAAAGAGTAAGTGAAGGAGATGTTGGATCAACGTTTCAGGTTTCGTCTGCCTAATTGGGAACCTGGTTTGAGTTTCAAAAGGAGGCATTAGGAGAGATCAGTGATTAGTGGTCTCTGGGTTGCACAGACTGCAGAGTTGAAGTTATCCTTGGAGAGGAGCAGAGCTGGACAGGGACACTGTCCTGTGGCCTCTGGGTGACATTGCAGATTGTAGTGGGAATGCTCATCCCTTCAGCAGACATCTTTGAGTTTGCACAACGAAATAGAGTGAGGATGCAGGTAGAGTGCTGTGTTGCCCTTGTGACTGTACCTTTCAAGGAAGTGAGCTACTCTCCCACTGGACGGGATGAATAATACCAGAGGGAACACTAGGGTGAGAATCCTGGAGAACGAGGTTGCTCCCAGCAAGGATGTTGGGGAAGTCTTTAAAGATTTGCCTGATCTTGGGGCACCTGGATGCCTCAGTTGGTAGAGCGTGTGGCTCTTGATCTCAGGATCATGAGGTTGAGCCCCACTTTGGGTGGAGATTATTTAAATAAGTCAACTGAAAAAAACAATAGGATTTGCCTGATCTTTTTTTTTTTTTTTAATTTTTTTTTTTTTTTATTTATTTATGATAGTCACAGAGAGAGAGAGAGAGAGAGGCAGAGACACAGGCAGAGGGAGAAGCAGGCTCCATGCACCGGGAGCCCGATGTGGGATTCGATCCTGGGTCTCCAGGATCGTGCCCTGGGCCAAAGGCAGGCGCCAAACCGCTGCGCCACCCAGGGATCCCGATTTGCCTGATCTTTAAAAGATGGGGTTAGAATCTTGGTGAATTAAGAGTAGAAGGACATTGTAGCTAAAGAATAAAGCATGAACAGAGGCACAGAAAAGAGCTTGCCTTGGCAAACTTTTATTCTTAAGAGTATGTGTGTGTTAATGTTTTCTCATCCTGTTTGGATCAGATCGAAGCACTGAGTACTGAATACAGACCTATTCTGTGTTTGGCATTACTGCATTTTAGGATGGCTTGGAAGCAGGACTATAGTTTTATTTTAAAAATATTTTATTTATTTATTTGAGAGAGTGAATATGAGAGAGAGAGAGAGATCATGAGCAGGGAGAGGGACAGAGGCAGAGGGAGAACCCACTCCCCTGCTGAGCAGGGAGCCCATTGCGGGGCTCCATCCCAGGACCCCAGGATCATGACCTGAGCCCAAAGCAGATGCTTCACTGACTGAGCCACCCAGGCACCCAGTATTATGGCACTGAGTTGAAGTACAGTGAGAGATTTGGAAATTGAGAGCCTTCTTCAAAATTATAAAAGAGTTGTTGACGTGACATTTCATGTCCCGTCTGGTTAGGGGAACTTGGGGCTCTCTATCCTGGAGCTCAGGGATGTCCATGTTCATCTTCTTATCATTTGTATCTGCAGAATGACTGGCACATGGTTAACATTGTTAGAAATTTACTGGTTTGCATCTGTCTTAACTTTTGATTTGTGGGTCAGGGAGGAGGTTGATTTTAGGGGGGGAAAATGCCTACTAATGCATCATTTTCTTTCTTGCTTTTTGGTGTAGGTGTTTCTCTTTCAGGTTTCCGGGTGGAGGTGGTGGATGGAGTGAAGCTTCATCTGCTGGATGACGTTAGTAGTTGGAACCCTGGAGACCAGATTGTGGTTGCAAGCACAGACTATTCTATGTACCAAGCAGAGGAGTTCACTCTGCTCCCCTGTCCTGAGTGCAACCGCTTCCAGGTCAAAGTCAAAGGTATCAGACTTGCTTTTTGCCATTTGATTCCTAGACTATCCCCCCTCCCCTCTCCCTACCCCAAGGCCAAAGTATCATCACCATCAGCATCCTCATTATCATCTGGATATTGAAGATCTTAGCAGTGGGGTGCTTTGAACACTAGATCCCAGAGAATGTTAGATAAAGAGTAGTTAGTAAAGCAGTAGGGTTGCTGTGAATGATATGTAGCAGGCAAATCAGTGTTTTTGTGCTGTTGCTTTGTTTAAAAATACAAAATAAAAAGATATGGACTAGATGGATTTTTTTCCCCTAAGATCCTATCCAACTTGTTTCTTACTAATTTTTGCTATCAAATAATAATCCCAATTACCAACTGATTGATATTTATTTATTTATTTATTTTTTTCTGATTGATATTTAAATAGACCTCTTTCTTCTTTGTAATTAAAAAAAAAACTCATGATTTTTGAGTGCCTACTGCCTTGGCAAATATATAGATCTCACTAATATTTAAAATAGAACCAGAAAGGTATGTTTATAGACTACATTTTTATCATAATCTTGAATCATGTTTTTTGAGGGGAAGCAATATGCAGTGAGATCCATACTGTAAGGTGTGTTTAGGAAGAATGGCTGATATTTACCAGGTACTTAAACTGAGCCAGGTAATAGGCAAAGCTCGGTTGTATGTTGCCTGACTTGTGGAATTTATTATGCATTTCATTTATTACATCGTCTCCCTTCCTTCTGTACTCAAAATTATATAAAATTGATAAAAGAGTTGATAGTAACTTTCATAGCACACACTCATGGGTAATTGAGAGCTTTGTAGTTTAACGGAAAGAATTTTGGCTTTAAAAAAAAATTGGACAGTTGGCTCACTTGGCACTTTATCTCTGTGCTTCATTCAGAGTGGTACTTTTCCTTCTTGATAATATAGAGCATAAGAAGGAAACAAAACCCAAAACCACTATGTTACCATCTGGCATTAATTTTGTTTGGAAATTCCCACTCTTGTTAACAAGTCTACATGATAATGAATCTCCCATGATCTTAACTGCTTGATTTATTTGTATTTTTCCTTCCTGAGTTTATATATTAAAAACATCAGAGAAAAGCTCATTATTAAAAGTGTTTCTAGTCATCCAAAAAAGGTGGAAACTTAAAAGAATACATACTAATATGTATACTAATACTAAATAATATAGTAATATACTATACTAATACTAAAAAGTAGGAGAGAAAGAATGGTAATATTTGTACTGTTAATATTTAAATGCATATTACTTTAGCTTTGAAGTAAAAGCAACAATAACTGGATACCTCATCAACATCTACAAAACCATCCATTTTTCTGGATTCACTATGGATTTGGTTCTTCATGTGTCCTTGGGATTAGAACAAGAGCATATGGTATGGACAGGATCCAGAGAGAGAGAGAGAGAGAGAGAGAGAGAGAGAGAGGATACTTAGGTAGATTCCAGAATATTGGTGCCATTCAGGAGAGGATTAACCTCTCTGTCTCTGTGTAATTTTGACATCGAGTGAGTGGTTAGAGTAAATAATCTTTAAAATCTTTGCTTCCTTATAGTCTGTGATTCTGAGGTATTAGGAATTGGAAGCAGACGATAAATTTTGATAGTATCTTAGAGTTGCAGAATGAAAAGGACTGTCTTTGTGATATTTTTCATGTGTTCTTTTTAAAAATATTTTTGTCTCTTGCCCACATCAATCAGAAGCCCCTCAGTTCCTGCACATGGGTGAGATCATTGATGGTGTAGACATGAGAGCAGAGGTTGGAATTCTCACCCGGAATATTCTAATCCGAGGAGAAATGGAGGACTCATGCTATGCTGGAAACCAGTGCCAGTTCTTTGATTATGATACCTTTGGCGGACATGTCATGGTAGGCAAAAAGATTTAATGAGTTCCTTAGTTGCTAAATACACATTTGTGAAAACTTTCAAGTTTTGGAATGAGCTATATCTGGGTATTAAAAAGAAATCATATTTTATTTTTCTATTCAATGTCAGCGAGGAGATTTTGCATAGTTAAAAGAGTTATCTCTTCATTTAGTTGACCTCAACCTATAGTTAAACCATTTTGTCCCATGAAGAATTAAATCAGTTCATGTTGGGAAGAACCAGTTACAACCAAAGACTCTTGGTGTCCTTTCATGCAGTCTCTGAAAAGATCGATGATTCTTTTTAAAACTTCATATTATGAAAGAGTAAGCAGCAACAATATATACATCCAAAATATCTGTCAAAATATTTTTTGTATGCAGTTTTTTATTTATTTTATTTTGTATGCAGTTTTAAAACTACTGAGCAGTTACTATATGGGAAGCATTGCACTGTACTAACTGATTGGATTTTTGGCCTGCATTTTGGCTACATGTTTTTTTAAAATCAGTTTTTGTGCACTGAATAGGTTATGGTTGTTAGCAACATTTCTGTTATATTGTTTAATGAAATGTTGGTCAATGTTATTCCTTTGTTTTTAGTAGTATGATTAAAAATCCAGTGTTTAAAAATAGAATGTTTAAATTGTGGATCACAGAGACATTTATAAAAAGAGCTGAAGTAAATAATATGTGCTAATGAAAACATTGAGGGAGGATTTACACATAACTATTTATCAAACTGTGGTGGAGTTCATAGAAATAAAAGAACAAGACAAGACTGGAAATGACCAAAATATTTGAATGAACCAAAAACACTTTACATATATAGTAATCATTTCTATAGCTTTCCTGGTTACATTTCCTTTTATTACTAATTAGAGGCTATTTTTATGGCTCTTTAAAGTATTCACTTAGGTTGAGAAGCATTTGCTGGGGTGCCTCACTGGCTCAGTCAGTAGAACATGCAACTCTTGATCTCAGGGTCGTGAGTGCGAGTCTCATTGGGCATAGAGACTACTTTGGAGAAAAAAGGAAGCATTTGCTAAATTAGTAACTGGACATCCAGGAAAGCAAGGTGCCAAAGAAAAGAAATTTTTATTTTTTTTTTTAAGATTTTAATCATTTATTTGGTGGAGGGGGCAGAAGGAGAGGAAGAGGCATATTCCCCATTGAGCAGGGAGCCTGACGAGGGGCTCCCATCTCAGGACTCAGAGATCAGGACCTGAGCTGAAGGCAGATGCCTAACCGAGCCACCCAGGTGCCACAGAAAATAAATATTTTAATATATATTCTCCTTTAGACATTTTCTATTAGAACTATATACATACATACATATATATATATATCTATATCTATATATATGTGTGTGTGGGTGTGTGTGTGTGTGTATATATATATTTTTTTCTACTTGAATATTTCAGAGTGTGTTGGTTTGATTTTGGTTATCTTGTCTTATAGATAAGGAAAAACTTCACCTCCGTCCATCTTTCTTATGTGGAATTGAAACACATGGGTCAGCAGGAGCTGGGGCGGTATCCTGTTCATTTTCACCTGTGCGGAGACGTGGATTACAAGGGGGGGTACAGCCCCGCGACGTTCGTGGATGGCCTTTCTATTCATCACAGCTTCTCACGGTGCATCACCGTGCATGGGACAAATGGCCTGCTGGTACGGAGCCTCTCTGCTAGCGCATATTGTTGAGACCAATTAACTCTCCTTCGCTGTCACCACCTCTCAATGTGGTATAAGTGAGCTACTGTACTGCATCTTTCTCCATCCTTTTACTGAAAATTCTGGTGTTTTTCTCTATTCAGAGATGGTTAAAACCTGATATCCGGCTTTGCCCCTTCAGTTACGATGACAGTGTTTCTGCATGTGTCCCATGCTCCCATGCGTGCTACTTGGACAGTACTTGTCACTTAAACCACTGCCAGTCACATTACCAATGACATCACACACTTGTATTTCTGCAGATTAAAGACACCATTGGATTCGACACGCTGGGTCATTGTTTCTTTTTGGAAGATGGTGTTGAACAGAGAAATATTTTGTTCCACAATTTGGGGCTCCTGACCAAACCCGGCACCCTGCTCCCCACCGATAGGAATAATTCCATGTGTACCACCATGCGAGACAAAGTGTTTGGGAATTACGTCCCTGTGCCCGCCACGGACTGCATGTGAGTGGCCGGCACAGAACAAAGCACATGTGTGATGCTCCAGGCCTTTGACTCTGGGGGGACGGAAGACATTTTGGGGGGAAGGTTTTTTTAGTGGGCAGGATTTTTTCATGACTAATGCTTAAATCACCTTAAAAAATGCCTTGCAGGGCCGTTTCGACTTTCTGGATTGCGCATCCCAACAATCACCTGATTAGTAACGCAGCTGCGGGCTCACAGGTAAGTAATATTAAGTGCTTTCCATTGTTTTGTTTTCCTGTTTATAAGTATTCTGGTTTATATGGACGTGATGTAACGTGTGGCGGTCTAACTCAGGATGGCGGTGGTTTCTGCTACTGCTTATTTCACTGAAAGCAGGATAGATATGGTTGAGATGGTTCTTTTGTTTCTTTTACGTCCTTCATGCCAGTTAGTGTTTATGAGTGAGGTAAGACAGATGCCAAGTGGGGGAAAAGAGGTGGGGTAATGTGTGGGGTTGTCATACTCTCAGAGTGTGTTTTTTTTTTTTTAATATTTTATTTATTTATTCATGATAGACATAGAGAGAAAGAGAGGCAGAGACACAGGCGCAGAGGGAGAAGCAGGCTCCATGCCGGGAGCCTGACGCGGGACTCGATCCCGGGACTCCAGGATCGCGCCCTGCACCAAAGGCAGGTGCCAAACCGCTGAGCCACCCAGGGATCCCCTCAGAGTGTGTTTTTAGCGGATCATGTGCAATCTTTCTGGCTCCTCATATTCAAGTCAGGCATGGCCTGGTACCTAATCATTTCAGTTTTTAATTTTTTTTTTTTTTTTTTTTTTTTTTTTTTTCAGTTTTTAATTTTGATAAACAAAGAAAACCTTGGCTTTTCTTTAGGGGAATGGATTGTTCTGTAGAACATTATGACAGCGGTCGTTCTTGTCAAGTGTACATCTTCTTGTTAAATGCAGGGATCATCCACACTTGGGGACTTCATCTCCTTGGTAAAGCAGCTAAACTCAACTATGTGCCTTACATTAACTCGGTGCTTTGAATTATTTCAGAGACATGCACACAAGAATAACTTAAGAGAATAAATGAACTATTTTGGGATGGCAGAAATGTCTCCTGGAGAAGCTTGGGGAGATTTACATGTATAATTGAGTGTGATTCAAAGTTGTTAATTTATCATATAAAAGTGAATCTTGAAGACGTTAAACTATTATGATTATATCAGTGCTGAAAACTATAGTACAGAGATAAGAGCTTTGCAGCAACCCCTAAATATCCATATTTATATATTCTGGCTATTAAAAGTTTTAAAAGAAAAGAGACACCTAGCATTATTTCCCAGGACCAAGTAAAAGATTAGTGGAAGAGAGTATTTCTTCCAGAATACAGGCATCAGTGGGTAATGGTGGAGTTCACACCTGTGATTTTCCTTAAAGACATAAAGCCCAAAATCTTTACTTAACAGGTCAGAGAGGGCAGCCCAGGTGGCTCAGCTGTTTAGCGCCGCCTTCAGCCCAGGGTGTGATCCTGGAGACCCGGGATCGAGTCCCACGTTGGGCTCCCTGCGTGGAGCCTGCTTCCCCTCTGCCTGTGTCTCTGCCTCTCTCTCTCTCCTTGTGTTTCTCATGAATAAATAAATAAAATCTTAAAAAAAAAAATAGGCCAGAGATCTAGACATTTAATCATTTCAGGTTTCTGTCCATTCATTTTTTGGCCAAATGTTTGTTGAGCCTCTATTGGGTTTGTGTTGAGAGTTTCTAATTAGGAGATGACTTTTGGGGCCAAGATGGCTGGGGTTTGATTTGCAGTTTTACCCTGGGATCGTCTTCTGATCTGCATTACATTTCAAATGAGCAGCCAGAGCAGAGGTTCCTTTCAGCTTGTTTCAGAAGTCATGGGTTGAAGATGAAAGCACATTGCGAATAGTTT
The DNA here is from genome assembly GCF_048164855.1 of Canis lupus baileyi. Classification (NCBI taxonomy): domain Eukaryota; kingdom Metazoa; phylum Chordata; class Mammalia; order Carnivora; family Canidae; genus Canis; species Canis lupus. The sequence goes on from NC_132838.1 coordinate 86,967,764, forward strand.
ATGAAAAAAAAAATGTGAGGCGAGGTTGCCAGCAACCCTTCTTGGGGCTCATGTGAGACATGAAGACAGCATGTCTTTCGTTTTCCATCTTATATTCGTTCTTCTTCCTTTTCATTCTGTGAGTTCTTTCTTTTCTTTCTAGAAAAACTGTTCCAGTAGAACTCATGTTTTGGCAAGGGTTTTCCTCCCAAAATAAATCAAACTCTTTCTTCTTGTACGTTTCCACTGCATTTTACAAAGCTCCTTTTACCTGTTTTGACACCACAGTGTTAAACAGGAAACAGCTGCTACCCCCTGTTGCCCCCACCTCCTACCCCCTCCCCAGACTCCATTTCATCCTGGGAGGGTTTGCCCTACCCTCAGCTTATAGGGCTGTGCTGTGGAGCCTCATCTGTCTTCATCTGTGCTGTGTTTTGTGCCCCAAAGAGTAAAGGTGGCAAACACATTTTTTCAAGATAGTTTGTTTTATTAAGACCCATCTCTCAACCTTTATCATGGAAAAATGTTAAATACTGCATTCATTTTGGTGTGTGGATGTATACGCTTTCCACAATTCATCTCTCTATGCCTCAAAAAAACTTTGTGTGTTACAATTAATGTAATACCTAATACATATATTTTAGTTGTCTCTGTATTTCCCATCAGACCATGAATTCTTTGAGAATAGCCTTACTGTCCACCTGGCACAGAGTGGGTACTAAACTAATGTTTGCCGAATATGAATGTATGGCACACTTTTGGACTTATGTTTAAGTTTGAACAACCTATTCACTCAGAGTTCTATCATGTGAAGTTGTTTTTAGAGTTGGGCTGGTTTTTAATTAAGATGTAAAGTAAAACAGTTGTGGGGTTTAAGACCACTAATTTTGATTTTTATATCTCATTTTGAGAGTCAGAAAATTTTAAACTGTTGTGCTGTTCCTGTTAAGGTTAGTAATACTGAAATTGAACAGACAGGATCCAGACTGAGACAGCATCCTGATTCATGCGTGTGGTGGTTTTTTCTCTTTGGCAAAAATTTGCCTTGGGACAGGAAGGGCATTGGAGTTGTTTGAAAGAAGTCAGTGAGCTCTGCGTGTTGGTGGATAGTTGTTTAATGAGTATGACTCATCTATTGATCAGGTTTGGAGGTAAACAGAAAAACACTCATATTGCTAAAAGGCCGTGCTGTCCGGGTCACATGGAAGGCAGGCATGCTTGTTTGGTTCTAATTCTGCATAACTTTTGTAGATGATGATGGGAGAGTTATATTTTGAAAATGAGTTTTGGTGTCAGCCAATTACTTCTATCCAATACCATAAGCAGAGTTAAGTTTGTTTTTTTAAAAGCCTGATTATAATGGCTTTGAGGGTGCTAGGTGAGTGCACAGCTTTTATAGTCCACTCTGAACCCGAAACAATGAAAAATTAGTGTTAAAAAGATTTCACTTTGCTTATGAAGCATGTTTATTGAGCATGTTTCATAGAGTGGCATTATAAAGAAAGGCTGTTAATGATCTTGCTCTTTTAATGACAGGATGCTGGAATATGGTATTTATTCCACAAGGAACCTACGGGGGAATCCAGTGGATTGCAGCTCTTAGCAAAACCAGAACTCACTCCATTGGGTATATTTTATAACAACAGGGTCCATTCAAGTTTTAAGGTAGGTTCCTAGGTTTTAACAAAATCAGTTCATATGATTTCCAGGGTGAAGGATGGAATGCTGAGAAACACAAGTGAGAAATGTCGGTTTTAGGTAACATTTACCACCAGAAAAAGGAATTTGTAATTAAAAAAGACCCGTAACCCTTCCACATTCAGCATTATGTACGTATCACCTTTATACACCACAGGCATAACTACCAACACACGTATATAATCTGAATAATTGTAGTGAGGGATTTGATCCCTGTGTTCCTTCCTCCCTCTCACCTTCTTTCCAGTCACTAATATTATGTTTTAGTAATCTATACATTAAATAATATGTTTCTCTGGGTTAAGAAGCATCCTTTCTTAGTTCATAGTGCTGATAGAGTGTCCTCGTGGGCATTTAATACTAATTATGTAGCAAAATATTATTTATGATATTTGACCTAACTTAAAATGATGCAGATCAAGTAAACCAAAGGCCACTTAGGAACTCCAGCTTCCATATTTAGCATTCATCCCCACCCTCAAGGGGTAAATATATTTGCCTCATTTTGTGCTCAGAAGGCACTTTGATATTTTCATTATATGATACAATGCCCAGATTCTTTACTCTGATGTGAACCACATCAAAGTTCAATTAATCCTTTCTGTTTATGATACTGAGAGGATCCTTTAAAAACATAAGTGTGTTATAATTTGAAAAGCTTAGGATCACTTGAAGACGTGAGAGAATAAAAATCCTTAGTCAGAATTATGATTTTTGTGAGCCGAGTAGTTGATTAAGGCTAACAATTATTGAGAGATTAGCACTTCAAAGTAGAAATCCTCAAAATTTTCTAATTATAGTGGTATAAAAAACATTTCATTCTAATTACTTTTTAATGCAGTGTACCATGAGGACACGTATTAATCTATTCTATTAATTATAAGAATATTAGATCTAAATAATGAGTGGATGATTAGGTTTTTATCTTGTTTAATTTGGGACTGACTCTCCAGAATGATACTTTATAGCCAAGGGAAACAGAGCCCTTGGAATCTTCTGAGAATAACCTGTCATCTTTGGATCAGCCATAAATACAGCAACCTGACCCTTTTGCTTTGGTTGCTCGTGCTACCCAAATCTGTATCTAGTAGAGGTCAGTCACGTCTCTCTGACTGCCAGTTGAGTACCATTTGGATGTGTGTGTGTGTGTGTGTGTGTGTGTGTGTGTGTGTAGATCTAACTTAGGATTCATACTCATTTCAGTCCATTATATCTTCCAGGCTGGCTTATTTATTGACAAGGGTGTCAAAACGACCAACGCTAGTGCTGCAGACCCAAGGGAATACCTCTGTTTGGATAACAGTGCAAGGTAGAGCTCATCCTTTTACCTCACTCTATGGCCATATCTTGCTAAAGCAAAACTTCCTGAGTTAAGCCGTTGTGCTCTCTTTGACAGTAACACATTTAAACTGAAGTTTTCAAAGTTTGCTGGAAGCTCTTGGAAAAACATTTTTTTTTCTGCTGTTCTTTAATCCTATGTCTGGTTGGTTGGTTTGTTATAAAATCTTACTGAGATGCCAAGGTCCATGCTTTCTCCATTCCTACCCCCCCCCCTCCGAATTGTCAGTTGATGTTAGATATGCAGAAAGAGAAAGAAAAAGGAGAGGTATTGAAAACAGGGTCTACATTTGGCCCAAAGTAGAACATGGTTCATTGAAAAATGAGCTAATCATAAAACAAAACAAAACAAAACAACAAAAAAACCGAACTAAGATGTTTTCGTGTAATTCCTTAAAACCAAGTCATGTAGAATTTATTGTCAGTGGTCAGAATGGAACATTGCATTGAATGTATTTCACAGGAAAAATCTTGAACTTGATGAACAAGCTACTTTGGTTCAGTTGTTTATAGTCCCAGAGTCCCATCATTGCTGGGCTCTATTATAACCACAAGATGTGGTTCGAACAGGGGGAACATTTCAACAACGTTCTCTTACGTGCTAAATAAGAGCCAAAATAAATAACATGTCTCCAATGGAAATAAAAGTTTCTGGAAAAGATAGCAACTTCAAGTCCTGTTCAGCAGAAACTGCATTTGTATTATTTTCTGATACTGCAAGTTGACTGACCAACTTCTGGTTTTACACAAGGGTGCTAAATTTAAGAGGCTTTGTTGATAGGCATTTAAGAAAAGACGCCAGGCCCTGTTGTTCACAAGGGAATAAGATAAGAGCCACACTGTAGGCTGGTAAGTCCACTTAAGTGCCAGGCAGGATGCTTGCAACACAGTAATAAGGCATGAGGTCAGGAGAAAACTGGGCAAAGTACAGTGAGTAAAATTGCTCACCAGGATTCCTAAAGGTCAAGTTGAGCCTGAAATATTTAAAGCAACAATCAGATGGCATTTGAGAAGCCAAGGAACTAGGGACATTATTTAAATAAAACAGAAGTTACTAGATACCGAATAGCTGAGTAAGATATGAAATGGGTAAACAGGAGATAAACTTTTAAAAAAAGATTTTATTTATTTATTCATGAAAGATACAGAGAAAGGCAGAGACATAGGCAGAGGGAGAAGCAGGCTCCCTGTGGAGAGTCTGATGTGTGACTCGATCCCAGGACCCCAGGATCACGACCTGAGATGAAGGCAGATGCTCAACCACTGAGCCATCCAGGTGTCCCAATAGGGGATAAACTTAAAAAGAAAAAGGAGCATAGAGATAACAACCAACCAGGAACCAAGAAGAGCATATGAACTGGCAAACAAAGAAAGCTTTGCTGCAAGCACACAGTTGCCTTTAAGAGGTTATTTTAACTGGTAGAATTAATAGTGTGTACTTGGCCTAGTATTAACAGAAAGATTCTCAAATACAACACAGTTGACTCTCTTCCCTGCCTTAAAAAATTCTGTAGGTGTGTATGAGTGGATGGATAAGAATATATATTTCAGAGTTCATTAGAATTCTGAATTAATTCAGAATTAATTAGACTTGACAATAAAACAGTTTATCCATAATGGCCTGAGAAGTTCTTTACTGGGTATGTGTATATATTATGATAATGGTAATTTTTTTCTCTGCTCTTATTCCTCTTGCCATTTTATAAATGTATACATATTGGGAATTAGAGTCCATTTGGAAGTTGTTATTGAAAAGAACTGATTATAGGAGATGAGTAACAAGACATTTGGCAGCTGGTGTATACATTTAATTTTGTATAAACTAATGTGTAGACTTTGCCCACATGCATTCATGCAGTCCAGACATGAGTAAAAATGATAAAACTCTAACACAATGAGTAATAAGCCAGCCCATGAGTTAAACATCAGGCTCATGGGATTCAGAGATCTTTAGTCTGTTCAACAAAGGGGAAGTTGACTCAACTGTTAATCAGATGAGCCTTTCCTTGTGCCTTCAAGATGTGAAACTAAAGGCATCCAAAGATGGGAAATTATTACCCAAGGAAACTCTTGGTTTGAGATTGGGACATTTCATCCAAAGGAATGAAAGAACATGAAAACCAACTAGTGTTTAAAGCCAAGGACAATTAAGGGAGATTGAAAAGTTTGCTTAAAGCTGCTTATAGATAAGCATGATGAAAAATTGGGAAAGTTATCTATCATCTATATATCAAGTGGGTTGAAAATAAAGCTATCATCTATACATCAAGAGGTTGAAAATAAAGAGTATCCAAGCAAGTGGTCAACAGTTGATTTATATGGAGAGGAATTTCAGAGAAGACAAGATGGCTGCAGCAGAAAATCATTGTTGCTTTATGATACCTTTTTTGGCTTTCTTTAAGAACATTGTATAGTTTTCTTTCCACAACTTTCCACTGGCATGCTATTATGTAATGACTGCAAACCTGTTTGGCAGCAACCACGATGCTGGAAAGTGGGTGGTGGCCCAGAGTTAGACTTTTCACCCCTTAGGTCAGAGCTATTTAGTGTAAGGGGTTATATATACAGTCTAAGGGTGGATGTAGTCCTTGCCAGACTAGTCTTCTGTGGTCTATTGTCTACAATCCTTTCACCAAGTAGCAGCTAATTACCAGTTTTAAAAAAAAGTGAAATCTAGTATAACTTCCTTGACTCCCAGTTTCTAAAGACTTTCTACCACATCTATTTATCCATCCATCTGTCCATCCATCCATCCATCCATCCATTGATCTATTCACCTACTTTATTGAGGTATGGTTACCATGTAATTGTGCAGATTTAATGTATACAACTGGAGGAGTTTGGGGATAGGTATACACCCATAAAGCCATCACCATCATCAGGGTCATAGACAGAGCCGTCACCTCCCAGAGTTTTCTCCTGCCTCCTTTATTGTTATCATTAAAAATTTTTAAGAATATTTCTTAATGTTTCTGTGATAAGAGCATTTACCCTAAGACCTACTCTCTTAGCAAATTTTAAGTGTACAACAGAGTGGTACTAACTGTAGGCACTATGCTGTATGGCAGATCTCTAGATTAATGGCTGTGAGCATCTGGGGGGGGGAGCAGGATATAGGCAGGTGATGGCCAAAAGGTACAAAGTTTTACTTATGCAAGATAAAACCTAAATTTTGTTTTTTAGAGAGCATGTGTGCATGTGCAAGGTTGGGAGGGGCAGAGGGAGAGGGAGAAAGATAATTTTTTTTTTAATTTTAAAGATTTTATTTATTTATTCATGAGAGAGAGAGAGAGAGAGGCAGAGACACAGGCAGAGGGAGAAGCAGGCTCCATGCACCGGGAGCCCGATGTGGGATTCGATCCCGGGTCTCCAGGATTGCGCCCTGGGCCAAAGGCAGGCGCTAAACTGCTGCACCACCCAGGGATCCCCGAGAAAGAGAATCTTAAGCAGGCTCCATGTTCTGTGTGAGCCCCACATGGGGGTTAATCTCATGATCCTGAGATATGACCTGAGCCAAAATCAAGAGTCAGATGCTTAACTGACTGAGACACCCAGGCGTTCTTCTGCTTTTCCCGCGGCATTTAGAATGAAGAGCCACATATTTGCCTGGCACATGCTCAGCTCTCTAGCCTCTGTTCCATGCTTTTTACTCTCCAGCCAACTTGTTCGTCCTTTGAATGAGCCAGGGTCACCCACGCCTAGGGACCTTTGCACTTACTGTTCTCTGTGCATGGCTTTATCTCCCATCACAGCACCTACTGTGTGCCAGCAATGAAGGTAGTGGCATTTGAGCAAATGGTATTTGCTGACCGCATATTTGAAAAATCTCAAACTGCTGAATTGGTTTTTAAAAAGCTATCTAGCTGTTTCTCTCCCCACCCGCGCCCAAGCTTTGTGAGATTAAGATAGGAATGATCCTTTTTTAAAAAAAATAGGTGGCCTTATGGAATTAATTATTCGATTTGTTATATGGGACAATTTTTGACACCAATTCTTTAATCTTTTCATTAAGATCCTTGTAAGTATTCTAGAAGGACAAGAATAAAAGAGGTAGAATTCAATCTTTGTGGTTAGTAAGTTAATTAAATACAATATGTCTTAAATTTAGGCATTTTTAAGATCTTGAACTAGTTTTATCTCTGTATCTAAAACATTTCACCAGCACACAATTCAAATAATCTAGTTCACATATATAGATGTTGAAATATCTGATGAATTTATTCAGTATGTTTATGTTAGTGTCACGTAGCTTAAGAATTTGTGAAAACACGCCAGATTTCCTGGTCTGAGGGTTTTTTTTGTTTGTTTGTTTTGAAATGGTTTTAGTGCTTAGAATGTTTTGCAGTGTCCTGTTCTATAGTATAACTTGATTTAAAAAAATAAGTTATGAAAGCAGTTCTCTGGAAACTTATATAAATAAATGTAAGTTTTTTTTAATATCTGAAATATAAATAATGAATTTGTAAATTGTGTCTTAAGATTTTGTTTGTTTTGGTCAAATATAAATCCTGCCTTTTGACACATAAGCTTATAATTGTAAATAGTGCTTTTTTAAAAAGTTCATTTTTGTTTTTTTTTAACCCCAAGATTTAGGCCTCATCAGGATGCAGACCCTGAAAAACCACGTGTTGCTGCTTTAATTGACAGGCTCATTTCTTTTAAAAATAATGACAACGGAGCTTGGGTCAGAGGCGGAGACATTGTTGTTCAGAATTCCGCGTAGGTATTCTCTGCAAAGTCATTGTCTGATGACACCGATGTATGCTTTTATTTATTTATTTTTTGATGTATTTATGTTTTAAGGCAATTTAAAAAACCCCCAGCATATAAAAGCACGGTGGTACTTTCTGGAATGATATTATTATATTTTTAAATTTATTTATTTTTAGTAATCTCTCCACTCAACGTGGGGCTCGAACTCACAACCCTGAGATCAGGAGTTGCATGTTTTTCTGCCTGAACCAGTCAGGTACCTCTGGAATCGTTATTATTACTAATAGGGTGAGCTCTGAGGAAGTATGCTTGTGTTCACAGACTGCAAATGTTTGGAATTGTCTCATTCTGCTGCTTTTATTGGAACTGAACTTGTCTGGCGACCCAAGAGTTTTCTGATGAGATTGAACAGAAACTGGGGATTTAACTTTATAGAACAAACATGGTCTATGTCAGAGAGCTAAATAAAGATTTTGAAACTACCTGGAATTTTTTTTCTTTCCTTTTTGGAAACTCTGAAGTTTTTCTGATGCTCTTCCACTGCCATTCAAAACAAAAGTTGTGAATTCCACCTTAATAAGGTTGTTGACTTACATTTTCACATGATCTGAGGCAGTGAGCATCCCACTTTTTTCTCTTTTCCCACTTACATAATTTTAGGAGAAATTTTGATGTATATTGAGTTAAAATTTGGTGTCCAAGAGCCTAGAAAAACATGTGTTTTTCTGGCTGGCACTGATGTTAGCTCCTTGGCATTTTTACTGTCCCCTCTGACTTTCATCATGCAAAAAATTAGTTTTGTATTACAGCTGTAGAAGTAGCTTGGGTATTCACGTTGAACATTTTGAAGAGGGTACCATGATCTAATTGTTTTTCTCAGAAATAATTAGAAAAGTAATAGTTATAGCTTACACTTATATGCTACGTACTCTGTGCCGGGAACTGTCCTAAAGGGGTGGAATTAATTATTATGTTTAATGCCCTTGAGTATCTGATGAGGAAGGTTATGTTATTGCTTCAACTTCTAGGTGAGCAAACTGAGGGAGAGTCAGGTTGAGTAGCTTGCCCAAGGTCATTCTGGGTCATGTGGCCGTTGATCATCAAAGCCTAGATTTGAACCAGGTGCCTTCACTGTGAAGGCTGTGCTTTTAGCTATTGGGAAACGAAACACATTCTGTGGTCTTGGAGAGTAAACATCGGAACCTCCTGGGTTTCCTAAAAACTGAATACTGAGAGAAATTATCTCTTGTTATATGAGGTGGTAAATTTTATTTTTATTTTTATTTTATTTTATTCTTTTTTTTGAGGTGGTAAATTAAACAACGTTCTTTTATTCTCTTTTCTCTTATAGATTTGCAGATAATGGAATAGGACTGACCTTTGCCAGGTTTGTAATTACTTTAAAAATACTTACCTGATTATTTTAAAGATGTAAGGTAAAATAGCCTGGGTTTCTTTTGTTTTTGTTTTTGTTTTTTTAATCACACATAGGAATGTTATATCATTATATTAGCATAATACCAAAGTCAGGGGTTAATATTAGCTGGAACTCCAAAGAAAGGTAGCACTGTCAGATTTTTTGCTTAAAAGATAACACTCGAGAAGAACGGAATAAAGGTTGGGAACATATTAAATAATTTCTTTCTTAGAAGCTGGTCTGATGTTGCAGTGATCTTTAAGACCTTTTATGCCCCATATTTGTCTCCGGACAACAGTTATTTGGGCCACTGTCTTAGACATACTTGTCTTCGAACTGTTAGACTCAGGGCAAGTTCATTCACCCATGTGCATTGCTGTTGCTGGAGACGAAAATAATCAATTGTTGATGCTAGACGCATTTTCGTCTGTTTAACCTGCAAACCATGTATTATTAATTTATATGTACGTTCACAGTTTAGAAGGACTTATTGATGATAATATGTATTAGAGAAAGCTCCTGGCTGCTTGGAAAACTTTTAGCTTTTAAGCTATAGCTTGCCTTTATCTGAGGATGAATTTAAATCTCATGGAGAGGGATCCCTGGGTGGTGCAGCGGTTTGGCGCCTGCCTTTGGCCCAGGGCGCGATCCTGGAGACCCAGGATCGAATCCCACATCGGTATCCAGGTGCATGGAGCCTGCTTCTCCCTCTGCCTGTGTCTCTGCCTCTCTCTCTCTCTCTCTGTGACTATCATAAAAAAAATAAAATCTTTAAAAAAAAAAAAAAAAAAAAAAAAAAATAAATCTCATGGAGAGGAGTGTAATGGTTATACTCACTTTTACAGCGATGGAAGCTTCCCAAGTGATGAAGGCTCCAGCCAGGAGGTATCCGAATCTCTCTTTGTTGGGGAGAGCAGGAATTATGGCTTTCAGGGTGGTCAGAACAAGTACGTAGGCACTGGAGGAATAGACCAGAAGCCCCGGACCTTACCTAGGAACAGGTAAGCAGTGGTTTAGCAGTGGACAGTTAGTTTGAACGATAAATGAAAACCTAACCCTTGTGGAAGTTTCTGTAGTAATGTTGGATGGATTGGTTCCCACTGTGACACTTTTCCCACCTTATCTAATTGCCACTATTATTATTTTTGGTATTATTGCTATTGCAGTTGTGTATATTATCTTCTGGAACTCTGGAGCATTAGCTACCAGACGCTCTATAGGTTTCATTATCAATTGTATCCCATAGGAAGCTGTCTCTTTTCATTCCTTACACGAGGTCTTCTAGTAGCTGCCGATTTTTTTTTTTGGTTTTCTTCTTTTTGAGCCACAGGAAATTGGCCAAACTATGAAGTATGACATTAGGTCATTTTGGCCTCTATTTGTGAAGATAGGTTTGCAGAAATAGCCCCTGGAAAAAGGAAATAACCTATTGAAAAGACTCCTAGAAAATAAGAGTTGGTAAATGCCAAAGCTGACTCAAACCCTAACCACGGCCATCTAATTACCAGTGTTTCTGTTGTACGGAGTAGACTCTTGGCATGTTTTCTGTCAAAATAATCACTGTCATTAAAAGAGTACTTCCCACCAGAAAGATTCTTCAGAGCTTTTAGGGAACTATTAACTAATTAATCCATACCTTAGTTCTGAGACCAAGTTTGGAGTTGTCCTCATTTTACTTGTAGAAACACAGATAGAGAAAAACTCATATTTTAAAGGTCTCATGTTAGAGTTACTGCCAGAATGCACCAAACACCCACTCCCTTAGAGTTGTACTCTGTATGTGGCCATGGGGCTAGGACAGGTCAGGGGCGTGGGCCAACGAGGCTGCTATTTGAGGGACAGAGCAGTGCTCGGTGGCAGAAGGGCTTTACTAGCTTCTGGCAGAGAGTGAGCGTGGTGTTGGGAAATCTTGAACGCTATTATAAGCTACGCTTTGTGTAGCCATCCTACTAGTCAGACTGTGGAAGCCACTGGGAAAGAAACTTTATGGATTTTTAATAGCTAACATTTATTAGATGCTGATGATGTGTCAGGCCCTGTTCTGAATACTTTATTCTCTGCTTAATCCTTGCAAAGTCCAGTGAGGTGGGTACTGTCATTATCCTGCTTTCTAAATGAGGAGTTTACTAAAAAGAGCTGAGGTGGGATTCAAACCCTGTTAGTTTGCCCTCAGCACTGTGCCTGTCACAGTGAAGCTGCAGTTGTCTCAGCTAATGTGTCATGAAAACTGTGTTGGTTGGCATGTGGCAGCAGTATCATGGTGGCCAGCTCCATTCTTTTTACTTTACATTGGCCTCCAGTTTTTTTTTTTCTTCTTTTTCTTTTCTCTCTCTCTCTCTCTCTCTCTTTTTTTTTTTTTTTTACTGAAGCATAAGTGATTTACAATATTATGTTTCAGGTGTACAAAATTCTGATTTGACAAATGTATACATACATTATGTGGCCTCCAATTTTTTTTTAAGATTTATTTATTTATTTATTTATTTATTTATTTATTCATTCATTCATTCATTCATTCATTCATGAGAGAGAGAGAGAGAGAGAGAGGCAGAGACACAGGCAGAGGGAGAAGCAGGCCCCACGCAGGGAGCCCGATGTGGGACTCGATCCTGGGTCTCCAGGATCACGCCCTGGGCTGAAGGCGGCACTAAACCCCTGAGCCACTTGGGCTGCCCTGGCCTCCAGTTTTATTTCAAAATGCTTGTTGCTTCTTTGCAAAGGAAGGTTTCCCAAACAAAGATTCCTCACTGGACAATGGATCCAGCTTTTATTTTACTGTGTCTTGACTACTTTTTCTGTGAGACAGAACCATTTTGGGATTTATCCTTAGATATACTTCAAGATGCAAGTGCCTGGGTAGCTCAGTCTGTTACGTGTCTGCCTTCCGCTCAGTTCATGATCCTGGGGTCCTGAGATCAAGTCCCACATCGGGCTCCCTGCTCACCTGGGAGCCTGCTTCTCCCTCTGCCTGTCTCTCCCTGCTTGTCTTCGCTTTCTGTCAAATGAATAAATAAAATCTTTACAAAATAAAAAAAGAAATACATCAAGATGCATAGATTTTTTTAACCAAGCTATTTCATTATCTTGCTAGCATGTATGCTTTTACTATAAAACACTGCCGAGTTATAAACTAAAGTTGCTATAGAAATCCTCTGCAGTGCCATTAAAGAATTTTAAATTTTTTTTTTTATTTTTTTATTTATTTATGATAGTCACAGAGAGAGAGAGAGAGAGAGAGAGAGGCAGAGACACAGGCAGAGGGAGAAGCAGGCTCCATGCACTGGGAGCCCGACGTGGGATTCGATCCAGGGTCTCCAGGATTGCGCCCTGGGCCAAAGGCAGGCGCTAAACCGCTGCGCCACCCAGGGATCCCGCCATTAAAGAATTTAACGGGGTAGAAACCTAAGAGATCCAGAATATTATGGGGTTTTTACCTTAATTATGATTAATGATATATGATTAGTAGGTTAAGGGGTTTGTGTTTGAACAGAAAGGAGCAAAGTGAATAAACTGAATTTCTCAATCCAGCCAGCCCCTTTAACATAGTAAGCCTTGAGGATTTACACTTTTATACTTTTAAGTATATCATTTCATCTTATTACTATCATTTAGTGGCTTGAAGGAGATCCTCTCTGTGAAAGTACAGATTTATCTTTTGTTCTCCTGCCTGCCAAAGATTTTGGAAACAAAACTAAAGTATATGAGTTCCCAAATGAAAGGTCATAACTGGGTTGATTCAAGGAAGCAAAGTCACCTCTTCAGAGAGGCCTCCATTCTGTCCAAAGCAGCACGTCTCTCACACCTGGTCTGTTGTAGTACCGTGTCTCACTGCCTGCACACCTGCTCTCTGAAATTATCTTGTTTTTCTGTTTGCCTTTCCCACTGCGGTGTAAGTTTCATTTGATCAGGGATCTTCTCTTGGTACCACTGGATCCTAGAATTGTGCTTAGTGTGGCCGAGATAGTTAATAGTGTTTATAAAACAAATCTGTAAGAGAATGCCAGTACAGGGATGGCCCATGTGCATTAAACAAAATCTTGTATTTCAACAGGACGTTCCCAATCAGAGGCTTTCAGATTTATGATGGGCCCATTCATCTAACCAGGTGTACTTTCAAAAAATATGTGCCAACTCCAGATAGGTACACCAGTGCTATTGGCTTCCTTATGAAGAATCCGTGGCAGATAACTCCCAGGAATAACATCTCTCTCGTGAAGTTTGGTCCACATGTAAGTATGTCCTTAACGGTACCCACGTGGTGACCATGGCGGGAGGAGGAGGGATAGCATATTCCCAAAGACAAGAACACAAAGTATTCGTACTGAGTCTTGACAACTAGGAGGAGAAGTATGTGCAAGAGAGACTTGTAATTCCATGCACATTGTCCTATTGGGTTCAAGGTGAGAACAGTAGTCTCATGTGACCTGAGGTATTTTTGACATTCAAGTGATAGCTCAAAAGGGACAATGACTTGGAGTGATGACAGGGGCATGGGGATGGTAGTGTTTCAGAGGAACAGCAGAACATAGAATTTGGAGAAGTTCATTGTAATAATATGAAGAGATTTGAGTTCTGCTTGGTAGTTTACTTGTCCAGGGCTTATTCTTCTGGGGAACCAGAGGATAAAAGGATGGGAAAGAAGAGGAATATTGGGGTGGTGTAAGACAGATGCAGATAAAAACTGTTGGAAGGTTTTTATAAAGACTGCAGAGAAGACTGAGAAGTAATTGTTTACAGTATAGTGGGCCACAGAAATCGTTGGCTTAGTGGTTTCATCAGTGCCCTCTGTTCTCTGAGCACACAGGACAGTCTGATTCATACCCCACCTCCACCATCTTACCTATTCCAAGATGATGGTGGGATGGGGAGTTTGAGTCTCAGGCCGTCTCTCTCGCCACTCCCACACACAGGTGGCTACAACTGGAAAATGACCTATACTTCTCTCATTGATGTCCACAGGCAGACTCTGCAGTTGCCTGGTTTAAAATAGAACATGGGTTAGTTTACCAAGGTCTGTATCTGGTTTTCCAGAATGGCTAAGGCATGAAACAGAAGCATAGGTGCAATTCGGGATGCCAACCACGTTGGCTGGTTCTCTTTTAGGTCCTGTGACTCCAGGGGAAGAGGGAGGGCTACACTAGCAGATAGCTCCCACAAAAATTAACAGGGTGGTCCTTGGATCAGCTTTCCAGTGTGGAGGTTGGGTCTTCACTTACTGCCCACACAGACCTCTTCATACATGGAGTTCTAGTGACTGCGGACGTAGTTGTTATGAAAAACAAGTCATTGAGTGAACATTGGTGGTAGAGTTCCTGAGTTCTAGCATCTGTGCTGTTCAAGTGTAGCAGTCATCAAACTGGAGTCTGATCTGATGGTGCTGATGCCCTGGGAACAGTCTGTGAAGGAAATTTCATTCTGCCTTAAAAGGTGGGAAATATGCCCTCAACTATTCTTGGATTTAACCATAGATGGTATAAGGGAAATGGGGAGAAAGAAAAAAGCCAACAACTAAGAACCTAGAGCCACTTGTCCCAAACATCACTGATAATTCATTGGGTTGCCTATCACTTAGATGATCAGTTGATTTTAAAACATATGAGAAAAAAATAAAACATATGAGAGTTGTGTCTAAACACCTTGTTTGGCGTGAATAATTTACCACTAATAGGAAGCAGCTAAAGACTATAAAACATGCCACCGGCGGCCTGCTCTGCAGTTGTGTGCTATGTGTTTAATAAAAGCCTTAAATTAACTCTACCTGACATGAAAATTACTGAGCTGGTTTTTTTTTTTTTTTTTAAAGATTTTGTTTATTTATGGGATGCCTGGGTAGCTCAGTGGTTGAGCGTCTGCCTTTGGCTCAGGGTGTAATCCCGGGGTCATGGGATTGAGTCCCACATCAGGCTCCCTGCAGGGAGCTTCTTCTTCTGCCTATGTCTTTGCCCCTCTCTCTCTCTCATGAATTTTTATTTATGAGAGAGAGGCAGAGGGGGAAGCAGGCTCCCTGTTGTGATTCTGTGGCCATAGGTTAGTTTTGTCTGGAGAGAGAGCCGGTAATAGTTTTTAAATGGAAAAAAAAAAAAGAAAACACCAAATATGTTTTCAACATTTGCTACTTGAACTCCACAGGCTTTATCATTTTGTTTTGCCCAGCCATGTCATAATGAATTGAAAACTGTGATTAACTGGGTACCGTAGTTGACAGCCATGAACTGTGACTCAGAACTGCTTTAACCTTAAAGCAGTTGTAATGCACTTGGATCCTTTCAGGGAACTCTGGCCAGCATGGTAGAAGGCTTCATTTTGTGATGTCCTGGCTTCTCACTGCTGGCAGGTCTCTTTGAATGTCTTCTTTGGAAAGCCTGGCCCCTGGTTTGAAGATTGTGAGCTGGATGGTGATAAGAACTCCATATTCCACGATGTTGATGGCTCTGTGACAGGATACAAGGATGCTTATGTGGGAAGAATTGACAACTACCTGATTCGCCACCCAAGCTGTGTAAACATTACCAAATGGAATGCAGTGGTCTGCAGCGGGAGTTATGCCCAGGTAGGCCAGAATGCATCATGATGCCTGATTCCGAACCAGCTCCTAACAGCGCTCCTTCCATGAGGAGTACTCTTCTGCTCTTCAGCATGATTGATACTTTCCAATGCATGATTTGTCTTTAGGAAAAAAGAAAAAAAAATGTATTAGGAATCATGGACTCCTAGAATTTTATTTAAAGTTCTCCTGCTCCAAACCAGTTAAACAAATAGAAAGTGGTAGGACAATTTGCCCTGGGTTACTTATGGTTGGGATGTAGTTGGGGTGAGAACCCTATTTCCTAAGTCTTAGGTGTTTCTTGCCATGCTACAGCTGTGCCCACTGAGAGGGAGACTTATTCTTTGCTTCCAGGGTCATGATCTCTACTAAATTAGGGAATTAGGCAGAGGGATAAAGATTGGGGGGAGTTTCCTGGCTTATTTTAAAGGAATATTAGCTTCTTTGTTGTGGGACTTCTCGTTCCCATAAGGAAAAAAAATGTTATTCTTGTCTGAGTTCTGGGAAAAACAAGGGAAAAAATGGGGAATTAAATCTAGTGGAGAAGAAAAGAATGTGATTTGAAATGTAATTTCTTTTTTCCTTTCATTTTATTCTTTTTAAGATTATTTATTTATGAGAGACAGAGACATAGGCAGAGGGAGAAGCAGGTTGTCTTTGGGGAGCCTGATGCAGCTCGATCCCAGGACCCTGGGATCACACCCTGAGCCAAAGGCAAACACAACCACTGAGCCACCCAGACGCCTCTCATGTTATTCTTATCAGAATTGTCTGCCAAAACTAAGATAACCTATCAAAATTATTAGAAATGTGCCCATTGACCTTGTGGATTTTCTACGTATTCAAGAATGTGAACCTAATCTTCCTAGCTTACAAAGCAGAGTAGTAATTCAGTTTTTTGTTGGAGGAAGGAGAAGGAAGTAAGTCATCCAGTACTTCCTAAGAGGTTCTGGGAATGGTAGGACCACAGGTCAGAAATGTTCTCTGAGGCTTTGGGAAGTGGGCTGGTAGCCCAGATCTGCAGTCCATTGTTGTTACTTAGGTAATGTATATAACTGTATGTTTTTAGGTGAAAGGTAGAAGCACTTGGATCTCAAGATAGAATAATAATTGGCTATTTGTAAATATATTTTATTTTATTTTATTTATTTATTTTTTAAAATTTTTTAATTTATTTATGATAGTCACAGAGAGAGAGAGAGGCGCAGAGACACAGGCAGAGGGAGAAGCAGGCTCCATGTACCGGGAGCCTGATGCGGGATTTGATCCAAGGTCTCCAGGATCGCGCCCTGGGCCAAAGGCAGGCGCCAAACCGCTGCGCCACCCAGGGATCCCTATTTGTAAATATATTTTAAGCTCTTTGCTAACCCAAGGTTTAAAGGGGCTCAGGAAGAAAGGTGGAAATATAAGGCGAATTAAGGTTACATGTGTCACCTCCTATCCTTCCTTGGTTTGGAAGAAGGCAAGAGATTAATCAATCTATCTCCTGTTATATATTACATAGAAGCTATTATATATAATCTGTTATATAGCAACCTAGTTTGAAAATATTATTTTAACTTCTATTTTTATATCTATTTTATATTTATATAACCTAAATAGTAAATATAGGTTAAACTAACGTATTTTAAAAATTCAATATGTATGTGTTGTAACTGTAATATCGTCTATAGCATAGTAGTACTAATAAATATATACATTTAAAGGAAGATAATTGGTAGTCCTAAGATATATATTTCCTATCTTTTTTTTAAATCTTTAAGTGGGATCTATAAGGAAGAGTATTATTATATTAAAAGAGTCAAACATGAATGAGACTTAGGGAGCTTGTCTGGCGCACAGGTTGTATAATTGAAGAATTAATATAAACAAAATTATAGAAATAACAGGAAGAGGGATGGCTGGGTGGCTCAGTGGTTGAGCGTCTGCCTTTGGCTCAGGGCGTGATCCCAGGGTCTGGGGATCGAGTCTTGCATGGGGCTCCCCACTAGGAGCCTGCTTCTCCCTCTGCCTGTGCCTCTGTCTCTCTCTCTGTGTCTCTCATGAATAAATAAATCTTAAAAAAAAATGAAATGACAGAAAGAAATACTGTGAATTAAATGTAGTATTTAATGTTTTAATCTTTCTGGAGAATTCTGTTATAGGAGACTGATTTGTTTTAGGAAATTGTTCTGAGATTCATTTTTGGAGGATGCATTTGGGGAAGGTTTTGTTTTGGCACAGCAAGGGGCTCAAATACCACTGGAATAAATTCAGGATTTTCAAATTTGTCTCTGTTTAATATATGTTTTCAGTTTTTGCAAAGTTCCTTATAACCTTTTGTTTTTGAACGAGTGAAAAATGACTTCTTGGGCTGATGTAGGTCATGGAAAATTGAAAGCCAAACCTCTAAGATACTTCAGTTTTCCAGCTCTTATTTTAGAAGAAAGGCTTTCAGATTCAGATTTGACTGGAGGGTATCAGTTTTCACATTAATTTACAGATTTTTTGTATGTGTGTTCTTCAGATTGAGGTATTTCTTTGACAAGCTATATAAGCCGCAAAGGTTTTATATTCTGATGAATAAGCTGGCCTGTGGTGGTGGAAGAGATGATGAAGATCTTGGCTAGCAGAATGCTTGGTCTGTTTTTACCATTTCAGTTTAAGTAGGCTTCGTTTTAAGTATAATTTCGCATGAAGTTGGCTACTACTCATTTAGTCTGGCTCAGATCACAGAACCTCTCTTCTGGAAGTAGAGGCACTGGCCTTTGTGCTGGAAATGTTTGCTTAGTTTATCTAAGCTTTCATTCTCTCTTTAATTCTTTTTTTTTAAGATTTTATCAAGTTTTTAATTTTTTTTCAGATTTTTATTATATATATAGAGAGAGCGTGCACATGAGTGAGGGTGGGGGGAGGGGGGCAGGGGGAAAGGGAGAAGCAGATTACCTGCTGAGCAGAGAGCTGGATGTTGGGGCTCCATCCCAGGATCATGACCTGAGCTGAAATTAGTCAATTAACCAATTGAGCCACCCAGGCGCCCTTTAAGTTTTTAATTTTAATTCCAGTATAGTTAACTAAAGTGTTGATTGGTTTTAGATGGACAATATAGCAATTCAACAATTCTACACAGGATTCAGTGCTCATTACGATGAGTGTCCTCTTTAATCCCCATCACCTATTTTACCCATCTTCCCCTACACCCTCTCCTCTGGTAACCACCTGTGGGCTCTCTGTAGTGGAGTCTTCTTCCCTTTAATTCTTAATTGCTTTTTGAAGGTTTATGTGCAGACATGGAGCACTCAGAACCTGACTATGACCATCACGCGAGATGAGTATCCCTCCTACCCTATGGTGCTCCGGGGCATCAACCAGAAGGCTACCTTTCCCCAGTACCAACCTGTGATCATGCTGGAGAAGGGCTATACCATCCACTGGAATGGACCAGCACCCAGGACTGCTTTTCTATACCTCATAAACTTCAACAAGTAGGTCTCTATTACTGTTATTTCAAATAGTTGAGCAAGTAGCAATTTCATAGAGACAAATTATAACATTGCTTTTGTAGCAAGTAAAGAATGCCAACTTCGTGTGCTTTGTTCTTCTTAGGTGGAGGCTGTATATTTTTGTTGATGGAATTAAGCAATTTTACAGATTGAATCCTGTCATTTTAGAAACATTTCTTTTTGTCTATGGTCGAGGTATTGTGTGCAGAAAGCCATTCACAGTAGGTTTTAAAATCGCCTGCTGAATACTTTAATTCCCCATATCTGAGATGGGAAGTTTTTTTCTGGTGTTCCAGCTGAGCACTTGGTTATCTAGAAGATGAAAACATTTTTGAGGCCAAGTTCAGACCTGCCAGAAGAGGCAGATCTGCCAGAAGAGGCATGATTGATAAGTAATGTCAACTACAGGCAAGCGGTGGACAAATTGTGGCATGAATGCCCGGTCTTGCAGCCCCTGCCTGTAAAGTTCTTTCTTCTGTCCCTTCTCTATTTCATTGGTCTGTCC
The DNA here is from genome assembly GCF_048164855.1 of Canis lupus baileyi. NCBI lineage: Eukaryota > Metazoa > Chordata > Mammalia > Carnivora > Canidae > Canis > Canis lupus. Next base: position 86,987,440 of record NC_132838.1, read on the forward strand.
TAGTCATATCACTTTCAGTCAAAGGCTTCATTTTTACATGAATTTATTCAAGTGTTTTCTGTATGCCAGATCTAAAGATGAACAAGAAAAGTACCTGCCTTTTGGGAGCTCATATTATCCAGGTAGAAAAAAATTTTAAGTAAATTGACAAGCTGATGCTATTGTGAGTGGACAAAGGATAGAGCAGTAATGCTGCCCATCGGGGCTGGGCCAGGCTGCACAGAAAAGGTGGTACCAAGTGATCAGTCTTGTTACAAAAGCAATACCATTGGGAAAGGGCTGGTTCTGGTCAGGGACTGATGAGTTGAGTGTGATGGGAGCATGGGCTGCATCAGGGGAAGTGACAGACACTGGCAAGGTGGATGAGACTATTTTGGAAGGCAGAGGTAACCTATCTAGTTGTGTGTGATGGTGAATCCATGGGATTCCCATGAAAACTGCTCAGATAGGTACTGTAAAAATTGAAATGGTCTGTTCATCTAGCTGGTCATAAGGCTCTGACTTGTAAAACTCTCTTAAAACACCCACTTGAAATTAACGGAGGTGGGCATAGAACATGTAGGAACTTAGCTCTAAGTAGATCACTTCCAAGGATCTGTGAATATCAGTGGATGCCCTTATTCTGAGAGGTTAGGGCCCTAGCACCTACTCTAACCTGGACCGTTACTGTATTCCTCCAATACTTGCTGCTGTGTCTCTTTGCCTTTGCTAGAGAATCACACCCTTACCTACGGAGTCAACCAAGGAGAAACCCCAGGACTCATCACTGACTCTCCTTTTCCTTCATCCCGTCCCATCAGTGGCCAAACCCTGTTGGTCCTATCTCCTTAGGGGTCTTTAAATCTCTCCACTTCTTTCTACCCTTACTGCTTGTGGCCGAGTGCAAGCCATCATCATCTCTTGCCTGGGTCCTACGTGATCTCCCCACCTCTGATCCTTACTTCACAGTGTATCCAGGGTGAGGTTTCTAGAAGCCAGTCTGGTATTAGTCCCAGGAGTGAGGTACAGAGAAGGCAGTGAAAGAAATAAGCAATGGTCAGAGAGGACCAAGAAAAAATGTCAGAGTGATCAGTAACCCAAGGATTTATATATGGCAGGTTATGAGTTTGAGGTGAGATATTACAACTGAGTGGTATGCAGGGTTCTATAAGGATCCCCTGTAACTTTTGAACAAATACTGAGCAAGTAAGTAAAAATCTTTTAAAGTGAAAAAAGGCAGAAACTCAGAAAGTTTCAAAAATCTGTGTGGGCTTTTGAAATTCAGTCAGACTTTCCTTGCTTAAGTAGTTCAGGGTTTGTAAAAATTACATCATGGGCAGAGGCAGGAGGAAGAGATGGACAATTTTTTTCCCCAAACTTAATTGTGATTATAGAGAGGTCATAGATTTGGTCGTAGTGCCACTTCTACAAGTAACCCTTTAAAAACAATGAAAGCTCTGCTTGTTCATTAAACAAAATAAGAAAAATATAGAAAAAAAGAAAATTGAAATAACCTATAATTCCTCTAATCAAAGTGAGGCATTAAAAAGATATTTCTTCTTCCTTTCACCCTTGTGTGTTTTCTGAACATATAGATATGCCACAATTTATTTGACTGTCATTTCCATGGAAGGGACCTTCCATGAACACTTAGCTTGATTTTTTTTTTTTTTCTGCCAGCCCTTCCTATACTCTTATACCCCTTTCTGCTATTATAAATGATACTGCATAGAGCATCTTTCCATATACCTGTTTGGTGGACATTTCTAGTCATTCATTAGTGGGGGTTACTGGTAAAACATGCATGAATAATTTTAAGGCCTTGTGACATATTTTTTAAAAACTTTGTGGAAGAGGGGTGGTAATTGTATAACCTTGTGAATGTACTTAATGCCAACGAATTGTGGAGTTAAAAATGGATAAAAAGGTAAATTTTGTGTATGTATACTTTATGAAACTTTAAAAATGCCCCCAACAGCAAATGATTTAAAAAGGAGAAATGTTTTTAATGGTTTCCAGAAAGTGTTGATTCTATATCTAAAGTCAGGATATGGGATATCTGGGTAGCTCAGATTTTTAAGCATCTGCCTTTGGCTCAGGTCATGGTCTTAGGGTCCTGGGATTGAGCCTCGCATCAGGCTCCCCGCTCAGCGGGAAAAGTCCCTGCTTTTCCCTTTCCCTCTGTCCCTCCTCCTGCTTGTGCTCTCTCTCTTTCTCTCAAATGAATAAGTTTTTAAAAAAAATCTTAAAATAAAGACAGGATGTTATGTAAGGAAAAAAAAAACCCACAGCAATTTGGTAATATGCATTAAAAGCTTTAAAAATATCCAGCAGTTTTACCACAAAGTGTTTATCCTACTGCAAAAATAAAAAGAAAAATATATTTATGAACAAAAAAATTCTTTGAAGGGACCCTGGCTGGCTCAGTCAGTAGAGTACGTGACTCCTGATCTCAGGAGTGTGAATTTGAGCTCCACATTGGCTGTAGAGATTACTTAAAAAATAAATCAATAAAATAAAAAAAAAATTCTTTGGGAAGATTTTACAAGTGTCACTCACACTGTTGGGCTATTAGTGTTTCTTCCATTTTCGTATATGCCATTCCCAGCCATCTCACTTGATTTTATGATCCTCTTGAAGTGTCTAAAGTACGTTTTTTCCAACTTCTGTTCACATTCTCTGAAATCCTGTTGAGACCAAGCCACTTTTGTAAGCCAGACAATTGTTGTAAATATATTGGCGGAGGGACGCCTGGGTGGCTCAATGGTTAAGCGTCTGCCTTCGGCTCAGGGCGTGATCCTGGAGACCTGAGATCGAGTCCCACATCGGGCTCCCTATATGGAGCATGCTTCTCCCTCTGCTTGTGTCTCTGCTTCTCTCTGTGTGTGTCTCTCATGAATAAATAAATTAAAAAAAAAATTTTTTTTAAAGAGAAGTTTGGGGGAACATATAGAAGCGGGGGATTTTGAAGGAGGAGAAAAATCCTGGCTGAAATTTACATACGCTATAGTACTCAAAGTATATAGGCTCAAGTGTGAATTCATTGTTTTATTGTCTCTCCTTTATAGGAATGACTGGATTCGAGTTGGCCTCTGCTATCCATCAAACACAAGTTTTCAGGTTACCTTTGGCTTTTTACAGCGCCATAATGGCTCATTATCCAAAATGGAAGAATATGAGCCTGTGCATTCACTGGAAGAATTGCAGAGGAAGCAGTCTGAGAGGAAATTCTATTTTGACTCCAGCACGGGGTAATTGGGTGCAACCAGTGAATGAGAATTATTGCCATTTTTCTTTAATAGTGAAATTACTAGTTCTTCAGCCTAACTAAGAATAGGTTGTGATGGGATGGCTGTTTAGAAGAGCAGCTGATGTGGGTAATTCTCTGTTCATCACTATTAGAGGTTTAGGGACGTAGAATGACTTGTAATTATAGTTGGCAGCAGGAATCGAATGAAGATGTTTGCCATGTACCTATTAAGGCAATTTGGAGAGAGATTATCCTTGTCAATGAAGAACCAGTAGGCCCAATTGAAAATTAAAATAAATTTTTTTTCTATGACCATCCTTACAATGATTATTTACATGTGATATAGTTCATATTTCAGGGAAAGCTCATTGTTACCCCCTCCCTTTAAGGTGATCCCTCAAGCTGACCTTGACTTAAAAAAAAACAAAAAACAAAAAAACCAAACCACTGTGTAACCATGGCATATTTGCTTTCAACTTTCTCTAGGCTGCGTCTTTCCACTTTTTAATTCTAATCCTGTTCACCCGGGGTCCTGTTGGCTTTGTCTGCTTTTATCCAGTTACAGTCTCTCAGCCTTTGGGTGATGGTAGGCTCAATCTCCTCTACTCTTCCAGCAAGTAGCATGCTCCTCCAGTATCCATTCCTTAAGCTGACATTCCTTTCACATGCCATCGTCTAGGTACTGTAAAGATGCTGATGTAAATAAGACCCATTTCTTCTGCAAATTCTCAGTCCATTGAGGGATGTAGGCTTCTAAGGCAAGTGATTAGAGAGCTAGAGGTTTCAAAGCTGTAATTCCTACAGTGGAATATTCAGTGCGCCTTTTGAGGTACCTGGAAGCTCAGCCTAGGGTGATCCGTGACATCCCAAGGGGGTGACACGGGGGCTAACTCCTGCCGAATGGGTAGGAGGAGATAGTAGAAGAAAGGGGGAATGTGTCCCCAGGAGCGGTGTAGATAGATGCATGAAGGCATGGAAGAACATGGCATGGCATGTTTGGGGAAAGACAGTGGTTCAGAATGGGGAGAAGGGTGGCAGGTTTGAGGCTTGAGGTTGGGGTTCAGTCAAGGGTCTCATTAGTTTTTGAATAAGATGCAGCTCCTTTGCCCTCCAGGGCTCCTCCAGCAGCCTGTGTGACCAGCTCAAGTCTTTTCTTACTGTAATTGTCACTGGTTTTCAATTTCTAGTAAGACTTAAAACAACCTGCTTGGACTTTTACTCTACAGATGACAGAATGTCCACATTCCCCGTTTGATTTTCCACAAAAATAAATTGAACACCCAAATTTGTGAGGATGGTCTGGGGATCATGAATGATTAGCTGGGAAATAATTTTTTTCATTCTGCTGTTTTTTAGAATCCATTGGCCTTCAAGGCTTTAATTCTTTTTAATGATTTTTTGATGATTTTTAATTATTTAATATCAAAAGGCACAGGCCTAACCACATCCCTCTTATCCCTTCTCATTCCTTCCTTTATATATGTTAAAGTATTGATGTTAGGACAGTGGCTTACTTTTACTCCTAACTGTAACTTCCCATTGTTCATTGACTTCATATTAAAATATGAATTCTTGATCTATAGTAATCAATCACATTTGATCAAGTGCTTTATAATCTTGACTTCCTTTGGTTCAGAAAGACTACGTTTGCTGACAGACGTTGGACTGTTGCCTGGAAGTTACTTTTCCATTCATCTTGGCAGCAGGAGGATAATTCAGAGTGGGCGGGTCTGTTCTTTTCCCTTGATGTTGGCCAAAGTACAGACAGAAGGACTTCAGGCCCATCTGCTCTTAGTAAACATCACAGCAATTGATGTGAGACCATATCTTGGCCTCAGTCAAGCAACTCACAGTTGCTATTTTTATGAATTTCAAATGTATGCCTTAAACGAAAATGATTTAAAACAAAACAAAACAAAAAAAACCCCACACACTAATTTATGAAATCCCAAACTCAACACAAGTCTAAAAATTTCCAAGGAAGTTTTGAAGCAAACCAAAGAACCAAAGTCCATCCTCCCAAATTACCTATTGAACTAATTCACTCCAGAAATTAACTTTGATATGCTCCAGAACAGCTGAATCGGGTTATCAAAATATTTTCTGAAAGCAGTATGGCATTTGACTTAGGACCCTAGGAGGATAGAAAGGAAAGAGGAATAGCTTTATTAGTTTTAGAATTTGTTTTCTTTTAAGGAAAAGTTACTTTATTAGAGAAATAGCCCTTTGGGCTGTGAGCCAATGTGAGGAATTTTGTGAGTTTATGGGAGTCCGTCTAACATCCCATGGATTGATTTGTTTCCATTCAGGTTGCTGTTTTTGTATCTCAAAGCCAAAAGCCACAGGGATGGCCACAGTTACTGTTCATCTCAGGGATGCGAAAGAGTCAAGATCCAGGCAGCAACAGACTCAAAAGATATCAGTAACTGCATGGCCAAAGCGTACCCCCAGTATTACAGGAAGCCGTCGGCACTCAAGCGCATGCCATCTGTGCTCACCCGGCTCTGTCAAGGCTGTGGAACCCGCCAGGTAATTGAGGAAGAGGGGACTGTGGGTAGGAGAAAGAATCAAAAGCACTTTTTAATTTTGTTTGTTTCTTTGTTTGTTTTGGCAATGGGAACATTTTTCTTTGAAACATCTGTATTGCCAAGTTACAAATACTGCATGATTTCTCCTAAATTTTGGCCCCTTCTAGAATCTGATAGTCATAAGAAGCAAACTAGTCCAAATTCGTGATAAAAGTATCTTATCTCTGTGATACATAAGTTAATCCTGGATGACTATAGACTTCTTGGCCTTCATCTTTTTTCTCTTCCCCTCCAGGATGATTCTGTTAGGATATTATTGCCTTTGGGTTTATATGTCAGTGATGTACAGAAATGCTTTGTTTTGTTGAGGACTATAAAATTTCTCTTCCAAAAATGCAACTCATATATGGGTGGCTCAGTTGGTTAAGTGCATGACTCTTGATTTTGGCTCAGGTCATGATCTCGGGTTCCTGGGATGGAGCCTTGAGTCAGGCTCCATACTCAGCAGGGAGTCTGCTTGAGGTTCTCTCTCTCTTTCCCTCTGCCCCTCCTCCACTAAAAATAAATAAATAAATACATATTTTTAAAAAATGTAACATATGAAAATTGTCCTCCCCCCCCCCCCCCTTTTTTAAAGTGGAAAGCTACCGTTAAGTTTGAAGCATGTGCTGTTATATTTGCCTGTAATTAAAAGTACAAACTAACTGTGTGGCTAGAAGTGAAGTGTTTCTCCTGACATAGTCTTGATTATAAAGTCTCCCTCCAGATCTTAAGAAAACATGTCAATGAAAATAAATCCAAAATATGAGCTCAAATTGGGCATGGGGTTTTCAAAGGATGTCAGGCCAACTCTAAGTGAAAAAGAAATATAGAGTAAATGCTGCTCTAATTTATATTTAACCTTTATACAAACAAATATGGGTTAAGGGAAATGGTTCTCAAAGTGTGGTCCCAGACCAACAGCATCAGCATCACCTGGGAACTCATGAACTATTAGAATTCTTTGGTTCCACGCCAGTCCTACTGAATCAAAAATGTTTCTCATTTGTTTTTGCCTTTTGGTGGCAGTAAGAGCAGGAAGAGGAACATGAATTTATTTCTTCTGTAAGCATTTTTTCAGTGGCAGTTCACTATCCACAGTTTCAGTTTTTTGTATCCCTGTGCCATTCTGTTTTCCAACTCAACTAAAACCAACCCACCAGCCAACCATCCCACCCACCAACCAAGCCAACCATGTACATGAAGAAATTTATATAGATCCTTGCATGTTCCATGTAATATCTTAACTATTAAAGTGATAAAATGATACTTATTTATTATTTTATTTATTTTTATTTTCTGGGGAAGAGGGATTCTATGTCCAGCACAGAGCCCATTGTTTGGGGCTCGGTCTCACAACCCTTGAGATTGTGACCTGAGCTGAAATCAAGGATCAGATGCTTGACCAACTTAGTCACCCAAGTGCCCCATAACGTGATACTTTTAGATAATCTTTGTGGGGCAGTAAATTCTCCATCCTAATTCTTAAGCTGAATTTGCTAAAATTACAGAGACGATTATGTAATTTGTTATAATAATTGTAACATTATAATTTATAAAAATACTCCTCATTGGAAATATCCTAAGCCTATCTTTTTAAATCGTTCCATACTTTAATGTTTAGCATTTCTCGTTTTTTGGTGCTTGAAACATGGATCAGAATTTATTTTTTTAAAAATGTATTGATTACTGACTGGGCACAGTTGCAAAGTACTTGAGGCATTTGGGAACCTCACTTTTACTTGGAAATTGGGAAAAGGAGTGAGTTTGTTTTAAATACCAAAAACAAACACATGTATGCGGGAAGTAAGTAGGAAAGTTCACACAAATTTTTGACTCCAAATCTGAGATTCAAAGAAACATCTGAGCTTTTGAATGATGATTGCTTGCCCTTGGAATGAAGTTGTTGACATCCATTCATGAGGATATGTACTTTAAGTGCCGAATTGTGTGAGTTAGGCCTGCCTTTTTTTTTTTTTTTTAAGATTTTATTTATTTATTCATGAGAGACACAGAAAGAGAGAGAAGCAGAGACATAGGCAGAGGGAGAAGCAGGCTCCATGCAGGGAGCCTGATGCGGGACTCGATCCTGGGTCTCCAGGATCACGCCCTGGGCCCAAGGCAGATCCTCAACCACTGAGCCACCCAGCAATCCCCTAGGCCTGGTTTTGAATGAGCAAAAGGCCTTTATGGTGGAGTTGAAAGATGGAATGTGGGATTTGGAGTGATTTCAAGGAGTAGAAGGAAGCAAGGGAGGGAACAGCATATGCAAAGGCAGAGTGGTGGGAAAGGGGAGCATTTGGGGGAAAGCAGGTTTAGCTGCTCTGCCTGCAGAAGGTGGTAGAACAGTGGGATTAGGGGCCTTGATGTAAGATGTGGCTTGATTTGTGGGACACATTGCAAGTCAGGTAGAGAAGTTTAGCCTGGTGATGTACAACCTGCTACAAGGTTTTGAACAGTGTAATCTTTGTCCTCTGTCCTTCTCTTAGTCTGGAGTGACTGAGTTCCAATTTAAGATAACTGGTCCGAAGAGGACCTGAAAAGGACAAAGATCTAAGTGTGAAGCACATTTAATTAGTCATTTGCGGAATTGATTTTAATAACAAGGTTACAGCTATTTGAGACTGGGATTATTCCAGAAAATGAGGAGCATACACTACTTGTGTTAAGTCTGAATCAAAAGGTGGAACTCTAGGACATCTGATCTATATAAAAAGTTCACAGGGAGGAAAAATCACCATTGGGTTTGATATAATTGAGTTGATTTTGAGGCCCTTTTGAAGGAAGATGTGGTTGACATAAATATGGAACTTCTTCCCGGTGTAGGTGGTGTTTACTAGTGATCCTCATAAAAACTACCTCCCCGTGCAATTCCAGTCACCCAGTAAAGCCGAGACTCAGCGTGGAGACCTGTCTGTTATCTCTGTAAGTACCATCTGGAGTGTACCCTGCCTCAGTTTCTCACTTTTATTGTTTCATCCCAGTGACATGAATTATCTCTGGCAATAGTCACTTGGTGACAAGCAATATAATAGAGGTATAAATACCTCCCAAACATTTACATTTTTGAATAAGTTAAATCTATTAAGTCTTTTTTCTCACTAGATTGTGTTTATTGATGAATGTTAAAATTCATTCACGAAGTGTTAGTCATCTATTCTAGGTGGGTTTATGGAAGTGTAGGCCTGAGCCTCACTGTCAGCACTTAGAATTTGGGCTAAAGACCATGCTAGCCAGTGGTAACCAGCTCTTGATGTGAGATCTGTCCAAAATCAGGTTGACTTGAGTGCCATCATATAAAGAGCTCTTGGGGCGGCAGGTGTCTAGCCATCTAACTAATATCCAGCCTGGGCCTGGGCCTAGTCTCACGGGATCTCTTTATTTTTATTTCTTAAAAGATTTTATTTATTTATTTGAGAGAAAGAGAGAGAGAAAGAGCACAAACAGGGGGAAAGGGAGAAGCAGACTCCCAGCTGAGCAAGGACCCTGACATGAGGCTCAATCCCAGGACTCTGGGGTCATGACCTGAGCCAAAGGCAGATGCTTAAGCAACTGAGCCACCCAGGTACCGCTCATGTGGTATCCTTAAAGAGCTCATTTTTTGTTTTATTTTTTTTTGTGTGTGTTTATTTATTTATTTTTTGTAACTGAAATATAACATATCCAATACAGTATTAGTTTTAGGCATAACACATACTGATTTGACATCTATGCACATTATAAATTGCTCACCATGGTACATGTAGTCACCATCTGTCACCGAAGTTATTACAACATTATTAATTCTGTTCCCTCTGCTCTACTTTCCCTCCCTGTGACTTATTTAATAACTGGAAGTTTGTTCCTCCTAATCCCCTTCACCTGTTTGACCCATCCTCCAACCATAGGAGTTCAGTGTTTTAAAGTGGTGGGTAGGGATCCCTGGGTGGCGCAGCGGTTTGGCGCCTGCCTTTGGCCCAGGGCGCGATCCCGGAGACCCGGGATCGAATCCCACATCGGGTTCCCGGTGCATGGAGCCTGCTTCTCCCTCTGCCTGTGTCTCTGCCTCTCTCTCTCTCTCTCTGTGACTATCATAAATAAATAAAAATTAAAAAAAAAAAATAAAGTGGTGGGTAATACAATCACAAAGCCACATGTATGGACAAAATTATATCTTACTCTTTTTTTTCTTTCCCAATTTCTTTTATTGTGTTAAAATATACATAACATTCATTGTCTTAACCTTTTTTAAAAAAAATATTTTATTTATTAACAAGAGACACACAGAGAAAGGCAGAGACATAGGCAGAGGGAGAAGTAGGCTGCATATGGGGACCCCAGGATCAGGACCTGAGCCAAAGACAGATGCTAAAGGACTGAGCCACCCAGGCATCCCCATCTTAACCATTTCTAAATGCATAGTTCAGTAGCATAAAGTACTTTCATATTGCTGTGGAAATATTACCACCATCCATTTCCAGGATTGAACTCTGAAATAAGAACTTTTTAACAACTCTGAATTAAAAGTATCTCTGCTTGGGGGTTGGGGGTAGGGGGTGTGAAATGAGATGTTATTGATCAATAGGCAAATAGTTTCAGATGAGTTAAGATGAATAAGCTCTCCAGATCTGCTCTACAACGTTGTCCCTATAGTCAACAATTACGTATGGTACACTTAAACTTTGTTAAGCAGATGGATCTTGTGAGCACACACACACAAAATTAAAAAGAAAAGAAAAAAGAAAAGAAAAGAAAGAAAAGAAAAGAAAAAGAAAGAAAGAAAAGGAAAAGAAAAGAAAGAAAGGATACCTCTATTTAAATGTAGCTCAAAGATTTCCCAACTATGTATTTATGTCTATTGCCCTCTGTTAGCAACTGTTCATTTGGTAGTTTGTTCATGATGTAATTTTTTTGGCATAAAATTTGTTACCTCAGCGTCTCAATACTGTTGGCTGCATGGAGAACCTGATCCCAGCCTGTAGACATGGTGTCTGGCAGGAGTCATTTGCATAAGGAAAGCAAGTGGATACTGAGCCTCTCTGCTCTACTAACTTCACTAAGCAATTCAAGAAGATATTATTTTGCCCAAAAAATCTCAGGCAGGCTCTGCTCCAGTGTCTGAAGACACTTTTTTAACTCCATTGCTGCACACTGGGTGCTCGGGATCCCCAAAAATTTACAGAACCTTGTTACTGTACTTAACTCCAATACGTTACTCATGCATTGCCTAAAGAGTCTTTGCTAGGAATTGGCGTTTCTTTAGTCCTTTTTTTTTTTTTTTAAAGATTTTTATTTATTTATTTATTCATGAGAGACACACAGAGAGAGGCAGAGAAACAGGCAGAGGGAGAAGCAGGCTCCATGCAGGGAGCCTGAGATGGGACGGACTGGATCCCGGGACTCCAGGATCACGACCTGGACCGAAGGCGGTGCTAAACCACTGAACCACCTGGGCTGCCCGGCGTTTCTTTAGTCTTTATGGAGACTTTTGTATTTTCTTTAAGCAGTAGGTTTTAGCGGATTCTTTTCAAGAGAAGAGTTTAAATGTGTTGAGGATCATTATATTTTTTTTCTCAAATTTCTCAGTTTTAAGTATTCAGATTTTTAAAAATAAAGAGAAGGAATATATCCATCCACCTGGGTGGCTCAGTCAATTGGACCTCTGACTTCAGCTAAGGTCGTGATCTTGGGAGTCCTGGGATCAAGTCCTGCATTGGGCTCCCTGCTCAGTAGGGAATCTGTTTGTCCCTCTGCCCTTCCCTCCTTCTCACTTGTTCTTTATCTCTTTCTCTCTCAAATGAATAAATAAAACCTTAAAAAAATTTAAATATAAACTCCCCAAACAAGGACAAGTGTAGTGGTGATAGCATTTCTTCTTTGTTAGCTTTTAGCATAGTTTATAATTGTACACATTTTATTTTATTTTTTTTTTCAGGGAAAACCTTTTTTTTTTTTTTTGGATCCCAGGGAGGGAGTGTATAGGAATGAAGCCCTTCAGGCTGCAGCGAGAGTCAGAGTCACACTGCTCAAGCGTGGGCTGCTGTGCCTTGCTCAGAGCATCCAATGCAAACAGTAAAGACCAATCAAGGCAGAGTTATGAGAAGGCTGGCAGAGTTCCAGGTGTTGGTGGAGAAAGAGTAACTGGATTCTGCAGTTTGAATCCTGGAACTGTCATTTGATTCATGGGTTTAGAAGACAGAGGGAAGGGCTGGGAAGATGAGTCATCCTGGAGACATGAAGTGGTGGTGACAGCAGACGTTTCTCTATTCTCAGGTCAACGGCACCGACTTTACCATCCAAAGTGCGGGTGTTCTCCTCCTTCTCGTGGATGCCTGCAGTGTTCCCTTCCGGTTGACGGAAAGAAAGGTCTTCTCTCTTGGTGACATCAGTCGCATGGAAGGGTATTTGAGAACCGGCATCCCTCCAAGGTAGGTGACGCTTGCTCGGTAAGAGGGACAAGCTGCCTGACCAGATGGTGCCTGGTTAACTCTGAGCTTTGGTTTGTCTTTCCACCCTTCTACCTCGCGGGCCCTCAGTGCTGTTGAGAAGATATTCATGCCTTCCTGCTCTCACATTGATGCCCATGTGGTCTAAGTGGAATTATTACAGATCAGTGAAAGCCTGGATGTTAGAAGAGTTTACAAATGGTGGGAAGGCTCTTAGAAGGGGAATTGTTTCGTATTTTGGATCGTTTCTATCCCACATTTTAGTATTTGTTTGAGTACATGGCATCTAACTCACTCAGAAGGTTACCAGTTTAAAGCAATTTTATAGACAGTATTACCTTTGTGGCCATCTGTACCACTGATAAGCCCTCAGACGGCAATGCACTGGGAATTCCCCTGACTTACATGGGAGTGACTAGAAAGGAGTCAATTGATTTTTAAGCAGACAGGTGTCTGTTCTCTTTTTTAAGAGCCCTGGCCTGATTGGTTTTGTTTTGTTCATCTCTGAAGAAGCATGCACATGAGCAAACCCTTTTTTTGGTGGTGGGGGGAGACTGGGGAGACCTTACCTAGAAGAAGGGAGATGAATTCAGGCTCCTTTTCTGCCTCCCTTGGCTGTGCTGCAGACATAGATTTGCATGCAGTCCTTCATTTAGTGAAGTGACTAAGGGGAGGACATAAGCTTCCTGGAGACTTAAGTCCTGTCTAGTTTTTGAATGCATCTTCAGTCATCTGATGACTTACACTTTTGACATATGACAGAGCCAGATTTCAGTTAAGTCCCATAAAGTCATTATAGTATTTGAGCATAATATTCGGTGTGCATGCATAGCTCTATCTTCTGCTTTAAGATACTTACAGGGAATTCATTTCTAAGGCCTCAATTTTCATTAAGGATTTCAAGATTTTTCCTAATGCTGAAAACATGTACTCAATTCACCTAAAACAACCCAGGGCATACAGCTCACCATAAATATTAGGATAACACGGCAGTCCTGTAAGGGACCCTATAGATTTAAGAGTTAAAACCAACTCATTAAAAAGTCAGTAGGTTGTTTCTAGAAAGGGGACCAAAGGAAGGCTTTTAAGATATGGGTAGTGCTCTGTTTATTCATCTGGGCCGGTTACATAACTGTGTTTAGCATGCAGAAATTCAGTGTGCTATACACTTAGTAATACTTTTCTGTATTTGTTTGTATCTTAACAAAGTGTTAAGAGGTTATGGAGCAACTGCCAGTGACTTCTAAAGACACTAGCCATGTGTTAGGGTGTGGGGGTAACTCGGGACCAGTAAAGTGATCTCATGTAAGTGATCCTGAGGAGGATCAGGCCTGTAGGGTTGCTATGGTCCAACATCTGTTCTGACTCTGAATGGTCACCACTGCTTTGGAGTGACATCAACCCGGCAAGACCCACATTCAGAAAATGAATAGTCATGGGTATATAAAAGTTGAAAAAAAGGATAGATTCTCTCTGTTCCTAGAGGGAAAACTAATATAAAAATGTCACTCTGCCTAAATTAATATATAAATTTGCCACATTTCCATTAGTGTCCTAATAGGTTACTTTTCTATTGTCCTTGAATGTTGATACTGAAGTTCCTCTGGAAGAATGAATGTGGGAGAGTAATCGAGTATTTGTGAACAACTCAAAATAACACACGGGGCTTGTTTTATAAGATATTAAATCACGAGGACAGAGTAATTAAGCCAGCCTAGCTTTGGCAGAGGAGAGAGAGAGAGAGAAAGAGATCAGGAGAAGAGAAAATCCACAGATTTAAGTATATGTGTTGATATGCTGCATAATAAACATGGAATTTAAACCAAACCATGGGATTCAATGCCTGGGTGGCTCAGCGGTTAAGCATCTGCCTTCGGCTCAGGGTGTGATCCCGGGGTCCTGGGATCGAGTTCCGCATCTACCTGTGTCTCTGCCTATATCTCTGTCTCATGAATAAATTAATAAAATCTTTTAAAAAAAATAAACCAAACCATGGGACACAGATTTTATTTTATTTCTTCTGAAATAAAAGAATTGGCTGTTTATGCATTTATTTTATAAGTAGATAATAGGACACAAATAGATAAATAGAGCATCTGAAACAAACAAAACTAGCCTCCCTTATTAATATATTCCCTAAAAGAGTTGAGTCCCAATTCACCCACTGGGTCCACTTACCTAAATGACCTTTGTTTCCCCAACATCTTGTAATAGCAACCAAGTGTCCTGGGTGGGGCAGGGAGCCGGATCTTGTACCAGCAGGGGTGTGAAAAGCATCTGTTTTTTTTTTTTGTTTGTTTGTTTTTATTTCTGCTTTTATCTAATATTTCTACGCTATATTTAGTTCAGAAAGGTACTTAATTAATACACACCAGTTTATTGACATTTTCCATATTTTCCAATTTTCTAACTTCCACATACAGGTCAATTGTTCTGTTGAGCACAAGAGGAGAAATAAAGCATTTAAATATTTCAGATTCATTAGTACCTCTGGGATTAGCCAAACCAGCTCATCTTTATAACAAAGGTTTGTATTTGTCTTATTCTATGACGTTCTTATGAGTCCAGCCACATAAGCATTTTTATGGTGGAACGTGGTCCCCGGACCATTCTCATGAGCTTATTTTGCTGGAGTGGTTATCATTAAGATAATTTTTCAATAAGGAAACATTATTTGAGGAAGTGTTTGGGGATGTGGTTTGTTATTTGGGGCAAGAGGTGGGTGGTGAGAGTTCATTGACTGACGTAAGGAAGCATACACATTTTTTGGTGTTGTTTTATAGCTGTCTTTGTTTTGTTCACCTCCAGCTCACCTCACGCATTGTCTTGCCTAGAATGGGTAGATTTACAAATTGCACTTTTTTTTTTTTTTTTTTAAGGAAGTACCATATTTGTGGGATTCAGCGGAAACTTTAAACCATCCTGGGCTAAGCTGTTTACCAGTCCTGCTGGCCAGGGCCTCGGGCTGCTTGAACAGTTCATACCTTTGCAGCTGGAAGAATATGGTTGTCGCAGAGCCAGCGCTGTCCGCAGGAGAGACCTGGAGATGTTAAAGCAGACTTCAAAAGCACATTAGGGACTCACTGTAACTTAAGTGCTGGGGGAAAAAAATGTGAACTAACTTATTTAATTTATGGCATTTTAAAATGACACTGTTAACCCAATGGAACCATTTTCCTGTTTGATACAGAGAGGGGACGAAAGAATTGAAAGCGATTGCTTGAATACCAGCTCCTGCACCTTCTAGTTGTACAAAGTGTTGACGAATTTATTTGTATTTGTTAGGCTGGTATATGCAGAGAGTGTCTCTCCTGCCCCTCACCCTTCACCTTGTGTGTCGTAGTGACTGTAAGCAGTGCTTCACCTTTCATCTAACAGGATGTCGTGGGGGGGAGGTGGGAATCAGCCAGAGTCCTTGAGGGGACCAGCTCTTGTAGCGCCTTGGATACTTGAAGTGTGATGCCCAGTTGTGTCATTGGCTTTGGGTCAGCAATGGACTTAGGTGGCTGGCATGTTCGGTGATGCCTCAGGCCCTGGATCCGGGCCGGCCGCCTTTTGTGGATTGTATAGGATACTCAATGACGGAGTTTTCAGTGGCAGCTCAGGCCCAGCTCATGCCCTTTTTTTGGCCTGGGCATGTGCTATTTTTATCCATTTGTACATTGATTCCTTCCAAGGGTTTAACTTTCAAACAGAAAGCATCCTGGGGCAAAGGGCTTTAGGGATTTGACATCCCTTGAAACTGCACCCATGGGCAAAAATTTGATCTGCACCAAGGTCTGAAGTCGTCAGGACCATATTTGCAGCTTTAATCCTTAGCCTGTTTCGACTGTATATTTGTGTTTAAAATGCAGAGCTGAGCTAAATATTTACTTTTTTTTTTTTTTTAAAGAAGAAGGCTGTTTTCCTGAACTGTAAACTTTTGTCGTTTCAGCTTACACAAAGGAAGTCTGTTCTTGGGGTTGCTCCTGCACCCGAGTTTTTGTTGTTTTTGCATGTGGATTTTTTTTAAGCTTTTCTGCTCACCGTCCTGCCAGGAAAATTGCAGAAAGCTTCATGATACCCCAAAATTTTGTACTCAGGGGGAGAAAAAAAGGGAAAGCCTTTTAAGGGCCAGAATCGTGGAGGGGATATTCAGAAACCATACTCTGTATAGCCTTAGAGGAGTTAGTCACTTGTAAATGAATTGTTAGAGCCAATTAAAAAAAAAAAAAAAAAAGTGCCGCGATGCCCTATTTCCCTTCCCACAGGGTGCATGCATGTCCTGTCAGTGAGAATTGCATGTGGCAGAAAGATTAGCTCCATGGCCAGGGATGTCTCCATATTCAAGAGGGAAGGATGATCAGAAAATGCCTTTACCTTTTCCAAAACCTGCAGTACGTGGAGTATTTGAAGACACGGCGAGAGGGTAGGAAGTGAGTTCAGGCTGACTTGGCAGTGAATACAGACAAATTCGCTTTCCTCTACCAAGAGCAAAGGCTGAGGGCCTGGCCTTTTGTGTCCAAGAGAAACTGCAGAGCAGGTCTGAGACTTGTGTTACTTTACAAAATATGCTACCTCAAAATGCTACCGATAAACCATTCTAACTCTTAAGTGCCCTTGTTAGGGGCACGTGTCTTAAAGTTGAGGGTTGTGTTTTGTTTTTTTTTTTTCTTTTGTATATGGATGAACGAGATCTTACCTATTAAATATGTTATTGGATCATGGTTCCTGAAGGTGATTAAAGTTTGTGTTTGTGTGTGTGTGTTTGTGTGTGTGTTTTATGACTTAAATATCTTTTGTGTGTGTTTTTTAGAGTTTGGTTCTTTTTTTTTTTTTTTTTTTTTTTTTTTTTTTTTTTTTTTTTAGAGTTTGGTTCTTTAAAGATTTGGAGAGGATATGTAAGTTGTGAGGCACTCTGTTTTTCTGATTTGTATGCTAATTATCAGGGCCTAAGTTAAATAAAGAAAAATATGTGTGCATGTATTTTTTATAGATGTGTGTGACTCAATCAATGAATCAATCGATCATTTTTTCTTCCAGCTTCCAGCCGTGAAGAAGCTATTGGCAGAGATGAGGAAGGGAAACTGTCCACCAAATAGTTTTTGGAAACACTAAAGCTTCAGAAGGGCAGGGCTCACATTCTGTGTTGCAGAGGTTCTCAAGTCTGTCTACGTTGGAATTGCCTGGGAGCTTTAAAAAATACAAAGGCCTGGGCCCCACCTCCCCACCTCCATTCAGATTTAATTGGTGTGGGATGCAGCCTGGGTATTGGAATTTTTTTAAAGCTCCCTGGGTGATTTTAGCATGCAGCCAGGTTTAAAAACCACTGCACTAATATAATAGGTCCACTGTTTGACTCGAATCTGTAATTTCTTGTGACCCAAACAAAATTTCATTTATCTATTATTTTTATTTGCTGTTCCTATATTACAGCACTCCCAGCCCTAAACAGCGTCTCACTATTGTCTCCTTTTAAAGGAATTTTAAATATTGTTTTCCGTCCTTAATCGTCTCACATTGTTAAATTGGTAAACTAAGCTTTTAAGTACATTTCCGGCAATGGGAGCTAGCAGTCTGTTTTATTTCTGTGGAGAAAATATATCCAAAGGTGATTTATAAGTTCGTAAGCATTTTCCATCAGGTGAGGCGATTGGCTGAGCTCCAGAAATGTGGCCGTCCACAAATCAGCCAGCTGATGAGAAACACAGGGCCTTCTCATATGTCAACAGACCGTGGGTTTTAAGTCTTTGCTGTAAGGTTCCTGCCTCTGCACCTGAGCCAGCATGCCACATACTCTCTTCAGGAGCTGGAGGAGAGTTTGCAAGAAGATGAAAGGCAGGCGCATGGTCTCAGGATGTGACTCCAGTGCAGTCACTAAGCTCCGTGTCAGATGTGGAGACGGGGTGGGGGGAATAGGACTTCTCTGTTTTCCAACTTCTTCAGAAGAGAACACATCCTCTTGCCTTTAAATGGATTACTTTGTTTTGAGGAGGGGCAGGCAATGAGGTGATAGAAGCTTGAATGCTTCAGATAACTAGGTGTTCGTTCTCTAAGAGATGAAGTAATGTTTGGAAAAGTCCAGTTGAAAGGCATTTTAATAAACAAGAATGCACTTAGTGAATTCAAGTGGGTTTCCCCCCCCCAATTGGTCCTTGTAGGTAAGTACATATGATCCCATCATGACCATGATTGTTGATATTACGACACAGAGTTGGAGCTTACCCTCCAGAATTCTTTTTTTTAAAGATTTTATTTATTTATTTATTTATTTATTTATTTATTTATTTATTCATTCATTCATTCATTCATTCATTCCATTCATTCATTCATTCATGAGAGACACACACACACACAGAGGCAGAGACACTGGCAGAGGGAGAAGCAGGCTCCATGCAGGGGGCCTGATGTGGGACTCTATCCTGGGTCTTCAGGATCAGGCCCTGGGCTGAAGGTGGTGCTAAACTGCTGAGCCACCCAGGCTGCCCACCCTCCAGAGTTCTTTGGCTTTCAGATTCTTATGAAATCATGTTTAATAACTCGAGAAATTCACCTAAAGGTGAACACTGTGAATGGGAGTAATTGGGTAACAGATTTGTATCATTACTGTTGTCTTAACTTGGTGGTAATCATTCAGTTTTCCAGAAAGGCAAGCAGACACTCTAGGCAGGAGCTAATTTTCACCAAAGGTCAGGGAGGGAAAAAATCAGGAAAAGGCATGCCCAGGCCCCTGTTCACAAATACCAAAATGCTATGTATGTCTTGCTGGACCATTGGAGTCATTTGGAAGGTAGAGGGGCTTTTTTTGTTTGTTTGTTTGTTTTTTTACCCATTTGTCCTCAAAAGAAGAGATAAGCTGAAAAAGATGCCAATCAGGCCCTGGTGTGGTGGGGGAAGGGCCACACACTATTTTATGTGATAAAATTAGAGGATGACTGACTGAATTTTGAAGATTTCTAAATGAGGAGCTGTGCCCCAGAGGGCATCCGAAAATACCAGGTATAGGAAGCTGATTTTACAGCTTTTTCAGTTCTATCTGAAAATATAGCTGAGAGTCAGTCAGAAAACAACCTCATAGATTGAGTTTTTCGGTTTTCCTCAGACGGACAGTGTGAGTAGTCTGGATCTGAAAAGTCCTCAATTTCAGGTTCATCCTCAGAAGAGCTTGGACTGTACAACCACAGTTGGAGTCCTCAAGGGTTGCAAAGTGACATGGGGGCCAGATTTGCCCCCGACTGGCTTCATACCAATTCTGAGCTAAGAATGGGTTTTACATCTTTAAGTGTAACACCTTGGAAAAAGTCAAGGGTATAATTTTGTGATGTGAAAATCGAAGTTCAGTGCTCATATGTGAAGTCTTATTGGAAGACAGCCGCTCTCATTGGCTTACGTGTTGACTAGTGCCCATGTCCTGGTGGCAGGCGTTGTACCAGCTGGTTGCAGACACTACCTGGCCAGCAAAGCTGAAAATATTTACAGTGTTCCTTTCCTGAAAAAGTTTGCTGACCCTTGGTCTTGGTGAAGGGTGTACTGCGTTCATTATCCTCTTCTTGGAACTTCGATAAGGTTTGAGAATTTTTTAAATAGAACGTTAAGGAAAGGGGTGCCTTGGTGGCTCAATCAGTTAAATGTCTGCCTTTGCCTAAGTCATGATCCCGGGGTCCTGGGATGGAGCCCCAAGCTCCAAGTTGGGCTTCCTGCTCAGCGAGGAATCTGCTTCCTCTGCCCCTGCTTGTGTTCTCTGTCTCTCTCACTGTGTCTCTCAAATAGGTAAATAAAATCTTTTTTAAAAAATGGAATTAATAGTAATTTTTTAAAAAAAGTTAAGGAAAAATCTGGCATCAGAATCACCTGAGGTGCTTGATGAAAGTGGAGAATCTGAAGCCCCAACTCAAACTGGGGAACTGGCATCTCCAGAGGTTGAAGCTGGGAATGTAATTTTACAACAAGCTCCCCAGCTATTTCTTATAAAGAGAAGTCTGAGAGCTTTTTTGAGAACCCTGTAACATGTAGTAAGGTCCTGTTCTTCTCTCCCTCCTCTCCTTCAGCAGAGAGCACATCGGAACAAATATGAATGTTGTGTTTTTTAGCCCTGATCTACATTGTCTTCCCCAGAACTTTTTGTGCCAAATGCAAGGCAGATCTGATGCACACAGCACAGTGTGTAACTGGTACTGAGGCAGCGGTTTGGAGTCTCTCCATCATCCGAAATTCTCATTGTTAGTATTATCCTGTTGGCTACAGTTATTCCTACGATGGAAAGCCAGCCATCCTTTGTTTTCTGCATGTTCTTCTTGTTAGTTGAGTTTAAAGGAAAATGTACATTTAGCCACAACCAAGCTGCACAGATTAACAAAAGCATCGTTTCTTTGCTCTGGGATGGAACTGTATGCACGCTGGTTATTTCACATTCCTAGAAGCACTGGGTTGTCAATTGCAGGTTTGTTTGTTTTTTGTTTTTTTGTTTTTTTTTTTAATTTTAGCTTTTTAAAGATTTTATTTCAGAGAGAGGGAGAAGGAGAGAGAACCCTCAAGCAGACTGCCTCCTGAGTGCTGAGCCTGTTGCAGGGCCTGATCCCATTATCTCAAGATCGTGACCCAAGCGGAAACCAACAGTCAGAGGCTTAACCAACTGAGCCACCCAGGAGCCCCGATTTTTTTTAAAAGGTAGAATGAATGACTTCATACAAGCAGTTTGAATTCTAAGTGAAAGCCTTTTAACACATAAACTTAATGGAGGGGGTGGGAGGCGGTTGGATAGGGTTGGTGGATAATGAAATTGGTCTTTGCCCAGAGAGGGTGGGACACTCTGTGGGACACTGTGGCAGGGCTACTTCTTCCATCTCCTCCCACCTGCCCATGTTGATCTTAAACACCCAGTTCCTGAGAAGGGAAGGCTTAGATCAGAAAGGTTTCTGGAGTGGGAAAATGTAGGGTCTTACTGATCTTGGGGGCCAAGGAGCATCATTGGTTCCCAACATGGCAGGGAAGAATAGAGTTCTGATAGGGGAGAGGAAAACAATCCAAAACTTGTTGCCTCCCAAAATGTACACATGAACGATCTTCTAAGGGAGATGGCTCTTTGTGAGTCGATTTGAGATAGTGAAGTGTCTCATACAGTTCATTGTTGTAGATACGGTGGATGTTCTGGTGACCAAGCCAGATTTGACCCGAGTTTGGGATCTTTACTAGCAGTGTTACTTCGAGTAGATTTCTAGTCCCGATCTTCAGCTTCCTCATCTATAAAATGGGATTACCAATACTTGGGTAAAATTACGAAGCGGCTTAAATGAGAAGAGCCATGGTTCCCAAAAATGGTTAATCAATAATAACAATGCCTGAGTGGTGGGTTCCCCCCAACCCTGCCTGCCCCCCTAAATAGACTTCCAGACACCTGTGAATTGTGATTTAGTTTTTTCAGGGCTAAGGATGAGGAAATCTATTAAAACAAACTTTGTTGCTAATGCCAAATTTGGGAACCACTGAGAAGTCCCTATGAAAGCCACTGGCCTAGTTTTAACACACTTTCCGTACTCCGTTGTTTGTGTCTAGAAAACAAGACTTGGGGCCAGGAAGTGTGTGTTCAGTGACTTGTTTGAAGTGTCCTCATGAAATCTGCATCTGTGCCCTGTGTTGCACCCAGTCTGTATCCCAGCCTGCCAGCTGGGTACGGGCTATTACTACGAAATGTGGAGAGACAGCCCTGACGTGAGAACATGGGGCTGCACCCTGTTCCATAGCTGGAGTGGGCAGCTCTCTGCTCTCCGTTCTTGGGATGGAGAATTACAGCTCAGCTAATAGGTTGTTCTTCTAATCCCTCTTTGCCCTAAATGCACATGGACTAGAAACAACTCGTTTCTAGTTATTGCTCCATCCTTCAACCACCCACATTTTCACTTTTGCGTCTTATCAAGCAGGAAAAATGTTTAACCTACGGTGAAGTGGTTCAGAGCTTAGGTTTTATAGGACATGCTGAAGCTGAGGGGAGGGCTTGGAATACGAGCGGCTTTGGCGGCAAAGGTTCCCGTGTCTCTCTGCATCCCATTTCTTCCTTGTCACACCTCCTGACTGCCCAGGGTCACTTGCTCAGGCCAGACTGGGCAAGACCACATTCCCAGACCTCTTTTTACCTTTCACCCCCCATCACTGCTCCCACCTTCTGTGTCCAGCCCTCAGGATCCTGAGCCCTTGCTAAATGAATTCAAAGTCAGGATTAATCCTCAGATCTGAACCTAGTTCCCTCTTAGGCAATGATGCCATTTTAATACCAGCCCACAGTGCTTCTAATGCTTAAAGTAACGTGTTGCTGGAAGTTCTGTTTACCTGATTTGAAGCAATTTTGCCCTCCTGCATACTTCACCTACAAATGAAGCTGCCATCAAAGCCTAGAGGAAGTCACAGATCTGGAAAATCCATAAACCAGATCATCAGTCACTGGGTAATGGGGTCAGTACGGTTGATGAGATCCCAGCATTTGTGTTTGAATGGAATCCCTTCTGATCATCTTCAAGAACATTATGGATAATTCTATGATTTTCCTCCCGCTTAAGCAATGTTCTCAGAACACAGACTAAATGAGTAACCCTACCTGGCTCTGAAACATATAATTCATTTGGATTCCAGGCCCAGGGGCTTGGCCACAAGAAAGCATATTTATTCCAGCATCTTCCTGGAAGCTGTGCTCTGTGAGCACTGGAAAATCCCCTCTGTTTATAGTGTCTTGCATTTCTGTAAATTGCCTTATTTCAATAGCTGAAAGGAAGAGATTGGGGTAATTATAGCTTTCCTTTGTTGCAGCTTTATATTGAAAACATATGGCCGTAAGGTTAAGTGAGGATCCAAGAGGATAGATGACATATAAACAAGATTAGAGATCACAAGGATTAGGAGTTTCCTGTGCACTTTTATCCAGAGGAAGAAGGTCAATTACAAATACAAAATTATTATTTTGGGGGGTGAAGGCAGAGTGATTTTATTATACTGATGACCTCTTTCTTCTGGCTCTTGTTTCCAATTCCTCGAAAGGGGTTAATTTTAATTTTTTCTGTCAGTTATAAATTTTTAATGTGATATACTTTTTAAAAAAATTTATTTATTTATTCATGAGAGACAGAGAGAGAGAGAGAGAGAGAGAGAGAGGCAGAGACACTGGCAGAGGGAGAAGCAGGCTCCATGCAGGGAGCCCGACGTGGGACCCAATCCCGGGACTCTAGGATCACGACCTGAGCCAAAGGCAGATGCTTTAACTGGCTGAGCCACCCAGACATCCCTTTTAATGTGATATTATCTAAAAATCACTTGATTCAGAATCTATTGACAAGTATAATTACTGGATATTTTAGATAGTCAACTTTGAAATTATCAACTTAATACCTATATTGTTGCTACATACTTGAAATAACAAGAGGTTCTTCTCATTTTATTTGGTTCTTTATCTACTTACAGAAGACAAAATGATTAATATGAAGCATGAAGATAACCAATGAAAAACCTAAGAATAGTAATTGAAGGGGCACCTAGGTGGTTCAGTCAGTTAAGCATCTGCCTTTGACTCAGGTCATGATCCTAGGGTTCTGGGATCGAGCCCCAGTTAGGCTTCCTGCTCAGCTGGAAGCCTGCTGCTCGTGCTCTCTGTCTCTCAAATTAATAAAATCTTTTTAAAAAAGAATAGTAATTAGAAATAAAGAATGAGGGCAGCCCTGGTGGCGCAGCGGTTTAGCGCCACCTGCAGCCTGGGTGTGATCCTGGAGACCCAGGATCCAGTCCATGTGGGCTCCCTGCATGGGGCCTGCTTCTCCCTCTGCCTCTCCCCGCCACCCCCCCCACCCCGTGTGTCTCTATGAATAAATAAATAAAATCTTTTTAAAAAATAAAAAATAATGAGATGAAGAAGAATGACTACCTTTTTAAAAAAAAAAAATTTTTTTCCATTAACTATTTCTACACTTAAGTTAGCAGGTCAGAGCCAGTGGAATCTTGTCACTAAATTTCTGAGTTTGCTATTTTAAATAAATCCTGCCCTCCTTGTTACTCTGTGTCTGTATGTGTGTGTGTGTATGTAATATGCCTGAGAGTGTATGTGTTATACTGATATCATCACTACCACCATGAATTTAAAGTCTTTATCACTTTGACCTTCACCTTGAGTTCAGTTTTCAATGCATTCTCACTTGAATTTATTTTTTTTAGACTGTCTTTTGTTTTGTTTTAAAGATTTTATTTATTCGAGAGAGACAGAGAGAGGCTGAGACCTAGGGAGAGGGAGAAGAGGGTCCCTGCAAGGAGCCCAATGTGGGACTTGATCCTGGGACCCCAGGATCACGCCCTGAGTCGAAGGCAGACGCTCAACTGCTGAGCCACCCAGATGTCCCTCTCACTTGAATTTAATTAAAAGTCCTTAACATGACAACCTTGAATTTATTTAAAAAAAAATTTTTTTTTTAAATTTTATTTATTTATGATAGTCACAGAGAGAGAGAGAGAGAGGCAGAGACACAGGCAGAGGGAGAAGCAGGCTCCATGCACCGGGAGCCCGACGTGGGATTCGATCCCGGGTCTCCAGGATCGCGCCCTGGGCCAAAGGCAGGCGCCAAACCGCTGCGCCACCCAGGGATCCTGACAACCTTGAATTTAATTTAAAGTCTTCAACATTACGACTTTATCATATTGTGTATAGGTGTGCATCATTTTAGTGTGTAAAAAATAGGTATTTTGTTGTTGATTAACAAAAGATTCTTTACAATGTTTCATGTAATCTAAATTAGTAAATACTGGGCAGTCCCGGTGGCGCAGTGGTTTAGCGCCGCCTGCAGCCCAGGGCGTGATCCTGGAGACCCTGGATTAAGTCCCACGTCAGGCTCCCTGCATGGAGCCTACTTCTCCCTCTGCCTGTGTCTCTGCCTCTCATTCTCTCTCTGTGTTTCTATGAATAAATAAATAAAATCTTTTAAAAAAATAAAAAAATAAATTAGTAAATACTGCTGTTTTGTTTATCCTTAATACACTTGACTGTCTTTAACTTTGTGATGAGTGATGTGAATTTAATATTAAATATATTTCTTTGGGGGATCCCTGGGTGGCTCAGTGGTTTAGTGCCTGCCTTCAGCCCAAGGTGTGATCCTGGAGTCCCGGGATCAAGTCCCATGTCAGGCTCCCTGCATGGAGCCTGCTTCTCCCTCTGCCTGTGTCTCTGCCTCTCTTTCTCTTTTTCTGTGTCTCTCATGAAAAAATAAATAAAATCTTTAAATATATATATATATTTCTTTGAAGCATGGATTTTTTTGTGATTAATAGAATTTTTTTTTAATTTTTATTTATTTGTGATAGTCACACACAGAGAGAGAGAGAGGCAGAGACACAGGCAGAAGGAGAAGCAGGCTCCATGCACTGGGAGCCCAACGTGGGATTCGATCCCGGGTCTCCAGGATCGCACCCTGGGCCAAAGGCAGGCGCTAAACCGCTGCACCACCCAGGGGTCCCTTTTTTTGTGATTATATAATTGAGGATTTGGAATGAGATCCACCAAGTGTCAAAAACTCACATTTAAAAACAATAAAAACAAAATTTGGTTCCAGACTTATAAAGCACTTAATCTTGGTGAAGGTTACACAGAGAATATTTTACTGGTGTGAACAGTGTTAAAGAAAAAACTACTCAGAACTTTTGTTAAGGGTGGAAAGGTAGACTTTATTCAACGGGTAACAATGGAGATTTGGACTAGGAGAGAGGATGGAGCTCTATTCGGACTACAACTAGACATTCATAGCCAAGGAGCAGGGTGGCGTTGGGGGATGGGAAATTACTAAGAGGAAACTTGATGAGTGGCGGGATTCTGGCTTTATAGGATTTTTACCAGGGTGATAAGATACCAAGGGTGGGAGATTTTCTCCAAACTGATGCTGCAGGATTCCTGCTAAAATTGGTTGAAATGAGCCAAAAGATCCCAAGACCCAAGGTCAGGGACCTTGTCAGAACTCAGAGGAGCCTAACCCATTTTGATCAAGGAGAGGATCTGCCTCAGTGGTAGGTAGACTTGTGCTTTGTCGGTGAGTTTAGTCTACTGTTAATTACCAGGGGGGAAGTTAGCTATTTAGATGTACCCATCTGCTTGGTATGAGTTTCTAAGTTTAGAGAGAAATAACAGTTTAGGCTTTCTCTCTGATTAGACTTCTGTGAGATTGTCTTGAAATGGGCTGTAATAGTGAATGTTAAGGTTTCAGGTACCACATGGAAAAAGAACAGTTATAAAGAAGAGAGACATCACTGTTGTGGGTTTTACATTCTTGATTGTTTTCCAAAGCCCAAAATGTATCCTTTTAAAAGTGAGGTATTTTCCATCAGAACCATGGAGTTTATTTCCATCAGAACCGTGGAGTTTATTGTTAAAAATTACAGATTCATGGGCTCCATTCTAGATGGATTGAGTTAGAATCTTTGGTTGAAACCCAAAAGTCTGCATTTAAATAAGAGCCTAAACAGTGGAGTGAATCATTAGCATCCAGAAATAGTCTTGCAACAGAGATAGCATTACAATCAGTGGGTAAGGGATAAACTATTCAATAAATAAAGTGAGAATAAATGGTTTTCCATGGAAAAAAGATGCAGTTGGATTCCTACCAAACAGCATGAAGAAAATCAAACTCGATATGAATTAAACATTTAAGTGTGAAAAGTAGAACTATAAAACTTTTTGAGAAAATACAGAAAAATATAATTTTGACATTGGAAGAGAAAAATGGATATTAAGTACATAAAAAACACAGGGACACTTGAGTGGTTCAGTATTCGACTCCTGGTTTCAGCTCAGGTTGTGATCTCAGGGTCTTGAGATGGAGCCCCATGTGGGACTCTGTACTGAGTGCAGTCTGCAAAAGTTTCTCTCTCTCCCTCTCCCTCTGCCCTTCCCTGCCTTGCTCTCTCTTTCTCTCTCTCAAATAAATAAACAAAATTTAAAAGAGACAAATAAATAATGAAAAAAAGAAAAATTTACTAGATTACAATGTAATCATTTTGTATGACAAAAGATATCATAAGCAAAGCCAAGAGACACACTGTAAACTTGGATATTTGTAATGAGTATAACCAAAAACAGAATTAGTATCAAAAACATGTAAAGAACTTCTCTAAGTCATTAATGAAAATAAAAGCAAACCGAGGGAAAATGTTGGGCATTTGTTAATCACATCCAACTGAGAACAGGAAACCTGGGAAGCAAATACATATATGAAAAAGATGTCTACCTGTACTAGTGTTTAGGGATAACACAATTAAAAAGGGAAATATTGGGGCACCTGGGTGGCACAGTCGGTTAAGTGACCAACTCTTGGTTTCCAGCTAAGGCAGCGATCTCAGGACCGTGAGATTGAGCCTCATGTTAGGCTCTGTGCTCAAGGCAGGAGTCTGCTTAAGACTCTCTCTGTGCCTCCCTCCTGTATGCTCTCTATAAAATAAATAAATCTTTTTATTTTTATTTCTTTAAAAGATTTTACGTATTTCTTTGATACAGAGAAAGAGAGCAGGAGCAGGGGAGGGGCAAAGGAAAAGGGAGAAGCAGATTCCCTGCTTAACAGGGATCCAGAGGCGGGGCTCTATCCCAGGACTTTGAGATCATGACCCAAACCAAAGGCAGCTGCTTAACCGATGGAGCCACCCAGGGACCCCATAAATCTATTTTTTTTAAAAAAGGGGTTCCATTCAAAGAGTTCATGAATATGCAGAGAAAATGAAACTTTTGGATACATTGTTGGCTGGGAAGTGAGTACAAACACTTTGGAGATCAAATTGGTAGTATCTAATAGCTTTGTATATAGAAGCTACCTTAATTATATATATTCCTATGAATTTCTTGTTCATAGGAGTTTCCTTGTGCAAGGAAATGTGTGGAGATATTTATAGCTATGTTTTTTTTTTGATATTTTATTTATTTATTCATGAGAGACACAGAGAGAGAGAGACAGAGAGAGAGAGAGAGAGACGGAGACACAGGCAGAGGGAGAAGCAGGCTCCATGCAGGGAGCCTTTTGTGGGACTCAATCCCAGGACCCCAGGATCATGTCCTGAGCCAAAGGCAGATGGTCAACCGCTGAGCCACCCGGGCATCCCTATAGCTATGTTTATATGAGTAAAATATTGGAAAGAACATGGATGTTCATTATTGAGGGATCACATAAGTACATTATAGTGTACTCATAGATTGGACTTCTGTATTCCAGTTAAAATGAACAAATTATGTTTAAGTATTGATATAAATACATCTAGAAAAGGTAATACTGACAGATGTTGGGGAGTAAGAATTTCCTTTTCTTTTCAAAGTCTTTCTAGATTGACTAAGAATCAAGTTGGCATGAAACAGATTAATAAGAGAAAAATCAAATTTAATAGCATATGTATGGGGAATCCACACAGGCATGAAAATTTCAAAAGTAAAATATTTTCCTTTTAAATACAGGCAATGTAAAGGATCCATCATCTGGCTATTAATGAGTAGGATCTATTAACAGCGATTCAGACCAATATGCCCTAATGGCTTAACCAAAGACCCAAGAGGCGTCCAAACAGGGCATAGATGATGTAGCCCCATGATCCAAAAGTTCACTCTCAAAATTAGCCTATAAAAGTAAAGACATTTGTTTCACAGTTGGTAAGGATGGTGTGATGAAAACAGTGTCTCCGGTCTCCCCACAAAACATGAGATGCCTCTATCCACAGACCTGCTAATCTGCGACACTCAGCTGGCAATACTGGAATGGGACTTTCCACACTACCAAGGAACAAAGGTTGATGTGACAAAAGTTCCTGTGGGTTGGAACCTCTCATGATAAACGTCCCTGAGAGCTGGCATGGCCAGACAGAGAAAGAGAGAGAGGGAGAGAGAGACTTGAATCCTTGATCTATTTGACCTCCAAAGTGCACTCAGTTAAGTGGATGGTAGAAACCAAAGAGAATGTTCTCATTGGTCACAAAGCTAACCTCTTAGGACATAGAACATCAGTTGTTGCAGAGGAAGAATTTCCTCTTCAAGGTCCTTCTAGCTGGACTAAGAATGAAATTGACATGAGACAGATTAACAGGAGAAAATCAAGTTTAATCATGTATGTACAGGGAATCCACACAGACATTGAATTCCTAAGACAATGAGGCAAAATCATGCTTCTGTGAGCTAAGGAGGGGGTGGGTCTGAGGATACAAAAAGAAGAAAGGGAGAAAGACCATTAATAAGAAGGTGAGGGCTGTTTGGAAAGCAAAGGTTTCCCTATTATGTAGATAAGTTTCTTAGGTAAAGAGGAATCTCTGTTAAAGCTTTCTTCCTGCTGTATGCAGGCAGTTGGAGAGATAAACAGCTTTTCCAAAATCTGCTGGGTTTTGATTGCTTTTAACTCAAAATAATGTTCCTGCCAAAGTGGCTCATCTTGGAGTGGTCTGCCCTCAGCCCTTACATAGAGAAGATACAAATAAATACATAAGTATTGATGACATGATATTTCTGGATGCAAACATATTGTTGAAGCTGCATGATCCAATTTCCTTCTACTCTTGCTAACCTTAGAGATTCCTTATTTTCTATTTAGATATCAGAATGTTGATGTTTAAAACTCTCCTAAAACTCATCTCATCTAATTTCTTCCGTTTTAAAAAGATCTTTTTAAATGAACTTATAATTTTAGAATTGTTTTAGATGCATAGAAACATTGTAAAGATAGTACAGTACAGAGAGTTCCCATATATCTTGGCACCCAGTTTTCCATATAATTAACATCTTACATTAGTTGGTACATTTGCTACAATTAATGAACTAAGTAGGGTTTATATTTTATTCAGTTTATGTTAGTTTTTTTAAAAAATATTTTATTTATTTATTCATGAGAGACACAGAGAGAGATAGAGGCAGAGGGAGAAGCAGGCTTCATGCAGGGAGCCCAGTGCAGGACTCCATCCTGGATCTCCAGGATCACGCCCTGGGCTGAAGGCTAAACTGCTGGACTACCCGGGCTGCCCCCTATGTTAGTTTTTAAACTAATGTCCCTTATCTGTTCTGGAATCCCATCTAAGATACTATGTAAATGTATTTGTTGTGTCTCCTTGGGCTCCTCTCATTTATAGCAGTTTCTCAGACATTCCCTTTTTTTTTCCTTTTTTGTTGTTTTTAATGACTTTGCCAGTTTTGAGTTGTAATAGATAATTCATAGAATGTTCTTCACTGGAATTTGTCAGATATTTTTCTCATAATTATATCGGAGTAGAACACCACAGAGATAAAGTATCATTTTCATCACATTGTATCAAGCATCCATATCATTAACATGACTTATCATCTTTGTCGTTAATCTTGATCCTTTAGTAGTATTTGTTGGGTTTATCATCTGTAGAGTTATTCTATTTTCTCCTCTTTCTACACCATACTTTTTGGAAGGAAGTCTCTATGTGTTGCCCACACCAATCTCCTTTTTTAAAAAGAGAAATTGTAACTCAGAATGATAAAGCAATCTGCCCTAGGCCATACACCAATCATACCTAGTCCAAGGTATGATTTGGGCCATAGTAAAAGAATTACTTAATGTATGATAGTTTTATTTTAAAGCTAATCAATGTGATTCAACAAATTTTATTTTACTTAAATAAATTTTACATTTAATTTACATACAAAATAAAGGTTAAGGCAGTCGGTTTAGCACATACAAAATCAAGCTTCCCTTAACCCCCAAAAACCCTTCTACTCAAAACATATAGAATTATTAGATAATATATTTTTCATATTCACCCTCCTCCCCCACACATAGCTGAGCTCAAAATGAATAAAGGAAAATGTGTACATGTTGGAAACTAGGAAGGAACTACTTCAAAGAGCAGGAGCTAAAGTTTCATTGGAACAAAGAATTTTTTTTAAAGATTTTATTTATTTATTCCTGAGAGACACAGAAAGAGAGAGAGGCAGAGACACAGGCAGAGGGAGAAGCAGACTCCATGCAGGGAGCCTGATGTGGGACTCGATCCTGAGACTGCAGGATCAGGCCCTGAGCCAAAGGCAGGCACTAAACCGCTGAGCCACCCAGGCATTCCCTGGAACAAAGAATTTATACTGAAACCTGGCCCCTAACAATTGCCATCCATGCAGGAGAGTCCAGAGTCCTGAATCTTGGGAACATGGTGGAGAAGAGGGCAAGAGGTGCATGTCCAGAGGGGTGTGTCTTCTCAGGCTCCTGGATTCCTTGGTTCTTGAAGACAGCCGCTGTGGTTGGAGGGCAAGAGAAACCCTCTAAATGCTGGGTCACACTCCACGGTCTCAGATACCCAGTTCTTCTTTTTTTTTTTTTAAGGTTTTTATTTATTTATTCATGAGAGACACACAGAGAAAGGCAAAGACAGGGATCCCTGGGTGGCTCAGCGGTTTAGTGCCTGCCTTCGGCCTAGGGCATAATCCTGGAGTCCCGGGATTGAGTCCCACATTGGGATCCCTGCATGGAGCCTGCTTCTCTCTCTGCCTGTGTCTCTGCCTCTCGCTCTCTCTCTGTGTCTCTCATGAATGAATGAATGAATGAATAAATAAATAAATAAATAAATAAATAAATAAATAAATAAATATCTTAAAAAAAAAAAAAAAACAACTACCTTTAAAAAAAAAAGGCAAAGACACAGGCAGGGGGAGAAGCAGGCTCCCTGCAGGGAACCCAATGTGGGAACCCAGGAATGATGACCTGAGCTGAAGGCAGATGCTCAACCACTAAGTGACCCAGGCGTCCCCCAGATACTCAGTTCTGAGGGTGGTGCTGTAAACAGCCATGGGGACTGTACTTGAGGATGAAGAGAAATGATTGCAGAGTGAAGCTATGTGGTACAAGCAGCAATGATGAATAAAGAAAGCAGTAAAACATAGAATATAGTTTTACAAAGTGCTTTCCAGAACAAGTATAACAATATGTGTTTGTGTTTGGAAACAAGCTGGAAATAAAATACTTCATAACTTGGAAAGCGTTGTTACTGAACTCAATTTGTCCACATCCCCGATGTGCAGTAAGTCAATGTCTGAGACACTGGTTTTGAAGCAAAAGAAAGCTTTAAAATCAGAAGGAAGGCAAGGGAATGTTTTCCAGGCTGTCTTGCTCCACTGAGCCCAGGGGTAGCTAATATATGTTTGGGGAAGGAGGTGGATACTTAAGAGGAGAGTGAGGAGTTTCTCGAAACCTTTAACAGGTATGGGTTCTTCTGGACAATGAGGCACCATTCGGGACCTGGTTCTATCAGGTATGTCAGATAATTTCAAGACAAATGTTGCTGCCCGGTCCCCTTTAGGTTTCTACAATCAGCAGATACAGAGAGCAGGCCTAAAGAGGCGAAGTTAATGACTGATTCTGTGTGACGTTAAGTGGTGCATAAAACATAAGTAGGGAACAAAATAGAACATGGAGCAAAGATAATAGCACAACTAACACAACTGTAGTTCTGCTTATGCTTTCAAAACAGGTCCAGGAACCAAGTGTCCGGCCTCATCGTGAGGCAGAGGAAGTTACTGTGTGCCAAGGTCCTGTCTTTCTCAGTAGAGAAAAGACATACTGATTAACTTTGACATTGTCAGCATATTTTAAATGTAAGAATGCATGCTAAAAATAAACAAGAGGCATAAGTTCCAAATTGGAAAGTGAAAAGAAAGAAGTTTGAAAAATTGATCTATTTGATGAAAGTAAAAAGAAGAAAAACAGTTAAGAATGAATAGCAAAAAATAAAATATAGATATGGTAGAAATTAATCCAAATACATCAATGATTATAATACACAGGTGCAGGTTATACTTACTTTTCTAATACTGGATACAAAAATCTCTCAGTCTTGGATTAAAAAAGTGAAATTTGTAAAAAGGTAGACCTTAAAAGTTCTCTTCACAGAAAAAAAATGTGTAACTATGTCCGATGACATGTTAACTAGACTTGGGGCGATCATTTTGTAGTATATACAAATATTGAATCATTATGTTGTACATCTGGAACTAATATAATGTTATATGGAAATTATACCTCAATTTAAAAATATATAATAATTATAAGCTATTTATAGATCTACCTTAAACAAAATGATTTGGAGTGATGAAAGGAGAGAAAATGATACACTAACTGAGAAATTTGATATAACAGTGTTAATATTGAAAAATGTTAATACTAAGAGAATCCTAATAGGATATTAAGCAAGAAATTGGGTAGAGGAAGAGGAAGGTAACACATAACAATACGAGGTGGCATTGGGAGACAAAGAGAAAGGGATGCCGGCTGGCTTAGCCCGTATAGCATATGACTCTTGCTCTTCAGGTCATGGGCTTGAACCCCTATCTTGGAGGTAGAGTTTACCTTAAAAAAAAAAAAGAGAAAGAGAAAGAGGAATATTCTTCTTAGAGCCTGATAGATCATGGAGGCCAAATTAAGGAGCCACCCTGCTGAATCATGAAAAGTAGGAAATAGGCCCTCGGTTGTTCTCCAATTCAAGATCTGTGGTGCTTTTTGCTTTATAGTGTAGGCCACATATTTCCCCTGCATTTCTTAACTACATATTTTCAGTTCTCCAAACCACCATATGTTTTCTCATCTTTGGTCTTCATATGCCCTTTGCTCTCTCCCCAGATCTTTCCTTTCCCCATTCTTGTTTTGAGCTAATGCCTCCTTTAATTTTTTAAAAAAATCTCCAGTTCTCGGTTCAACTGTCACATCCTGTGGGAAATTGTCACTGTGCCAAGGGCTCCCATAGCACCTCATCCTTCTCCCACAGTGTCATGAGTGATTTTGTGCTGTAATCACCTGTGGTTCCCTGCCCCCCACCTTCCCCCAAGACACAAGCCTTCCAGCACTGGGGCTGGGCTCTTTTCTCTATTGTGACACAGTGCTTGGCACATGATTTGCTTCTGGAGTGCTTGCTTAAATCAATGCAGACATGAGATATGCAATAATGAAATGTGATCACAGATAGATGGTTTAATTCAACCTAAGGAGATGACTTCGAAGAGGAAGTGCCCTTTAAGAAAAATCTTGGAGAAGGAATAAGGCCAAGCGTTGCTCTGGGTAAAGGGAAAAGTGTAAATAAATGCCCTGAGGCTACAGAGAGCCTATCGAGGCAGGGGATTATGAGTAGTTAAATTTAGTGTGGTTGCAGCATGTGTAGTAATGAAGGAGAGAGCAATGAAACTGAAAATCAAGAGTGGGGTCACTACATAGAGCCTGGAATGCCATGCTAAGGAGGGTTCACTTTCGTCTGCAGGTGAGATGTATACACTGAAGATATTTAAGCAGCAGGATGATCGTGCTAGCTATTAGAGCTAATCACTGAATATTTCCAGTGTTTTCCACTTCAAAGCCTGTATCAGGATTGTACTTCTCTGCATGCTTTGCACATAACTTGCTTTGACCAACGCTGTTGCTTGAACGTGATGTGTGCCCCATTTGGGCAGAAACCCTAAGAGACACTATCTGACTTGTCATTGAGCCTTTTCCTGCCTTAGCTACTATGGAAGCATGAGCCTTTGTCCTTGAGTGAGAATGACATAGAGAAGAATCTCAGCTAGTCTGTCACAGACACAAATAAGACATAAACCATAGTTGTTTTAAAACATGGAGACATGGTGGTTGTTACTGTACCATAACCTCACCTGTTTGGGCTACTATAGGTTTTTGTTGTTTTGTTTTGTTTCAGATGTAACACTTGTTAGACTTGCAGCCAGGAGAAAAATTAGGAGACCATTTCCAGTGGGGTATTGGCAGGGGGGAAGGTGAAGAATAGTCTGAGCCTTAGGATAAGGAGTGCATTGATTTTATTCATTTATGGGTTTTGGGCTCCTGGCTCAGTTCCTGGAATGAAAGAGGGGGATGGGGTCCTTGATCTCATGCTTTCAAAAGTACTGCATAGTGTTCGCCCAAAAGATCTGTTCAAATCTTAATCGCCAGTCCTGTGAATGTGGACCTTATTTGGAAGTTGAGCCTTTGCAGAAGTAATCAAGTTACGAATCTTGGAATGAGATTTCCCCAGATTTAGGATGGGCCCTAAATACAATGACAGATATCCTTCTAGGAGGAAGGGGAAGAAGATTTGGCACAGAAACACAGGGCAAAAGCCATGCAAAGCTGGGGACAGAGACTAGGGTCGTGAGATCACAAGCCAAGGAATGCCAAGGATTGCCAGCAGCCATCAAAAAAGAGAGAAGATAAAAAAAAAAATAAAATAAAAAATAAAAAGAGAGAAGAGGGGATCCCTGGGTGGCTCAGTGGTTTGGCTCCTGCTTTTGGCTCAGGTCATAATCCTGCAGTCCTGGGATCGGGTCCTAAATCGGGCTCCCTACATGGAGCCTGCTTCTCCCTCTGCCGGTGTCTCTGCCTCTCTCTCTGTGTCTCTCATGAATAAATAAATAAAATCTTTAGAATAAAAAAAGAGACGACATTAGAAATGGGTTCTCTCTCAGAGTCTTGAGAAGGTACCAACACTGATGACACCTTGATTTTGGACTCCTGGCGTCTAGAACCAGAGGGCTCAGGTAGAGAGAGATAGCAAATGTTTGAATTCTGTTCACAAAAGTACACTTTACAAAATTGCCAACAGCTTAGGGGAAAATCAAAAGATCTTTCCTTAAATTTGGAGACACGAAACATTAAAGAACCAGTATTTCAACCTGAATGATATCCAGGTCAACCCACCTCCCCAAGCACATTATTAATTTGCTTTTTTTACATTTTTTACATCAGAGAGAAGATCTTCCACTCAGATGGAAATCAAACACAGAAAGTCAGGGTGTCTAAGTCAGACATAGTCCCTTTTCTAAGTGGGGGATCCACTATGCCCCCAAACTCGGTTCACCCAGTTGGGCCCAGTCTGACCCAGGCAAGAGTTGACTTCCAAGTCAGACACAGTTCCCCGCCCCCATAACCAGGTTTCCAAGTCAGACCCAGCCTGACTTTGGCCACTTTCCAGACTCAGTCCCGGAAAAAGAAATGCTCAAGGGGTCTGAACACTCCTCACAAAGACCCTCGAATCTAGCTAGGATGGGAAGGCGACCTCCAGAGCCAACCAGAGTGCAGGGAGCTGAAGGGCTTCAGCAGGTAGGGAGGAAGGGTTACTCATTGCTCCTGGGACTCCTGGTGGTGGTGGTGGGGGCTTGGTGAGTGTTGAGAGGCCTCCTTTGGTTCCCTCTTAAGACATCAGAACTGTTAAAAGAGAAACTGAGGCACATTTAACATTTTAAGAATTTATTTGAGCAAAATGTGATGGAAATCCAGCAGCACCCAGCTGCAAGTGGCTAGGAAGGCTCTACTCACAGCAGCTGAGGAGAGTTTCTTGTAGAGAAAAGGTGGAAGCAAAGTCAGGAAATCATTGATTGGCTACAACTTAAAATCTACTTGTCTGTGATCAGTATTTTGATTTTGTAACCTTGAAGCAGAGACAGATCTTCCTTCCTTCACTTAAGATGGGATTGCATCTCCAGAAACCCTTTGTAAGTTGAAAATATCTTCTTAAGGGGGTGCTTGGGTGGCTCAGTTGGTTGAGCGTCTGTTTTCAACTCAGGTCATGATCTTGGGGTCCTGGGATTGAGCCCAGACCCGCTAAGCAGGGAGCCTGCTTCTTCCTCTTCCCTGCCCCTCCCCCTTGCTCATTCTCTGACATGCTCTCTCTCTCTCTCTCTCTCAAATAAATAAAATCTTAAAAAAATATGTCTTCTTAAGTTGAAAATGCATTTAGTACACCTAAGCTAAGAAACACCATAGCTTAGACTTGCTTGCCTTAAACGTGCTCGGAACATGTTAGCTTACAGTTGGGCAAAATCACCTAACACTAAGCCAATTTTATAACAAAGTTTTGAGTATCTTATGTAATTTATTGAATACTGCACTGAAAATGAAAACCAGAATGGCTGAATGGGTACAGAACAGCTGTAACCCTATCAGTAATTTACCCTGGTGATTGTGGGGCCCACTTGGAGCTGTAGCTTGTTGCCCCTGCCTAGCTCAGGAGACGGTTTCAATGTACTGCATATCACTAAACGGGGAAAAGATCCAAATTCAAAATTTGGAGGACAGTGTCTACTGAATATATATCACTTTAACACCATTCTAAAATAGACAAATCTCAACCCATCGTAAGTCAGGGGTGATCTCTATAGGCTTAGATTTTGCTTTGCTTATGTAAGCTGCTGCAACATTAGAGCCACACCAACCTATGGCCTCCTTATTTATTTATTTATTTATTTATTTATTTATTTATTTATTTATTTATTTATTTATAGATTGTATTTATTTATTCATGAGAGACACACACAGAGAGGGAGAAACAGGCTCCCTGCAGGGAACCCCATGTGGGACTAGATCCCAGGACCCCAGGATCAAGACCCGAACTGAAAGGGTCCTTGGCCTCCTTATTTAATTAAACAGAAGCCAGGGTTCTAAATGCTGGGCAGGTGTCCTTACCTGTCAGTTATGCATTCCCAAGCACAAACCCTCTCCTTCGTCCCCTGTCTCTGTACGCTGCCTTCCAACAATCACATCTATTTCTTGTCATTTCATTTTGCTTTTGTTTGTTTTTGTCTCTTGTTGGGTCAAGTTTGGTTTGTTCTGCAGAAAAAACAAATACCTGATTCCCCTTTTTTAGAGCTCTGGGGTGAGTTAAATCTCCAGGTGTTTATGAGTGGTGACAATCCCCGTTGGCGGATATAGGAGCAGTACTTTTGTTTGGGAGTGGGCTACCTTGAATGATGCCAGCAAAGGGGAATTTCAGGAATTTGCTTTTATGCAGCTAATTCATTGAAGCACATTGGAGAATGGCCCCCACTTTCTTTGGCTTTTATAAGCCCTTAGGAGGCCCAAATTTTCTTGCATAGTCTGAGAACATTTTTTTCTTTTCTTTCATCTGATGTGGCGGGGATGGGGGAGTGCAAGACAGTTGTTCAAAGGGAAGCTCTTTATTCATCCTGACCCGCAAGTTCATTTCATAGGAAATTTTCCATAGGAATTCTAGGAAGAGAAACAAATGACTGAGACTGAGAGCAACAACATTTGCTGTATGAAACATTCCAGTGGCTGGCTGTGGCCAGCAGGGCAGCCAAGCCTAAGGAATTTCAAGGAACGCAGCACTTTTTAAAATTGGAGCCCTATGTCTGGCCACAATGCTAACTGTTTCACAACAGCAACTTGGTGTATGACGCTATGGGGACTTCAGTGGTTTCTTTTGTCTGAAACAGGCTAACTCCTCGCGCTTGTTCCAAAAGGTCACAATTAAAAAGGATACTGGAATAGAGCTTGAGAAAGTAATCATGGGTACCAATATCCCCTTTCATTATAAGTCGCTTCCTCTTCCCTGCTTCTGTAGTTGTGAGGTGCCAAGTGCTCGAACAGTCCTGGGGTTCTCTTTTCCCAGGGAAGGATGAGGCGTAACTGGGGACAGCAGATATCTGAATGCCGTAGTCTAAACAGCTGCACGGGGAAAAGGCGTGTAAGTGGAGGCTGGTGGTGATTTGAACAAAGCCCAAACATGCCTGGGGTTAGCTCGATTTACCAGAATCAACAGAATCTGGAAGAGAACCAAGCCGTGGAGACTTTGTTTGGAAACGTTTGTAGAATGAAGGCCAGACTCAAGTAAAGCACAGCCATCAGGATCTTGAAACAAAACATTGAAGAAGAATAGAGCATTGAAACAGAGGGTGCCCCTATCTCTTCTTCCCATTGTCCGGGTTTTGAGTTCAGTGAGAGGACTAGTGAGTTGGAATAATCCATCTCTTTGAACAAGCCAAGAATCTCTTCTGCCCTGGAACATAAAACACCGTGGGCTTGGATTTATTTCCATTGCCTAAGGCAAAAGCAAATTACTTATTTTTTCCTGATGTTTTTATTGTGGTTGAATACAAATTGGAGGCACTGTGAAGTTGACACACAAAGTATATGTGACATAAAAATGCCGTCCTAGAGGTGTGGCCATTCACCTTCCATTTTAACTGCCTTCCCAAGAAAGTTTGAGTCTCAGTGTCCTTTTCAGTGCAATGGTGGTACTAAAAAATAAAAGTTTTATTTTATTTTTTAGAGATTTTATTTATTTATTTGAGAGAGAGAGAAAGAAAGAGAGCATAGGCACAGGTTGGGATGAGAGGCAGAGGCAGAGGCAGAGGGAGAGGGAGAAGCAGATTCCCTGCTGGCTCAATCCCAGGATCCTAAATCATGACCTGAGCCAAAGGCAGATGCTTAACCGACTGAGCCACCCAGGTGACCCTAAAAATACCAGTTTTAGAACAAGTCAAGTGAAAAACTGCCTGTAA
The DNA here is from genome assembly GCF_048164855.1 of Canis lupus baileyi. NCBI lineage: Eukaryota > Metazoa > Chordata > Mammalia > Carnivora > Canidae > Canis > Canis lupus. The sequence goes on from NC_132838.1 coordinate 87,026,902, forward strand.
ATATAAACTTTGAAGTTCATATATAAACATGATTTTGTATGTATCTGTGCTCTGAATACTATAGTCTCCCCCGACACATAGATTCATCTGTATGGAAACAGAACACACATAGTAGGCACTCAGTTAGTACTTGTGGAATGAAAGAATTTTTTAATGGCAAAGTATCATCATTATGCTCTATAGCAGGAGTTGGCCAACTATAGCTCACAGGCCCATTTTCCTATATAAAGTTTTATTGGAATACAGCTACATCCAGTGTTGACTATGACTGCTTTTTTTTTTTTTCCTACCATAGCAGAGGTTAGCAGTTGTGGCAGAGACCTTCTGGCCCATAAAACCCCAAATATTTACTAATTGGTCTTTCATGAACAAAATTTGCTAACTGCTGCTCTACCTCCAGGATTTTCTCTTCCCATAGACAATGGATTCACGAATACTTCTAGAACCATATGTCTCCAGGTCTGCCTCAGGGAACACTCATTCTCTGAGCTCCTGCTTCCTGGTTTAGGAAGTTTCAGAAAATAGAAATTTATAATGTACGTTGTGAAGCTCGGCAGTTAAAAACAACTCTATAATTTTGATTCAGTACTTTCAAATTCATTTGACATTATAATAATAATTATTATTTTTACCAATTAATGTTTTACAGAAGGAAGCTGCCTCAGACACCGCTTAGGAGATATTGATAACAGAATTCATTTTGCATGCTAACCCCAGTAAATAGGAAGCCACTCTCCTGTACGTTGCATTGAGAAGGGTCACGAGGAACTGCTAAGGGATTGTGGGAGGAATACAGCAACTGCTTGCCTAGATCAGCCGTGGTATCTGTGCCAGCATTTGCCAGCACTTGTTGAGACCTTACTCAAACTACAAGGGGGTGATGGTCTATATGGTTTCTGTATCTATCCCCATTGCACATGAGAAGTGACTTCAAAGATGCTCTTTTTTTGTGGAGCTTGTGGTCTAGTTATGAAGAAATTTCGCAAAGAGTTAAAGGAGAATTGCTTAGAAAATGCAATTTAATTGGTCGCACAGATGCAAACTTGATTATTACCCTTCATTCTGCCTCTGATATTCCTATTACACTTATGTTAACACTCTTTGTAATTGTTCCACAGCCCTTAGATATTCTGTTTGTTCTTTTCAGTCCTCATTCTTTTTGCTTTTTGGATTTTGAAGTTCCTTTTGACATTTGCATAAACCTAGAAATTCTTTCCTCAGCCGTATCTGGTCTCATTGAAGGCGTTTTTCATTTCTGTTATAGTGGTTTTGATTGCTTGCTAGCATTTCCTTTTCTTTTTTAGGATTTCCATCTCTCTGATTACCCATCTATTCTTGCATTTTGTCGATTTTTTTTTTCCATTAACGCCCTGGGCATATTAATCACAGTTGTTTTAAATTCCCAGTCTCATAATAATAGGCCTAATAATAGTTCTCATTCCTAGCATGTCTGAGTCTGGTTCTAATGCTTGTTCTGTCTCTTCAAACTGTTTTTTTGCTTTAGCAAGTTTTGTGCTTTTTTTTGTTTTGTTTTGTTTTGTTTTGTTTTTGTTAAAAGCCAGACATAATTTACGGGGTGAAAAAGAACCTCTAGTGAATAGACCTTTAGTAATGTGGTGGTGCAGTGTCGGGGGCAGGGAAGTTCTGTGATTAGGGCTCAGTCTCTTAGTGAGCCTGGGCCTCTGCACTGTCACCTTCACACCTGCTTCTACGTGCCCTTCCCTTCCCACTTAGGTGGGGGTAGGAGTGGGCTGCAGTTGGATAGTTTCCTTCCCAGAAATTGGGTAGGATCTGATAAAAGCTGAGCAGGTTAGGCTCTCTTGAAAGGAGGTATTTTGTTAAGAAGAACAGAATTCTCTAGAGTATTTCAAAATGGATCCTTTTTCCCCATTGGATCCATTTTCTCCCATAGTCTCTACTTGTCAGCACTGACTTCCAGAAATTTGTCAATTACTTTTGAAGCTTTTCCTACCCTGGTATTGGTTGCATTGGGGGTTTCTGCTCTGGTAATGTGTGTTTAGATCCTCAGAGTGGTAAATGAAATAAGGACTTCCATTAAAAGGGCAAAAATTAACCAAACAAAATAAGCAGAAATGAAATTAAAAAGTATATGTGAAATAGAGCCATTTAGGTATCTTGTGCATGAAAAATATGGACTGAAACAAAGAACACAATAGGTTGCATCACCATTAGGCTGATACATCTGAAGAAAAATAGGGTGTTCTCAATAATTGTATTAGAAATTCGCCAAGAATGCAGTACAGAGAGAATAGCGAACAAGATATGGAGAAACAGGGGAAGGATGTGGAAGATAGACTGAGAAGCTTACATCCAACAGGAAGTTCAGAAGAAAGGAAGGAGGCTGAGAAACAGTATTCAAAAGAGATACTAAGGACTTCAGGGTTAGAGTCACAAACCCTCACATGTAAATGAACACGAAGAATAATGAAGAGGATAATTACAAATAGATGCACATGTAGACACAAAATGGTAATAATGTGGAACTCCAGGCATGGAGAGAAAAGTCTTAAAAGCTACAAGAGAGAATGCCTGCTAATAAATACCTATTAGATGAACAACTGACTTCTTACCCGCAGCTGATGCCAGATTATAACAAAGTAACACTTTCAAGGTACTGATAGCAAATAAGTGCAAACATCGATTTCCAAATTCAAATAAAGTATGACTCAAATATAAAGACCAGGGACACCTGGGTGGCTCAGTGGTTGAGCATCTGCCTTTGGCTCAGGGCGTGATCCTGTGGTCCCGGGATGGAGTCCCACGTCGGGCTCCCTGCATGGAGCCTGCTTTTCCCTCTGCCTGTGTCTCTGCCTCTCCCTCTCTGTGTCTCTTATGAATAAATAAATAAAATGTTTTTTAAAAAAACAAATATAAAGACCATACAGTTTCAGAAAGCATTAGGAAAATTTGCTGCTTAACATTCTCAGTGAAAGAGCTATTAACAGCTATCTAAGAACTGGGATGCAAAACCCCAGAAAATAATATCTTATTATTTTAATTAATGATTGGCATTATTCACACACACACACACACACACACACACACAGCTCTACATAAGAATACTGAGGAAGTGGGAAAGACAGAAGAGGGAGTTGAGGTCTTTCCATTGGGTAGGAAAAGAAGGCTTTGGTTGTTTAGGGTAGAAATGTTCAGTAATTCTCAAACTCTGGCATGTGTCAGAACCACTTGGAACACAGGCTGTGGGCCCCACCCAGAGTTTCTGATTCATTAGGTCTGTGATGGGACCTGAGAATTTGCATTTCTAACAATTACCAGATGATACTCACGCTACTGGTTTGGGGTCCACACTTTGAGAACCACTCCTCCAGATTTCATTAGAAAAATATTGTAGCTAACTAACTCTGTAGGTCAAAAAACTGAGTAACCATCAAGAGCATAGAAACTATGTATAGCTTTAAAACCACCAAGGAGAAGAGAATGTGTATAAAAATGTTATAAGGACAACAGAAGGCAAGAAAGGAGAAAACATAATGAAGAAGAAAAGGAGAATAGTAAACAGAAATGAAGTCGGTAAAACTAAATCCATAGGCTGAAAGACAGGCTTCACAACACAGAAGACTGAAAAATAATTTGTTTCTAGAACTTATGAAGAATCCTCAAAACCTTTAAAGAACAGACAAAACCTTGAGAAAATTTGCAAATGATTAGGCTATTTGCATAAAAGGAAATCAGCATGGCCAACGAGCACAGAAAAGTGTATCATCTCATTAGCAACTAGAGAAATACAGATTTAAATGTGGATTCTTACCCAACAGGTCAAGGAAAATGTAAAAGCCTGGTAATTCTAAATGTAAGTGGGGATATGGAAAAACAAGACAGAAGTCTCCCACACAGGTGGTGAGAGGATGCACTGGTCTAATTCCTTTGTGAACAATCTGATAATACCTGGTAAGGATATGGTCCTCATATCATATCCAACTAAAGATGCATATTCTCTGGGACCCAGTGGTTCTGCTCACTAAGAACCTATCAAAACTCTTGCATCTGATCACACAGAGGTGCGGGCATGAATGTTCTTGCTGCATTGCGTGTGATAATGAAAGACTGGAAATAACCTAATTCTTTTACCAGCAAGTGGATGAAAATGTAGGATCTTCATCAAATGGAATACTTAAAATGAATTGGTACTATGTGGAGATACATTCTACCTATAGATTCTCTGGTGTTCTTTACTAGACAACAGTATTGACCCCAAATACTTGGAAGTAGCCTCAGCTAAAATTATCATTGAAACATGTAGTTTACAGTTTCAACGATAAGAAATTTCAGTGAAGTCATTGGCATAAGGGCTTTTGTGAATCCAAAATACTGGGTTAGCTGCTCTTTGTTTAGATTAGAAAGATAATGCAAAAAAAAAAAAAAAAAGAAAAAAAAGAAAGATAATGGAGAAAGTTAGAGAATATTTCCGTTCCAGTAACCATGATTTTTAAATTAATCTGTGCTTCCTTTATATTTTAGATAAAATTATCTCTATCTAAGTCTGTTTACTAAACAGAACAAAGAACTTTGTATAATATGCAAAAGTTTGTTTAATAGTTCTTTTCCAAAGACAGTTGACTTGTGAACTTGAAACAATGTCTGTTTATTTTATGTTTGTCAAGGAATTTGTAATAGATAATTGTATTTTTCATTTAAAGAAATAAAGTGTTATTCTGTTCTTGTTTCAATTAATACAACCAGTGTATTAAAAAAATTCATTAAAATTAATAAAGTATAATTAAAGCCTTGCTCTCTGCAAAAGGATTTTTTGAAGTAAAATTAGTGTTTCTAACATTCACTTAAAACTATAATACTAAATCTGGGGCCATGGGTGGCTCAGCAGTTGAGCATCTGCCTTTGGCTCAGGGTATGATGGGGGGGCGTCCTGGGATTAGAGTCCTGCATTGGGCTCCCCACAGGGAGCCGGCTTCCCCCTCTGCCTATGTCTCTGCCTCACTCTCTGTATCTCTCATAAACAAATCAATAAAATCTTTAAAAAAAACAACCTATAATACTAAATCTAATTTTCCAGTTATATGAGTTAACATGGTAAATCTCAAAAACAGAAGTCGAATGAAAAAAGCAAGTTGTTGAATATGGACCTTGAGGTGACATTTAACCAATTTAAACATTCACAACACTACATGAAAATATGTGAAAAATGCATTCTTTCCCTCATACGCATAATTCTTGTAAACCAGTGATGCCCAGCAGGGTCCTTCTCCATCCTCCCACCCCGGCTGGCATCTTTTATTGGTGCCCATGCTGTGCAAGCCTGTAGAGCTCTGGCCGCAGGAGTCCTGAAGAGGCAGTAGTGGGGTGCAAGCAGCTGCCAGCCCGCAGCATCCTTCACGCTGCTGCTTCGGGGACTGGTCCTGCACTTTTCTCAGTAGCAACCTCTTGTTTGTCTACAACTGCACACACACCTTCAGCAGTCTTCTAACGCTCCCTAACAGTCCCCACCCTCAGCAGATGCCACCAGCTAGCATAGAGCTTCTCCTCCTCTGCTTCCTGACCCATGGGTCTGGGCCAAAAGCCTTTATTCTCTCCATTCCCCTCAGTCTCCGTGAGCGGCCTGCCTTCTACACCCGTTCACTGACCTGAGTTCTGGATCCCCTCCTGGCTTACTTTCTCAGAACATCAGTTTATCCACGGTGCCTCTGACGCCCGTGGTGGTATTCTCTCCTATGAGTTTTTATTTCCCTTTGGTCTACAATTATGCTTAACTGTCGTCTAACTTAAAGAAAAAAAATCCCCCTTGATTTTCCGGGACCTTCCCATTTCCACTACTCCTATTTATTCCTCCTTCAGCAACATCGGTTTCTGAAAACTCTGTCCCCATGTGAAGAGCTGTAAGGGTGAAAATCCTTTTCTGACTGGCTGTTCCATGCAGTACCCTAACCCTTCACCATCAAATTCCTTAAAAGAGAGAGCTGTATGCACTTTCTGCACTGTCTTGGGCCCCTTCCATGGTTGTTTGGTTCCCACCTCTCTTAGTTCACTAAGTTCTCTTGCCAAGAACATTGTCAACTCGCTGTTGGTAAGTACAATGTTTTGACTTGGCTTCTTGGAAGTAGTTCATAAAGTTCATTATTTCCCCTTACTGAATGCCTTTCCTCCCCTGATTTCAATTTAGTTGAATGACCATTTATTTATTTATTTATTAAAGATCTTATTTATTTGACAGAGAGAGAAAGTGTGTGTGTGTGTGTGTGTGTGTGCGTGCGCCGCACAGCTGGGGGAGTGGCAGGCAGAGGGCGAGGGAGAAGCCGGCTCCAGAGGAGCAGGGAGACCGATGCAGGGCTCCATCCCAGGGCCCTGGGATCACAACCTGAGCTGAAGGCTGAGCCACCCAGGCGCCCTGAATGAACATTTATTGATGGGACAGATAAGATGTACCAGAAACCATCAGAGGTGCCAGAGATAGGGAGATGAGTAAGACTTGGACCTGTCCCTGAGAGCTTTAGAGGCTGGAGACAGGGAATTGATGTAGAATGTCATGGGCGCTAGGCCGTAACTCTGCTGATGAGCAAAAAGCAAAACAGGGTGGTAAGGTGGGGAGCAAGAGAAGGCTTTTGGAGAAGGCTGTACCTGAATTGAGTCTTGAAACAGGATTAATATGATTTTCAACTCTTCTTATTCCCTCTATATATCTCTGGCTTTTTCTTTCCACATCTCTTCTTTTTTGGTATTTATGTTCCCCTGGCTTGCCTCCTTGACCCTGTATTCTCTTCTCATTCTACTGGTTCTTTTTTTTTTTTTTTAAAGATTTAAAAAAAATTTTATTTATTCACGAAAGACACAGAGAGAAAGGCAGAGACATAAAGGAAGAAGCAGGCTCCTCGCAGGGAGACCAATATGGAACTTGATCCCAGGACCCTGGGATCATGCCCTGAGCCAAAGGTAGATGCTCAGCCACTGAGCTACCCAGGTGCCCCCCCTTGTCTCCTTTCTTAACTGAACTATACCTCAGCCATTCAGGTGTCACTTCCAAACTACAAAATGCTTCCCTGTCTCCTTCTTTCTCAATTTAGCTCACTCCGACCCCACAGGCTCTGTAGCGTCAGAATTTTTGTGTCTAGCATTTATCACGCCATACCTTTATTACCAATTGACATGTCTGTATCACTTAATCTCTAGGGTCCTTGAGGCCAAGGACTGTGTCTTTGTTTCTGTGACCTCAGTTCCTAGAGTTGAGCCTGACACATGGGCGTAAGACATGTATTCAACAGATGTGTGTGGAGTGAATAAATGGATCTAGCCTCCCCTAAAATTTTCCCCATGGCTATCATCCTGGCACTGGTTCCTTCTCAGTCTGTATTCTGAGAATAAAGAAAAACGGAAGCAACATAAATAAGATAAAGAGACATAGGCAGAGGGAGAAGCAGGCTCCATGCAGGGAGCTCGACGTGGGACTCAATCCCAGGTCTCCAGGATCAGGCCCTGGGCTGAAGTTGGGGCTAAACTGCTGAGCCACCCGGGCTGCCTGTCTTTTTAGAGATCTTATTTATTTATTCATGAGACACACACACACACACACACACACACACACACACACACACAGAGCAGAGACACGGGTAGAGGGGGAGAGAGAGAGAGAGAGAGAGCAGAGACACAGGCAGAGGGAGAAGCAGGTTCCCTGCAGGAAGCCTGATGTGGGACTTGATCCTGGGACCCTGGGATCACTCCCTGAGCCAAAGGCAGACGCTTAACTGCTGAGCAACCCAGGCATCCCTCCTCCTCCTCTTCCTCCTTCTCCTTCTTCTTTTTTTTAAGTAAGAGAAGGGAGGGTGGAGAGAGACAGAGGGAAAGGGATAGAGACTCTTAAGCAGACTTAACACCTAGCATAGAGCCTGACATGGGGCTTGATCCCATGATTCTAAGAACATGATCTGAGCCAAAATCAAGAGTCAAATGCTTAATTGAGCCACCCAGTTGCCCTGGTAGGTGAAAATGCTCATAAAATTCTTGTAAATATTGCCAAATTTATGGAGAAGCAGACAAAGGAAGTGAATAGGCAGCATAGGAAAAAGCCTGGACACCCTTGCCCCATGGAAATAGTTTTTTAGAGAGGAGAGCACTCACAATTAATGATGTGAATTCTTAAGATATTAGGAGAATTTCTGAAGAAATGGAAGAAACTGTGTCTTCAAATTAAGGTTACTCAGAGTTCCAGCAGAACTCTCCTCTTTTCCCTTACACCACAGACTGTGGAAAAATGAATCTAAAACAATATTCACTCTTTTAACCCATAACACGGAGAAAATAGTGTAGTCTCAAATGAGCTGCAAAGATGTCAATGAGAACTGACTTGCATTCTATCTGAGCAAAGAGAAGTTTGGTTAGAGCTGTCCACCTTAAATATGGGTAAAAAACAAAACACACGATGCTAGATAGATTGAGAAGAAGGAAGGAAAAAGAGAAGTGGAAAGAAAGGAAGAGAGAGTTGAAGGAAGTAAGGGGAAGGAGAAAAGGAAGGAAGGATGGAAGGAAGGAAGACAGCTTGGAAAGGACAAAGGAATGAAAAAAAAAAGGAACGAAAGGAAAAAAGGAAAGAAGGAAGGGAAGAAAGGAAGGGGAGGGTGACAAAGGGAAGGAATGAGAACATGGTGAGTAAATCACAGATGACTAGCTCAGTCCGTATTTCTATGAATGCTTTGGATCATAAAAGAAGTATGAACAGGAATTCTATTTTTTTAAAGGGAGGATGGGCAGAGGGAGAGGGAGAGAGAGAATCTTAAGCAGGCTCCATGCTGGGCGTGGAGTCCCAACATGGGACTCAGTCTCATCACCCTGAGATCATGACCTGAGCCGAAATCGAGAGTCAGATGCTTAACTGACTGAGCCACCCAGGCACCCCAGGAATTCTTTATTAAGAACAGACAAAAAAATAAGAACTCAAGGACAGAATGGTAATAAAACAACAGCATGAAATACAGAAGATTTCAGAGCTAAGGGAACAAATTAAGGACCCAAACAACGTCATTAGAAATTTACGCATAAATTAGAGACAACAAAGAGCAGAGTACACACAGCTGAAAATCAAATTATTTCCATAGAGAAAGGGCTGAAGATTTCAAAAGGAAAATGCAAGAGTTGAAAGCAGTTAGAACAGAGTCTCGCTATGCTGGTCTTCTGGATCGCTCTCAAGGCCACATCTTACCAACTCTTCCACTTCACTGCGATTATCATCCTTTGATCTGTGCGTTTCATAATTAATTCATCAAGCTTTCTTGCCTCACTGCCACTGTATCCAGCTTAGATTTACTTATTGTACTCCTTGAAAGTGGGAATAATGCTTTGGTTGTTGTTTTATTTTATCTTTTTGGCAAATTCTCCCTGGAATGGTAGCCTTTCTGGTAATGGCTGGTGCTTGGTTTAGAGCAAGAGATAGCCTATATTGAAGGCTCTTGTGCTATGGGCTGTCACTGCAGTCAACTGTGAGGAAACCAGTATATAAATTGACTCCTTTGCCTCCATCTCCTCTTTTATTATATTTACTCTGCAAAACAAATAAGCAAAAAATAAATCTCTAAACAAAAACCCTACCATGACTAAATCCAACCGTCTGTTACTTGGAGCCCCTGAATGGTGCTGGAGTAACTAGTACACATAGATGGACTAGTCCTGCTTTAAACTTATGCCCATAATTTTCAGATGAGCATTTGATACTTCCTGGCCTTCTTTGTGTGTACCTTCTCCTTGCTCTCTAACTCTTCAAATTGATCTTTATATAATTCCCTCTCTCTCCTACAACCTTTAGTATCAGTCTGTTCCTGATGGACACTCTTGGCTGATGGCTTCCCTTTACCTGAAAAAAGTAAACGGTTGGCAAGTTGGCTTCCTCCTCTGCAGGGACCTAGTTCTCATCTTTCTGAATGTCTCAGTGGCAGAGTGGCCTCTCCATCCTTCATGAACCACTTACTTTCTTTGGCTTCTAGGACAATACCTATTTCTCCTTTCTCCTTGGCTACTCATTTTCGGTCTTCTTTACTGGATTCTCCTTTTTTCAACGTCCAGATGTGACTATATCCAAAATCTTAGTCCTGGGTGCACTTTTCTATCTATGTCAGTGCCACATCCAGTCCTCACATATGCTGTTTGTTTTGGGGTTAGAGAATGGGGCACCAGTATTTCTTAAAGCTCAGATGATTTTGTTGCACAGCGAGGACTGAAGACACTGGCTACCCGTGGTGATTTTCTTCCTGGTGTTAATTTTGTCCATATGTTGACCACTTCAAAACTTCTCTCTCCACTGAACTCTAGGCTCAACATAGAGTCTACTGGATTTCTAATAGATATCTGAAATGTGACACCCCTGGACACACCTGGATCCAATCTATTACTTCTCCAGCCTTGCCCATTTCAGTAAGTGGTACTAATTTTAACCCAGTTGCTCAAGTAGAACAAAACCAACCAACCAACCAACCAACCAACCAAGTAAACAAACCATTAGAATTTATCTTTGGTTCCCTTTTTCTTGTTCCTCCACCAGTGATTCCACCCACTCTAGGAAGTTCCATCTATTCTACTTGTGATGTACATCCCAATTATGTCCCTCTCTGTATCTTCATTGTTTCTACCCCAGTCCACATCGTCATCTCTTGCCTGGGTTACTAGTATTATCTCCTAGTATTACTTTCTGCTTCTACTTTTTCACCCTATCTCTTCTTTCAATTTCTACATGGCAGGTGGTCAAATTGATCTAAAAATGTATATCAGTTTACATCCCTCTTTCCCCCTCTTACTTACACCTATAGGTTTTACATTTCATTTTGAACATCATTATCTGAAATATCTGTGTAAAATGACTCCTGACTATCTCTCTGTCCATATAGTCTCCTCTGCTACTTTCCCACTACCTTGGCCTGCTTTCTGGTACTTAAACAAGCCACACTTATTTTTAACTTGGGCATTTCTTATTCTTTCCACATAGAATGTTTCTCCTCTAAGGCCTTTTAGTGATAGAGACTTTTCAATTATTCATGACTCAGCTTACATGTCACATCTAAAGAGACATCTTTTTTTTTGCTAAAATAGCTTTTCCCCCTACTCATTCACCATGTATCCTTATATACATGTAGCACTTACCACACACCGTCTGAGAAATATCTTGTTTTGTTTTGCCTTGTTTATTTTCTTTCTCCTCCTTTAGAATGTAAGTTCTGTGAGTGAAGGGATCTGACCCATTTTTGGACTCATCTCCCCAGTGTCCAGATACTCCAAACATATGATTGAATATACTCAGGATTGGAAAACTTATGATAAAAAAATGATTAGTGTTCAGGTTTGAATACATTTAAGTAGAAGACCAGGACTGAATACTCAGAGGATTATCATTACAAAACAGATTTTAATTATTAAAAATCTTGACAAAGTTAAATAAAATATAACTTATAAAACTAAAAATGTGAATTAGAAAAGGTGAATTTCCTTATTGTTTCAGGTAATGAGTTAGTCCTAATTTCATTTTCTGAACATTTCATCTGTTAAATTCAAGAACAAATAAATTTTACTTTAAAAAGATTGTATATAGAGTACAGTTTCATTTTACATTTTCTCCTCTACCTATCCATCTTCTTTTTGGATGAAAAAAAATGTTACAAAAAGAAAAAAACGATTATTTTGGGGTTGTGAGAGTTCCAGTATTTTTTTTTTTTGCTGTTTTCTTTATTTTTTCACTATTACTTAAAAAAAAGATCACATATCAATGAAGTCATTCTGAAAAATAGTGAATGAAAGATGAAAAAGCACAGACTACATGTGTGGAGAATATTACAAGCTAGAAGTTTACAAACTACCTGTGAAGGAGAGCATTGAAATAGAAATCAAACTAGAGAGGTTTTCTCTAAGATTTTGCTAGCTTGCTAGAAGTGAGGTACTAGAATAAACCAGAATGCAAATGAAATGGACTCAGAAGCAAGAATGTATACGCATGGCATATTTAGGGAAGAGAGGTGATCTATGGAGTAGGATTCCCTTCCAGAGAAGAGGACAGTGAATGAGTTTCACAGCATCTATTCTGATCAAGTTTTTGTTGAGGAGATGGGTGATTTATCTACTGTAAAAAGGGGAAAAAGAGAAGATGGGTGTGGGCAGATGCGGGAGGTTATGTTGCTTTAGAATCAGTGGTGGGGGAATGCCTGGGTGGCTTGGTGGCTGAACATCTGCCTTTGGCTCAGGGCATGATCCCAGATCTGGGGATCGGGTTCTGCATCAGGCTCCCAGTGAGGAGCCTGCTTCTCCCTCTGCCTATGTCTCTGCCTCTTTCCCTGTCTCTCATGAAAAAATAAATAAAATCTTTAAAAAGAATCAGTGGTGGGAATTTGAGGGGTTTGATATCTAATTCCTTTTATTACCTCTGTGAAGTTGGAGACAAGTCATTACTTGAGAATGCATGATGGAAAGTGTAAGGACATTGGAAAAGGTATATAAAAACAGTAGAAAAGCAACTACAGAAATAAACAGCAAGATGAATCAGCCTTGCTGAGGGTTCGGCTGAGGTTGGTGGTTTTAAATGTAAAGTGACAGCCATCTGTTCAGTGGGGTGATTTTTGTCCAGCCTTACTGGGCTGTTTGGCTACAGGTATGGAGAAAGTAGGTGGTTGAGTTCAATCAAAGTAGGTGCTTTGAGAAAGTGTCCTAGGGAAGTTCAGGAGTTTGCAGGAGGAGGAGCATTGTTATGGATTCCAAGACGGTGAAGACAGAAGTGAAGAGACTGATGAATAAGGGGACATTGGTTTGGCCTATGAGTTGAAGGATGGTGAGGAGTTTGAAGGGGGCATTTGAGCTGTACGTCTTCCTTTCATGCACGGCAAAAAGTAGACTGACTAGCTGAAGCAGTCATCTTAAGGTCCTTGTCCTAGCTGCTCTGTTGAATAACTTTATGGTTTGGCACAATCTACTTACTTGAGACTCTTTTTCTTTAGCTGTAAATAAATGGGTTGAGATCCTTGTATCTCAAACGTAAGGGTGCACACAAATTCCTTGAGTATCATGTGAAAATACAGATTCTAGTAGGTCATAGATAGGATCTGGTGTCGCATTGGTAATAGGGAACCATGTAATTCGATGCTGCTGGTCCAGGGATCACACTTTGAGCAGCCGAGAACAGATAAAGTCTAGAGGCTTCAAAAATTCTGATCATAAAATCTTTGACCTTGAAATATATCTTCCCCTCCTCCTTGTCTTCCTTTTCTAAGCTTTGCCAATTCATCTTGAAACCAGGTCTTTGGACACTTCTATAATTTTCCCTTAACTGAGCAGGAAGTCAATAGAGAAAGATGCAAGCCCCACAGAATAACCAACGCCCAGCAACGGAAACGGAAGAGTCCTGATGACGTCTCACAGCTTGTGTCTGCCCGGGTGGGGGTAGGTGATACTGCCTTTTCCCAGGCATGGTGTGTCAAACAGGAATGTACTATCATGCAGGAAATGGCTCCAATACAAACAGGGACGCCAGAGATCAGGCTTGAATGAGAGACTGATCACAGCAAATAGAACATTACAGACAGACACTTAGATCAATTTCCTTCCTTTGTTGTGTCAAAAGGTTTCACTGTGTCAGGCTTCCTTTCCTTAAAAAACACATGTTCCCAATCTAATATACAATACAAAACCGACCACAGGTCCTCCTTTACTCCCCCAGCTTTGGGTTTCATTTCGTCTTAAAGCTTAAGACTACTGGAAGGTCAACCGGTCCTGACGTAGGGGAACCAACCTCAACTGTTGCCATATTGTATATTTCCCATATGTAACCTTCCCGTGTCAAAAGATCCCACCTACAGGGATGTGTTTTTTTTTTTTGCAGGCAATCAATTCGCATTTCAATTATTAGAAAAATAACGAAGTGCTTTAGCAGATTGAATATGATGGATTTGACCCAAAGGGAAGATTTGTTGTAAGGAGAAATAAATGAAATAAGGGAACATGAAATTTATGTAATGGCTATAACTGTTTGAGGACAGTTTGCTTTTAATGAGATGGGTGTTAGTGATCTTAGGAAAAGCTGAGTATGAGTAATTGAGGGAAAAGTCAGAGTCAACGTTTCCTTTCCTTTAGGGATCTGTTCCAAAGGAGGAGGAAATCATTCTGAGAAGTACTTACTGGCTTATAATGTGCATGACACTGCCCATAGGCCAAGTTTACAAAAGAATTGAGAAAGACACATTCAGGATCTACATGTCAGCTTCTAGCCTTTTGTCCTGTGGGGCAATCTGGTCCCACTGAGATTGACAAAGGGGGCTAATGTTATTTACTGGTTCCTTCTTGCTTTCTGGAGCTGGATTTACACCATATCTGAAGATGGCAAAACATAAAAGGGCAAGAACCATCTTACCTAAGAGGTCTGTCTGTTAGGTTTTCTTTAAATATCCCAACTCCATTCAAGAAATGTCATAGAATATGTTTTACATTGTGCTGAAATCTAAGCCACCTTTATCTCCAGGAAATGGTGGTTGGGTCTCACAAATGAAAGTAAGGGTGTTTATTGATAGCAGCCGTTTGCAGTGGGGCAGGCAGTCCACAGGACTAGGAAAAGAACAGTCACAAAAGCCCCTTTCCACAGGAAAAGAACATTGTATGTAATAAACACAAATGAACTCCCTGCTGCACCCCTTACCCCCACTCCAATACCTCTTATCACACCTTCATACATATTGTTGAATCCACAGGCCATAGGATAGGTAGATGACAGCACTGAATAATAATTAGGCTGGAATAACCTAAGAGGCCACTTTAATTATAAAGCCAGAGCTCATCAGTGCATTGAAATGAGGAAAAAGGAATTGGAGTAACCTCGCCTGAATTGCATTAGGTTACTATTTTGCAAGGCCAAAAAATTCCAAGGGTCTTCACAATAGGCATTGTGGAGATTTTTTTCAAAGGGGGTACATGGGGGTGTGTGTGAGTGGATTATAAGAGACTGCAAATTACTTTGAATAAAGAAGGTTTTTTTTTTTTTTTAAATGAAAAGGGTTTCTACTACATGTAGCAAATTAAATTCCAGATGTTCTACAGCTACAAAATCTCTACCAGATGTAGAAATCCATGGTGGCTGGAGATGTTTATTGCACATAAGGCATTCAGCACCTGTTTAAAGAGACCTCCCCCTTACCTTTTCATGCAGGCTAGCATGCTAATTATCAGGAGTGCCGAAATATTTAGCCTCCATAATTAAAGAGGCAAGGAAAATGTCTAAAACCATTTGTTATTTTACTCTAAATGCCAGTTAAGTAAATGACTACAGTGTTTCCTCTGGGACATGTTTGAAAATTCATTAATCACACTGTTTCAAAATATGGGATCCATTTTGGGATGTTAATTTGGAGTGGGAAAGGACTTCAGATCACACATGATCCAGCCCCAAGGAAAGACACCGACTTTTAGCAGCCCCGATTGCTCCCTTAAGGTAACCCATTTGCTAAAGAGTCCTTACTGCAGAGCCTCCCCGTTTACAAGCCACGGAGTTGCCACTGCCTTTTCCATTGCATAAGAGCGCTGTGTCCTCAGCACACCGTCAATCATCAGAGCTGGACAGTCCCAGGCTGCTGGGGGAGGGTCCTTACGCAAGCCACTTCCCCCTTTGGTGTCACACTGCATTCTGAATGTCAGTTTGAGTTCTATAGTCTGGGATGCATGTTCCAGATAAGAGGAAATTATGATCGCTGTCTTTGCTACTGTGGAGTGAAATGTGTCAGTCTTTGCTAAATCAGTCACAGGGTAAGCCACAGGTAATGACAGTTATTGTCTTAGGGATTTGTTGCTTGGTACGGGGGTTGGGCAACAGGATAGAAATAATATGGTGTTTTTGGAATCTCACACCATCATGCATTCCATCACACATTCATCCTATCTGCAGCCCCTTATGCTGGTAAAACAAATTAGCTTTTTTTTAAATAAAGGTTTAATTTATTTGAGAGACAGAGAGTGAGTGAGAGAGAGAGAGAGAGAGAGCATGAGCGGGGTGAGGGGCAGAGGGAGAAGCGGACTCTTCCCTGAGCGGGGAACCTGATATGGGACTCGATCCTGCGACTCCAGGATCATGACCTGAGCTGATGGCAGAAGCTTGACTGACTGAGCCACCTAGGTGCCCCCAAATTAGCTTTTTATGAACATATTCTACCTCCTGAGGTCTGCCCTTATGAATTTAGCTGGTCTATTTTTATTAAAAAAAAGAAAAAGAATTTAGCTGGTGTTAATCTTTTCTGATTTTTAATAGACTTATTTTTTAGGTTCGCAACACAACTGAGCATAAAGTATGAAATATGCATCATCCCTCCCCCTCCCCGGGGCAGCCTCCTCCACTATCATTATCCCCCACCAGAGTGGTACACCTGTTACAATCGATAAACCCGTGTCAACACATGATATCACCCAAAGTCCACAGTTTACCTTACAGTTCTCTTCTGGTGGTGTACTTTCTATGGGTTTGGACAAATGTCTAATGCCATGTATCCACCAGGGTAGCTTCTGGCCTTATTCATTCCTCTCTTCTAATCCCTGGGAACCACTGATCTTTTTCTGTCTCTGTGGTTTTACTTTCTTCAGAACATCATACTGTTGGAATCATTATGGTATGTACACATTTCAAGTTGGCTTTTTTCATGTCGTCACATGAGGTTAAGTTTACTCCATGTCTTTCATGGCTGAATTTCTTCTCATCCACATAAAATGTGAGAGTGGGAGAATGAAAACACATGGTACCTTGCAGGAGTTGAGGCTCCAGTGTTGAAGTCATTCTATGAAAAGGCCTTAGGCTAACACACCTTGAATTTCGATAGCCCACCAATCAAGCTGGAAAGCTTTTATATGCTGGTTAGCCTAAGCCTGTTTTGCCATGTGATGTTCACAGGAGTCTGATGTTCCTTGGTCTTCCTTCATTGCCTCCTGATCCAATTCTTATGTTTATAAGAATCCAGTGAGACTCAAGATGGATTGTTGTTAGGGAAAGAGGATATTTATTCATTTCTATAAATAAAATGGTATAGAGAGTGTTTTGGTATAAACAAGACTAGAATAGTTCGTCTTCTGATTTCCAGCTTCCTATTTCAGCAGAGGGCACTCTGACCTTACCTAGAGCCCAGTGTTTTTTCCTTTGACCAGTTTGGGAAAGTAGCTAGTTTATCAAATCCATCCCTCAGTTTAACTGTCAGCAGTGAGAGTATCCTTGAAGTAGAAACCAGATGCATCAAAAGAGGGCCCGGCTCTAGCCTGTGTGATCCTGAGATCTTTCATTCATCTCTACCCTAAGGTCCTTATTGTTTTCTAGTGTAGTCTGTGCATTTACATGTAGCCTTTCTGACTAGTCTGTGAACTCCCTGGGGCTGGAACCCATACATTTCATCCTTAGGATATAGCACAATGTCTAGCACAGACTGCCCACTCAATAAATCCCTACTGAATAAATGAAAAACAACAACAACAACAACAACAACAGTGGAGTCTGAGGGGACTGTAATGAATGGAAGATTGTGCATGCATTTGATGTTTCTATAGAAGTCACCATTTTGCCTATGGTTCAATAGTGTTCCTGGTTGAGGTCATACTCATGCTCCGTATTGCTAGATGTCAAGAGGCAAAAATGTCATTGGCCTTAGATCCAGAGTAGAAGAACCCACTGTATCACCCCATTCAGCATGGCAGTATATTCAATCCCTATAATGGCTCGGTCACACAGAACATGAGAGACTCCTAACTCTGGGAAATGAACAAGGGGTGGTGGAAAGGGAGGTGGGTGGGGGAATGGGGTGACTAGGTGATGGGCATTGAGGGGGGCACTTGACAGGATGAGCACTGGGTGTTATGCTATATGTTGGCATATCAAATTCCAATAAAAAATATATACAAAAAAATAAACCCCATAAGACTCTAAAAAAATAATAAAAAAAAGTTCGAGAGGCCAGTTAGGAGATTGTTGTAATGGTCAAGGAAGGATGTGACTATGGCTTGGACCAGAGTGGTAGCTGAGTAGGTGATGGCTAATAATCATATTTGGATACATTTTCTAGAACAGGAGTCAAAGATGACTGTTATGTTTTTAGCTTTGGGTAATTATAGGAATGGAGATGCATATATAGATATGATTAAGATGTGGGCTGAACAAAATGAGGGAAAATAAAGTATTTGATATTATGCAAAAAAAAAAAAATGGCTCAGTCACAACAAGTCATGTAGGTAAAGAAATGCTAGTTCTCTCAGCAAAGTTTGGACTGACAAAAGCCCAAGACAAATCCAGCTTGTGATTTGCAGGTACTTTTCTGTGGTCCTAAAATGTCCTACTCTTCATCTCTGAATCTCAAAATTTTACCACACATTCCATCACCAGCTCAAATGCCACCTCTTGGGCCTGTTTCGGGCCACCGAGAACCTTTCTGCTTGGTCTTCTATAGCAGTCAGAACTTTGAACAACCTTCATGGCGCTTACTAAGTACTCTCTTGCCTTACAACTTTTCATATGGATGTCTTATCTTCTAGAGTTTTATCTACTGTAGAGGGACTTGACATTTTTTTTTTGAATATCAACTGCATGTGTTATTTCATTTAATCCTTATAACATTTCAGTGGCAAATTATCATCCTCAGCTTGCTGAGGAACTGGAGCTCAGAGAAGTGAATTATCTTGACTGTTATCACCGAGCTAGCAAATGATAGAGCTAGATTTTAAGACCAGTTTGATGCCAAAGTCCATGTTCTTTCCATTACATTACGCTGCTTAAGAACAGGACCCATCATGGCCCTGAGAGAGTTGAGCCTTAGCAAGTTGAGGGACTTGCTTTTTACTTTGCCTTGTTTGTAGGCCTCCAAAATCATTATGATTTTCTTATTTCACTATCATGACAAACTGCTCACAGAAGAGGATCTGTGGATCTGTCATTCATATTATTTATATGTTTAAAGTTTAAAAATTGATATATAATCTACATGATAAAACACCAAAATCTTAAATGTACAGTTCAGTGAGGTGTTTTGTTTTTTGCTTTTTGTTTGTTTTTCTGACACATTGCAGAGAAAGAGCCGAGAAGACTTGACTGCTATCGTTAGGCCTGCTTTCAAGGTTGCTAGGAATTTGAATTTGGAGAGGGTTTGCATTGTTTCCTGATAAGAATGACTCATTGTAGGTCCCCCTGGCTGGTTTTTGGAAGAGCATGCGATTTTTTTTTTTTTTAAAGATTTATTTATTTATGATAGACATGGAGAGAGAGAGAGGCAGAGAGAGAAGCAGGCTCCATGCACCGGAGCCCGACGTGGGATTCGATCCCGGGTCTCCAGGATCGCGCCCTGGGCCAAAGGCAGGCGCCAAACCGCTGCGCCACCCAGAGCATGCGAGTTTTGATCTCAGGGTTTGAGCCTCACGTTCGGTGTAGGGATTGCTAAAAAAATAAAAATAAACTTAAAAAAATTTAAAAAAAGCAAATGGCTCATTGTGTGTTTATGGGAACAATTGTTTATGCTGAAGACTTGCTTTTCTTCTGAGAGTTTGTAATTTAGTACATGCTAGGCAAAAGCTACCTGTGTGCCTAGCTCCCAATAAAAATCCTGGCACTGAGTCTTTAATGGGTTTCCCTGGGAGATAGCACTTCACACATACCACATTTCTTTCTGTAGGAATTAATAACATCCTGTGTGACTTCATTGGGACTCTTAGAATCTTGCTTCTGGTTTACTCTGAACTTTGCCCCATGTGCTTTTTCTCTTTGCTAATTTTATTGTGCATTTTTTTTTTTTTTGGTAATAAATTATAGCTGTAATTGTGACTCTATGCTGAGTCCTTTGTGTCCTCCTGGGAACTATTGAACTTGGAAGTGGTCTTGCAGTCCCCTGACATATATACAGATATATATATATATATATATATATATACACACACACACACACACACACACACACACACACACACAGAGATATATATCTGTATAACCTATAGAACAAGATATAGAAAACTCCAGAAAGTTTCCTCATGCTTCTTTCCAGTAAAAACCCTTACTTCCTAAAAGAGATAACAATTATTCTGACTTCTGTTGCCAGAGATTGGTTTTGCCTGTTCTTGAATTTCAAAACAGCAGAATTCAAATCAGCAGAATTCAAATCAGAAGAAACGTAATTACATATACTCTTGTGCCTGACTTCTTCTACTCAAAGTAATGTTTTTTGAGATTAATAAAAAATATCCAATATAATATCCAGCCTCTTAAAATCTTATAGCAGTTCATGTATATACACCACAATTTATTATTTTTTTTCTGTGGATGGACATTTGTGGTGTTTCCAGATTTCAGCTATTATAAATTATAACTGTTTTTTTAAAAAGTTTTATTTATTTATTCATGAGAGACACACACACACAGAGAAAGGTAGAGACACAGGCAGAGGGAGAAGCAGGCTCCATGCAGGGAGCCTGACATGGGACTCGATCCTGGGTCTCCAGGATCATGCCCTGGGCTGAAGGCGGCACTAAACTGCTGAGCTACCCAGGCTGCCCTATAAATTATAACTGTGATGAACATTCTTGTATAAATCTTTGTGAGAACATATGCATTCATTTCTCTTGGAAAATATAGCTTGGAGCCAAATTGTTGGATCATAGGGCAGATGCATTTTTATATGTATCAGAAAATGCTAAGCAGTTTTCTAAAGGAGCTGTACCATTTTACATTCCCATCACTAAGAGTATAAGAGTTTGTTGTCACATCTTTGCTAGTACTTGGTATTATCAGTCTTTTTAATTTTAGCCCTTTTAATGGAGGCAAAGTGATATTTTGCTATGGCTTAAATTTGACTTTCTGATGACTAGTGACACTGAGCATTTTTTCACGTTATTATTGGCCATTTGGATATCTTGTGATGTGATTCATGTTACATTTTGAAATGACTTAAAATTTTTTTTCTATTTTGTCCTTAGTTCTATCACCTCATTTCTGAGTTTTCTTTAATTCTGATTGATGTTGAATTTTTTTCATACACTATCATGAAAAAATTTCCATTAATTCATTTGAAAAATATTAAGTTATAGTTTTCATCTGTCTGTGGCCATTTTTCTGGAGAGCTTTCATTATCTATAGAGATATTTTCTTCTGCCTAATCTTATATTTTCTTATAAAACAGTTGTGTAGAATTCAACTATATTTCTTTGCTGTTGCTCATTTTCACATGAGATTAGTTTTCTTAAACTTTTGGGGGAAGGAATGGATCAGGATAGTTTTCTAGCTTGATTGCTATAGAGTTCTGTCTTTCTATTGTTTTGTTGTTTTTGTTCAAAACAAAAGGTCTCCTGGTTAGTTCCTCATCTCCACTTTCTTTGGATCCTCTCTTTTCTTCCTCCATCTCTTTGTCAAAGGTTAGAACCCTGGGATGCCTGGGTGGCTCAGTGGTTGAGTGTTTGCCTTCAGCTCAGGGCATGATCCTGGAGTTCTGTGATCGAGTCTCGTCTCACATTGGACTCCCTGTGGGGAGCCTGCTTTTCCCTCTGCCTATGTTTCTGCCTCTAACTCTTTGTCTCTCATGAATAAATAAATAAAATCTTTAAAAAAAAGGTTATATCCCCAGTAGTTTCTCCCTAGTACAGAGCTTTGTCCTGGAATAACACTTTGGCAAGTTCACTTCCATGGTTAAGTCACAGATTAATCCAGCTTCTTAAAATCTTCCTGCCATCTCATTGCACTCACATGCAAATAACCCTTCTGGTTTAGCTGTGGTCCTCAAATTGGCCACCTACACTTTCCAGTCAATATATATTGGCAGAGAGCCTGGATGGTGTGGTCAGTTGAGTGGCCAACTCTTGGTTTTGGCTCAGATCTGATCTCAGGGTCAAGAGATCAATGCCTGCATTGGGCTCTGCACTCAGCAGGGAGTCTGTTTGAGATTCTCTCCCTTTCTCTATGCCTTTCTCCCCTGTGTTCTCTCTCTTTCTCAAATAAATTAAAGTAAAAAAGATTGGTTATAGGCAATCCTTGAGTCATCTTATTCTCAGATCTACTAGATGTCCCCTTACTTCCTTTGGCTTCTACCTATATAGATGCTAATAATATATGAGTCTTCATGTTTTGTCCTCATTTACTCCAACTCTGGAATTCATGTGAAAAACTTATTACTTAATGTTATAGATACTGTACGTGGCTTGTTGGTTTGGCTCTGTCTGTTTTTATGGGGTGATTAGGGATATTATAAAAACTACATACCCTTACCACTCTCTTCCCATATTGTATTTTGAGTTTAAGCCAAGGTGGGTGTTTTTCCTCCTTTAGTGTATTTATGTTTTAGATATTCTCTTAAATTGTAGGACAGGAGAACACATCTCCAGTTAAAGAAGTCTCAGGTAACAGATGTCAAATTTTCAACCTCTTGAGATCATACCTTGGTAAACTGATGTCTATGGGGCCTTTGCATTCAGACTCTTTTGAGAGAAGGGGTCTGAGAAGAACATATAACTCCATGTTTGGCTTTTCTCTTTTATTTTTGAAAAACAATTCCCCTAATTCTTCTACTTGTTTTCCTTCCCTTGATTTAAATTCCTGGGAGAGTATTCCACTGGTTTCTTATGTAAGTGTGGCAAAAGAAACTTCTTAAAAACTCTTTTCCCACTTCCCAAAGCAACTATTGACAAAGGTATGGATTTCAATTCAAACATACAATGGAACACATGGGACTGTTTGCATCTTTGCATAATGAAATTTCTCTATGGGATTCTTGCTTTCTTTCCTATCTTTTTAGGCCTCCTCCTATACTGAATTTAGATAATGAGTCTTCTGGCTAGGGAAGTTTTTCCTTATTCTATGGTTAGTGACCAATTTCAGAGTGCTGCAGATTGGGGTAACCACACATATCAATATTTCTCTAACTTTGTCTACATAAGAATCTCCTGGGATTTTTGGATTCACAAACTGGAGATTCAGAAACAATATTGTAGGGTGGGTCTAGGAATCTGCACAGGATATACATCCCAGACGATGCTGATGCAGTTGGTTAGTTTAGGGATGTCGGTTCAAAAAACAGTAGTGTAAGCCAAAACTATTTTCAGAGGCCAAATCAAAACTAAGTTTGATGACTATATTATCTAAAAGTGGCAGTGAGGATTCAGAAAATGCTCTGTGTGAATATTCTTTCATTTTTTTAAAAGATTTATTTATTTATTCATGAGAGACACAGACTGAGAGAGAGAGAGGCAGAGACATAGGCAGAGGGAGAAGCGGGCTCCCCGCAGGGAGCCTGATGTGGGACTTGATCCCGGATCCCGGGATCATGACCTGAGCCCAGGGCACGTGCCCAACCACTGAGCATCCCAGGCGTCCCTTGTTCATTGTTTTAATTAACATCATAAATGCTAACTGTGTGTCAGGGCCTGTGCTTATTCATTTTGAAATGAATAAGAGAAATATCTAGTTTATGGTAATATGAGAGAAACATACAAAGGAATAATTCCAATATAATATTAAAAAGATAAAAACGTTGACCATTGGCATTCTTATGGGAGGTATCAGTGGCCTTCCAAATTTGCCATATAATTCCTTCCTCAAAATATGTCTGTAATTAAGAATGAAGAGTGAGAATTTTAGTGATATGTACAGTCTGAGCTATTATAATTTTTTTTTCATTAAATGACCTTCAATTTTGTTCTAATTTTGTTCTGTAAAATGATTGGCTCCATGTCATGAACCTTCTGGTCTGTCAAGAGTATTAAATTTATATCTACCAAAGGTTATTTGAAATTAAATTATTGTAGAACAGTGTTTTTTAAATTCAAGCAAGCTTGTTAAAACCCAGATTCCCAGGCCCTACCCTCAGATATAAGGACTCATTAGGTCAGAAGTGGAACCTGTGAATGCCCAGTGTCAATAATCTCCCGAGTGATGCTACTGCTTCTGGTCTAAAGACTACATTTTGAATAGCACCATTTTAGGAGACCTCTTGGTAGCATGCAGGACCTGGTAATTTGTATCTTAGATTGGAGAGTGAGAAAACATGATGTGGGGGAAGCTCTTCACAAAGGACCTGGGTGTTGGAGATTCAGTAGGGGTTCATAATGTGGGAGAGGGTGGATCATAGGTAAAGAGAAGATTTCCAGGCAGATGGCAGAGTAGGTGCAAAGACACAAAACAGCACAAAGTGTTCAGGGACCTGTCTACAGACAGATCTTCCTACAGTCTAAGAGCCCACATTGATGCTGGAGACAGTGGGAAAAACTAAGCTCCTACTTGAGCAGCAGAGGAAATGAAGACAATGGTATGTGAGCTTCAAGGAAGCAAATTGTGCCAAGAGATAGCAGGATGCACCGATGTGTGATGTTCCTTTGAGATATTTCTGAGAAAAGGGTGGGTGGTTTGCTTCCAGGAATGAGTTAAGTAGAATTTTGTCCGTGTGGCAGAGCTTGCTGGTGTTTAGAGCTTCCATCCAAATTTTTGATTCTGTGATATTAAACATGCATTTCAAATTTGGGGGCATGAAGAGGAAAAAATTCACATTTCTATTTGATCAGATTTGCAACATGCAAACAAGTAGAAAGTCAGCTTCTGCCAGAGAAGGAGAAAAACTCTCCAAAGGCCCCCCTCTCTCTCTTTTATAAAAATATTTATTTATCTGGGGGTGGGGGTAGGGGTGGGGGGAGAAAGTGCGGGGGGCAAGAGAGAATCTCAAGCAGATTCCCACTGAGCTGGGAGGCAGATGTGGGGCTCCATCTCACTACCCATGAGATCATGACCTTGAGCCGACATCACTAGTCTGATGCTTACCAGACTGAGCCACCCAAGCCCCCTCCAAAAATCTCTGTCTTTTTTTTTTTAAAGATTTATTTATTTATTCATGAGAGAACCAGAGAGAAAGGCAGAGACATAGGCAGAGGGAGAAGCAGGGTCCCTGTGGGGAGCCCAAGTGGAACTCAATCCCAGGACCCCAGAATCACGACCTGAGCCAAAGGCAGATGCTCAACTGCTGAGCCACCCAGGTGCCCCTCTCCAAAGATCTCTTAACTGTACCTCCGAATATATGCATTTGTGGTTGCAAATTCAATTTAGACTTTGACTTCTTGACTGTATTCAGGGGCAAATAATCCAGTTTCTCATTAGAATGAGCTGCCAGACAATGTTGTATTTACCGGGCAGCAAAGAGTACTGCCCCTGGTCAACAGATGTAATAATTGGGCACTCTCATTAGTGGTATCTGGAGTTTACAGGAAAGAAAACACCACACGAGAAAGAACATTTCTAATTGTGGCCCCAAAGGCTTTCACATCGCTGGGTCTTCATTTCTTCACCCAGGAGGACTGGCAAGCTTTTTGCAAGAGGAAATAATAAGACCAACCAGGCCAAACAGTTTCTGCATGTGTTTTTAAAGAGAAAAAGAATATCCGTTTTCACCACATTTTTTTCTGATGAAAGGCAAATTTTCTTCCCTACCCCTTCCCCTCACAGCTGCTGTGTAATTCTGCAGCCTGAAGTACTTCCACTCTAATACAAATTTTCATCTTATCTCTCAGCAGCAACTAACAGCAGACCCTAGGCATGTGTGAATAGCCTGGCACACGCTCTTCCTTCAATTTTAACTGTCCAGACCTACAGGCTAGCTAGAGGACAAAAAAGCCAGGGGCTCTTTATTTGTGGCTGATTGGCTTGGGAAATGGATTTGTCACAGAAATCCTCTCTGAAAGGAAGTGACCCAAGTTTTTTGGCTTTTATGTATTTATTTTATGCTGCTAAGGATTGGGTTTGACTCTAAGTTTTTAAAGAAAGGGCCTTTCTAGTTCATGGATTCAGTCATTTATTCCTTTGTTACCATGTATGGAACATCTGCTATGTGCCAACCACTGTACCACTACAGAGATACTGAGAACAGTTAAGACTTGGCTTTAGAACTTTCTAGTAGGAGAATGAGATAAGCAAGCAACTTTCCCCATTATTTTGAGGTACAAGGGGTATTTATGTCTACCTGGGTAAGCTCCAGAGACCAGGAAAAATGTAGTCTGACTCTTTGAAGATCTGGGAAGCTGAGGGAGGCATACAGGACAGCAGCAACAATAAATGCAACATCATAGGAACTCTGCGGTCTTTGGAAAACTGTAGGGAATTTGGATTGGGTTTGGGTTGAGACAGGTGGTGTTGGCAGTTGAACATGGAGATCCAGGAGAGGCCACACAGTGACAGACTTAATACAGAAACATGAAGAGAATCTGTGGGATTTCTTAAGGGTCTGGCTCTGGGTGTGTGTTATCTCTATACCACACACTTTATCTTTATAGTGGGATAATGGTTGTGCTTACTTCACAGGATTGTTGTAACTGTAAAGTGAGGTGACATGTGTCAAGCTCTTATCTTAGCCTGATTACTGGCAATTTTTTGTTTTTCATAAATCGTAGTAATTACAGTGACAGCAGTGAGAGTAGTTGTTCTTATTGGCTATGCCCATTATAATATTTCTGCAGTCCTTGCCATTTGGGTCTTTGAACAACTATGGGGAATCTGAAAAAGAACCCCAGTGAGTCTATTATCATCCGCCTGGGGATGGAATGGTAAGATGCCGATTGGAGGAAGCGAGAGAATTCTTGGTTCCCGGAGCTGAGAATGAACAAAATCTGGATCAAGCCAGTGAAGATGAAGATGCAGATCTGATAACAAATAGGTCTCCAACTGTCTGCCCTCAACTTTACTGAACTTGACACTGCTCCAATGGTGCTCTCTAGTGGCCCAGAGGAAAAGAACATTTCCTATCAATAGGAGCAGGACTGAATACAGTGGTCCCTGCTTACCCGAGGTTTTGCTTTCTTCCCTTTCAGTTACCGAAGGGTAACTGTGCCCAGAAGTGGACCATCCTCCTGACAAAATACATCATTCACCTCATCTGATCTTATCACGTACGCATTTTTATCGTCTCACATCATCACAGGAAGGGTGAGTACAGGATAGTAAGATATTTTGAGGGAGACCACATTCACATAACTTTCATTACAGCATATTGTTATAATCGTCCTAGTTGTTATTGTCAATCTCTTACCATGCTTACTTTATAAATTAAGTTTTATCGCAAGTATGTGTGTATAGGACAAAATGGTATATATGGGGTTGAGTACTTTGCACGGTTTCAGGCATCTCCTAGGAGTCTTGGAACATGTCTTGTATAGATAAGGGAGAGGGACTACTATAAATTACATATAGACCATGGAATATTATGCAGCCATTTAAGAAGAATTAGCTAGAGCAATCCTAGTCAACTTGGAAGAATTTTCATGAGGGTTTGAGGGAGAAAAGCTGGATGCAGAAAAGCATAGTTGATGTGAACTCCCTCTTGTAAAACAATGACCAAAAAGCTTGTCTCTGTAATATTAGATGTGTATGGATAAATATATATATAGGATTAAATAGAATTATGTGAGCATAAATAATACAGGAAAGGGTAAAGACTAGATTGTAAAAGTGAATTCTCATGGGGTGGGAGTAAGAGCTCATGGGAATAGAGGGAAGATTGAGAGATTGCAAAAGTCAAACAAACAAAGATCCACATTTATACATTCATTTAACATTATGTTTAAATACATATATTCATAAATAAGAGTTAATTTGCAAGTGAAATAGCCCAGATGATGGAATTTGTGAAAAAAAATTTTCCAGAAAAGTGAAATAATATGGAAGATAATTTACTCATCTATTTATAACTTCTTATTTGGTTACTTTTTTTCTTTTTTGCAAAAGCCTAAAATGGCTAGTGTTTTAAATCATGGTGTTATAGAAGTTCAGTGTGTATGGTAAGATCTGTTGAGCTATTTCTAAACCCCTCCTGCGAGTTTGTTTTCTGAAATCCTCCGTTTTGCTTTCTTACCACAAAAGTGTGAAAAAGTCTTAAGCCTGACTCTGATACTGCGTTTTCTTCCATTTAACAGCCTTTACATGTGATAAAACTGTTTGTGGTTGTTTGCTTGTCTTATAGTGACTTATTTTTTACTTTTATGTGATTGGCAATAAAAGTCTATTTGAAGATGCCATCGAAATATATACAGCGATGTAGTATAGTGGAGAGATACCAGACTTAGATCTCAACTCCAACACTCACTATGTATATGAGCCTAGGCAAGCTATTATATTTCTGCTCTTTAGCTGTTTTATTTGCAAAACAGGGACAAAAATAGGACATAGCCCATACGTTTGTTTTGAGGATTGAATGAAATAATTAAGGTAAAGTGTTTAGCAATCACCTCGGGACATGGTGTTCATTTATTCATTCATTTATTTGTTTGTTCATTCAGAACTACTTCCTGAGTGCCTCTATGTGCCAGGTTCTGTGCTGGGCGCTGGGAATAGGAAGCAACAGATCTATGTAGCATAAACATTAGCCAACCAGACAGACAAATCTAATGGCCACACAGTGAGTCGTTGAAAACTGTGATACAGGCTGAGAAAAAACAGCACAGGGAACAGTGAGACTACCTGAGCTGGCCAGGGAGTCAGGGATGGCTTTTCTGAGTAAGCAATGTTTAGGTTGAGAAATTAAGGATGAATAAATAATCATTAGTTGCATGAGTTGAAATTGTGCATGCAGAACATTCTAGGCAAAAGGAAGAGCCTGTACTATGCCTGTGGCTATGGGGAGAAGGAGCCACTTTAAGAATGGCGTTTCAATAAATGTCTGTTACCAGTTACTTAACCAAGCCCACTCCTCATTTTCTCATGATACCTATGTTAGTCAAGATGAAATAATACTCACTTTGTAGTGTTGTATGGATTAAGTAAGAAAATGGATTTGAAGCGTGCTACTTAATACATGGTAGATATACCATTAACACCCTCCCTTCCAAAATCTAGCCTTTGGCACTGAGATGTTCAGTGTAAATTAATTATTATTAGCTATCAATGTAAATTAATGATTTTACACACACGTGTGCACCTCCTCCCCCCACACACTAGCTGTCTTGCAGACATCTTGCGCTATCGGCCGGAGACCTGGTTTTGCTTGTAAAAGGTAAAGCTTTAACCCAATGAAATCTGTGTCTTCCATTTTTGAGCCTTTGTTTTAGAGTTCTTGTGTTATTAGTTTCCCTAGCCAAAGCCCCAGAGGTTGGCTGATATAGGAAAAAAGAAAAAAAAAAAAAAAAAAAAAAGGAAAAGAGAAAAGTGATATGACCACTACCAAATTCTCCAGACCTCAGGCAATGATCCTTTCTATTCTGAGTATTGACGAGGCTCTCATTTCAATTCACTACAATTTCATGTGTGCCAACTATGTATTAGGCATTATATTAGTTTCTGGGTAATAAAACATTATTAAAACGGAATCCTTATTCAGAAGAGGAGAGATTCATATAATAACAATTAGTTATTTTTAGTATTCAACTTTTTTGGAGGGCAGTAAACCAGCCTTGGATGCTCAGTTGGAAGCGGTGCAGCCTAAAGAAATCTCCTATCCTGCCAAAAACTCTTTTAGTGCATTTTCCCTCTGATGCTGCTTTCTGCTCTGCTCCAGTGGTTTTAGGGCTCGCACTGTAAAATCTCCACCATTTTAGCCCTAAGAGAACCAAACACTCTGAACATCTAATCTTCCTGAGTGCTTCTGTATTTCCTTTATTCATTTCTACTCTCAGGTCTTGAATGAATGCTTCTTTTTTGGTCACATGCATAGCCCCAGCTAAAATGGATTCTCAAAAGTGAAGTGTTAAGCTTCTCATTCTCTATTGTATAGGAAAACATGGTGAAAAGGGGTTGGGATTAGGAATCGAGTAAGCAAATTTGTAATACCTTCCCAGTCTAGCCTGGTCCACGAAGACTAATAATTAAATTTCAAAACAACAATGACAACAAAAACATTTTTCTGTAAAACAAAATGCAATGACTCCTTTCCCTCTTCCCAAAGAGGAGAATCAGTCTCACCAGTTACTGCAAATATCTTGATGCACACTTATCCTTTAATTGAGGATTTGGCAAACCAGTTTCCAGGTTAAATCCAGTCCATCGCTCATTTTGTTGTAAATACTTTTTGTTGTTGTTGTTGTTGTTGTTTTAGAAAATTTTATTTCTGAGTAATCCCTATACCTAATGTGAGGCTCAAAACTTAGAACCCTAAGATCAAGAGTCATGTACCCCACGGACTGAGCCAGCTAAGTGCCCCTGTTGTAAATAAAGTTTTATTGGAACATAGCCATACTCATTTGTTTATGGATTGTCTGTGGCTGCTTTTTTGCCCCAAAGGCAGAATTGAGCGATTGCTAGAGATTAGAGTATGACTAATGAAGTCTTAAATATTCACTGAAAATACTCACTAAAACTGGACCCTTTATCAGTAAAAGTTTGCTGATCCCTATCCTAGCTAGCTGTAACCCTGTCTTGGTATCCCATAACCAAATTTATGTTAATCACCATGAATGCACCATATGTAGAATAATAGGGGAAAGGGATTTTTCTTAAAAAGAAAAGAATAGTTAGTATATTTGAGCAAAGAAGAAACTATGAGTATATGTATGCCATGATCATCATGTCTACAACACATGTTAACCGTTTTCTTTTCTCACTCCCCAATCTACATTCCTTTAACCTTCGGTGAGCATGTAACCTGTACTTCTATTTCCCATGGGTCTGAGCCTTAGTGGTCCTGTCTTTATGAGGTTGCTATAGTTGCTCACTATTACTACTGAATATGGCAGTACTAGGAGAGGATCCAGAGGAATCATTTCAGACATGATTCTGAGAAGCTTCTCTGCTCACATTGTGGAGTAGCAATCGCTTTTCCTTTTGACTATTAGAATCTGTCACCTCAACTGACAAAATTTTCCCCCAGCCCTTTCACTCACACATTCAGTGGACTGAGGAGCTCAGAATAATCAGGTAGGATTCTTACTTTCTAGGTCAATTATTTTGTCAGCTAAAGTTGTTCTTTCACCCTTAGGTACTAAGATCTCTAAATAAGCTGAGCCCAAAGACAACCAGAATGGAAAACAAAAATTGTGTCAGGAGTTATTAGGGGTAACAATGAGAAGTGCCATTCCAAATCTTACTCCCTGGTCCCTGTTATGGGATGAACTGTGACCTCCTCAAAAGTTTGTATGTTGAGTCACAATCCCCCATATCTGAGATTGTGACCATATTTAGAAATGGGATCTTTACAGAGGAAATCAAGTTAAAATGAGGTCATTAAGTTGGGTCCAAATTGACTGGTATCCTTATATAAAAGAGGAAATTTGGACACAGATACATGTAGAAAAATGAAATGAGGACACAGGGAAAAGAAGGGCATCTACAAGTCAATGAGAGAAATCTGGAACAGATCTTTTCCTCATGGGTCTTTTTTTTTTTTTTTTAAGACTTTATATTTTATTCATTTATTCATGAGAGACAGAGAGAGAGAGAGAGGGAGAGAGAGAGGGTCAGAGACACAGGCAGAGGGAAAAGCAGGCTCCATGCAAGGAGCCCGATGTGGGACTCAATCCTGGGACTCCAGGATCACACCCTGGGCCAAAGGCAGGCACCAAACCGCTGAGCTACCCAGGGATCCCCCCGCCTCATGGGTCTTAATAGGAACCTGAACCTTGATCTCAGACTTCCAGCCTCCAGGATGTGAGAAAATAAATTTTGGTCATTTAAGCCACCTGGTCTGTGGTACTTTATGACGTCAGTGTAAGAAGATGAATATGATCCTGGGCCTGTATATTTTGGCTATGGGAGAAACAACACAATATATTATTTACTTATTTAGAGCAAACTATAGAAGAACAACCCAAACTCCCACCTAATGTTATGACTCTTCAACTGGCAGTTCCATGTTCAGTCGAGTCAACTGCTTTTGAGTGATGGGGAACACCATAAGGTCAGTGACTCCTGTAAGTGGTACTTATTGTTTTATTGGGCTGATCTCCCAGAGGTGTGGTGCAAGCAGTTGGTTTTTGTGGCTGGAAGTTTTAACAATCAGCAATGCTATTAGACCAGATAAAGCTTGATGCCATTATACCAACTTTATTCCTGCCACTATTGTTACTTGATAGATGAGACCATTGAGAAGAGTCTGGATAAAGATGTCAGTTGACATAGAATAAGTCATGTTGTCTACATGATTACTGTTAAATGGTGCTAAGGAGGCCACTTTGGATAGGTATTATTATTATTTTTAGAGGTTTTATTTATTTATTCATGAGAGACACAGAGAGAGGCAGAGACATAGGCAGAGGGAGAAGCAGGCTCCATACAAGAGCCTGATGCAGGACTTGATCCTAGAACTCCAGGATCATGACTTGAGCCAAAGGCAGATGCTCAACTGCTTGAGCCACCTAGGCATCCCTGGATAGGTATTAAATACAAATGTATTAATACTTGGTTTATTCTGAAAAGATCACACATATACTTCTTTCCAGATATCTTGTCATAAATCCAAGTCCATGACTATTTAGACAACCAATTGCCTCTACCTTCTGTGAATATCTGTGTCTTCAGTCATTTCTCCTCTATACATTTTCTTCCCATCTTTCTTTAAGGCCACTCCTAACTAAGGCTGTATTTATGCAGTAATCCATTTATAGCTGATGCCAGGATGCTGAACAAGACCATCTGTAAGTCCAGTTGATATTGTTTTCCCACTTTAATCAACTTCTAAAAGGTGACTTCCCACCAGTTCATAAATGTGGCAGTACAACAGGAATATATATATTAGACATATTAGGAATAGGTATATAAAATTAGGGATTTATATTAGGAATGTGTTTATATTAGGAATATGTATATAAAAATACACGCTCATGCAACTTATTTGTGCTTTCAGGACCTACTGGAGCCTGATAATAAATATAAAACCTCACTGAGGTCCTGCTGGGCACACTCAAGTTTATGGCTTGGTGGGTCAGTAGCCTCAGTTTATCATATGTATCTCAGATCTCATTACTTTGTGTCCCATTGTCCACCTTCTCAGGGCCAAGGACCAAGTCAGAAACTATTTATTAGAAGGAAAATAGTGATCTGCTAAATAGTTTGTGGTTATTTTCTAAATTCCAGATTGCTTACATTGTGATCATCCTTTTTAGACTTGCCACCGTTGTCACATTACACCCTGATGTGTGACAGATATTTTAAACACCTTTGAGTTTGTTGGTTCATAAGGGCCAGTTGGCAGGATTATTTGCCCTGCAACTAGTTGGCTGAGAGCCTCTCTTGCTATGTGCCCCTTTATTCAAAGCTGGCAACTTTGCTAATTACTCAATGAGGGAGTAGGAGCAACAAACCAAAACGGAGTATGTGTTACCACTAATTGTCTCAAAACATTAGTCCCTCCAGAACTTCCCTGAGAAGGCAGATATCTGAGTATTCATGAAATTTATCTCTGACCATCTACATGCATGTGTCTCAAAATGGCATCTAGTATACCTGCTCCCCTCTGTCTACAAGTTTCTGTCATCATCCTGTCATTCAAGTAGTGGGCCAGCATGATATCCTATGGAATGGTGAGACAAAGTCCCTGCAGAATAAATAATGGCACAGAACCAGAGGTTAGATAGAGCCCTGTGGGAAAAGAATGTAGGCAATCTGTGACCCCACTAGGTGAAAACAAACTGCTTTGGGGGTTTCATAATGGAATAGAAAGAAAGCATTTTTCAGATAAATAGTTGCAGATTTCATGCCAAATGCTGGGTTGACTTGCTCCAGTAAATTGTCTCAAATGGGAACAGCAGCAGCCATTGGAATTAACATCTGATTAAGTTTATGATAAGACACCTGTTATTCACCAAGAAACAGCTGTGCTCCACAGAAGTTAAACAGCTAAGTTAAACGGAGATAAAATGGTATTACCATCTTGTTTGCAGAATCTCTCGTATATGTGGTATTTTTAAAGCTATTATTTTGGAAGTTGTCTTAGCTCAGGCTGCTGTAATATAATACCATAGACTAGATGGCTTAAACAACGGACAATTTTTTCTTATAGTTCTGAGGGCTGGGATGTCTAGGATCAAGATGTTGACAGATTTTGTTCATAGGGAAGACCCTCTTCCTGGCTTGCAGATAGATGGTGGCCATCTTGCTGTGTACTCATATGACCTCTTTGTTGTTCATGTTCACGGGAGGAAAGAGATCAAGTGCTTTGTGTCTTTTCATCTCCTTCTAATGGCACTAAATTTTGTGATGAGGACACCATCCTTATGGGCCCCACCTCCAACTACCTCATATTGGAGGTTTGGGCTTCAACATATGAATTTTGGGGGTACACAAACATTCAGTTTGTAACAGAAGTCTTTACTCAATGGTCATGAAGCCATTGGGGGGATGGTTTATGTTAATTTCCAGAAGAAATGAAGATCCAATCAGAAACTCAGGGTTCGTGGAAATGACCAGAGAGGATTTAAAGATCCTCTGAACCCACTGTATTTGGTACAAAAGTAGTTTATTAGCTGATTCACATAGGCTCCTACTGTGGCAGGTAGATGGCAGTGGTGTTCAGGGCCCCAGAGATCAGTATTAGCTCCACTGAATCTTCAAGGGTTAATATGTCCCTTTCCCCTGATAAATAGCCACAGTGAAGGTTCCTTTGTTGGACATTCTTTAAGAGGACCTCTTGATTCAAGGGGTTCTGGGGCTGCAAACTGACTCAAGTCTGAAACTGATTCACAGAACATAACTATCCATTACCAGATGAAGAGTTTTTTGTTATACAGATCATGAAAGTGAGTATGCTACCAGTCTTCATCTAAGGGACTTCAAGATTTATAAGTCACTATAGAGATTTTTATAGGTCAAATCATTCTCATTACCACTTATGTCTTCTGTCATCACAGTAATTACTCTCACTTTGCCTTCTTTATTTTTAATTTTTTTTATTGGAGTTCAACTTACCAACATATAGCATAACACCCAGTTGCTCATCCTGCCAAGTGCCCCCCTCAGTGCCCGTCACCCAGTCACCCCAACCCCCCGCCCACCTCCCTTTCCACTACCCCTTGTTCGTTTCCCAGAGTTAGGAGTCTCTCATGTTCTGTCTCCCTCACTGATATTTTCACTCATTTTCTCTCCTTTTCCCTTTATTCCCTTTCACTATTTTTTATATTCCTCAAATGAATGAGACCATATAATGTTTGTCCTTCTCCAATTGACTTACTTCACTCAGCATAATACCCTCCAGTTCCATCCATGTCGAAGCAAATGGTGGGTATTTGTCGTTTCTAATGGCTGAGTAATATTCCATTGTATGCATAGACCATAGCTTCTATATCCATTCATCTTTCGATGGACACCGAGACTCCTTCCACAGTTTGGCTATTGTGGACATTGCTGCTAGAAACATCGGGGTGCAGGTGTCCCAGCGTTTCACTGCATCTGTATCTTTGGGGTAAATCCCCAGCAGTGTAATTGCTGAGTCGTAGGGCAGGTCTATTTTTAACTCTTTGAGGAACCTCTACACAGTTTTCCAGAGTGGCTGCACCAGTTCACATTCCCACCAACAGGGCAAGAGGGTTCCCCTTTCTCCACATCCTCTCCAACATTTGCTGTTTCCTTCTTGTTAATTTTCCCCATTCTCACTGGTGTGAGGTGGTATCTCACTGTGGTTTTGATTTGTATTTCCCTGATGACAAGTGATGCGGAGCATTTTCTCATGTGCTTTTTGGCCATGTCTAGGTCTTCCTCTGTGAAATTTCTGTTCATGTCTTTTGCCCATTTCATGATTGGATTGTTTGTTTCTTTGCTCTTGCGTTTAATAAGGTCTTTATAGATCTTGGATACTAGCCCTTCATCTGATGTCATTTGCAAATATCGTCTCCCGTTCTGTAGGTTGTCTTTTAGTTTTGTTGACTGTTTCTTTTGCTGTGCAGAAGATTTTTATCTTGATGAAGTCCCAATAATTCAGTTTTGCTTTTATTTCCCTTGTCTTCATAGATGTATCTTGCAAGAAGTTGGGGTGGCCAAGTTCAAAAAGGGTGTTGCCTGTGGTCTCCTCTAGGATTTTGATGGATTCTTGTCTCACATTTAGATCTTTCATCCATTTTGAGTTTATCTTTGTGTATGGTGCAAGAGAGTGGTCTAGTTTCATTCTTCTGCACGTGACTGTCCAATTTTCCCAGCACCATTTATTGAAGAGACTGTCCTTTTTCCGGTGGATAGTCTTTCCTGCTTTGTTGAATGTTAGCTGCCCATAGAGTTGAGGGCCCATTTTTGGATTCTCTATTCTGTTCCATTGATCTATGTGTCTATTTTTGTGCCAGTACCAAACTGTCTTGATGATCACAGCTTTGTAGTACAACCTGAAATCTGGCATTGTGATGCCCCCAGCTATGGTTTTCTTTGGTAATATTCCCCTGGCTATTCGGGGTCTTTTCTGATTCCACACAAATCTTAAGATGATTTGTTCCAACTCTCTGAAGAAAGTCCATGGGATTTTGATAGGGATTGCACTGAATGTGTAAATTGCCCTGGGTAGCATTGACATTTTCACAATATTAATTCTTCCAATCCATGAGCATGGAATATTTTTCCATCTCTTCGTGTCTTCTGCAATTTCTTTCAGAAGTGTTCTGTAGTTTTTAGAGTCTAGATCCTTTATCTCTTTAGTTAGGTTTATTCCTTGGTATCTTATGCTTTTGGGTAGAATTGTAAATGGGATTGACTCCTTAATTTCTCTTTCTTCAGTCTCATTGTGAGTGTGTAGAAATGCCACTGATTTCTGGGCATTGATTTTGTATCCTGCCATACTGCCGAATTGCTGTATGAGTTCTAAAAATCTTGGGGTGGAGTCTTTTGGATTTTCTTTTTTCTTTTTTTTTTTTTTAAGATTTAATTTATTTATTCATGAGAATACACAGAGAGGAGAGAGAGGAGAGAGACAGAGACACAGGCAGAGGGAGAAGCAGGCTCCATGCAGGGAGCCCGACATGGGACTCGATCCTGGGTCTCCAGGCCCTGGGCTCGGATCAGGCCCTGGGCTGCAGGCGGTGCTAAACTGCTGAGCCACCAGGGCTGCCCTCTTTTGGGTTTTCTATGTACAGTATCACATCATCTGCAAAGAGGGAGAGTCTGACTTCTTCTTTGCTAATTTGAATGCCTTTTATTTCTTTTTGTTGCCTGATTGCTGAGGCCAGGACTTGTAGTACTATGTTGAATAGCAATGGTGAGAGTGGACATCCCTGTCGTGTTCCTGATCTTAGGGGAAAGGCTCCCAGCATTTCCCCTAAGGAAATGCTGAGGATGATACTTGCTGTGGGCTTTTTGTAGATGCCTTTTAAAATACTGAGGAGTGTTCCCTCTATTCCTACACTCTGAAGAGTTTTGATCAGGAATGGATACTGTATTTTGTCAAATGCTTTCTCTGCATCTATTGAGAGGACCATATGGTTCTTGTTTTTTCTCTTGTTGATATGATTTCTTTATGAATGTTGAACCAGCCTTGCATCCCAGGGATAAATCCCACTTGGTCATGGTGAATAATCTTCTTAATGTGTTGTTGGATCCTATCGGCTAGTGTCTTGTTGAGAATTTTTGCATCTGTGTTCATCAGGGAGATTGGTCTGTAATTCTCCTTTTTGGTGGGGTCTTTGTCTGATTTTGGAATTAAGGTGATGCTGGCCTCATAGAATGAGTTTGGAAGTATTCCATCCCTTTCTATCTTTCAGAACAGCTTTAGTAGAATAAGTATTGTATCTTCCTTAAACGTTTGATAGAATTCCCCTGGGAAGCCATCTGGCCTTGGACTTTTGTGTCTTGGGAGGTTTTTGATGACTGCTTCAATTTCCTCCCTGGTTATTGGCCTGTTCAGGTTTTCTATTTATTCCTGTTCCAGTTTTGGTAGTTTGTGGTTTTCCAGAAATGTATCCATTTCTTCTAGATTGCCTAATTTATTGGTATACAGCTGCTCATAATATGTTTTTATATAAAGCTCTAGAACAAGGTTGGAATTGAACCTATGTTGTATTTTAACAACCCATAGGATCAGACCCTACAGGTTCGCTTTGGCTGTATCTGCATAGCGGCAGCAAGAGATAATGTCCGCATTAGTGAAGTCATGGTTCTCTCTCTGTGATTTTAGCCAAGAATTTAAAATCTCAAATTTAATATTTTCTTTATTAAAGCTCTCCAGCACAGTTGAAATAGCTAGCTCATATCCCACATAACCATTGCATGCCCCATACTGGTCAGAATAGCTTTTCACAGCCATGACTTGGGTCACCAAAGCCCACTAGTAGCCCCTTGCCTTCAAGACAACCATAGTGACAAGTTGACACTGTATTTCATGGAAATCCATTAGACATTAAGTGCCTCTACCTTTAATGCTAACCAGCATTAACCGACTTTATGCCTAACCAGAATAGATAATTGTTACAGATTAAGCCCCTACCCCCATTCATATGTTGAAGCCCTAATCCTAGTGCGGATGGTGTTTGGAGGTGGAATCTTTGGTATGAATTAGGTTTAGATGGGTCATGAAGGTGGAGTCCCCATGATGTGATTAGTGTTTTTATAAGAAGAGGAAGAGAGACCAGAGCTCTCACTCTTTGCCATGTGAGGACACAGTGAGAAGGAAACCGTCTGCAAACCAGGAAGAGGGCCTTTACCTAGGAACCAAATCAAGGTGGCACCTTTATCTTGGACTTTCCAGCTTCTAAAATGGGAGAAAATAAATTTCTGTTGTTTAAACACCCAGTCTTTGATATTTTGTTATGGTAGCCTGAGCAGACTTAAACAATAACTAACGTTAAGTTTCCATTTTCTTAACGGGTCCACTTATGGCAAACATTTCTGGTGCAAATTTCCATATGGGCCAATATTATTAGTCGCAGATAACAGAATCTACTCTAAGTAGTTTGAACAGAAAGTGATTAATTTTAGAGCATTAAGTAGCATATTAGATTTCCAAGAGGGCCAGGGAGCTAAGTTTAGATAATATACAATCTAACATGGTTTAGAGAAACTCTAAACCACTTTGACATTGTTTTAATGAAATTTTTTCTGTTGCTGTTACTTGCCTTGTGACATCTACGATGTTAGTGGCATGAAAGTAGAACTTTAGCTGTGGTTGGTCCAGGAGATCTAAGTGCTTCTTCTTGTGGGAAGATCTGATCTCCTACCTCTTATTGTGTGGTTATGCGTTACAAGCTCTCAAAGGAACTTTTCAAGAGAATCTGGGTCATGTAGATATATTAGCTTTCTAATACATGAAGGCATATACTAAAAAGATCCTGACATGGGTGTTGACAGAATTGATCCGTAGTATCTACTGCAACCTCCATGGAGTCTAATGAGAAATGCTTGTGAAACATAAACAAAGATTCTTGGTCTGGTCTTTTGTTATCTAGTTCGAATCTTCAAAGAGACCTCTATTTAGGGAATGTAATTTGTGATTATTTGCCGAGTCTCTATTGGGAAACAATCCATTATTCTAACCCCAGTTTAGGGGAGACAAAAAAGTATCATCCTTTTATTTTGATGAGCTGCCCATTAGTACTCTGTTATTGGACCTGGATGGCTCATTTCATGACTAGAAGGATAAGCCATCTTTTGTGAGGATGCTTTCAGGAAAACTGGCCATAAGGGAAAAAAAACTAGGTTGAAACTTTAGCTCTTTTTTCCTTTTTTTAAATGTTACTTACGATTCAAAGTCCAGCCTGTGTACCTTTCTCAGTTCTCTAAGATCTAGCTGGATAGTTCAGGGCTTTGTTACTGCTTTCACAGCAAGGAGGAAGTCATGGCACAAGTTGACAGCCTGTGTAGCCCACTGTTTCCCTCTGTGGTCCTCCTAGATTTTGTCCTTCCAATGGCATGTCAGTTCCTTTTTAACCATCCTAACAATGAAGTATGTTTAGCAGCGGATGCTGTTTTCTCATAATCTTTCATCTCCTGTGAAAAACCAATTTGTCTTCTCAAATAATAAACTGCAGGGACTCTTGTCCTCCCACATGCCATTTTCTCACATTCTTAGGTCTGAGTGTTGAAAAAGATCTACAATATTTCTACAAAAATATTATTAAGATGCATCTCTCAGAGCTTCGGTGTCTCTACTAGGAGCAGTGTAGTCTTTGGCTAAGGGCAAGAGCTAAGTGGAGCCTGGATGTTTCAATGCCTGAAAGACTTTTCTTTCTTTCTTTTTGGTAGGGAAAAGAAACATATAAAAAAGATACCCACTCAGGATCCTTGTTCAGTCAGTGAGAAAAACTATGGACCATATTTTAATGAGAAATGTATTCTGCTTAGAAGAGAAATGTTTGGACAAAAAACTATGAAGGGAGTGAGAATGGCCAGGCTATTGCTTTGTAAGAAATAGTAATATATTCTTTTCTGAAAGGTAAAGAAATGATCTTTAGAAAGAGGAATCTTAGAGCAGGGGTTTTTGAAGTACATCAAATTTGAATCCAAATCCTAACTATTCTACTTACTGTCTAAGTAAGTTTGGGCAAGTTATTGTCTCTTTGAAACACTTAAGTTTCCACATCAATTTAATGGGTATAAATATTAATAGCTATTAATAGTATGGTGAAGATTAAATGTAATATTGTATGAGGGTACCTGGCTGGCTTAGGCAGTAGAGCGTGTGATTCTTGATCTCAGAGTTATGAGTTTGAGCCCCACACTGGGGGCAGAGTTTACTTAAAATTTTTTTTACAAAATGTAATAATGTATAAAATATTTTAGTGCCTGGATATAGCCAGTAGCTATTATTAATATTGGTGATTTTATAAGCATCTTGAACAATGTAGGGTTGCATAGGAACTTTCAACTGGAAAGCTTCTAGACCACGTGTGTGTGTGAGTGTGTGTATGTGTGTGTGTGTACACACATATATACACAGACTTGTTAAAGGTATACATGATGGGTCTTTTTTTTTTTAAAGATTTTATTTATTTATTCATAGAGACAGAGAGAGAGGCAGAGACACAGGCAGAGGGAGAACAGGGATCATACAGAGAGCCTGATATGGGACTCGATCCAGGGTCGCCAGGATCACACCCTGGGCTGCAGGCGGTGCTAAACTGCTGCTCCACCGGGGCTGCCCTATGATGGGTCTTTTAGTTTTCTTTGTAAATAAAAATAATGAACTCAAGATATTGAGTCTTTAGATGGCAGCTAAAGCTTGTCAACTACACAATATTTTTTCCCCCATTTTCCTAAGAAAGTCATAATGTGCTCTGCTAAAAAACTAGCGTTCTTGCAGTTAGAAGTGGTTATGTGACACAGTTCTGATTAGAAAAAGAAAGCAGAAGTTTGCAGGTGATTTCTGGAAAAATCTTCCTTTCCTAATATTGCTACCCCCTCTTTCTTGTCACTGTCAGTGCTGCTTTTGGAAGGTTGAGATGAGGATAGAGGTAGAGTTTCCATCTCGAGGCAACAAGGAGACCATAGGATAAGGGCCACTCACTGAGGCTGGCAGAGCAGAGAGAAAGAGGGAAGTAACTCGAGACAACTGATGACGCTGAGGAGTTGCTTTCTTGCACCACCTCGATGTGAAATTCTTTGAGGAGACAATAAATTCCTATTTGGTAATCCCTGAAGTGGATCTTCTAATTCTGTGCAGCTGGAATTAATCCCTGACTGGTGATTCTTTCTGTTTTCTGGCAGTGTGCTAATTTGCTTTTCATGAATTATCCAATTTAACCCTAACACTATTCTGTGCTATTCTGTGAAGTACAAATATTTCCTTCATTTAAAAGATTAGGAAAGCTCAGAACTGACTTGTCTATGGTCACAGAGCCAATACGTGGAATAGCCAGGAGTTAACAAACCAAGGCAGTCAGACTTCAGAACCATTATTTATCTACTTATACCTTCATATGGTTCTACTATGGATTTCAGGCTCTCTCAAGAACTACCTAAAATAAAAGAGGGGCACCTGGGTGGCTCAGTGGTTGAGTGTCTGCCTTCAGCTCAGAACATGATCCCGGGGTCCTGGGATGGAGTCCCACGTCGGCTTCCCTGCAAAGAGCCTGCTTCTCCCTCTGCGTATGTTTATGCCTCTATGTCTGTGTCTCTGATGAATAAATAAATATAATTTTTAAAAATATAACATAAAATAAACAAATATAAGTAAAATACTAATGTAAAAAACCCCAAAGTGTTGCTGTATAGGAAAAAATACATTTCAATAGGAGGTAAAAACCAAGGGGTAGTGACCAGTGGGAACAGAACACAGGTGGATGGAACAGATAGTCACTCTAGGAAAGATCCACAAACTTAATGTCTGAGCTTTCTAGTAGCTAGGGAAAGATAGGATATGTTTTTGTGTGATGAGAAGACAAACCCATTGTTAATGGGAAAAAAGCTTTTCCATAGTAAGTTCTACAAGCAATTGCTAGCATAGGTTTTCATGTGGAACATAAATGTGATTAGAGGCCCTGCTAAGACACAGATTCCTGGAAGCTACCCTCAGAGATTCTGATTCAGTGGGTCTGTAGTAGGGCCTGGGAATCTGCATTTATTCCGCACTTCTAGGTATTACTGATTCTGTGGACTACATTTTGAATGGCATAGATACAGGACACAGGTCACAAGC
The DNA here is from genome assembly GCF_048164855.1 of Canis lupus baileyi. Classification (NCBI taxonomy): domain Eukaryota; kingdom Metazoa; phylum Chordata; class Mammalia; order Carnivora; family Canidae; genus Canis; species Canis lupus. The sequence goes on from NC_132838.1 coordinate 87,069,333, forward strand.
TGATATGCCCAGAGGTACCAACTAAGTAATATAAATGATTGAAGTGAGCCTCATGGAAGACAACAGGGAGGGGTTGCTGCTACAGCCATTTAGGGGTTGAAAGCTTCATTTTAAAGGGGGAGCTGCTTCTTGACACCAGCCAGTTGTTGCTTTGTGGAAATTCAGGCAAACATTGCTAGATTTTCAAACATTTCAAGAGAAATTCAAATGTTTCAAGATATCCCAAATGTTATGACGAGAAATTTATGTGAAATTTCTATTTCTAAAAATACTGTTTGAGGGACGCCTGGATGGCTCAGTGGTTGAGTGTCTGCCTTTGGCTCAGGTCCTGATCCTGGAATCCAGGATAGAGTCCCACATCGGGCTCCTTGTGGGGGGCCTGTTTCTCCCTCTGCCTGTGTCTCTGTCTCTGTCTCTCTCTCTCTCTCTGTGTCTCTCATGAATAAATAAATAAAATCTTTTAAGAATAAAAATACTGTTTGGGCCAAATACATCTCTCTCTCTCTCTCGTAGACTCCATGTCCAGTGTGGAGCCCAACAGAGGACTTGAACTCACAACCTTAAGATCAAGACCTGAGCTGAAATCAAGAGTTGGATGCTTAACTGACTGAGCCACTCAGGTGCCCCTATTGATTTCTTAATAAAAGGACTGTAGGGGGTGAACATATCTTACTGCTTTTATTTTAATTTCTCTATATTTTTGTGAGTTTTGTAAAACATTTTTCTGCATGTTACTAATATAGCCATTCATGATTAAGGAATTCCTTCTGAGATAATGTGTGTTTATGGTTTTACTTATGTCAGTGACTTTCTATCCCTAATGGAGGTTCTTATATGAGGGGTAGGTGGCCAGATTGCAAAAACTTACTCCAGTATCTTAAAGCTGAGGGGTTTGCTTCCATTTCCTTGGAGATCAAGGATTAATGGGAAATATTTATAGGGGGTCCAAGATCTTGCAAATAAAAGTCTTCTAGTTTTTGGTCCAAATTCCATGCAAATACGAGCTAGAAGATTTCACATAATCTTTTATTCAAGGTAATTTTTTTTCTTCCAATAAATGGACAGAAGGGAAATCTCTTCGAAATTTCCAGAGTACTTTTTCTTTGTTGACTGATGACATGCTGAGATACTGTGATAGCATGTTTATTGTTTCTTTGATAATTTCTTCCTTTTTATTTCTTGTTCTCTTTTTCTAGAACTGCTAATATTCACATATTGACCTGTTAGACTGTCCTCTAAATGTTTGCTCTGTAGTTTTTATGTGGATACACATTATAAGATAAAGGAAATTCCTTCTCTTCCCATTTTGCTAACAGCTTTTTTGTTTTAAGTCATAAATGGGTTTTTAATTTTATCAAGTGATATTTTTGCATCTATTAAGATTTTCATGATTTTTCTCTTGTTAATATGAAAGATTTCTTAGATTGATTTTAGCACATTAAATCATCTTTGCGTTCCTGAAATAAACCTTATTTCACTAGGGCATATCATAATTTTTATGTATTGCTGATTTGATTTTCTAAAATTTCTCTTTATAAAGAACTTTAGCCTATGATTTTCTTTCTTTTAATGTATTGTCAGATTGTAGAAGCAAGTTATCCTGGCTTTATCAAAAGAGTTAGAAATGTTTTTTTCCTATTTATTCTCTGGATATAAGGAATATAAATTAAAGTTATTAATTTTTTCCTTAATTATTTGGAGGATCACTGATGAGGCTAGCTGAACCTACAGATTTCTTTGTGGAAATATTCTTTTAAAAATTATTATTATTATTATTATTTTAATTTAAATTTAATTTAGTTAACATATAGTATATTATTAGTTTCAGGAGTAGAGTTTAGTGATTCATCAGTTGCTTATAAGACCCAGTGCTCATTACATCAAATGCCCTTCTTTTTTTTTTAACAGAAATCTTTTTTTAAAAAATTTTAAAATTTATTTATGATAGTCACACAGATAGAGAAAGAGAGAAGAGAGAGGCAGAGACACAGGCAGAGGGAGAAGCAGGCTCCTCCATGCACCGGGAGCCCGACGTGGGTTTCGATCCCGGGTCTCCAGGATCGTGCCCTGGGCCAAAGGCAGGCGCTGAACCACTGCGCCACCCAGGGATCCCTCAAATGCCCTTCTTAATGCTCATCACCCAGTTATCTTATCCCCTACCCACCTTCCTTCCAGCAACCTTCAGTTTGTTCCCTAGAGTTAAGAGTCATTTATGGTTTGCCTCCTTCTCTGTTTTTATCTTGTTTTATTTTTCTTCCCTTTCCCTGTGTTCATCTGTTTTGTTTCTTAGATTCTTCATTTGAGCGAGATCATATAATAATTGTCTTTTTCTGATTGACTTATTTCACTTAGTATAATATTCTCTAGTTCCAAACACATTGTGGCAAATGGCAAGATTTCATTTGTTTGATGGCTGAGTAGTATTCCGTTGTATATATACTCACCACATCTTCTTTATCTAATCATCTGTTGATGGACATCTGGCTCTTTCCATAGTTTGACTACTGTGGAATTGCTGCTAAACACTGGGATGCAGGTGCCCCTTTGAATCACTATTTTTGTGTCCTTTGAATAAATACCTAGTAGTGCAATTGCTGGGTTGTAGGATAGTTCTATTTTTAACTTTTTTTTAAATTTATTTTTTATTTTTTATTTATTTTTTATTTTTAACTTTTTGAGGAACTTCCATACTGTTTTCCAGAGTGGCTGCACCAATTCACATTCCCACCAACAGTTTAAGAAGGTTAGCCTTTCTCTGCATCCCCACCAACACCTGTTGTTTCCTAAGTTGTTAATTTTAGTCTTTCTGCCTGGTGTGAGGTGGTATCTCATTGTGCTTTTCATTCCTATTTCCCTGATGCTGAAGGATGTTGAGCATTTTTTCATGTGCCTGTTAACCATTTTTATGTCTTCGGGGAAATGCCTGTTCATGTCCCAATGGCAGAAGCCCATTTCTTGACTAGATTATTTGGTTTTTAGATGTTGGGTTTGATAAGTTCTTTATAGATCTTAGATATTAGCCCTTTATCTGATATGTCATTTGTGAATATCTTCTCCCATTCTGTAGGTTGTCTTTTAGTTTTGTTGATTGTTTCCTTGCTGCACAAAAGCTTTTTATCCTGATGAAGTCCCAGTAGTTCATATTTACTTTTGTTTCCCTTGCTTTTGGAGATATATCTAGCAAGAAGTTGCTGAAGCTGAGGTCAAAGAGGTAGCTGCCTGTGTATTCCTCTAGGATTTTGATGGATTCCTATCGCATATTTAGGTCTCTAATTCATTGTGAGTTTATTTCTGGGTATGGTATAAGAAAGTGGTCTGGTTTCATTCTTCTGCATGTGGCTGTCCAATTTCCCAGCATCATTTGTTGAAGAGTCTGTCTTTTTTTTTCCACTGGATATTCTTTCCTGCTTTGTCAAAGATTAGTTGAGGGTTCATTTCTGGGTTCTCTATTCTGTTCCATTGATCTATGTGTCTGTTTTTGTGCCAGTATCATACTGCCTTCGTGATTACAGTTTTGTAATAGAGCTCGAAGTCTGGAATTGTGATGCAACTCGGTTCAGTTTTCTTTTTCAACATTCCTTTGGTTATTCAGGGTCTTTTCTTGGTTCCATACAAATTTTAGGATTTTATGTTCCAGCTCTGTGAAAAATGCTGGTGGTATTTTTAAAAATATTTATTTATTTGACAGATCAAGAGAGGGAGAGAGAGAACACAAATAGTGGGAGTGGCAAAGAGAGAGGGAGAAGCAGACTTCCTGCTGAGCATGGAGCAGAAGGACTTGATTCCAGGACCCTGAGCCAAAGGCAGTCGCTTAACTGACTGAACCACCCAGGCACCCCTGCTGGTGGTATTTTGATAGGGATTGCATTGAATGTGTAGATTGCTCTGGGTAGCATAGGTATTTTAACAATATTTATTTTTCCAATCCATGAGCATGGAATGTTTTTCCATCTCTTCCTGTCTTCCTCAGTTTCTTTCATAGTGTTCTATAGTTAACAGAATCCAGATCTTTTACTTCTTTGGTTAGGTTTATTCCTAGGTATCTTATGGTTTTTGTGCAATTATCAACGGGATCAATTCCTTGATTTCTCGTTCTTCAGTCTCATTGTTAATGTAGAGAAATGCAACTGACTTCTGTGTATTGATTTTATATCCTTCAACTTTGCTGAATTCCTGTATCAGTTCTAGCAATTTCTTGGTAGAGTCTTTTGGGTTTTCTACATAGAACACCATGCTGTCTGCGGAGAGTGAAAATTTGACTTCTTCTTTGCCAATTTGGATGCCTTTTATTTCTTTTTGTTGTCTGATTGCTGAGGCTAGGACTTCTAGTACATGTTGAACAACAGTGATGAGAGCTGGCATTCCTGTTGTGTTCCTGATCTTAGGGGAAAAGCTCTCATTTTTTTTCCCTTTTGAGGATGATATAACTGTGGGTCCTTCATATATGGCCTTTCTGATGGTGAGGTATGTTCCCTCTACCCCTATGTGCTAAAGGGTTTTTTTCAAGAAAAGATGCTGTATTTTGTCAAAAGCTTTTTTTTGTTATCTATTGAGAAGATCATGTGGTTCTTATCCTTTCTTTTATTCTTGTGGTGTATCAGATTGATTTGCAGATGTTGAACCATTTCTGTAGCTTTGGAACAAATCCTTGGTTGTGGTGCATAATCCTTTTAATGTACTGTTGGATCTGATTAGTTGGTATCTTATTGAGAATTTTTTGCATCTGCGTTCATCAGGGATATTGGTCTGTAATTCTTTCTAGTGGGGTCTTTGCCTGGTTTTGGGATGAAGGTAGTGCTGGACTCATAGAATGAGTTTGGCAGTTTTCCTTCCATTTCTTTTTTTTTTTTTTTTGGAACAGTTTCAGGAGAATAGGTGTTAATTCTTCCTTAAGCACTTGGTAGAATTCCCCTGGGAAGCTGTCTGGCCCTGGAGACCTGTTTGTTGGGAGATTTTTGATTACTGATTCTGTTTCTTTGCTAGTTAGAAGTCTCTTCACATTTTGTATTTCTTCCTGTTTCAGTTTTGATGGTTTATATATTTCTAGGAATTTTTTCCAGATTGCCTAATTTGTTGGCATATAATTGCTCATAGTATTCTCTTATAATTGTCTATATTTCTTTGGTGTTGGTTGTGATCCACTTTCATTCATGATTTTATTTATTTATTTTTTTGATTTTATTTATTTGAGTCCTTTCTCTTTTCTTTTTGATACATCTGGCTAGGAGTTTCTCAATGTTGTTTAATACTCTCAAGGAACTAGCTCCTAGTTTCTGTTGTTCTTTTGATTTTTATATCATTGATTTCTGCTCTAATCTTTATTATCTCTCTTCTCTTGCTGGATTTAGGCTTTATTTGCTGTTTTTTTTTTTTTTTTCCCCAGAACTTTTAGGTTTAAGGTTAGGTTGTGTATTTGAGACTTTTCTTGATTCTTAAGGAAGACCTGTATTGCTATATACTTTTCTCTGGACTACCTTTGCTTCATCCCGAAGATTTTGAACTGTCGTGTTTTCATTTTCATTTGCTTCCAAGTTTTAAAAAAAATTCTTCTTTAAGGGACTCCTGGGTGGCTCAGTGGCTGAGCATCTGCCTTTGGCTCAGATTGTGATCTTGGGATCCTGAGATCGAGTGCCACATCGGGCTCCCTGTGAGGAGCCTGCTTCTTCCTCTGCCTGTGTCTCTGCCTCTCTCTGTGTCTTTCATGAATAAATACATACAGTCTTAAAAAAAAATTCTTCTTTAATTTCCTGGTTGACCCATTCATTCTTTAGTAGGATGTTCTCTAACCTCCATGTATTTGTGGTCCTTTCAAAATTTTTTTTTCGAATTTTTTCTTGTGATTGAATTCAAGTTTCATAGTATTGTGATCTGAAAATATGCATGGTATGACCTCATTCTTTTTGTACCAATTGAGTCTTGATTTGTGACCCAGTAAGTGATCTATTCTGGAGGATGCTTCATATGCACTCAAAAAGAATAAATATTCTGAATATCTGAATGAAATGCTCTGACTATATCTGTGAAGTCCGTCTGGTCCAGTGTATCATTCAAAATCCTGTTTCCTTGTTGATCTCCTGCTTAGATGATCTGTCCATTGCTATGAGTGAGGTGTTAAAACCCCTTACTATCAAATTATTATCAGTGAATTTAAGTTTATTATTAATTAATTCATATGTTTGGAGGCTCCCAAGTTAAGGGGCATAAATATTTACAACTTTTAGATCTTTTTGTTGGATAGACCCTTTTATTGTGATATGGTATCCTTCTTCATCTCTTATTACAGACTTTGGTTTAAAATCTAGTTTATCTGGGAGTGTCTGGGTGGCTCAGTGAGTTGAGTGTCTGGCTCTTGGTTTTGGCTCAGGTCGTAATCTCATGGGTTGTGAGACTGAGCACCGCATCAAGCTCTGAGCTCAGTGGGGAGTCTGCTTGAAGATTCTTTCCCTCTGCCCCTTCCTGCACATGCATGCTGGTCACTCTCTCTCTCTCTCTCAAATGATGAAATAAATCTTAAAAAAATTATTTTGTCTGATATGAGGATGGCTACTCCAGCTTTCTTTTCATGTCCATTAGTGTGATAAATGATTCTCCTTCCCCACTCTTTCAATCTACAGGTGTTTTTGGATCTAAAATTAGTCTCCTTTAGGTAGCATATTTACGGGTCCTGTTTTTTTTTTAATCCATTCTGATACCCTATGTCATTTGATTGGCACATTTAGTCTATTTCCATTCAGAGTATTTATTTATTTATTTATTTTTAATAATAAATTTACTTTTTATTGGTGTTCAATTTGCCAACATACAGAATAATGCCCAGTGCTCATCCCGTCAAGTGCCCCCCTCAGTGCCCGTCACCCATTCACCCCCACCCCTCGCCCTCCTCCCCTTCCACCACCCCTAGTTCGTTTCCCAGAGTTAGGAGTCTTTATGTTCTGTCTCCCTTTCTGATATTTCCCACACATTTCTTCTCCCTTCCCTTATATTCCCTTTCACTATTATTTATATTCCCCAAATGAATGAGAACATATAATGTTTGTACATTCAGAGTATTTATTGAAAGGTATGAATTTAGTGCCATTGTATTGCCTGTAAAGTCAGTGTTTCTCTAGATTGTCTCTGTTCCTTTCTAGTCTTTGTTAATTTTGGTGTCTCTGATCAAAGGGTCTGCCGGGCTGGTTTAGTGTTCACGAATTATTTTATTTTATTTTATTTTATTTTATTTTATTTTATTTATTTTATTTTATTTTATTTTATTTTATTTTATTTATTTTATTTATTTTATTTTATTAAAGATTTTTATCTATTTATTCATGAGAGACCCAGAGAGAGAGGTGGAGACATGGGCAGAGGGAGAAGCAGGCTCCCTGCAGGGAGCCTGATGTGGGACTTGATCCTGAGACTCTAAGATCATACCCTGAGCCAAAGGCAGACGCTCAACCACTGAGCCACCCAGGCATCCCAATTCCTTTATTTTTTTGTTTGCTTGGAAACTCTTTATCTCTCCTTCTATTCTAAATGACAGTGTTGCTGGATAAAGTATTCCTGGCTGCATATTTTTCCCATTAGCACGTTGAATATATCATGCCAATCCTTTCTGGCCTGACAGGTCTCTGTGGGCAGGTCTGCTGCCAGTGTCATGTATCTACCTCATAGATTAAGGACTTTCTTGTCCTGAGCTGCTATCAGGATTTTCTCTTTATCTTTGTAATTTGTAAATTTCACCGTAATATGTCATTTTTGTTGATTTTGTTGATTTTGAGGGGAGTTCTTGGGGCTCTTGGACTTAAATGCTTATTTCCTTCCCTAGATTAGGGAAATTCTCAGCTATGATTTGTTCCAATAAACCTTCTGCCCCCTTTTCACACTCTTCTACTGGAACTCCTATAATATGGATCTATTTCACTTTATGGAATCACTGAGTTCCCTAAGTCTACCTTTGTGACCTAATAGTTTTCTTTCTTCTTCTCAGCTTCATTATTTTCCATAATTTATTCTTTTATACACTAATACAGTCTTCTACCTCATTCATCTCCATTGTTACGGCCTGCACTTGGAACTGCATCTTGGTTATAGCATTTTTAATTCTGGCCCGACTAGATTTTAGTTCTTTTATCTCTACAATAAGGAATTCTGTAGTGTCTTCTATGCTTTTTTTCAGGCCCAGATAGTATCCTTATAATCATTGTTTTAAATTCTAGTTCAGACATCTTATATCCGAGTTGATTAAATCCCTGGCTGTAAGTACTACCTCCTGTTCTTTTTTGGGGGGATGAATTTTTCCATCTCATTGTTTTGTCCAGACAAGAAAAGAAGAAAGAAGAAAGAAAGAAATAAAGAAAGAAAGAAAGGAAGGAAGGAAGAAAAGCAACAAAAATAATTATAACAACAACAACTACAAAAAAATTAAAAAACTAGATCCTGGGTGTGTTTTGGTCTGCTTGTTAAAAGAAATTAGATCCCCAAATAAGAAAGCACGGAAAAAAAATAAAACAAAATACAATTAAAGGAAACAAAAAAAAATAAAATATATATAAAAATTTAAAAAGAATAAAGAATTGGAAAAATAAAAAAAATAATTTAAAAATAACAAAAAGCTATAGAAGAAAAGTATAAAGGATGCTAGATACTGTTTTCCCCTGGAGGTGAAGCTTTGCAGCCTCTATGATCAGTAAACTTGGTGGGAGGGAGTTCTTCATGCTGGTCTTTTGGAGGAGGGACCTGTTGTGCTGGTTCTCAGGTGGACTTGCCCTGGTGGAAATGCACCTCCAGTGCACAGGATGGCAGGGTTGGGTAAGCAGCTCCAGACTCCACCAGGCAGTGCTGTTTTGCTCCCTGAAGGCTTTCAGGACTCATGGGTGGGATGAATGTGGCCGCACCCTACTCTCTAGCCCTGGAGTTGAAAGTTTGCACCCCTCCCCCCATTGTTCAGTGAGCCCTCACAGAAGAGCACAGTCATTCACTCTGGTCTCCCAGGTTTCTGTCAGAACTCTGTGTTCATCCTGCCTGTGCCTGCCATTTTAATCTCCTGCAGGTGACTGAGTTTCAAAACTCCAAATTTTAGGGACTACTGGGGGGAATCTTGCCATGCCTTTTGCTGGACCTGTCCCAGGAAAGCAGTCACATGACCCGGCAGCAGTTCATGGTTTATGGCAATACAGAGCAGAAAGCCTGCCCATAGACTCACTATTCTCCACTGGTCTCCCCACTCTTTTACCTGGAAACTGTGCTGCACTTAGGCGTCACCCATTCTTCTCACAGCCCAGGGGATCCTCAGATCATGGCGTCATACCTGGGATTCTGTTCTGCTTCACTGCCTGAGCACCTTTAAGCCAGGCCTGTCCCCCACTGTAGCAGACTTCTAAAAGTTCAAGTTTTATGCTCTGCTGCTTATACTACCTTGCAGTAGCCTCCTTAAGCAGGCTCCCTCCCTGCCACCGTATACTCAGCTATATCGCCCTGGGCTCAAGTCCCCACACCTTCTACCTCCCAAGAGGTGGTGGCTTTTCTACCTGTAGACTTGGAGTATTTGTTTTCTCAGACTTTTGATTGATTTCTCAGGTTTGCAGAATAATTTGATAACTATCTAGTTGTATTCAAGGAATGAGACAGACTCAGGGCCTCCCTACTTCTCTGCCATCTTGAGAGAAAGTGTGGAAAGGCTCTTAATTAAGCTTTAAATTTCCTTAATAGATAAAGGATTATTCAGATTTTCAGTTTTTTCTTATGTTAGTTTTGGTAAGTTGTATTTTTCCAGGAATTTGTCCATTTCACTCAAATTTTTCAAGTTAAGTAGCCTACGATAATTTATAATAGCATCTTTAAAAAAAATGTCATATCTGTGATGTCCTCTCTTTATTTCTGGCAAGAGTAAGTTGTAACTTTTTGTTTTTTTCTTGGTACGAATTACTAGGAATTTATTAATTATGAATCTTTTAAAAACAAAACTGGCTTCGCTAATTTTTTCTACTGAATAATTTGTTTCCACTTCATTAATTATTTTTTGTATCTCTGTCATTTCCTTGTTTCTTCACTCTTTGTGTGTAATTTGTTCTTGTTTTTTCTAACTTTTGGAGATGTATTTTTAGGTCACTGATTTTTAGCCTTTTCTAATAGACACATTTAAGGTGCTACAGTTCTCTGTATGGACTGGTTTAGAAGCAAATTATGTTTTGCTATATTTTTTGCTATCATTCAGTTAAAATACCTTTTTAAAAATATTTTATTTATTTATTCATGAGAGACACACAGAGAGAGAGAGATAGAGGCAGAGACACAGGCAGAAGCAGGCTCCATGCAGGGAGCCTGATGCGGGACTCTATCCCAGGGCTACAAGATTAGGCCCTGGGCTAAAGGCGGCACTAAACCGCTGAGCCACCTGGGCTGCCCAGTTAAAATACTTCTAATTTCCACTGTAATTTCCTCTTTGGTCCACAGGTTATTTATAAATATATTGCTTAATTTCCAAACATTTAGTTTTCTTGCTTTCTTTTCATATTGATTTAATCATCAATTCAACTGTGGTCCGAGACTGTTCTCTATATGACTTTAGTCATTTCAGAATTTGTTGAAATTGGCCTTATAGCCCAGCATATAGGGAATTTTTTTGTATATGTTTCCATGTACATTTGAAAAGAATAAATATACTGCAGTTATTTGCTGAGTGTTGCATAAATGTTAATCAGGTCAAGTTGGTTAATAGTGTTAAAATCTTCTACAATCTTATTGACTGTCTATCTTCTTGTTCTATTAATTACTGGGGAGGGTTGAAGTCTTCAACTGTAATTGTGGATTTGTCTGTTGCTCCTATTTCATTAATTTTTCTTGTTGAATACAAATTTAAAAATTTTCTATCTTTTATAAAAATTTTGTATCTTCTTAGTTGACCCATTCTTATTATGAAATATCTGTTTAGCAATTTTCTTACCTTAAAATTTACTTTATGTGATATAATTATAGCTAAGTAAGCTTTTATTGATTGGTATTTGTGTGGTATGTATATTTCCAGTATTTTGCTTTCTAAAAATATATGTTGCTTTTTTCCTCTCAGCTTTATTGAGATGTAACTGACATAATATTTTGTAAGTTTAAGATGTACAACATAATGATTTGCTATGTATATATTATAAAATGTCATCATGTACTTTTATTCATTTTATATCCTTATATTTAAAGAGTGTTGAATAGCATGTAGTTAGATCTTGGATTACATCCACCCTGACAACTCTGACATTTAATTGGGGTGTATAGTCCATTTACACTTAATTACAATTACTATACACTTACTTTATTTCTATAATCTTATTATTAGTTTTTAGTTTGTCCCACCTATTTTATATTTTATTTTCTCTCCTTTCTTGCATTTTCTTTGATTAATTAAACATTTTTCATTATTCTATTTTCTCTCCAATTGCTTGTTCTTAATGCATTCCTCTATTTGTCTTTTAATAGCTACCTAGAAATGATGATCTTTGTCATTGTTAGAGACTAATAGAAATTATTACTTTTTCTACTGAAAAGTAATATAAATTATTATTTTTAATACATCCAGGACAATGCAAGAAACTAGGAGAGTTTTTATCTCTTACTTTCACCTAGTGGTATGTTAGTGCTGGCTTATATCAGCTCCTAAAGGTTGATTGATAAGTTTTCAGAAATTTTACAAAGCAATTGGTAAAACATTGATAGTTTGCATTTGGCCATGGTGGGGACTGTTTATATCACAGCAACTGAAATAGTCAAAGTAAGATATTTTGTGTTTTCTTGAGAACTTGTTAAACATCTACTACCACATTACAGTCTCCATCCCCAGGTATGTTACTGTTTCCATATATTTTAAGCATATGTTTAATATATTATTTTGCACAGTTAGTATTAATATATAAATGGAATGATTAGAATCATAGATCCCTGACAAAACTTCCTATGTATTTTAAAATCAGCAATATTTTCCATAGCACAAAGAATTGAAGTATAATGAATAATTACCTAACTGGTTGTTTAACATGAGTTGTGGGCAGAAGCTTTGCCTGATTTTGACAACTTTTCATGTCAGCAACTTGAGGAATGTCAGCTATCTTCTTAGGCATTCAGTCCAGTGTTTGTTGCATGAAAGACAAAATTAATAAACACATAATCTATAACTTATTAGATGATATTATCTTTGATACTACTACTACGATAATAATAACATTAAGAAGGGAATCCCTTTTATTATATACCTGAAACATAGTGTGTGTTCAATCAATACTTGTGGAATTAGTGAATGAATAATTCAAGCCATAAACAAGCACCTGTCTTCACCAGCATAATCATCTCTAAAACCGGGAATATTCCTGTTTTGTCTTGAAAAGTCTATTTGTAGTTCAGTTTGCTCTCTTTAGAAAGCCTTTCTTGACTTTTCCAAGCTCATGGTAGGTGTCCATTTGTGCCTCCACACCATGCCAGACTATCTCTAGTGTGACACATTGTAATGACTTAATTATCTTTTTAATTTAATTTTATTTTTTTAAAGATTTTATTTATTCATGAGAGACAGAGAGAGAGGCAGAGACATAGGAAGATAGAGAAACAGGTTCCCTGAGGAGAGCATGATGCGGGACACCATCTGAGAACCCAGGGATCACCACCTGAGCCAAAGGGAGACGCTCAACAACTGAGCCACTCAGGTGCCCCTATTTTATTTTATTTTTAAAAAGATTTAATTTATTTGAGAGAAATAGAGAAAGAGAGAGAGAGAGAGACAGAGAGAGAACGTGTGTGAACACATGCAAAGGGAGGGAGAGGGACAAACAGACTCTGAGCTGAGCATGGAACCTTACTCAGGGCTCGATCTCACAACCCTGAGATCATGACCTGACCTGGAATCAAAGTTAGATGCTCAACCAACCCAGCCACCCAGGCACTCCATGTAATTGCTTAATTATCGATCATTCCACCATTCTGTGTGCTCTGTGAAGGCAGGGATCGTGCCTCTTCTGTCCTATAGTAGATGCTAAATACATTTAGCTTGAACAAATGAATGACAGATTCTCAAGGGCAGGTGCTAAATCTCATTTGCTTGTTTTTATTTTGCAGTGTAGTCATAGTACTACATTGCTACATGGTTTTCAGTTAATACTTCTTATTTGAAATTGCCTCACCGTTAGAACATGTGCTTAGAAAAAAGAAACTACTTTCAATATTGATTTGCAGAAAACAGAAAACTAAGCTTGGCTTAAATAGTCATGCAAGGATATTTGAAATACTTTCTCTTGTAGCTTTCCAGCTTTTGTTATTATTCAACTACATAGGTGACTGAGTCCTTTTGCCATTTCCAAGAAAAAAAAGGGAAAATTCAGTCATGGAACATATTAGTTAGAGGATTTCCAAACATTTAAGTGGTATTGGATGGTGATGTTTAGCAAAACTTGGGCAGAAGTGAATCAAATATAGTATCAGAATTAAAGTCAGGAGTTTTGACTCTTAGTTTCATGGTTCCTCAGCAGACAGAAGGCCTTGGAAGCTGTGCATTGTGCCCCATGTAGGACCTTGGTCCATGTCATACCTAAGAGGGCAGAATCTAAGTTTTTTTTTTTTTTAAAGACTTTATTTATCCATTCATGAGAGACAGAGAGAGAGGCACAGAGACACAGGCAGAGGGAGAAACAGGCTCCATGCAGGAAGCCCGACGTGGGACTCGATCCTGGGTCCCCAGGATCATGCCCTGGGCTGAACTGCTGAGCCACCCAGGCTGCCCTGAAGAATCTAAGTTTTTAAATGCAGTCATCACAGTTCCACAAGTCTGGGCTCCATTGAACAATTGTTTTAGCTGCAATAACAATTTTCCCTTTGTCTTGCCATTGTCAAAGCATATTGAGAAAGTTTAGAAACAAGGATTATGTATTTGGCATTATGCAAAATTTATAGAACTCCCTGGACATGGTCTTAGGCTCTGAACCAATTGGCAACTCCGGTTAGTTGGAAGGGTTAGTTACATTTGTAAAGGTTTTAGTTCTTAGAAAATCATACTCTGGGAATAATGAGAGGCAACAAAACAAAACAAAACACACCAAAACAAAAAAACCCACAACCCCCCCCCCCCCAAACAACAAAACGACAAAACAAAACAAAACAAAACAAAAAACCCCTAAACCCAAAAGTCTTGTCTATCTTGGCTGGGATGAGGCTAGTCATGTCATCTGTCTTAAATTTGTGGGCAATGGAAAGGCATTAAACCCTATTTTTAATGATTACAGGTCATGATTTCCATAGCCTGACTGCATTTGGCAACATGTGATTGTGTTACATGGCACGTAGAGTTTTGAAACCTACACCATGATATTTTCCTCATTTTTTTTTCTTTTTCTTTGCTAATCATAGCTGCTTTGTCTAGAACCTCTCTTTTGCTGTGCTGTTAGAGAATCTAGCAACATTTCCTTAGGGAAGATTCTTCTTCGGGTTGGTCACTGAACATATTCTTTCTACTTAACAGAGCACTTTTAATGACTAATTGAAACCAGTAGATGGTCTTTTGTCTAGTTTGGAGAACTGGTTCGGTTTCTGGTGGCCAAAAGTGGCCAGAGCTTTGAAGTGAGATGGAGCCTGTGTTTACGATGAGGGAGAAAGATTTGCTGCCAAATCAGGTTGGAAGAGTGCCTGCTCTAAGTCCCATGCCACATTATTTATCCAGCTCCAACTTCTGTTATCGCTACTGGGCAAATGATATTTTCCCCATCTCCACATAATTGTGTGTGTTTATTTTTGTGTGTACGATACTGGGATACAATGGGAACCATATATCCTCTTAATTTTCCAACAGTGTGTGGTGATTATTAAGTACAGAAAAAACTTAGCAGCAATTCAGTGTTACTTAAAGGAAGCAGGTGAAAGTCCCTTTGTCTTAGGCATTTTCCTCAACCTGTGCACTACATAGGCTCCCACCTTCTCACCTCTGAGCCGTCAGCCCCTGGAGAGAATGCCTGCACAAATCTGCATCCTTTATCTCCTTTACCTTATTCTTTCAGTAACCACTTTGGAAGGGGCTGTCTTAGGATAGATTTCTACTTTTGGAAGTAGTGTCCTCTCTACCCTAGGGTAGAACCTGAGGCCATCGACAGGGATCTCGATATTGGAGCCATAGGGTGACTTGGAACTATGGATTATTGAGAATGGAAACACATTGGCTTAATTCTTCCTCCTTGAAAACAATGCCCTGTTACATACATTTAAAAAATGGGGTTGCAATATCCATACTTCTAATCTACTTCAAAATATATATCATGGACAGCTTTCTGTGCCTTCAAATAATAGTTTACATTGTCACTCTTACTGAATCCATACTATTCCACTGTAGTTTACTTGACCTTTCGTTGATACAGAAAATGAAAGATTTCATTCATAGAGCTCTTTTGTAATTGAGTACATAGTAGTTGCTACGATTTATTTCAGGCTGAAAAGTTGCTACCCCTCTACTTTGGCATATTCTTTTTTTAAGACTTTAAAGAAATTCTGATCCTCTTAAGGTTTTCCAGGACATTCTAAGTAAAGATAATGCTTATACCAGCTATTCACAGTCAATTGCTGGTGAGGTTTAAGGTCCCATAGAGAAGATTACGGTGTATTTCAGGAAAATTCCCTAACTTTCAAGATATACTGATAAATACAGCACCTGGGTGGCTTAGTGGTTGAGCGTCTGCCTTGGGCTCAGGTCATGACCTCGGGGTCTTGGGATCGAGCCCTGCATCAGGCTCCCTGCAGGGAGCTTGCTTCTCCCTCTGCCTATGTTTCTGCCTCTTACTCTGTGTTTTTCATAAATAAATAAATAAATAAATAAATAAATAAATAAATAAATAAATAAATAAATAAATACCTTTTTTTAAAAAAAGATATACTGATAAATAATGTTTAAATACCCAAATCTGGCTAAATCTGGGCCTAGGTCCTCTGGTCAATGTTGTATGGCACCACCATTGTTAATATGATGTCAGAAACAGCTTCTCACCTCAAAATATTTTGCAAATAATTGAATACTCTGAGATCATACTTATAGTAACCTCACTATATATTACCTTAGATTTTTTTATCCTGTGGGTATGAAATGCCATTGATTTTGGCCTCATTTGTACTTTAGTATGAAGGAGTCTCAGAAGGCTTGTGTATTTTTTTCTCCAGTATCTTTTTGAAAAAATGTGAGAGGGAAAGAAGATAAGCATATTGGTACCTAATGTAGGAAAGTAGCCTGACAAGTATAATGGTGTGGATGGATGAGGTGAAGACTGGGATCTGGGATATAACTGCAGAGCAGTTTGCCCAATCCTAATTTTGGTCATCATGATTTCTGATGGGGTCATAGATAAGAGTGTAAATTTAAGCTCTTACTGGCAGGAAGGGGCAATTCTCACATCCCATGGACAGATCTGATACGGATCTTAAAGAACAAGACTGATTTCATAAAGTTGCAATGAGGAGCAGTTCTTTTTAACATTCAACAGATGGCAAGCAGTCCCTTTTATGCAATATATTACAATAGGCAAAAGAACCATAGGTAAAAGAGCCTAAAGGTGCTATATAGGTATTAACTTACTGATAGTTGAGTCCCCCCCAGGGGATGGCCAGTGGAGAAGATGGTCCAGGTTCCTGAATTTTGGCCCCCTTCCCATTTTTCCAGTCCAAGGGGCAATGCCTGATGCCACCTGTGGATAAAAAGAGCCTCTAGACTCATGCTCATTCCTAGTGGAGCAATGAGAGTTCCAGCTCTGTTTATGAATAGCAGTTATGAGAATTGAGGTAAGTGGCAGTACTTTTGCCATTTATGAGGTGCCACATGGATATTAGTAATCATTTTGGCTATGATCATTCCCTGTAAGGCTGTCTGTGATCTTATTTGGGAGAGAATGTAATTCTATTCTCATAACAATCCTGAGAATAAGGGAAAAACTATTTTAATTTTACAAAATGAAAATAGCTTTATTTTTTTTGTCCAACTGTGGAAATAATACCCATATAAAATATCCAGAAAAAATCATATAACCAAGAGAAGGGAATACATATTTAAAATTCTGATCATATCACTAAAGAGCTCTTTAAAAAGATCTGGTCAATCAATATACTTACCAGCTTCCACACCTGCAAATGTTGGGTTTTACCCATCTTTTTCATCATAGCCAATCTGTTGCTTTATTTATATTTCTTTGATTCCTAGTGAGGCTGAACATCTGTTCATATAGGTATTGGCTCCATATTTTTGAATTATGTATTCATATCCTTTGCCTGTTTTTTTCCTGTTTCATACTGATTTATAAGAATGTGATGCACTGTGCATATTTACCCTTTTCCTGGTACATACGTTGCAAATATTTTTCTTGAAGTGTCTTTTATTCTTGACTGAAATATTTTTGTTACTCAAAAAACTTTGTTTTATGTAAATATATTAATATTTTAATTTATGGTTTCTTGTTTTTCACCATGCATGGAAAGACTTTCCACATTTAAAGATGTAAAATTATTCATCTGTACTTTCTTTGAAAGAGCATTTATGGGGTGCCTACATGTCTTTGTCTCATTGCATGTATAATGTCATTAAATTTGCACCAAAATCTTATGAGGTGAGTATTGTCATCATCTCTATCTTACAAATAAAAAACTTGCAGCTCAGAAAACATGATTTACTCAAGGCCACCCAGCTGAGAAGTGGTAGATTCACCGCTGAAGTCAGATCTCTGACTTTATAGAATATAAACTCTTCGAGTATTTCATATTCCAGAGATGATCTTGCCTGCAGATATTTAATTTGAATAAATTCATAAGTTAAAAGGAAGCTGTTACAAATACTTTCCCCAGAAAAAATGCCCAATCTGAAAAGAATTACTTTAATAGCTTTATGCAGGCCAGATGATAAAAAGTAGGAATAATGGCTGAGAATGCCAAGAACCAAGTAAGATTTATTGATTTCTATAACTTGGCAAATGGAATATTTTGGCTCTTCAAATATTCCAGTTAAAATAAACTGCAGACAGTGTCCTTATGGGCCAGTGGATAAACATTCTGAGGTCCTTTCTGGGCAGAAATCATATTCTTCTCTAATAATCAGGGATAAATGAATGAATGTTAGTCTCCTTCTATAATAGCCCCTGACCAGGGGTGACATTTTATTTCTGCCCTGTCTAGGCATTTCATATGTTAATTTATTTTTGCAGTCAAGCCTTGGTTACATACCTGTTCTCTTTTGATTCAAGTGCTGTTTGATACCATAATTAATTATTTTCTTTGAATTCTTTGTCTTGTTATACATTTGTGACCCATTTCTAGCAAAACCAAGCCAGTGAACTATGAGATGTTCTGTAAGTGAATTATCTAGGTTCTTTGTAAGATGAGAACTGGTTGGCAACTTTTTAAAAACTATGGAGTATGATAAGATATTGGTGTTGAGATGGGTCTTTCATGTTGATATTTTGAGTCTTGGGTACTCTCAGAGAACTTGTACAGGAAATGAGATATTTTAAATTACACAGAAAAAGTTATTAACTTTCTTTTGAACATTTCATATCACAGAGAAAATAGTCCTTCTTCTTTTTTAAAGATTTTATTTATTTATTCATGAGAATACACAGAGAGGAGAGAGAGAGGCAGAGACACAGGCAGAGGGAGAAGCAGGCTTCATGCAGGGAGCCCGACGTGGGACTCGATCCTGGGTCTCCAGGATCAGGCCCTGGGCTGAAGGCGGTGCTAAACCGCTGAGCCACCTGGGCTGCCCAATAGTCCTTTTTCTTGAGTGGTAATTCAGGAGTTGAAGATGGTTTCCAAAATTTTAAAGCCAAGAAAAAAATTAGGTAAAATAATAAGACAATGGGAGATAGTTTTAACCACTATAATAAGAGTTGAAGAATAATTTTAATTTGCTTAAGAAATGTGTGTGTAAGATACAGTATCCAAGGAAGTTTCTTGTTTTTGTTTTCATTTGGGGTTGGGGTTAAAAATATCAAGATAATTTTATATATTTGAATTAATGACCTAAAATATAATTCATAAGGTATGAAAAGGGAAGTTTGCAGGATACTTATCCATCAAGTAAGGGAATACAGTGAAGGCAAGAGGATGTGAATCCAATCTTTGTTGTCTTCAAGGAATGTTTCCTAGACATCAAAAGTCTAGATAAATTTCTTTGAATAAGCAAAATTTTTTTGCTTGCCATCTTGCTAAAACCATAAAAGGGGAGTGAGGGAGGCTCTGACTACTGGGTAAGAAGTTAATTTCTCTTGGGGGTGATCCATCCTTGGTGGAGAGAGCTGAAAGATAATGACATGAATGATTGTATTGGTAGTGGTTCCATTTACTAAGATGAGATAGAAGAAGGAAGGCTTGGGGAAGGTGGACTGGAGTTCATGACAGGGGTCTGGACTGGACATACAACATACAGATTTGGGAGTCATTTCCTGATTAATTTAGTCAACAAATATCTCTGGAGTATCTACTATGTGCCAGGCAGTACTGGGGAGCAGTATTGGCTGTTCACAGTAGCTTTAGCCCATAGATAATTGGACTAACTGGGGGAGTGCCGGGAAGCGTGCTTTGTCTCATCTCACATCCCTCATTACTCCCTGCTAAGGGAGAGAAAAGGTTCATCAGTAGCTCAGAACCTGAAGTTAATGGGCTATATTTTTCTGAGGGCAGAGCCACTGTATTCATGGTGTTATTAATGGCATGCCTTCCTCTTTTCCTACTCTCTGGATCCATGCTGCTGGCAGGTTAGAGTCAAGGACTTGCCCCTTGTATGAAGAATAGCTATTCCTTTTTGTTGCTCTGTCTGCCTCCATGGGCCAGACCGGCCTGCCAAGTGGCAACTGCAAAGCCATATCAGGAGTTGAGCTTGCTCTGTCTGTGTCTGCCTCTCTGTTCCTCTGTGTTGGGGCTGGTGAGGCAGGCCTCTAGTTCTTGTCCACATGGGTAGATCTGTAAGTGGATTTGGGGTTGCCTCTGCAGTGCCGGTCTTTATTGCTTACTTATTCCTGGCATAGCTGAGTCTCGGGGCTCAAGTCTGGGAAGCAAGTGGGTCCCTTGAGCCTGAGCTGTGTTTCCCATTCCAGCTTTTGCTAGAGCTCTGCTCTGCTAATGCCATTAATAAACAGCATGTTTTATTTGGCTAGTGTTGTTTGTGTTCATGCTCTGTTGGCCAGGCCTTGAAGGGAAGGAGGACAGAGTAGCAATTCAATTCAATTCAACCCAATTCTTTTTTCTTTTTTTTAATTCAGCCCAATTCTAAGGGTATTTGAATAACATGTAGGGTACCCAAAGCCTTGATAGTACATAGATGAGCCAGGAACAGTACGTGAGAGAAGAGGGGAAAAGGTGATAGAATCTCAGGAAAAATGCCACAACATTCAAGGGGTAGATACTACATTAAAAAACTACAGTGAAAGGAGAACTAATGTGGGGAGTTAGATGGAAGCGTGTGGACACAGATACCAGGGGAGGTTTTCTATTCATCTTGTTTTTACTTTTTGTACCTTCTTCTTTTCCCCATCCTAACAATGAGCAGTAGCTACTTTTATGGTAATAAAAGAAACCTTATAGGTGCCTGGATGGTGCAGTCAGCTAAGCGTTGGACTCCTGGTTTCAGCTCAGGTCATGATCTCAGGGTCATGAGATCGAGCCTTGTGTCAGGCCCTGCACTCAGTGGGGAGTCTGCCTGAGTTTCTCTCTCCCTCTGCCCCTCCCTACAATGCTCTCTCTCTCTCTCAAATCAGTCAATCAATCAATCAATCAATCAGTCTATTAATCTTCAAAAGAAAAACTTAGAAAAAGTCATCTGAAGAAAGAGATTAGCAGCCTGACCTAGGCAGAGGAAAGACCCTTTGGAATAGTAAACACTTAAAATGTCATCTGATTCTAAAATACTGCTGTCTCCCTATGGTCTCAAGGAAAGAGGCATCTTCCTTCCACCTCGGGCTGCAATGAACAACTGCACTTTTCGACCGCAGGTACATTAATAGTAGTGTACTTCTTTTGCAGATAACACATGGTTGCAGCAAATACGGATTCTGAGAGAACTCATGTTGTGAAGAACCATCTGGGTACAATAAAATCTGAGGCCAGGAAGCATGTGCCACAGCTGGAGAAAGTGAGTGCAAAGGGAGAGAAGAAACCTGACCTAAGAGTAAAGGAATTTATTTTCCATTCAACAAATACTCACTAAATGCCTGTTATGTATCTAGTTCTGTGCGAAGTGGTGGGAATACAATAGTCAACAGGATCAATGTGATTTCTGCTGTCACTGACCTTCCATGCTAGCGAGGACTCACCTGTCAGGAGGGGGTTGAACAGAGTGAAAATGCTGTGATGCATCATCGCTACCTGGAAATATCTAGAATAGACTGTGGTGAGAAGTGAGGCAGCTGGTGGTGGTCGAGAAGAGCATCTAACAATGCTACGGACCTAACCCTTCCCTAGCTATGTATCTGGAGATTTCTCCGCAGCCAAGGAATGACATTTTCCCTAATAACTGTGTAGGCAAAGTTGTGATGCTTCTCCATGGTTGTGCTGCTGCTTCCGTGACTGATAAAGAAATGACTATTCTACTGATCAACAAGAGACCTAAAAATTATGAATCCTCAGCCTGGCATCTCAATATGCTTTTTAGTTCTGTTCCAGAAACCTCTTTCACTTTAGGAGCTGTCTGGTTTCCATACCTAAGCCCAGCTGAAAAGCTAATTTATGAACAGAGGATGTCCAATGCCAAGATAGACAGGCCTTTCCGTAGCAGCTGCAGCAGATTACAGCCTGTTAAGTTTGTAAAGACACATGTCACTGTGCCATTCTGCTTCGAGGAAGCCATATGCTCTATTCTCAAATGTTTTGGGTCTGAGTTCCCCCAAGGTTTCAGCTCCGCGGTGGCGTGCCTTGTTGACATGTAGGGAGCCAAGAACATCAGTGCTGTGTCTCCCAAGCTTGAAGAAAGGGGGAAAGGCATGAGCAGGGGATTGAAACAAAGACCGGGATTAAAACATGTAGGCCTATGGTTTTACTCTCATTGCCATATGCCTCTGAGCCTATGATCTGCCTAACGTGTTAATCCAATTTCTGGTAAGCTTTTCATTAGTTAAGTGTGGGGATTGGTGCATGAAAAATGTCCAGGCTAGGTATACAAGGGGCTTGCCTCTGTTTTTTGGATTTAGAGATGCAGGGAGAGCATGATGGTGGACCCTAACCTCCCTGGGCCAGGTGGTGCAAGCAGGAGGGACACTCGGAGAAGACTATGGCATGGTAAAGCTGTGAGGATTTAATGAGAGAATTGTCATGAGGCACTTATAACAGATAATAAATATACAATAAGCACTCAGTAAATGTTCTTCTTTCCTTTCCAAATATAGTTTCTCTCCTCACCCTGGGCCTCAGATCGCAGCTCTTCTGCCAACTTGTTTGGGTACATAGAACAGGTTTAGTGGGAGCAGAACTATGGTGACAGGGTCACTTATTTCTGCTTTGGCTTTCAGGGCAAGGACATAGTTTTCTCAAACTAAATGATGGTTCTGGGGCATCCTTGACCTTGAACAGAAATGCCTCCCAGGTTGATTCAGGGCCCACAGCACATCCGGTTACCGGGTCAGGATGTGAGGACAAATGATTGGAATGTTGGGTGGCTCAGTTGGTTACGTATCTGACTCTTGATTTCAGCTCAAGTCATGAGATTGAGCCCTCTGCACTCATGGGTCATGAGAGGGAGCCCTCTGTGCTCAGCAGGGAGTCTGCCTGAAGATCCTTTCCCTCTGCCCCTCCCCCTACTCTCATGCATGTGTACAAGCACCCATGCACATGCTCTCTCTCTCTTCCTCTCAAATAAATACATCTTTAACAAAACAAAGCAAAATGTCAAAGCTCTCATGTATAACAATGTTCCCTCTTTCCCTCTTTGCTTTCTCTTTCCCTTTCTCTCTCTCTCCCTCCTTCCTTCTATCTTTTTCCACCAGAAAACGGAAGCAAAGCAGAAACAGTTTAGAAGGACTAGAAAGATACTTGAATTAGAGATCTTAGTTCAGCCATGTACTAAAGCTAAGTACCAAATGTAGCCCCAAATTTCCTAGAAGCAAAGTGAAACGACTCCAGCATCCAAAAGCTGAAAATAGCTATCTTGGCAACTTGGAAATAATACATTTTTGAATAATCCTAACCCTTGCTGGCCCAAGTAGGCCACATTGTTTATGCAACTAGAGGCAAGAAGAGGTAAAAAGAGTGTTTCAATTCTCATTCTCTTCATTGTTCAGTTTCTTCTTTGCCCTGATGACTATTTACACTGATATAAAATTGCCTATTTACTGGTTTCTCTGATTAGACTGTAATCTTACTGAGGGCCAGCACCGTGCCTGTATGGTTTACTCTTGGATACCTATTGCTTAACATGGTGATTTTTACACAGTAAAATTTGGGTGCACACATGCATGAATGAATGATTTTTGAAAAGATGCAAACAGGACATATGCAGATGAGTAAATGAAGTCAAAAGGAGCCCACCAAGAATGACCAAAGATGAGATTATCTCAGATGTTAAGATTATCTCAGATGAGATTATCTCAGATGTTAAGATCTAAGACTAATAGTAGTTTATGCTTAGTAGCCTATAGTTTGGCATATTGATCTGGTTCCAATGGATCCAAGATACTGAAGAGGAAATAATTAGGAGGGCATTGCCAAATTATATCTCTCCTGCATACATAACTCATAGAACCAAGTATCACATTTGTGTTGTCTTTCCATCAGAGTATTTCATAGAGAAGCCCCGTAGTATTTCTTCCCCTTAGGTGGAAAGACAGGAATGATCCTATAAATGAAAAAAAAAAAAGAGAAAGGGATGACTTGTCCAAATCGAAATGATGAGTCAGTCACAGATACCAGAAATGACTAATGACCTACGGGAACCTTCCTGAGTCACTGAATTCTTTTGAGCCTCATCTGGCAGGTGGGTGTAATAATAGATGCCCTATTACTTGTCTCATAGGGTTTTTGAGAGAATTAATTCTCCTACTAGATGTGAAAGCCTTTAAGAGACATATTACATAAATGTATGATAAGAGAATGTTGTGTTTTGTTTTGCCTGCCGGCATGCAGCTCTGTATTACTTGAGGAAGGCTAAATTGCTGAGTCAATAGACCTAAAAGAAATAGTTCAAACAAGAGAGAGATTTCTTTCCTCCCCATGTAATAGTCTGGGCTGGTTTTGCTGGTGACGGTGGTGGGGGTCTGGGGGTGGAAGTGGATTATTTCCACGTAATCATTCAGGAACTTAGGCTGACCGAGGCTGTCACTCTCAATGCTCGATTTGTAGTTGCTCTTGGCCATGCCATTATCACTCATGGGAGTGATGAGTTTAATGGTCCAGGCCTAGAAATGGTAACTGATTGACTTGTACTCGTTGGAGAGAACTTTGCCGCATGGCCACCCTAAAGGGTGCAAAAATCTGGGAAATGCTGTGCAGTTGGACAGAATATGAGAATGGATTTTGGTGGGTAGTCAGTAGTCTGTGCCCTGGATGAGGTCAAGTTCTCCCTTTATAGGATCTCACATCCTTTACAGTGGTCCAAGGCACAATTACATTTTATGATTATCAGATTCATTTTGCCCCACCAGACAAGGGTAGGGATCATGCTTTTTGTTCATCATGATCTCTAGCACTTGACATAGTGCTAAACTCATAATAGACCTTAAATGAAGATTCATTCCTTGAAAAAGGACACATGAATGTATTAAAGACATTAGTTGATACTAAAGAACCTCGGATGAGACCGTCTGGATCTGTCTGGTGAAGTTAGAGCCTAGGACTTATCAGGCTCTAACTTTTGTTAAGAATGCCTTATCTAGGCATCTTTTGTGACCTTTGGTACACTTTGGGAAAGGCGGTGTGGTAGGCAGAGTTCTGAGGTGACCTGCGTTGACCCTCACCCTTGTATAATCTCCTCTTCTTGAGAGTGGCTGAAACAATCAAATATGATGATGATTAAAGTTATGTTATTTGGCACAGGTGACTTTAAGAAAAGGAAATTATCCTGAGTGGACTCAACCTACTCAGGTGAGCACTTGAAAGGGACAAGTGCTCACCTCTGTCCTTGAAGAGGTTGGAAGTGTGAGAGGTATTTGATGCCGGGGAGATTCCCTGTTGGTGGCTATGAAGCTGGAGGGGACCACATGACAAGGAACATAAGTGGCTTCTAGGAGCTAAGAGTGGCCCCAGCTGACACAGAGAGATAATGAAGGCCTCAGTCCTACACCACAGAGAACTGAATTTGGTGAACCATCCTCAGTGAGCCCACGAGTGGATGTTCCCCCCTAGCCTTCAGATGAAAACTCAGGCTAGTTGGTACCTTGGTTTCTACCACAGAAGACCCCGAGCAGAGATCTTACCTGAGATGCATTCAGACTTCTGGTCTACAGAAACCATGAGATAATGAATGGGTGTTATTTTAAACCACTGACCTCAAGGAAATCTGTTAGGCAGTACTAGGAAGCTGATTCAGTCTTATGTTTGTTTCTTGGGATGTGGTGGGAGTTAGAGGAGAGAGAATGACATCTGTTCCCTTGAGGGCTTTGTAGGTCTGGTGCCTGAATTTAGGTAGAATAACTGGTTGCCTGGGACAGAGGGTTCTCAAGTGTGTGGGATTTTCAAAACTAACACCAGGACAGTCCTGAGAAACGAGTGTAGTTGATCCCTCTACACACTGTAGGAGTTGAAGATGAGGTCCAGTGAAACATGGTGATTAGCTTTCTTCTGTTGAGCAGACACCAGGAATGTGATGCAGACTTTAGCCCACAACAGCATGTTATTTTAGAAACACTGATACCAGTATGATCATGGTGGAATCTGCAGTAGAGACTATGGTGAGGTCTGGCCCTCGAGAGACTCTAAGTAGCGGATTTAACTGAGGAATCCCTGAGATAAATTATATGAACATCAAATGCAATCACAGGGGCATCTCCTGGACCTTCTAGAATTAACCATATATATCTCTGAAATGGATCTGCAGCTCTTGCACAATGCAGATTTGGCATGTACTAGGAAGATTGCATTCTTATTGTCAGCGTGACCTCATGATAACCACAGGCTCATGAGGCTAAGGTGTACACACATTCACTGTGCCAGGTGCCGGGCTAGCTGTTCTCATATGTGCTAGGTCACAACATCTTACGTGGTGGATATTATAAGCTCCATTTTGATTATGAGCAATCCGAGGCTTTGTGAATTTACATAATTTGCTTAGGAATGCCACGTGGGGCTATTTTACATGCATGCTAAATCTCCAGGAGGTATTAAAAACAGCTTTAAGAATCGGTACATATAGCATCTTCAAAACTCTGGAAGGACTACTTGGGTGAGCACAGTGGTACTTTATTTTCTTTATTTGCCTTTGCTTAGCTTAGGAGCTAGGAGCTCTGTGGGGAGAGGTAAGGGATACATCGAGTCTGAATGGCATTACAGGTTTTGGT
The DNA here is from genome assembly GCF_048164855.1 of Canis lupus baileyi. NCBI lineage: Eukaryota > Metazoa > Chordata > Mammalia > Carnivora > Canidae > Canis > Canis lupus. Next base: position 87,095,777 of record NC_132838.1, read on the forward strand.
GGCCAAAGCAGATGCATTTATCAAGGATGACTTAACTCCAGTACTTGACCAGGAATGCCATTATTCTATATATACACACACACATATATAAAACATTTTATATATATTTATATAATATAAATTAAAAATAAATAAATTTATTTATTTATTTTAGAGAGGGCAGGGAGGGCAGAGGGAGAGAGGTCATTTTAAGCAGGTTCCCTGCTCACAACCCTGAGATCATGACCTGAGCCCAAATCAAAAGTCGGACTCTCACCTGACTGAGCCACCAGCCATGCCATTATTTTAAAGGCATTTGGAGATGGATTAATTGAATTAAATAAAGAAACAAGCATTAGTGCATATTCTACTAAGAGGTTACTTCATAAAATATAGAATATTTGACCAAAAGGCAGAGAAACATCATGTTTCCTCTGCATTTGCTTCCTTACTTAAGGGCAGGGCTAATAGAACCAGAAACTGAGCACCCCTCATTCTAGCTCTTTTTGTGAAGAGAATAGATTAAGTTTCTCATTTTCCAGCCAAGGGCCACTGCGTACATTTGGGCAGGCTGTTTACTGCACAAGAGTGCCTGGCATAACAGGCATCTTTTTCTGATTTGCAAAGAATAAGGTCTGGGTGAGCTAGAAGCAGCCCTTCTCCCCCCACGTGGTGCCAGGCCTCTCTCCCTGTCTTTAGGCAGAGTCTAACTAGGCTCTGGAGAGGTCCAGTGCATGCTGGCAAGGATAGTATGTCTGTCTGTCTGTTTGCTGGGATGGATGTGGGACAGATGGAAAGAACCCAGTTAGCCCCGGGTGTTGGGAGTTACAGTTTTCATGTCCTATTTCTGGTTAATAGATAGAGAACATAATATGGGGATAACAGGAAGATCTCCCTGCACCACAGAGGGCTGGACCTGCCCCCCAATTAATGCAGGGATCTGAGTTTTTACCTAGATGTGCAAATGATAACTCTCCTCAGTTCCTTATGATGCAGCTTGTCTTTATTATAAGTGCCTAATGACAGAACTCTTCATGTCAGTCCATTTTTGCTCATTTCAATTATTTCAGGTTTCAATTTAGACCATTTGGGTCTTCCTAGGTCCCCCCCCTCCTTTTCTCTCTTCTTTGCTCAGTTCTGCAGGCTTAAATCTCACGATGGGACTATAGGGAGGGGGACTGTCCCTGTGACTGGCAGCTGTCCCTGTGCCAGGTAGAAGGTGTTGACATCATCCCACGTGGACTTTGGTATTTCACTTCTGTGCCCTCGACCTTGAGTCCTGCATTAATGGCAAGGTCCTCGAGGTGCACTTGTTCCCGTCTGCAAGGAGCTCTCAGTGCGCAAGCCTTTCTCAGCCCCTTGGCTTTCTGCAGCCTCTTGGGAACACAGGAAAGTTTTAGCTGTTCTCTCATACCTCCACAGACTTGTGCAGGAGCCTTAGCCCCTCCTGGAAGGTAAGTTCAGGTCCTTTGTGCTTCCCAGGCCCTACTGCAGTGTGGAGTTTATTGTCTCTCCCTTGAGATCTGTCCCAAGAGGGTGGGTACTTGTTGGAGACACTTTGCAGGGTCTGACTTTGTTCCTTTTCCTTTGCTCTTATAATTAAATTTGGGCCAGAGAACTGACTTTTTAAGTCCTCTGTTATGAATAAGATAAAATTTTCCTCTTGGTACTTAAAACTGAGTTTTTGAGACTCAGAAACATCTTTCTCAACTTATTGCCTGCGCTGAGAATTTCAGAATTCTCCATGAAGAGAGCTGAGACATAACTTTTCTCTGCTGTTCTCCTGAGGCCTTCCATCCCCCAAGTCATAAACCTGGAGGGCCTCCATGCATTTGAAAAGAGGGAGTAGGAAGCCCAGAGCAGTTAATAGGAAAAGATTCCTCCCTTATGCTTGTTAGCATGAAATGCGGGATCTTGACTGAGGCTGGGCTGGTGGAGATAGGGAGCAGGACACAGGTCATAATCACAGCTTGCTCACTGACAACACCAAGCCCAGGTAGATCATCCTTGGATTGAGGATGAGTAGAGATAATCAACCTGCAAAAGGTCTAGAAAGAAGCCTTGCAGAATAAGACAGAGGTGATTGCAGCTGACAGACCCAGAGGAAATATGGAGCTTTGAAAAATCACCTATCTTTGGGGGCACCTGGTGGGCTCAGTCCGTGCAGCATGTGACTCTTGATCTCAGGGCTGTGAGTTCAAGCTCCACATTGGGCATAGAAATTACTGTAAAAATAAGTATTTAAAAAATCAATACGATAGCATCCAGAGAAAAAAATGCCATTGTCCTCAAAAGAGTGCTTTGTGAATAAATTTAAAAAGAAGACCCCATAATATGTGTTCCCTACTTAATTATACTTGAAGGAGGAGAAAATGCAGATGACCTTGGCTTGATTCTGTTCACTTAAGTATCATTTTCATCTCTTTTGGTGCCACCGTTGAATCTCAGATGAACTAACGTGTTTAGTTCTACCTCCCCAATCCCCAAGATTTCCTCTGCTTCTAGATATTGATATGATTGTTTTTTAAGTAGGCTCTACACCCAGCATGGAGCCCAACACGAAGCTCGATCTCACAACCCTGAGATCAAGACCTGAGCTGATGGGGCAGCCCTGGTGGCTCAGCGGTTTAGCGCCACCTTCAGCCCAGGGGCCTGATCCTGGAGACCCGGGATCGAGTCCCATGTCGGGCTCCAGTCCCATGTCGGGCTCCCTGCATGGAGCCTGCTTCTGTCTCTGCCTGTGTCTCTGTCTCTCATGAATAAATACATAAAAAAAAAAGACCTGAGCTGAGATCAAGAGTCAGACACTTAACTGGCTCAGCCACCCAGGCACTCCCCTCATCTGATTTTTAAATCTCTTCTATTACCTATGTGGAGAATGCAAATACCTCCTAGACTTGGTGGTATATCAGCCTTAGATTTTGAAAATGAATTATGTTTTCATCTTTTTCTATTTCTGATGATATTTTGTTGAAAAAATTGGAGAGGTTACATTGGGGCCACCATCCTAAACTGGATGTCCCATTGTAAGTTATTTTTAATAACATTTAATAACAGTGCAAATAAATGTTTTCATTTGGTAATTATTAAAGGCATTGAAAATAGTGAAAAACCAATTAGTTCTTTTTACATGTAAGTTATTAACATTTTTGGAATCAAAGATATCCTAACAAAAGTAACTTTTCTGAAAACAGTTAAAAGTGATTTAAAAAATGAGTAATAATGCCTTTAATAATGAATACTGTGAGTCTGTATAGGCTTTGCATTGTACAACTTAGGGGATGGATGATGCCCTTGAAGTTGATGAATTCAACATCTCAGAGTAAAATCAATCACTAAATCTACCCTTTAGTAAATGCCATAAAAATATTTAAAACTTGGGGTGCCTGGGTGGCTCAGTTAGTTGAGCATCTGCTTTCGGCTCAGGTCATGATCCCAGGGTCCTGGGATGGTGCCCTATTGGGCTCCTTGCTCAGAGGGGAGCCTGCTTCTCCCTCTCCCTCTGCTGCTCCCTCTGCTTGTGCTCTCTCTCTGTCAAATAAATAAATAAAATTTTTTAAAAATTTAGAACTGGAAATTCCTGTCACATACTGAGATCTAAAACTGTATCTTATGAAAAAAAGACATGAAAGAGGTGGCAAATGATTTTCCTTTTACATAACTGAAGATGGACAGTGGCTGCCTGAAGAACTCTGTTAAGAAGGATTCTGAAGCCACATCTAAACCCAGAGGGAAATGGGATCAGGATCAATCGCTCATGGTTGTCACAGGCACTGACAGTGAAGTGGCAATCAAAACCTGTGTCAAGCTTTTGCTATCCTTGGTGTGAGAGAAAAACACGAGTAAAGAAAAAAGAAACCAGGATGAGCAATATGTAAGACTGCATGGATTAGTTTCAAAAAGTCCAAGGATGTCTTTCCCTAATTTAACATGTGTGTACCAAGTTCTGTGCTGTGAGCTCTGGGGAGAGAGAGCTGTTGGATGAAGCTGAGATCCCTTCAGATTCACAGGCATCCATCCTTCAAGCCTGAATGCCAAAAGCTTTTACTTTTATGTAGGCAGAAGAATATTGACAGCCCTTACAAAGTGATCTTACTGAGTCTTTTGTAATGTATCATATTTAGGTGGCTTCACAACGATAAAGAGGAAATATCCTTCATTGTGTTCATTTTAAAAATGTTTTTCAGGCCTATCTGTTCCATGGTGTTATTAGTTTCCTTGGGCTTCCATGTCAAAATACCACAAGGTGGATGGCTTACGCAACAGAAATTTATTTCCCTCAAAGTTCTGGAGGTTAGATGTCCAAGGTTAGCAAGGTTGGTTTTTAGGGGAGCCTCTCCCTAAGGGCTGCTGATGACCTCCCAGCTGTACACACACACACACACCCCTCTGGTGTCTCATCCTCTTGCAAGGACACCAGTTTTATTCAATTAGGGCCCCACCTTTTGATCTCATTAAGTTTAATTACCTTCTTACAGGCTCTATCTTAAATACAGTTGCATTGCATGTTAAGGCTTCAACATACGAATTTTGGAGGAACTCAGTTCAGCCCCTATCGAAAATCTTGTGCCTTGGGCTGCACACAATCTCCTGGAAGGCTGGGCATGCTCACCTTGCTGTAAGGCAGGGAGGTCGGACTGAACACCTGGGATAAGGATACAAGAAGTGTGGAGGGACTTAAGAGAGAGAGGTTGCCATTAGCAACGACCACAGCCTTCTGCAAGTTTCCTTATCTCTCTAGCTACTTGTTTCTCCCTAAACTTCAATCACATCTGCTTCCACGGCATTCTCAGACTGTGCTCTGCAGAGCCCTGGTGGTCCACGGCCCTGTTTTAATGATTCCTTGAATGTGTGATTCAGATTTCGTTAAAAAATATATTTCAACTATTAAAACTATAATAAAATAACAGGCACACAAGCTTATGAAATAATTCATTGTGTGTTATATACCAAATTTTCACACATTATGGATCACTCACACAACGACTCGGGAGTTCCTGTAGGCTTTGGAATAAAATCTCTGCTGTTGTTGCATGCTAATTGAAGAATATCTTGAGACAATAGGACGAGCTGTAAGAATTGGCTTAACTGGGAGAAGAAACAAAACAAATTATGCAAATAAATTTAATGTTGAGGTTAATATACAGTTTTCATTTAAACCATGGTTTCTGGGCACCTGGTGGCTCAGTTGGTTAAGTGTCTGCCTTCAGCTCTGGTCATGATTTCGGGGTCCTGGGATCGAGCCCCATGTCAGGCTCCCTACTCAGCAGGGAGCCTGCTTATCCCTCTCCCTCTGCCGTTCCCCCTTGCTTGTGCTCTCCCTCTCTCTCTCTCAAATAAATAAATAAAATCTTTAAAAAAATCACAATCTGCTTTTTCAAAATAAATTTACTGACTTAAAATTGTTGCATAGAGCTTATAAATTACATTCATGCTAATGAATTGATGTTAATAAATAATGACTTTATGCTTACTTCGTGTAAGATTTCATTTGAAGGTAGGGTTGCCTCTAAAGCAAGTTTGAAAACCATTGTTCTATTTGTCTATATGTCTTCTATGCTGCATGTGCTATTAAACTACTAAAAATTGCTGGAGCCTATCATATGATGTCAACTGAGCAGTTAATATCAGGCACATGCAAGTCTAGGTGGATAGACATACATGTCACTTATGTGCTCTTGAGTTATTGTTTTACAGCCTGGCAGTGAGCAGTCATTCATTATAAATCATTAGAATTTTAATTTAAAAAATTAGTGTAAGGAGCTGAGTTGTGGGGAGCATTAATATGAGTATTTGGTATTAAGATGAGAGCAGCTCTGTAGGAAACTTCCTAATGGAAATGTCACTGATAGTAATTACCCCTTTCCAGTCAAGCAGTTCTTTGATTTTCCTTCAGCATTAGGGGACTGGGCGGTCTGACAGATACAGTGGAACAAGAAGGGTGATTTTAGAAAGCTAGAGAATCTGGAAAGCTGGCAGAATTTGGAGACAGTGGTGTGGTTTGCTATTTGCACCATCTGAAAAGTATGTTGGGTCATGATTTTTTATCACTAGACAGAAACTCAATGGGGGCCACTGGTGTGGGATACTGAGAAGTGGAGTGGAAAAGTAAGAATTTCAGGACCCGAATGTTCATGCTGATGGGCAGTAGGTGGGTGGGGGAGGGCAGGAGAACCAGGTGAGGGGAACACCTGGAGGTGGCCATTCTTGCACTTCTCCCATGAGGGGTATCTTTTTAAATTAAATTAAATTTTTATTTATTTATTCATGAGAGACACACAGAGAGAGGCAGAGACATAGGCAGATGGAGAAGCAGGCCTAATGTGGGACTCAATCCCAGGACCCCAGGATCACGACCTGAGCCGAAGGCAAGATGCTCAACCACTGAGCCACCCAGGTACCCCCCATGAGGGGTGTCTTGCTCTCAGAGGGCCCAACGGTAGTGTGCCAGTGACCCTGGGAGGAGTTTTAGGACGATGTCTAGCATCATTGTTCTTTCAGGCAGCAGGTGAGGTGTTTATCATTTACTCAAATCTTATGAAATCTTACGTTAATTAAACTGAATGTAAGAAAAGCTCTAACTAGAGTCCCCAAACCAAAGTAGCTTTTTTTTCAAAAGAATTAATTCTTGGAATCCTTAAGCCAAGTACCAGTAGCATTCTACTTTTAAAGAAAATGCTTCTAAGTTGAAGGGTGAAATTTCTGATGATTACACAGCGTCTTGCCAATGGATAAATATGTGTGCCTTCCATTCTTTGGTTTTCCGTATTATTATCCTATGTGTTTCTATCATTTCCTCCCTCATAGAAATAGCCTTGTAATCTCAAAATGAGGAAAGTGAATGAGAGCACTGGTCCTGATTTTTTTCCTTTCTTCAAAGATTAAAATTTTCTTTATTAAGAACATTAAGAGAAACATGTCAGAGGGCTTAAATTATCTATATTTGAGTGTGACAAGTTAATAATAAGATTGAGTTCTTCTGCCTGCCTCTGGAATAAGTCTCATTTCTCTGGGAATACGTAACACACACAGAGAAATACACATTTGTAAGACAGCGTGCAAATATGGCCAAATACGCTTAAGAATATCCACTGGTGAAATTAGACAAATACTTTCAGTATATAAATTTTTGTTTCTCAAGAAAGGAAATACTGCAGCCACCTCTCTGTAAAGCTGTGCTGACTGCCTGTATTCACTGGCTGATATAATGTTCAGGGCATTTTTTGGTTGATTTCCTAGCAATCAGAGATAACATGACGATTCGCAGTATTTGATTTTTGTGGGTAAAGGTTCAAACACAAGGGAGTAATTCAAAAACTTTGCTTTTGCGGGTTCAATAATTCCATCTCCACTTAGAAATGAAATGATAGGTTGTTTTTTTTTTTAAAAAAAGCAAGTAAATAATGCATGGTGTGATGGGATGAGGAGAGTATTGCTAAAATTCACATCAAAAAGCATCCTCTACCATACTGCTCAGTTCTCAGAGCTGTTCCATTAGTGCCCCTTTAACATGTAATATTTTCCAATTAAATGTGTTGGTAAGAATTATTCATTTTAATAATTAAAGAGCTTCCCCAGCTCCCTGAAGAGCGTTACCATGGAGGCCCAGCTCCACTGCTGGGAATAATCACAGCATGCTAATGTAAGGAGAGGGTGATAGTTGAATGCTAGTGTTGCCATCGGGTGAAACTAACTTGGGGCTCATTTCAATGACTGGGCCCTGGGACGCCCATGAAGTGACTTTTTGCTGTAGCAGGCTGTGATATGTTTTGGTTTTGTGGCTATAATGGAGCGTAAAATTTTTCTGTTATTATGTATTTAGACTATGCTTTGAGACATTCTAGGATGATTTGAGGAGGCTTTTTGACTGCCTTTATACTACTTAACTATTACACAGTGATTTTCCCGAATTGGGTTTTGTGATGCCTTGGGGCTGCCATGAAATTCTGCAAACAAAATTTTCTTTCATTTTAATTAAAGAGAAATATATGGCCTTGGGGCTTTTAGGAGAGGCTGATGTAAAAGCAAACTTTGAGGAGTCATAATTAAACGTATTGGAGATCCTCGGTCTGTTGGTGGCAGCTATGTTGAATCTGGGTCTCTGGGCTGTCGTGAGACAGACGATGCCTTCTTGGGTATAAAATGCTGGTCAATGTAACCCCAGCTGCTAATATTAGGAGAGTGATAGTTCCCAAATACTTGAGTTCCTATTATAAGAAAGTTATATAGTATACTAAAGCCCCAAACCCCATCCCATTACTGAAAATAGTGATGAGAATCATGGTAACCACTACTATTACTAATCATCATCCTAGGGGTGCCTGGGTGGCTCAATGCTGCTTTCAGCTCAGGTCATGATCTCAGGGTCCTCGAATGGAGCCCCATGTTGAGCTCCCTGCTCAGTAGGGAGTCTGCTTCTCCCCTTGCCCCTCTCTTCCCACCCGCTTATGCTCTTTCTCTCTCTCTCTTTCTCAAAATAAATAAATAAATAAACAAACAAATAAATAAATAAATAAATAATCTTAAAAAAAATCATCCTAATAAAAAACTCATGCTTCTAGGATGTTGATCATGGAACTTTAATCTGAGTGCATTGCCAAAACAGACTCATTTAACTATCATCTACAAAGATTAGGTCCTAGATTCTGATAACTTGCTCGAGATATCAATGGTGATAAGCAGGTCTACAAACATTAGCACTTCCCTTATGATGATAATGCTTTGTGACTATTTAGTACCACACAGCTTTCAAACCACTCTTATATTTTTTGTGTGATTCTTGCAACAAGCCATTGAGGTAAATAGAGCTACTTTTATGTTAATTGTACAGAGAAATTATGAGATTTTTCAAAAAATTTAACAGTTAATCTGGGATTCCCAGAAGTTTCAAACTGGAGGTATTCTATAAATTTTTATCGGTGAGAAAACTGTCTTCTAGAGACTTGTGGTCTGCTCAAGCTTTAGGCCTTGTCCTTGTCATTCTTATGAATTTCCCATGACATCAGTGTTTTTGCTCTTATTATCAGAATTGGAATGATCATCCCTTAGCTTTCCTTGATAAGAAACAGTTTTGTATAAGTCATTCAGGAGCACCCCAATAATAAGAACAGAGGCAAAGTAGTTCCTATAAAGGGTTCTCGTTTTTTTCCCCAACTTGGTTATCGTGAAAAGTGAAAAAGAAAAAAAGAAAAAAAGAAAAAAAGAAAAAAGAAATATGACCTTAAAGTATCAGAAGACAGAGGGGGAGAGCAGATTACCCGTCTGGTTTCTGACCCCCTCCGTGCCACAGGAGGCAACTGAGCACTTCCTGGTTTCTCAGACAATGAGTGGACTGTGGTACCACCCCCCACAGGATTCCAAGCTGCAACCAGCCATCTCGGGGTGGCTTGCTCTGATTGTTTTGTCTACATTTGGGAGCAGTCATGATGTAGTTGTGAAGTATGAAGGGATGGCCAGAAGCCTGGGCTATTGGAGCCAGCTGTCTACGTTCCTCCCAGGGTGGATCCAATTCTCCATCTGTCAGCAGGTCTCACCACCATCTTCTCTGTAATCCAGGGCCTATCTTGACAGATGGTTCTTATGTGATATTAGAGCTGTTTTCATTTTGGGGCGGGAGGGTGGTTGTGTGTGAAGATTTCTCAGCCCTCAAACTTACAGTTAACAATTTGGGTAAATCTTTCTCTGTTATCTCTGGGCAGTATATAGACATGACCTAGTGATTTTCATCTGCACTGGGTAGTATAAATAACTTGCTAATTCATAAGTTTCAATACAACAATACATGCATATTATGCTTGTAGCACCGTTGAACTGAAGGTAGAGTCATCACTCTCTGTTGTGAGAAGAAAGGGAGTGAAAGTTCTCTCACGGTTTGTCCCCTAAATCCCTGTGGGTCCCAGGTGTCATGTGTTGCATATCCCCAGATTATTATGATTTGTTATTTCACTGGCTGACTTAATCAGGACATATTTGGTTGCAAGAAATAAAACTCTTTTTTTTTTTTTTTTTTTTTTTTTAAATGAGGGATTCATTTCAAGGATACAACGAGGAATTTCAAGCTAATCCACAGGTAGGAAATGAAGTCTGGCCCGTTTTTTTATGTGACTGGGACTTGGAAATAGGGTGCAAACTGTGTCTCTTTTTCTCTTCTTTTTATTTTTCCAGAGCCTCCTTGTATTTGGTGGCTGCTTTTCTTGGTGATCTATAGACTGTCTTCTGCTCTCACACGGCTTATCGTGGCTGTCTCCAACAGCAGTGTCACATCTCACATTTGCCCTATCTTATGGTCTCAAGCTGGCAGCAGACTGGTCTGGACTCTGTGTTATCAGTGCCTCTTTATTGTAAGCAACAGAAACCATCGTGGCTAATTTAAACAGAAAAGGAACTTACTGGAGGATATTATGTAGTACACAGAATTGTTTGAAAGGGCTGGAAAATGGGCAAAACCCCCAGAAGACTCCACAGCTGCCGAATGTGCCCCAGAACTGGTCCGGTGGGTCTCCACAGCTGCTGAACACTGACCTTACTAATCCTTGACTCACTGATGCTGGATGGTCTTGGATTTTGCTAGTGTTGCCTTCATGGCTGCTCATCTTGTTCCTTCTGGAATAAGATTCACTAGTGTCCCTGCATCTGAGCATCACTAGTTTAAATTCAAAGTCCAGGGCAGGTACTTCTGATTGGTCAAGCTTAGGTCATGTGCCAGTTCCTTGCCTGCAAAGGAGGCTGGGAAAGCAACTGTCAGGTGCTTCTAGGCTCTGTAGTAGAAAGAAGGCTGTTCCTCCTACCATGTCTCATAGGTGGGAAACTTCTCTAACCTAAGAAGGGAATTTAGATTCTGGGAAGCCCCCCCAAACCAAAGCCAAATGGCCACTGTACTCAGAGTCCCTATTCTTTACATCTGAATGAATATGAACATTCTATTTTGGGTCAGATATCCATGCCTAGACCAATGGCCTATGACTGGTGAAGCAAGATGCCTTTATACAGAAGGCTACACTTTCCAAAACTGGTTGGGTATATTCTTCTCTAAGAAACAGGGGTGTGTGTGAAATCATGGCTGGGAAGTCATGGCTACCTCTCTTTTTGATGATGGTTCGTGATTAATATCCTGAGTTACTTGCTAATTTTCTGTCAGTTGCATTAATACGTTCAGATGATTTTTAGCTTCTCTAGAATAGAAATGGTTACTGTGGGGCAGTTGGTGGCCTAGTCTCTTCTAGAAAGTCCAATTTCTTTTCCTGCTTAGGTAATGAACAAATTCAAGCCTACTCCTTGGCTGGAAATTTGGAGTTGTAGCTTTCTAATATTGATCAGATTGCGTCTAATGAAACAACTTTTTGGGGCTTTGATGAAGGTCTTACAGGTATTATCTTTAAGAACACCTACCTGTGTATCTCTCAGAGATAGGCTAAGTGTGAAAATGGAAATATGCTTTGGGAAGATAAAATACCACTAAATAATAATTTCTTACAATTACTTTTGTTCACTCAAAAAATACATATTGAGTGCCTTTTGTATGCTAGGCACTGTGTCAAACTTTATTAAAGTTAAGTTTTCTTAAATGGGAAGATGACCCCAATAGATATTTTTCCAATATTTTTCCAACAAAAACATACAGATGACCAACAGACACATGGAAAGATGCTTAACATAACTAATTATCAAGAAAATGCAAATCAAACCACAATGAGATATCACCTTATACCTGTCAGAATGGCTAAAATAAAAAAGACAAGAAATAACACATGCTGGTGAGGATGTGGACAAAAAAGGAACCCTTGTGCATTGCTGGTACAATGGTGAACTGGTAAACTGGTACAGCTACTGTGGAAAACAGTATGGAGGTTCCTCAAAAAAGTTAAAAATAGAAATACCATAAGATTCAATAATTCTACTACTGCGTATTTATACTGAGAAAACAAAAACACTTGAAATATTTGAAAAAATATATGCACTCCTATGTTTATTGCAGCATTATTTATAACAGTCAAGGTATGGAAGCAAACTACGTGTCCATTGATAGATGAATGGACAAGGAATATGTGGACACTGATACAAACAGAGGAATATTATGCAGCCTTAAAAAGGATGAGATTATGCCGTTTGCTACAACATGGATGGACCTAGAGGCTATTATGCTAAGTGAAATATGTCAGAGTGAGAAAGATCAATACCATATGATTTCACTTATATATGGAATCTAAAAAAATAAGTGAATAAACAAACAAAAGCAGAATTTATTAACCTATAAATACAGAGAACAATTGATAGTTGCTAGAGGGGAGGTAGTTGGGGATGAGCAAAATGGGTGAAGGGGAGTGAGAGATACAGCCATCTGGTTATGAAATGAATAAACCATGGGAATAAAAGGGACAACATAGGGAATATAGTGAAAGATATTCTGATAACGTTGCATGGTGACAGATGGTAGTTGTAATTGTGGTGAGCATATTATAATGTATAGAGAAGTTGAATCACTATGTTGTACACCTGAAACTAATGTACCAGGTGTGTCTACTCAAATTAAAAAAAATTAAAGTTAGTTTTCTTAGCAGTGCTCATGGTAAATTGAAATAAAAGAAATCTCTTTCAACTGTAGCCAAATAAATAACCAGTAAGAGCCATCTATAGCTTTGCACAATATAAGCCATATATAGCTTTTCATCTCTATATTTTAATAATTTGGATATTTGGGATTCAGGTGTGGGGAGACAGGACACCTAGCTCAATATTACAGTCCCCCCCTCAAGAGAGTTTTAAACTTTTTTTTCATCTAATAAAGAATTCTGAAACTCTGGAGTTTTTGTTTGGGGGCCTGAGTTTTACGAAGTACAACTGGGTATTTGTTTTGAACGAGGTAAATGGTGCCAGGAGAAACAATTATCATTAATGTTTGCTGTTATTTGAGCTTTACAGAGGAAAAAAAGAAAGCTTATGGAAAATACCAAAGTTGATAAGTAATAAAAGGAGTCTATAGGAAGCAAAACACAACCGAGAAAGAATATTACATGAAAACTCCATCATATTGAAAGGGCAAGAGTAGTAGAAAGAGTTTCTTGATTATATACAGTCAGATTTTAAAAGCATAAGGCTGTTATGTTACATTTAGTAAAAATATTTGGGCTTTGGAAGGAAAATGTGGATATTGAAACACAGGCAAATATTAAAAGAGTATCAGTGATTTACTGCATCGTCAACTTATTTTATGAATCCACCTTACAATCCACACCCGTGTCTAATCTCTTGTTTTGAAGGTCTGTTGCGTCCCATAAAGATGTAGTTTTATTTCCAAAGTAATGACACAATTACGTCGTAAAACAGAGTGGTGGAGCAGGCTTGCTTGACAGCATGGTTGTATGTGAGATGTAGTGAAGTAAACCGTGTTCTTTGATGGCATTTAAAAAAAAGAAGAAACATGATGACATATGAAATAGTAATTTGTATACCCAGTAGGATTAAAACAAATCACCATAAAATAATCTCCTTAGGCTTTAGGGGGATTGAGTGTTCAAGGGGCAAATACACATAGAGCAGCAGGCATGCTGTAACGTAGCCTCACATGCTACGGAGCAATTCAGTGGAATAAGACTCCTCTGCAACCACTCCACTCCTATTCAACAAAAATATGGATGGATTAAACCCTCTTTATGCTAAAGATTAAAAGCAAGCAAACTTACCATCCAAATGAATTCTCTAACTTAAGAGTAGGCCAACTCTCTATGAAGGGCCAGCTAGCGAATATTTTTGGCTTTGTGAATACTACGGTCTCTTGTCACAAGTACTCAAGTCTGCGGTCAGAGCACAAATACATGCATAGGCAATATGTAAGTGAAAGTGTGTCCCTGAGGAATGTTATTTATGGGCACTGTAATTTGAACTTCACAGAACATCATGTGTCATGAAACCTTTTTCTTCTTTTGATGTTTTTTCCCCTAGCCATTAAAAAAATGTAAAAACTGTTCCCAGGTTTGTGGGCCATACAGAAACAGGTGGCAGACCAAATTGGGCCTGTGAGCTGTAATTTACCAGCCCTGCATTAAGCTGTGCTAGCATTTTCTTTTTCTCAAAGCTTCCAAACTAAATAGGATTAAGTGCATTTTCAGGAGGCATTGCACATTCCATACTGTGTCACAAGTCTGTTTTAAAATATTGTGGTCTGGGGGCACCAGGGTGGGTCAGTGGTTGAGCATCTGCCTTTGGCTCAGGGCGTGATCCCGGGGTCCTGGGATCAAGTCCTGCATCGGTCTCCCCGCAGGGAGCCTGCCTCTCCCTCTGCCTGTGTCTCTGCCTCTCTCTCTCTCTCTCTGTGTCTCTCATGAATAAATAAACAAAAAATCTTTAACAAAAATATTGTGGTCTGGCCTGTCACTCTGCCTTCCCCATCCAGGTGTTGGTATCTTTCAATTTATAATCTCAAGAATGTGAAATGTAGGTAGGACTGAGCAGGATTTATAGGTTCGATATTTACTCTCTTCCACGTTATTTAATCCATCTTTTCTTTCCCCAATTTCATAACATAATTCCTGATCCCCTGCCCTTCACTTTTCCCTTCAAATCTAATTTGTATGTGACATATGTAATCTTCTTTAGAAAAGATATTTGCTGTGACTCAAACAATCCCTCCATTCGCTCTTGGTTTCTTACTCTTGAAATGAGAGAACACACATCTTAGTCTGGGTGAATAAGAGAGAGAGAAAAAAAAAAAAACGTAAATGGAATTGAACACCAGCCAAAATACAGGCTTTGCATAAGATGCCCGGCTAATTTCCCTCAGCTTTGTCCGCTCTATTAATTTTCTGCCAGTTGCTTATTTTCTCCCAAATCTTACACATCCTCTGCATGCAAAAGCGATATCAGTGAAAGCTCATATTTGAGCCAGATAAGCAGGGAGAACTTAGCCATTCTTACTATTATCATAAAGAAGAATTTCTTAATTCAATTTAACCAATGATAAGGTTGTGAGCATGTGTTTTTCCATAGACAGTACTGTATGGAATGGAGGATGCTAAGAGCCCATACAGTAGGGTATATACCCTCAGAGAACTTGCAGTTAAAGAATGTTCTTAACATATATATGTAAATAAAAATACAGAAGAATAAAAATGCCGATCCAAGCTGGCTAAGAAGATGCAGCATTGGAAAAAAAAATACTCTATATGGCTTCTTTACCTTTCTTTTTCCAGTGCTGCTCTTTTGAAGAAGTTTTAGTTCCTCTGGCATTCCTTTTAGCCTCTTGGGTTGCTGAAGGATTTCTCACACAGGCTCTCTGTTGTCATTCCGTCTTTACATCATGACAGCTTGGTGCTACACCTTGTTGAGTGCATGTTAGATCATAGTACGGAAGATTTCTGCTAGTCTGAGTTCTCCACTTGGACAGTATCCCACCTCTGGGGGTGCCCGGCTGTCTATCCTCTGTTGTTTCTAGCTGGGCACCCTGAATGACATGTTCCTGGTCTGGAGGAAATGTCTTTTGTCCATTTTTGTTACTCTCTGCTGCAATGTGCTACCCTCTCACTCAAAGTTTTTCTTATCAGGTGGAGAATGGAGCGCTAATATTTTAATATCATGTTAATGGCAGTCCCATTTCCCACCTCAGGACTCAGGAGCTTTAAAGACTATATGCTGGAAATAATTTGAGAGTCAGACACCAAAATACAGTCATCTCTTCTCTATGATTACCCAATGACCTTGAAACAAATGTATGCACCTCAATTCTCTCTTCTCTTAGCATGGATTTCTTCCCCTAAACTTCCTTGGCCACTCATTCATCTAGATCCCAGGCCAGGCAAATCCCATAAGCCCCATTAAAATACTTCATGGCCACAGACAGCTTGGATTTTCATCCCGGGGTCTCCACAAACATCATAGCCAAAGTAAGACACACAAAAGAAATTGTAGGTAAGTGTTTGAAGAGAATAAAGATTATGTTTGAGCTTGAGTTGTCAGAGGAAGAGTCCATGAGGAACTAAAATTTAAGCTAGATTTTGAAAGAACAAAAATTTAAAAGAAAGAACAAAATTTTAAAGATTGAAATTTGAAAGAACAAAAATGAGAAAGTGGGAGAGGCATTCCTTATATGTTGTTAGTCATTGCTTTTGGGGGGCACACCTCAGAGTACATACTTTGCCCTGTAGCATGTTTCAATTATATGTGCACAGGATAGGAGCAGATTTGTGTGCAAGAAAGGCTTTATGGAAGAGATGGGATTTCAGAAGTTTCTGATCACTTCCCTGAAGGTTTAAGAGGCTCTGGCTAATATTAATTCATAAGATCTGTAGGATAAAATTCCTTGGAATACCACTAAGATGAAACCCTGCGTAAAATAGCTTATTTTTATTTTTTTTTCATTTGCTTTAACAGCTTTCCCCTTGAATAGAGTTTTTTAATCTCTTAGAGGTTGATTTTTGATTGAAAAGTAACATTCATTTCTGTGATAAACCACTGAAAATGACAACAACAACAAAAAAGCATAGCTAGTTGAATTCTCTGGTTCTGGTTTTCATGGTTGTGTTTGTGTTGAGCCAAAAAGACAGTGAAGGGAGAATGATGAAGTGTGGCATAGGAGAATTACTAGGATTGAAAACTGTAAGTTAGTTGTGAGGTTGTAATAGCTCTTAAGAACACCTGCCTTAAAGTCTTCTTTCTCTTTATGGATTATTGTTGTTTAGTGGTAGAGAGTACTCATCACACACAGTTTCTAGAGCTGATGGACCCAGTAACGGTAGACTGGTGTCTTGTATGATCTGTGTATTGTTCTTCTCTTCCCCTCTATGCTAGCATTTTCACCACAAACGAGGTCAAGGACAAGGAATATTTGTTATCAAATCCTTCAAAAGTCCAATCATGGATATAGTTAAAGGGAGGTTTGAAATGAAATCTGGCAATACGTCTATGGATTTCTTTTTTTCAAGTCATCCAAGAGAAGCAATGGAGAATAGTTAAAAGGCTCCAAGGTTTGGCGTCACAGTGCTGGTTTTGTAAGCCCAGTTTGGCCACTTAGTCACCGTTGAGCTGAGTCAAATGTTTCTGGAGGGCAGAGACTTTGTTTTTTTTTTCTTTCTTGTTAACACTAAACACCTAGAACGATGTCCAGCACATAGTAGGTGCTTAGTTAATATTAATTAAAGGATGAATTAATGAATTTTAAGGTGAAAGTGCCTTTCACATAGAAAGTGCCTTTATTCTTCAAATTATCCAGAGAGAAAAAGATTTTAAAGAATTGGCTAATATGATTGTGGAGGTCAGCAAATACAGAATTTGCAGTGTAGGCCAGCAGGCTAGAGACCCAGAAAATAGCCGATATTGCAGTTCAAATCTGAAGGGGCTGTATGCTGTCAGAATTCACTTTTGCTCAGGGGAGATCAGTCTTTTACTCAATTTAGGCCTTCAACTGATTGGATGAAGCCCACTCAGTATGCAAGGCAATCTGCTTTGCTCAAAGTCCACTGATTTATTTACTTATTTAATTTTATTAAAATTTTTTTTTATTGGAGTTCAATTTGCCAACATTTAGCATAACACCCAGAAGTCCACTGATTTAAATGTTAAATCTCATCTACAAATACCCTCACAGAAATATTTAGAATATTATTTGACTAAATATCCAGGCACTGTGGCTCATCCAAGTTGACACATAGAATGAACCATCTTAGTGTCCAATACATGTGGAATCACAGAGTCATCTTATCCCTACGAGGCAGTGGATTATTATAGAATCATCTATTACCAAAACATAAACTCAGACTCAATTTGTCATCAGTAACCAATTTTTTTGTAGAAGAAAATAGGGAAACAAGAATAGAGATGTACTAATGTCTTATTTCTTATAGATTTTTTTCCCTCAGTAGTGAAGATATACAGTTGGACTACATTTGGGGGGCTTTGCTTGCTCTCTTGCCACAAGTAAATTTCTTCTATCATCTCTGGAGCCACCTCCATCTTAATACTTTCTGTTTTTAATAGGGTACTAATCATGGAAGTTATGATTGTTGGCGCTGCTCATGTTGGAAATACAGGCTCATTTCTTATGTTGCCATTTATGTTTCCTTTAGTTTCTTTTGGCTGCAAGAAGCAGAAGCCTACTTGTATTTATTCATGTGAAAGCATATTATAGGGATTCAGAAATATATCATAGGAATCCAAGGGCACATGGCTTCAGTCAATTTGCAGGGGACCTGGAAAATGTTAGAAACTAGAAGTTGCTGTATTTCTGAAACATTACCTGGCATTTTAGTTTTCTAGGGATGCTGTAACAAAGTACTACAAATATAGTGGCTTAAAAAAAACCCAGGATTTTGTCTTCTTAAATTCTGGAGACTAGAAGTCTGAAATCAAAGTGTTGGTAGAGCCATTCTTCCTCTCAAAGATTTAGGAGAGGTTTTTTGTTTTTGTTTTTGTTTTTTTTATTTTTCTGCTTCTAGCTTCTTTATTTATTTATTTATTTATTTATTTATTTATTTATTTATTTATGATAGTCACAGAGAGAGAGAGAGAGAGAGGCAGAGACACAGGCAGAGGGAGAAGCAGGCTCCATGCACCGGGAGCCTGATGTGGGATTCGATCCCGGGTCTCCAGGATCGCGCCCTGGGCCAAAGGCAGGCGCCAAACCGCTGCGCCACCCAGGGATCCCCTGCTTCTAGCTTCTTGTGGCAAACTTTGGTGTTCCTTGGCTTGTGGCAACAGAGCTCCAATCCCTGCCACTGCTTTCATATGAGCTTCCTTTCTGTGTGTCCAACTTTACCTCTTCTTTTTTTAAAAAAGATTTTATTTATTTATTCATGAGAGACAGAGAGAGACAGAGACAGAGGCAGAGGGAGAAGCAGACTCCCTACAAGGAGCCCAATGCAGGACTCAAGGGATTATGCCCTGAACCAAAGGCTGATGCTCAACCACTGAGCCACCCAGGCATCCCTGACTTTACCTCTTCTTATAAGAACACCAGGTGTTGGATTAGGACTCATCCTACTCCAGTATGATTTCATCCTAATTTGATTACTTCTATAAAGACCCTATTTCCAAATAAGGTCACATTTGGAGGTCCTAGAGGTCAAGATTTAATCAGATCTTGTACGGGTGCACCATTTAAATTACAACATTTGATATCTCATCTTTGTTCAGGGTGAGTCTTGTATACACTTGATGAATGAGTAGCTCCTGAAACTACTAACCAGTAACATATTTTTAAAAAAAGATTTTTACAAAACATTTTATTTATTTATTTATTCATAGAGACACACAGAGAGAGAGAGATGCAGAGACACAGGCAGAGGGAGAAGCAGGCTCCATGCAGGGAGCCTGATGTGGGACTGGATCCCAGGTCCCCGGGATCAAGCCCCGGACTGAAGATGGCGCTAAACCCGCTGAGCCACCAGGGCTGCCCTAAAAAAGGATTTTATTTATTTATTAGAGAGAGAGAGAGAGAGAGAGAGAGAGAGCACGTATATGAGTGAGGGGAGGAGCTCAGGGGAGGGGGCAGTACAAGCAGACTCCATGCTTTGTGCAGAGCCTGAAGTAGGGCTCCATCACAGGACCCCAATATCATGACCTGAGCCAAAACTGAGAGTCAGACACTCAACTAAATGAGGCACCCAGGGACCCCAACCAGCAAGATGTTTTATAGAAATAGACAAGATCATTCTAAAATTCACATGGAAAGACAAAGGAACTAGAACAGTAAAAAGTTTCTTGAAAGATAAGAATGAAGTGAGAATAATCTCTATATTATGTCAAGACTTATTATAAATCTATGATGATCAAAATTGCATTGTATAGGCAGAGGGATAGAGTCATAAAGCAATGGAAAGAAACAGAGAGCCCAAAAATATACTGAAATAAAAATGCCCAGGGGCAGCCTGGGTGGCTCAGCAGTTTAGTGCCTGCCTTCAGCTCAGGGCCTGATCCTGGAGACCTGGGATCAAGTCCCATGTCAGGCTCCCTGCATGGAGCCTGCTTCTCTCTCTCTCTCTATCTCTCTGGGTCTCTCATGAATAAATAAATAAAATCTTTAAAAAAAATGCCCAGCTGATTTTTGACAAGTGTGTAGAAGCAATTCAATGGAGAAATGATAGGCATTTAAAAAAATATTTTATTTATTTACGAGAGAGAGCACACAGGAGAGGAGAGGGAGAAGCAGACTCCCCTCTGAGAAAGGTCCCCCACTTCCTCCAATGTGGAGCTCCATCCCAGGACCTGGAGACCATGACCTGAGCCAAAGGCAGCGGCTTAACTGACAGATCATGACCTGAGTTGAAATAAAGAGTCAGACACTTATCTGACTGAGTCACCCTGGCACCCTAGAAATGATACTCTTTTGAACAAATGGTGTTAGAACAATTGGTTGTCCATTGGTAAGAAGAAGAAGAAGAAGAAGAAGAAGAAGAAGAAGAAGCAGCAGCAGCAGCAGCAGGAGGAGGAGGAGGAGGAGGAGGAAAGAAACTCAAGCTAAACCTTACATGTTATAATAAAATTAACTCAAAATGTATCATACATTTAAATGTATACCATTCAACCCACAGCACTTGAGATCTTTTTTTTTTTTAATATTTTATTTATTTATTCATAGGGACACAGCTAGAGAGAGAGGCAGAGACACAGGCAGAGGGAGAAGCAGGCTCCATGCAGGGAGCCTGATGTGGGACTCGATCCTGGGATTCCAGACTCACGCCCTGGGCCGAAGGAAGGTGCTAAGCCACTGAGCCACCCAGGCGTCCCACTAGCATTTGTTTTAGAGTGGGAGACATGTGACTCTTCCTTTCACTTGAACACTGAAAGGCCATTAGTAGGTTACTAATTGGCCTAATTTCAATATTATTGGGTCTCAGGGAATAAGAAGGCATGAAGAGAGGGAGAAAGATGGGGAAATGGCCAGTGAGTGGAGCAGTCAGAAAACACACAGCATTTATTGGTTAAGTTTGCTGTCTTATAGGAATGTGGCTTGTAGTACCCCTAAACAATTGCAATAGTAACATTAGAAATCACTGATCACATATCATCATAACAGATATAATAATGATGAAAAAAATTGGAAATATTTTGAGAATTACCAAAATGTGACACAAAGTCAGCAAATGCTGTTGGAAACATGGTGCTAATTGACTTGCCTGACATAGGGTTGTCATAAAGTTCCAATTTATAAAAAACACACTATCTGTGATGTACAGTAAATCAAAGCTCAGTAAAACCAAGGATGCCCAGAAGCACTTGGGTGGTACAGTCAGTTGAGTGTCTGACTCTTGGTTTTGGTTCAGGTGGTTGTGGGATTGAGCCCTTCATGGAGCCCCTCATTGGGCTCTGCACTCAGTATGGAGTCTGCTTCAGATTCTCTCTCCTTCTCCCCTGCCCTGTGCTTCTCCCTGCTCATGCACTCTCTTTTTCTCTAAGATGAATAAATAAATCTTTAAAAACCTCAAAAAACCAGGGATGTCTGTATTTGTTTTTTGAGGGGAGGAGTTTTTTTTTTAAGATTTTATTTATTCATGAGAGACACAGAGAGAGAAGCAGAGACATAGGCAGAGGGAGAAGCAGGCTCCATGCAGGGAGCCTGACGTAGGACTCGATCCCGGTTCTCCAGGATCACACCCTGGGCTGAGGGCAGCGCCAAACCACTGAGCCACCTGGGCTGCCCCGAGGGGAGGAGTTTTGATGTCTTTCTGTCCCATAACCAATTTTATGTTTCTAAAGCATGAGAGATACAGATGTCTTATTTTATTTATAAATCTAGTTTATGGCCATAACAGGGAAGACACGCTTCCTCAGCCTGATATTCCCCCCCTTTCAGAAGCATCACATTAGAAGTGTTATTTGATGGTGCAAAAACAATCTATTTAGAAATGGCAGTGCCTTATCAATTAAATTAATTTTTTTTCTTATCATGTGTCAGTAACCTGTGTCAATACTGTGACACTATTTGTGTAGATAGGGTGACTTGGTTGTTATCTACATAAAACTAATGATGAGTTGGATGCACATCATTAAGTTTCTTATTTCAATGAGGATCTTAAAATCATGCATTTGCAATTAATAAACTTTAAATTTAATTCTTAATTATCAGTGTTAAAGGAGATGATCCAAAGTGTGACAATTGGACAATTGGACAATTACTGGGCAATATGATAATTACATATGCTGCTGCATGTGTTTCTATGCCGTATATGAAGAGAGAGAGAGAGAGAGACCCCCTTGTTCCAACTCTGTCTTCCAGGAAACCCAAGCTCTTTGTAGTCTCCTTTGTGCCAGGAATCAGTTCTCACTTCCAGGTTATTTGAACTGAGTCTTAAAAAGCAATAGAATAAAATGAGTAAAATATATTAGCTGTCATTCTGAGCTGGAATTGGACAGAAATGGGAAATTTCTGTACAGTGTGTGAAAATTTCACCATGCAGGGAAATGATTTCCTCTGTAATCTCTTTTCCTATAAAAATTATTCAAAAAATGTACGGTTACTGTAAAATGTAAAATTATTCAAAATATTGTTGCTATGAAATTATTCAGAATTGTGTTATTATCAAATTATACAAATCATGCCAATAAACTGCATCAATTTGTAGAAGATTAAAGTGTTCTCCAACACTAAAAATATATACATACATTTATATTAGAAAATAGTAAAAAAAAAAAAAAAAAAAAGAAGATACAAATGACCAAAAAAAAAAATATATATATAGTTTTACGTATCACACAACTGTTTTTAGCTACCAGGGCTAAATGCTGTATATGTTTTCTTTGAGTTAGTCTTGACATTTCTTTGAGGGGGATTATTATATTATCATCATGTTGCCAACATGGAAACTGTGGCTAAGAGAAGTTAAGTAACTTGCTTAGGAAGGACATATAAAATTTGGTGTAACGCAGGGGCACCTGGCTGGCTCATTTGGTAGAGCATGTAACTCTTGATCTTTGAGTTCTGAATTCAAGCCCCATATAAGATGTGGAGCCTACTAAAAAAATAATACAAAACCAAAACCACAAAACCCGTGGTGTCATGCAAATTAGAAACCCAGTTGGTCTGACTCTCAAGAGCTTGTTTGTACAGAATGTGGTCATGTGATGTGAAAATTCACAGTATTATTTTCAACTGGAGGTGATATGAATTTTAGAAGTGAGATTTTTCATTTCGTTAACTTCCTTTTCTGCTGAACTTTTAGCCTTGCTTGTGAGACTGATAAAAAAGTCTACTTACAGCAATTCTAGCCTCTGCTACTTTGCTGGCCTTTAACTTCCCTGGGGCTGAGTGGTAATTGCTTTTATATACTTCATCTTACCGTCTTGCTTTGCTTGAGACAACAGAATTTATAAGCATAACTGGTTTACAGTCATTTAAATACAGGTAATCTTCTCTTTGCCTCTAAGTATTAGAAAAACTTGGGTTTTTCTTAAAATTCGTGTCTTGGAAATTCACAGCTTTCACCCCGGTTGCATCAAACAGAATGGTGCTCTCAATTTATGCCTTCTATTTCATTTATTATATGCAGACTACATAATGATGACAGAAAGAATGTGTAAGCCAAGATTATTTTTGTCCCTAGTAAGAAGCTTTGAGATAAACACAGGCATTATACACTACCCTTGAGTTTCATTCATCTATTCCCAACATATGATTCTCCCTTAAAGACATCATGAGCTCTATATTTGGAAGACCTATGTTAGATGTGGATGGTATCACAGATACGCAAGAGGCTACTTATTTGATAATTTCACTTCTTGTTTGTTTGTAAGTGTGCAGGAAGAGTGACCAAAGCGTTTCCCCAGTATCCCTGGGAACCAGTCTGAGATGGACAGATGGCCAAATAGACTGAGTATGCTAATGTTTATCTTTTGAGAATGAATGTGGCCCAAATTATTTCAATGTCTTTGATGCTCACAAAGGAGGTGAAAAAAGGTCTCATGAATAGGTTACATAAACTGGTAGTCTTCACCTTTGCTGAGGTGCAGCTGCTCGCTCTGGGCTTTTCCAGAGTGTTGAGGGTGATTTTGAATCCCGAGGGGGCAAAGGTTCACAAATAGCACCAGAAGCCGCTGTCAGTGAAAAATGAGCAAAAATGAAGGCATAAGAGGTGCTCATTTTCCCAAGATTTAAATAATGCTCATCTTTTTACTAAATGCTGTTTGGCCCGTAGCTTATTTTATTCTTAGGTGCCTTAGCATTTGAGTGTGTCAGAGCATCACTTTGCATTCTGTGTGGTTCACTGAGCAGATACTTTTTATGAAAAAGAGGAGCTAGTAGGAGATTCTTTGCTCCAGAGGTTTTTTTTTTTTTACAAATATCCTGCATCTGAAGATATTCTCAAGCCCCTGGATGTGTTAATTGTCCTTAAAAATTACCACCACAGCCATTACTTGCTGGTCAGAGTCCTTCAATTCTATCTGCCCTCCCCAAACACACAGTTTAAACCAGCTACTACATATAATGCTACAGAATCAAGAATGTGGTGTGGTGGCTTCCAATAATAAAATGCAAATAGGCAATCATAGAAGAGTTAAGTTCTAATGCAAAGATTATATCTTAATGTACTGAATGCTGCTGTAACTTTTGGGGCAAAGCATAATTTTTTCAGGCTGCTTTTCCTGGGAAATGGGGTTTCCAAACAAGCTACTTTACAAAAGGAAATCAGTTAAGAACCAGCAGAAATTTAAGTACTCTGTAATAGGAAGGAAAAACGTAGCCCCTGTATGTGTAATGCAATATTCTGGCTTGTAATTAGAATTCCCCAGGAATTGAAGCACATGGGTTGGATGTCTCAGAAAATGAACAGGAGTGATTATAGGCAGATGAATGGTCCAGAAATAGTTCAGAAAGCAGTACATTGATGTACAGTCCCAGAGTCCCCAAGAAAACTCCCAGACATGAGGATTTTGAAGTGGAGATAAATGCCCCTCAATATATTTTTAGGTAAATAAGAAGAAGAAAACAAAATCTTTTCCCTTTTTTTTTCTTCAAATTGGTGTGAAACTTGCTAAATTGAAACTACTGGTCTAGGAAATAAAGAAATTAGAGTTGACACCAAGATGTAATTTTTCCATGCAGCTCTTCGGAATTCAGAATCGTCACAGTGGAATGTCAGCTATTGTTTATGACGGGACACGGCTGTGACGGTCCATAAATAATAAATGCTCGCTTCATCTTCTATCCAGGAGCCTGGGATGCATGGATGACCTTAAAAACATTGCCTCTTTCTCACTGGGAGTGATTTGAGGACTTTTCTGACCAATCAAGGTGGAAACCAGGCATTGCTCCCGTGAAACACTGTTCATGTCATTGACTACAAGAAAACAAACTAGATCAGCTGTGTTCTGATGTCTTTGGAAGTTTCACTAACATTCTCAAATGAGAGTAAGATAAAATAAATAGGGATACTATTTACCAGCTGTATTGTCCTGACACCTCAGAATATGTAACTGTGTGTATCAGCCAGGTTCCTAAGAGAAATTTTCAACAGAGGAGATTTTCAACAGAGGAGATTTAGTGTTAGGTTGAGAAGGGGTCTAACCTTGGGTGGTATAAGTGCCATTTATAATGAGGAGGGGGCATCTGCTCTGAGGTTATCATTTGACCCCTGGCATGCACTGCAGTGAATGCAGCTTGTCCTGCTTGTCCATGGGCATCTTGTTTGGTACCTGCCAGGCTATTGGGCATCAGCTGGCACCTTTGATGATGTCTAGGTCCCGTTACACCTGTGAGTTGAGGGTCTTACATTTTGCATCTCTCTCATCTCAACTCAAACTTATCTCAAAAGAGATTATATCTCTTCTGGTTCACACTTTGGCCTTTCAAAAGCCCGAGAAACTTCGGCTGCTTTCTTTATACCACCCCAGAGTATATAGGTCTCTCAGTCTCCCATGGGTCCACCTTGAAGTTCTATTTTGATCACCATCTCCCTGTACTGGCAGGCTCCCTCGAGGCAGCTTACACTCTTTCCAGGATATTCCCTGGAAAGGCAGGCCCAGCTGACTTTTCCTGTTACTCTGCCAAACCTCCTTGGGGGTCCTATTATTCTACTTTGTGCAACCAAGGCCTGGGGAAATAGGGTATTGGGCACTGTCTCAGTGACCCACGTAGCATCTGAAACCTGGTCTTGTGTCCTCCAAATCCTTTCATTTCTTCTCTATTTTATGACTTCCCTTTCTTCTCTCCTCCTTCAGGACAACACAACATACTCTTAAGAAGATCACACTTTAGGAACAAAAAGTGGAAGGGGGATTGATGTCAAAACATTTCTACTTCTGAGGGGTACCTCCTGTGTTTAAGCAAGGGGTGCTGCAGCAAAAACAAAGCATATGTTAACATCTCAATAAATTATCCTGATATGAAAAAAAATTATCCTGATATGTGTTGAAGTCTTAGAAGCAATTATTATAGTTATTCCATGATATGATGGAAAGATAAAGAACTTTGAATTATACTTTCATCACTTAACTTATATCCAGGGAAGGAGTTTTAGGAATAAATATTTTGATAATATTGAAGATGAGGATAAGGCATCAGACTTAATTGTCAGATTTATATCAGGCTTGTAGAAAGAAGAAAAAGGGATCAGTCCAATATGGAATATTTAAATGATTTTAGGATTTTGTCCTAGTAATTGGAATGAACTTAGAAATCTATAACTCATTGTCTGTGATAATTAAAGGTGGAATTGCAAGAGATCCTAGATTATATATAGGAGTGGGAAAGAAATTCACAACCAAGATTGAAAACTCAGATCTGTAAAAGAAAAAATATGATATATTTGTTAAAAGTTAAAAATAATTATAGTATCTGATTCCATAATCAAAGTAAAAAATAAATGATGGATTTGGAAAAAGTATTGGTAATACAAATGACAAAGGGATTATAAGCATAATCATACACAGGACACTTAAAACTGAAAAAGACAGGCCAGTAGAAAAATGAAAAAGTATATGCTCAATAAACACAGAAAAGTTGACAAGATGTATCAATTCACCAGCATTAGGCTGACAAAAATGAACAAACAAACATGGAAATGTAAAGTCCTGTCTTGGGGGACACACACATATTCATCCATTGGTGATAAGATTCGTGACCTTCTTCTGGAAAGAGACATAGCAGTGCCTACTAAAATTAAAACAAAAATGTAGATATCTGTAGACTTAGCAAATTCCTTGATTAAAAATGTATTCCATGGAAATAAAAAGTCAATTACAAAGGGAAATATATACAAGAATATTTATCACCATCTTGTTCATAATAATTAAATTATGGCAAACTCACAGCCTAGAGAGCTGTGCATCTACTAAAAGGAATGAACTAGAGCTATATTAGTCATCTTGGAAGGATTGCCACGAAATATTGTTGGCTAAGCAAACAAAGAAATGTGCGCAAGATGATCTAATTCTTATAAAATGATAACAACTCTCCCATATAAGTGATTGAGTGTACATGTGTGTGATTAGAGAGGTACACTGTCAATTTTAACATGGGTTACCTGGAGGAGTGGTGTTGGGGCTGAGTAAAGGAAAGATGTTAGATGGAAAGCAAGGAAAAAACATCTGGACTAAAAAAGCAGATGTACAATCCCCAAATAAAAATACACACACACACACACACACACAGAAATTAGGGGAAAAAACGGATAAATTTAGTTCTGTGCATACTGACCTTTGTGAACAGTCCATAATTTGTCAAGTTTCAATTTACAGAATAATATATATAGTATACCATCTTTGTTAAAACAAGTGAATAATCTCATATATATGTGGATATATGTTTCTATATGTGTGTATATTCATGCACACACATTGTACAGGGAAAAGTACAGACTGCACTTAATATTGCACACTTTAGGAGGTGAAAATGAAGCAAGCACAGGATTGCCTCATTATTTCTTTCATTATACATTGTTTGACTTTTTATACTCAACTTCATGATTTTAAATTTTAAATAATAATGTCTAACATATGTATGACTTCTAGATTCTACAAGTCTATTGACCTAATCAAGTAATGCACCAACCCTGGCCTATGGTCAACATTACCTAAGCCAAACTCTGATCTTATCCCAAAGCAAAATTTGTTTTCCTTACACTAAGTGATTGCTAAGATGCCATTTCCCCATGTATCTTCTCACCTACTTCTCATCAGTAGCCTGAGAGGTATTATTATCCTCATATTTATATATATGGAAGAAGGAGTCAGAGGACTCAGTGACTTGACAAATGTCACAGAGGACCTAAATCCAGATCTCAAATTCTATTTTTTCCCCTTTCAATTATATCACAAATGCTGCTATGGAAGTGCTTTCCTAGTTCCTTCCAAAAATCCAACACTTGCCTAAGTCCTGGCTATGGATGGATATTCATGCCACATAGTGATACATATTCTCCCCACCATCCCAGTTGTCAAGAGATCATTTATTTTTTTCCAATCTCTAATACCTTCTTTTCTTCCCCCTCCTTGACTGAATTCTGTCTATTTGTGAAGTCGTTTGGATACCTTCCAAATGTATGGCATCAAAAGAAGACACAGCCCTATTAGCTACCTCTGTTTCAAGAAGAATAGCCTGTTTCTTAAGAAACTACATGATCAAGGTTTCCACAGCCCAAGTGCCAAAGAAATAAGATGAATAATTCTAATAAAAAAGGCTTTATAGCCTCAGGCTACTACCATGAAAGAAACAGAAAAGTAACCAAAACAGAAGGTTGGTATGGACTGAATATTTGTGTTCTCCCTAAATTCATATATTGAAGCCCTAACCCCCAGTGTGCTGGTATTTGGAGGTGAGGCCTTCGGGAGGTAATTAGAGCTAGGTTAGGTCATGTGAGTGGACCCTCATGATGGAATAAATGCCCTTATACAAAGAGGAAGAGACACGAGTGCTCTTTCTCTCCACTATGAGAGAATACAGCTGGAAGACAGCATGCAGAAGAGAGGAACAGTGCCCCGTCAAGATACTAATCTGCTGGCACCCTGATCTTGGACTTTCCAGCCTCTAGAACTGTGAGAAATAAATGTTTGTTGTTTAAGCTTCCCAGTCTGTGGCATTTGCTAGAGTAGCCTGAATAGACTAAGACAAAGCTGTAACTAGGAAATAGAAATCACTGATAAAACATTTTCATGTTTGCTATTAGGCAGTAGGACTGCTGCACGTACATGTGCACTTTTATTTCTTAAATCATATATCATACTTGGGGTGGGCAGGATTCTAAGATGACCCCCAATGAGTCTGTATATAATCCTATTCCCTTGAAAGCAGGCAAAACTTGGGACTTGCTTTAGGCCAATAGTGGATGGCAAAGGGGATGGGATGGTCAGTCCTGTGATGGCATTACATGATATAAGAGTGTCTTAGCAGACCACAGAGGGATTCTCTTGCTGGCCTATGGAATGAGTAAGCTGCCATGTTGTAAATGAGTCATTTGGCAAGGTTCTGCAGGCAGCCTCTGGGAGCCAAGAATGTTCCCACCTGGCAGCCAGCAAAGGAACGCAGGGACCTCAGTTCTACAACCCCAAGGGGCTAAATTCTACCAATGGCTCCATGAACTTGGAAGAAGACCCTGAACTCCAAAATGTGGGCTGAGTGACACCTTCACTCCGCTTTGTGAGACCCCAAGTAGAGGATCCAGCTACACCGTGCCTGGACTGCTGACCCATGGAAACTATGAGAAGAGAAACATGTTTTGTTTGAAGCTTCTAAATTTGTGGTAATCTCTTATGCACCAACAGAAAATGAATACAATAGGTAACAAGTACAAACCATGATGTCATGGAAAACGCAGCTCTGGAACATAGGAGTCTTGGCTTCATTCCTCATGTTCCAATGAACTTGCTTTGGGGCATCAAGCAAGTCACATAGCCTTTGGAAGCTTCAGGGACCTGCTATGTGAAATGAGGGCCTCTTCGAGATCTCTTTAAGGTCTTGTTGCTGACACCTCCTGGCTAGTGTTGACATTAATTACAATAAGATTGTTAGCCGTAGCAAATATACTCTATCAAATGCATATTATCATCATATATTTTAATCTGGCTCACGTATTTTGTTATTGTCATTGTCATTCTTCCCCTGCTCCCAAGTCTATGAAATTAGCATGCTCAGATTTTGATTTAAGAACTCAGGAAGAAGTCTAAGGACTAATTCAAAGAGGTGTTTAAGACAAATTGTGTGATGATCCTTGTCACCTTTGAGAAATCTCATTGTAAAATGGAGAAATAAGACATAGCTCAGGTCAAAGAAGGGCAAATGGGGATTTTACTTTCCAAAACGTTTTCAGGAATGTGAAAGATAGGCCAGATGTGATTTATGTCTCTACTTCTGGAGCATTGCACAATGTGGGAAAACAGAGCAAATCCCCAGCATCTCTGGAGAGAACAGTGCGGGTTCCCCAGGTGAGACTCTTGCATCAGAAGGCAGCACCTTCCCATCACCATCAGGATGCTGGTGGTTCAGCAGGTTCATCTTAATGGTGTGCACTTGCTCATTTATAAAGGAGAGAGGTGAACGACAGTGGGCCCACCAACTGTTTTATTGTACTTTGTCACTATTATGAAGCATTGTAGTTCATATTTAGTGTAAGTAATGAGGCTCGGAGAGGCAAAGCCACATGCTGCACAGGGTAAATGGTATATTCCTTCCTGATCCCACAAGGCGCTGCAAACAAAGGAGACTTCTGCTATAAATAGGACCTGGCTCAGGAAATGCTTCATGCAAGTATTAATAATCAATGTACTACACAGTGTAAGGTAGCGGCTGGGGCAATTATCATCTAGTGAGGAAAATGAAGAAATGACTTCCTTTGCTCCAGGTGGCAGCTGGTGTGACCAGATGAAGGAATTCTTTCTTCACGCAATTTTCCCCCTTTGCATTGACTTAGCTCTGTAGTTGACACAGGAGGACTAGAGCTTACTCTAGGCAGTCAGCTCTTTGGAGCAGGGGCATTAGCCATCATTTGCAGACTCACCAGGAGACTAGAAGCAAAGCTAGAAGACAGAGCTGCCAAAGCCAATAGTTGCAACCTGTGGCAGGCTCCACTGCCTGGGCTCTCCCATCACCCTAGGAGAGAGGTCCCGCCCCCTCAGTCCTCCTGGATGCACGCGCTTGCTGCTCTCCCCGCACCTGTCACAGATTGAAATGAGGAGACAGCTGGGATCATTATAGTTCCTGTGTTTGAAGGTTGCCCAAATGAAAAACAAACAAACAAATCTGGTGAGTTTCGTGTTTCTTTTAAGTGTACAGAAATGCAGCTGCTAAGTGGTGTAGGAGATCAAAGACGTCTTTTAAATTCAGGACACCAAAGTGTTCTTCCTGGCTTGATCCTTGGTGGAGATTTGTTAGGAAACTTTAGAAGGGAGTTGCAGAAGAGGATTAGGTCTATTAAACTTGTCTGATTGTGAAAAGTTCTTTGTAAAGCTCATTAAGTGTCTTCCTTGCTGATCTCTGTGGAGATTGTGATAGTGTAGTGAGCCCGTAGATTGTTATTTCGGGTGATGAGTTAAGTGCCTAGTTGAAAAACATTTATTTAATAGAGTGATAAGGTAATATGACTGATTGACTACTAATCGTCAGTTTCTTAGAAACAAAGATAGATTCTCAAGCATCCAGTAATTCCAGTACTTGGAATGAAATGAAGTTTAATCTTAGCCCTCAAGCTTGGAGTTGTGTTTTAAAATATAAAGATATTATGTAGGTAAAATAACTGGCATATTATTTTCAATGTGCATTGCATTATTTTAAGTAGATGAGATTCTGGATGAATGGGGCAAACAAAATGTGTATTTGTTGTTTTCTATCAGAATCTCAGCAGTTACGAATTTTTTTAGCAATAAGAGAATGTAAAATTACTTTGCCATTATGTGGATTGCAATAGAAAAGGGAATGATAGTATTTGAAGATTCAAGGTTTCTGAACATGAAAAAAATCTTATATATATTTTTTAAAGTATTAGTTTTGATTTTGTCCAGAATTGGTTAAATGACTGAATTGTGAATGGTTTTTACTTTCAAGTCACTTATCTTTAATTTGATGTGGTTTAAATGACTTCTTGATCATGTTACCATTCTATTTAGCAGCAGAAAATTTAAAAATAGGCTATATGGATAAAACTAACATTGCAAATGTGTCTTATAATACATCTTAGTTATTGTTGTTGACAGTGCTTGTTCGTATGATAAGATCTATCTTGGTTATCTGAGATTTTTTTTTTTGTATTTGTTATCCAAACTAAGTGAGTTGCTTTTGGCTAAGTATTTCCCCCCCTCTGGCTAAAATAATAGACCTTAAAAATTAATTTTTACCTGGAATTGTTTTAATCCACAAATTTAATGGAGAACTCTTTAATACCTAGCTATTTTGTTAAGTTTAAATCCTTTTTTGACAGTTTGACAAATAGGTTTGCCAAAGTGGGGGGAAGAGAAAGGGAATGTGAAGAGGCTCTTGAATTAAATAATGTATAAAGGTTAAACATCAAACACTCGTGACTGTTATCATCATAATTCTAAATCACAGCTGACTATGGATATTGATCTCTTCCTCCAATAAATCCTCACCTCTTCGATGTATTTTTTTTTTTTTTCTTCTGTTGATCTGATTTTCACTTTCTTAGCCTTCAGGATGCAGCTCCAAAAAAGGTAGGTTTGAGGTAGGTTTTCATTTTGGATACATGTCAGAATTTGGAATTGGAATTACCAGAGGAATTCCAAATGAGGTCCTGGGTGGGGCATGTTCTTAAGGTGGTCTTGTCAAAGTACTGAGCTGTAGCATTGGTTGGTTTTCCAAAGAAAGGCAATTGAATATGTGTATGCATCTAACTGCAAAAGAAACTCTAGGTTTTAAAGGACATGTGTAGAATTTCTGGAAAGGAAACTTTAATAATAGTTTAAAGTCATTCAACCAAAAGTCATGTTTATTTATTTGCTCTCCACATTTGAGAATTAATTCACAACCATTTTAATTTGGTGATTGGAGTATGGTTTGTGTGGTTGGAAAGGAGCTGTGAGTGTCTTCTGCTTTCTGTGTGAAATGCACCCATTTTTTCTTATTTTGGTGCCTAATGGTATAGGCTTGGGTTTCATTTCATAATTTCATTTAAACAATAAAGCCATTCAAATCAAAGACGGAGTTTAGTAGCAGTAGATTAATTTTGTTAGAAATTTGACTGGAATATGTGTTTCACCAGGTCCATGGGAGTTGAAAAATTCATCAAGGTAGTTGCTTCTTAATCCATAGTAAAATACATGTCCCTTTTGAGAACAGATATTTTAAACATGATGCATGTTCATTGTAGATAGATCAGAAGATATAGAAAAGTACAAAAATAGTTTTAAAAACCACTCAGTCTTAGACTGAGAGAACTATTAAATACAGTGTATTTATCAACATAGAATATGCGTATATTTTAAAAAATGAAATCATGCTGTATACAAACTATATTCAGCCTTTTCCTATAAAATACTAATTATTTTCAACTACTACTATTTTTAAGTAGCTACATATTTTGTTTTGCACAGAATTCAGTTTCTATATTAAACTTGTGTAATTGTCTTTTCTTCTTTTGATTTTTCATTCTTTGGATCTATCATGTATGAGTGTGGGACATAAGAATTATAACCCTAATAGTAGAGCATTTACTATGTACTTATTACCTAAATTCTGAATCGCCTCATATTTAAAATTTGTAACGACAAACTCACTATTGTTAAACATAGATCATTAAGAACTTACATAATATTCTATGAAATGGATAAATTATAAACTCCTTAAAATATTCCCTTGTTGACATCTAAAATTTTATTTTATTTATTTATTTTTTAAAATTTCATTTTAGAGTAAGAGGAT
Organism: Canis lupus baileyi; assembly: GCF_048164855.1. Lineage (NCBI taxonomy): Eukaryota > Metazoa > Chordata > Mammalia > Carnivora > Canidae > Canis > Canis lupus. The sequence goes on from NC_132838.1 coordinate 87,129,540, forward strand.
GTAACAAGATTTGCTTGGTACAATGCATTTTATATATTGAAAACAGAGGCTTTTCTTTATTCTCCAAATATGGGTGTTTTCACTTCTTCACAATGGGATACTTCATTATGGGCATGGATAAAGTTCTTTATTACTACATCTTTGTTTTAAATTTAGGCATTGCAAACATCAATTATTATAACTAATATTGGCTGAGTGGGTTCTATAAGGATTCATTTAAAGAAGACTTAATAGGCCATTGATATATCAAGGGAACACCTTGAAAAGAGTCTCCCTTACAAATCATTTAGAACACTCTGCTGAGTACCATTACACTTGTATATTTGCAAGCAAATAGAATATTGGCTTTGTAAAAATGCTCAAGGCACTTTTGATGCTACTACCTCTAATATAACAATAGTAGTGTTAGCTGAGATCTGTGGTTTTAGGTGGGTAATAAAATTGGTAGGGGGTGATAAATTTTGAAAAACTAATTATCAGTTACTAGCTTAAAACAGCATTTGGCTAGTGGTTCCTACTTAATAGTTCCCCACTCTCCACTAAAATTCTTAGGAAGACATTCTAGAAGATAAATTCATAGTACTCCCCAAAACCAATCCTGATAGTCAACCTGTTGCCAATACATGGGAGAAGTTTCACTGGACTAAAAAATATCAGTGACTCAAGGTTCAATATGACCAGAAAATGGGGAGAAATCCACCTCATGCCTTTTTTTGTGTCTTCCTTCTTTTTTTTTTTTAAGATTTTATTTATTCATGAGAGAGAGAGAGAGAGAGGCAGAGACACAGGCAGAGGGAGAAGCAGGCTCCATGCAGGGAGCCCGATGTGGGACTTGATCCCAGGACCCCAGGATCACACCCTGGGCTAAAGGCAGGCACTAAACCACTGAGCCACCCAGGGATCCCCTTGTGTCTTCCTTCTAATCATAACCTCCTGGTCTATACCAAATAGAGAATTAAGCTTCTGTCCTTATTGGGTGCTGCTTTTGAGGAAGCCAAGCCAAAGTACTCTATGTTTCTGCTAGATTTTAGCATTTCTCTTTCTAAAACTGTCCGAGACAGCAGGCCATGTGAACAGCTGTGGAGAGAGGATGGCAGATTACCAGTGTTAATGGCACCATGCACCTCTGGGGAAATCCCTGCAGATGGGTGGAGAACATGGGAGAAGCCTAAGATTAGTGTACATGGAGTCCAGCGTTATCATGTACTTCATCTCTTCAGGCAGGGCTACCTGAGCTGGGCTGTGCAGTCTGTACTCTGCCCCAACTGAACAGGGACAGAGTGTCTGTCTTAAAAAGAGAACAGTACTTTTTTGAAGTACGTGTGTGTGCACTTCACACAAAGTCTTTGCATGTCCTAGTCGTCACCTTGTCTTTAGAGCATCAGAAACCCAGACTGTGTAGGTAGGACAAATACTCACCAACACCAGTAGAACCATGGTATAAATACTGCTAGACCCTGGAAATTCAGCTAGGAGCTGTGCAAATCAGACTACCTCCTGAGCAGCAGAGATCTGATAAGGGGATGTGAACAGTGCCCAACTGGATCATGACTGAGGCCAAGGGAAGTTCTTAAGACCTCTTTCTGTGTTGGCAAACAGCTGGCTGAACTCCTTTTTATAAATTGAGATTGAGTGCAATTTTGTTAAATAACAGGTGTCATTGAAAAATACTAGAAGGAAAATAGTCTGGTCATCCTCTATCTGGTGAGATTATGGGTTATGAATGATGATTATTTTATGTAAAAGTAAGTGCATACTATTTTAACAATCAGAAAAATGGAGGTAATTCTTAAATAAGAAGAGAAAATCTGCTAAAAGTTTTATATTCATTCATACTCTAACAATAGAATTGGGATCTTTCTTGCCTCTTTTTTAAATTTACTTTTTCTTAATTAGTAAAAGTATCTAATAAGATATCAATCGTTCTATTTTCATTTTGAACTGATGCGTCCAATGATGGTCACTTTTTGGTTTATTATACACAGGTTGGCTAGGTATGGTGGTAAGAGGAGGAAGATTGCTTAGTCACCCAGATTTCCCCCCTTCTTGGAGTAGTGACACCACAAGCCACACCTGAAACAACTCTTTTAATCTCAAAAATTTCCCTCTTTGCTCTGGTTAGAGAATGTCAGTGTACTGGGCAACCAAGGTTATGTGATCTGGTGGGCCAGATCCGATTAATGTTTTTAATTGTGATTTCAAGATGTAACACACCCAGGGAGATTTGTTCCAGATGGATGCAGTACAAAATGAAAAATAAAATAAAACCCCCTCCAAGCACAATATTGTTCTGAATACTTCTTTGAGGCATCAGCAGGTTTTAAATCATTGGAAGATGGGCTGAAGGCATTTTCTACATCATTATGCTTTTCCAAGTTATTTGAAATAAGTTTTAGTTTTAAAGGCTTTTTTTCTGTAGCTCTATTCTCTACCTGTCACTGGCTACCTCACCTATTATATTAAAAAGAAGTGACAGAAAAGTATATAAGTTATAATGTGGATGATTATGACTCTTAAGGGTATTTTATATGACTACCCAACATTTTCTCTCAGTGCATCAAAAGTTCTGCCTATGTTTGTGTCTGTGGACCCTTTAAAAATCAAAGACAATATGAAACCTTTCTTTAGAAAATAATAAATTAAATGTTAAAAGTATATGAGCAAACCATTACATGGAAACAAATGAAACAAATAGATCTGACTGTTTTCTCTGTAAATACACAAGTTATTGGGATATTTTGAAAGATCAAATAAGAGAGTCTAATTATATAGTAATTTCTGATACCTATTAGGTTCTTGTTACATATCCTATAAAGTAGAAGTAAATCATTGAAACGACTCTTCAAGTCTGCAAGCAAAAGCAAATTTGGGGGGGGGGAAGACATTTTCAAGAGTAAATTAATTTGGATTTAGGTCATTAAAGTTCTCACAGAAACATTGGGTTTACAAACTGATGAGTTTCACCTTGGTGCTCTTGGTTTGATAACTAGTTCTTAGAACTGACAACTAAGAAAACATCTTTGCATATTAAGATGCAACTTCATATCTAATGCAATTTTAGCTTGTTGTTGTTGGGGATGCTCAAGATTTATCGCCGGGGTATTTCAGTTGTGAAAACATAATTAAAAAGCTAGTGGTTACTTCTCTTTGATGTTGTAATCACTGGCCTTTTCTCTTTGGATTTGGGTAGCCTTAGAAAATTTAAGACTTCCTTAAACTCTCTCTTACAATATAGAGGAAAAAAGGAATGCATTATGATCAGAGGCATTAGGTGTTTGAGGAATAAAACTCTATTTAGGAAATCTGTTACAGGAAATTAGTTACCATCCAGAATACAATGAATGGGTTCAGTATGAAGCAGGAGGTGTGGATTTTGTCCTATGTGATTGGATAATGGGGAAAATTTACACACACATACAAGATGAAGACTTAAGAAAGTTGCTAAAGACATAAATGTAACAAATAGCACAAGCATCTTTGGTTCAATACTATAACCATTAGAGCTAGTGGGAGTAGTTGCCTTCATTTTTAAAAGCTAATCACTTCAGGAGAAAGATTTGTTGACAGCATTCTGGATTAAGTGCAGAAAGCTGGGGATCTTTCGAACTAGGTACTGTCCTACAATTGTATTGATAATCAAATTGACTCTTAGAGGCGCAAGAGTCAGGTGTGCTCTTTCTTGACCTCAAAGCCCCTGAGTTTCGCTTTGAAAGCAAAACTTTCGGGGAGGTAGCTGAAAATACCTGTTCCACAGAACAGATATTTGAAAGTGAGGATGATTCAGGGAGCTAAGAGAATAGAAAGTGTTTTAAGTTGTTCTTTCAATCTGAATACAGTTGCTAAAATAACAATGCTGTTTGGTTTTAGTACAAGAAAACAAAACATATGCCAAGGATATCTTTTTCTTTTTCAATAAGCCTCCAGAGGATGGGAGAAAACATCCTGACGTGCATAGTTGAAAGGATTTGACTTGTGTAGACCTCAGGTTACGTATAGATGTGAATTGGAAATTTGGTGGGGTTTGGGGTGGGAGGAACAGCCCAATTACTCTCTCATTCTCTGTATTCTTTGTTGGTTGATTCAGTTTTTCTTGGCTTCTTTGGGCACACTAGATGTACGCTAAAATTCACTAGGAAAGCCTTTCTCTGTACAGTAGTCCCCCTTATCTGCAGCTTTGCTTTCTCATGTGTCAGTTACCAGGGGTCAACTGCAGTCCAGAAGCAGATGATCCTCCTTCTAACTTATGGTCAGAAGGTCAACAGTAGCCTAACCTGTGTCACAGCACCTACATTGTTCACTTCACTTCATCTTATCACATGGGCATTTTATAATATCACATCATCACAAGAAGAAGGGTGAGGATGGTACATAAGATATGTTGAGAGAGAGAGGCCACATGCACACAACTTTTATTACAGTATATGGTTATAATTGTTCTATTTCATTATTGGTTGTTGCTCGTCTCTTACTATGCCTAATTTATAAATTAAACCTTACCATAGGTATGTATTTGTAGAAAAATGCACAGTATATACAAGGCTCAGTACTATCCACAGTATGTGGAGGGCTCAGTACTGCCAAGGAATCTGTTGGAGGTCTTAGAACATTTCCTGGGTTGCTAAGGGGAGGGGGGGAGACTGTAAACATTGAAAGACTTTGCCAGTTCTAAATGGACAATTTGGCAAATATGGAAATCAGTATTGTTGTGGAGAGGCAAACATTTCACAGGCAAAGTATTTTCCGGGCACCATTCAATTTGGTGGCTTTGGAAGAGAAAATCTCTTTGAGATGATTAATTTTCAACAAAAACTGTTGAATAGGTGCTGCATAATCAGCCTGACTATGGCTATTTTTTTCTTCAAGTCAAGCTTTCATTGCTTACCTTTTGTCAGTCATGACTTTACCTTTTACAGAATTTATGCCAAATAGAAAAGTTAAAATTGAATGTGGGTTTGGAACATCTTTCCACTTTTTTAAAGGTGGCTCTTTGTGATTTATGTAGATTCCCTCCTGCTCTAATCTCATTTTGCAGCTTGTCTCTTGGAGTTTATCAAAGTGGAAGCAAGAGGATAATTGCCAGAGGTGGGGCCCTGGGACCTGCCTTTTTAACAGGCACCTCTAGGTCAACTTTGGGAGGTGCTCAGAAGTGATGTACACCTCTGCTTGAGGTGGTCAGAAGTGACATACACCTCTGTCTCACTCCCCATCCCCATACAGTAGATCTGTTTTTTTTTTTTTTTTTTTACTTGGCATTTTGACAAAGGGTTTCATGGGGAAGAAATTAGCTTGGATGACTAAGACTGGATTATCCAGAAGTTTAGTTTGTCCAGTGCACCAGAGGCTAATGCAGAGCTAACATGTAGCATGACTGGTCCAATAATCATACATTGTGAATGTAAGTATAAGAGTTATGGAGGGAGATTTCCTGAGTAATAAAAATAAGTGGTCAGTTCTTCAACATTATTGTCAGTCATTGTCATTACTGCCATCATTAACAATGGCAGTTTAAAACACCATGCTTTTGAAGTTGAACTAAGAGGTCTAAATCATTTCCAGGTTGTGGGGAAGATCTTGATCTGGAGCTCATGGTTGATAGCAAAGAAATATTGCTATGTAAATGAGCTAATGCTAAAATCTGATAATATGAAAGTCGTTTATACCTATGTTGATGGGAAATTTTGGCTCTTCACAAGCCAAAGGAATGAATAAATATATAGATACCCCAAAGTAAACATAACACACACCATCTTGGTATGCTACTGAAAATAGTAGAATGGATAAAAAACAGGAAGAGAGTATAAGCTGTTAAAATTTGAGGCTTTTAAAATACATAAATTTATGAATAAAATGCACTACATGGACTGAGCCACATGTATACAGAGAAGTGAGTGACTTGTGAGGGAAACAGTATTTAGCAATATTCTAGGAGAGCAGATAAGGCAAACTGTTGTGATCTTGGGGTTCCTAACATCATGTAGCTCTCAACCAATAGTAGTCTCAAATTACAATATGGTATAATAAAAATCATTTTAGACACACTTGTTAGAAGAGAAGCTAGTGGCATTCTAAATCTTGATTGGCGGGGTTCTGGAAATTTCATTAGAACAGATGACTCCAGAGATCCTTACGGATACTGTGTGCTCAAGAAACGTTTACCTGTCATCATTATTGTTAATCTTCAGGACAACTGACCTGGGAATCAGGTTATTTTTCAGATTATTTTTTCACTGGGTTTAGTCTGAGGCTTTGGATATGTGGTTTGCTCTCTTTCTTCCTGTCTGCAAATACTACAGAAGCAGCGGTAAGACCAATTTGGTGTTTGATAAAATTCCTCTCATAATGCTGTTCATAATGCACTTAAGTTTTAGAAATTCAGAGCCTTTCAGCAAATAGCTCTGGAAATGGTGTTGAGTTACAGCTTCTGCATCTGGGAAAGGATGTCACAGAAGTAGATGTATTATACTTAAAAGATAGTTTGAGGTTTGTTCTGTGTGTGTGAATGTGTGTGTGTGGTTTTTTTTTTTTTTTTTTTTAAGTTGAATAGGCAGTGGGTGTGGCTGCTAACAATACTGTGTGTCTTTCTATTCAGGAAAGCTGGTGGTTCCAGGGGGCTGGTTGGCTGGGTTCTCTAATTATTTCCCTCAAAGCCTTTTCTTCTTCAAGAACTAGGAGAGAAATGAAGAAAACACAGAATTCTCAAACAGGGGAAAGTTAAGTGAGGTCTTGCATTTTAAGTAAGTACCCTGAGTGAGGTGCTTAGATTTTTAAATGCTAACTGAAGAGGAACCTGCCTAAGAATGAGAAGCAATTTGAGGCCAACTGGATGTTAAGCCACACCAAAAGTTTGGGGTGAATCTCCTGGAGGAGCATTTCCCTACAAGCTAAGAAAAGTTTGGAATGACAACTTCTAAAACGGTGCTCATTTAATGAAAACTTTTTTTATTTGCCAAATTTAAATTTTAACAAGTAGGAAAACCTATCTTTAAAAAAATTGTTTGTTTTTAATAAATTTTTTATTCAATTATAATTAACATACAGTGTTATGTTAGTTTCAGGTGTATGTTATAATCCAACAATTCTATATATTATTCAGTGCTTATCACAGTAAGTGTGCTCTTCATCCCCTTCACCTATTTTCACCAATCCCCCCAACCCACTTCCTCTCTGGTAACCATCTATTTGTTCTCCATATTTAAGAGTCTGTTTTTTTTTTTTTTGGCTGTCTCCTTCTTTCTTTGTTCATTTATTTTGCTTCTTAAATTCCTTGTATGGGTGAAATCATATAGTGTGGTGTCTAAATGGGGTGTCTAAATCTCACCAATCAGATTGGCCCCTAAATGTGGGATGACAATCTGGTGGCAGCCGGTGGTGAGGGCTGTGAAAAGAATTCACCAGATGCAGAACAAAAAAGATAGAAGTTTTTTGAATACACCGAAAGGGAGTGGTAGATAGAACAGAAAGGAGAGAGAGTCTGTAAGGAGGCAGTGGCTGGGGGCTGTTTTTAAAGGGGGAAGATGAGGAGGTATGGGGATGTATAGAACTTTCCCTTTTTTGGTAACCGTGCTCGTTGTAAGTAGCCCAGTGGTCACTTAGGATATTTTGAAGTGGTCACCTGATGGGCTGGTCTGTATTCAGCCAGGGGGTCGCCGTGGGCCCTTTCTACATTTCATCACTCAAGCCTGTTTGCCTAAAAGTGGCCTCTACATGTGGTATTTGTCTTTCTCTGATTCATACTTCACTTAGCATTATACCCTCCAGGTCCATGTCATGCAAATGGCAAGATGTCCTTATTTTTTATGCTGAGTAATATTCCATTACACACAAACACACATACACACCACTTATTCTTTATCCATTCATCAGTGGATGGACACTTGGGTCGCTTCCATAAAATGGCTATTGTAAATAATGCTGCAATAAACATAGAAGTGCATGTATCTTTTCGAATCAGTGTTTTCATTTTCTCTGGGTAAATAATCCTCTGGGATTATTGGATCACATGCTAATTCTTTTTTTAGTTTTTTGAGGAATGTCTATACTGTTTCCCACCAAGCTTGCATTTCCACCAACAGTGTCTGAAGTTTCTTTTTCTTCAATGCTCACCGACACTTGTTACTAAATCTATTTTTTTATGAAGAAGATGTGACTAGTGTCATCCATATTTGTGGTAGGGTACATGTGATTTGAATTATATGATGGAGACAGCTTTGCCACCCAGCGGTGGTATATTAAAATTGCAGGTTTAACTTCAGTTCAAACTGGATTAGGAACTTCTTTATTTTTTTTTTATTTATTTTTATTTTTATTTTTTATTTTTTATTTTTTTTTTTGGATTAGGAACTTCTAAAAAATATTTAATACTAAACAGCACAATAGAGAAGTGGTGGGAAATATCATCTTACTTTTTCTTAAAAGATACCATATGAAGCATATGGTTAAAAAGATCAGAGAAATCTGTGGAAAGCAGAAGCTGGAAAAGAATCCTTTGGCAAAATCTCCTTTACTGGTGGGGTCTTTCTTATTAAATATAGAGCACTGAATACTAAATAAAAATTAAATATTTTTCTTGAAAGGTAAGTGAGTAGAATACAGTTAAAGCATTCCATGTGACATTTATCAAGCTTCAGAGGAAAAAAAAGAGTTTGTCAATCCCTTGTCTGTCACTCATTTGGGACAATACTTTCTGTATTTATTAAGTCAATGATATGCAGCCCACAGAAGCAAAAGGGCAGGCCAGTGTTCTTAAGGTGGGGGGAAGGCAGAAGAGGAAGTCTAATGTTTTAGCAAGAAATAAGTAAACCTGTGGTTGCTCTTTAGGTTTCATTGCTTGGCCTTTGTGACTGTTACTACTTCAGTGCCCTTTTCCCATTGACATTATTTTTAGCATTAAGAATTAAATTTCTTTTTTTTTTTAAGATTTTATTTATTCATGACAGACACAGGGGGAGAGAGAGAGAGAGAGAGGCAGAGAGAGGCAGAGACACAGGCAGAGGGAGAAGCAGGCTCCATGCAGGGAGCCCGACGTGGGACTCTATCCCGGGACTCCAGGATCACGCCCTGGGCCAAAGGCAGGCGCTAAACCTCTGAGCCACCCAGGGATCCCCAAGAATGAAATTTCTAATCAGCCAGACACACCATCAGAATCTGTAGCTAAATTATCACTTTGGTATTATGCTTATAGAAACTGAGTTCCCATAATTGACAGCAGGATAGTAAAACCAAAAGCAAAAGCAAATATCTATCTTTTTAAATGTGTTTCTTTGCATAAATCTTCAAGTATTTTAGCTATCAGACCATAAAAGCACATAATTCTCTTTTCTTTTTTATTCACCTCATTATGCAAGCTTCCTTATGGAAAAGCTGACAAAACTTGGTGAATTGAATGCTGCCACTCAAGCATTTTGTAGAAAAATCTCTTTTGAGAGTTGAGCAACCAAATGTCCCCCTGGACTTTTGACAAGTGATTAGTGATTTCTTGAGAGTGATAGGTGTGCTAGTCTAGTTATGTGTCTTTTTTGTTTGTGTTTTGGATGCAGACCATCCCTCCCACCATTTCCCTAATTTGGTTCTCCTTATAGAAAAAGCACACCTTGAAAGGTGCTGCCTAGCTATGCTGCAAAGATGACTTCCCAATTTTTTCAGGTGGGTCAGAATCCAGACACTGGGTAGTTCTTTGAACTTGATCACACACTATCTCAAACTAGATTTTCTTATCAATAAGTGGTAGTAGCCAATCAAAAGTTGAAGAAAACTCACAAGAGAACCATAGTTATGAAACCATAGTTTGAACCATAGTTTGAAAATCATTATGCTAAGGTCAGTGAGCCTCAACCCTAGATGTTTATTAGAATCACTCAAGCAATTCTTAAAAATCACTTTAATATCTGGGATCCACTCCAGATGGGTTTATTGAGTATTCTTAGGTGTTTGGCTCAGACATTTATAGCTTTAAAAAAATTTCCGGGAGATTACAAATGCATAGTCAAGGCTGTGGGTAAGGCCATGGTTAGATATTGAGGGAGATCCAACTTGGGCCTTTTCTGTGATAGGCAGGGCAGCTGTTATTAATACCCACGGTGTGTGTTATGGTTGATTGTAGCAACAACTCCAGCCAATCAACAGCTGTGACCTACCAAAGATATGTATATCACATAGGCCAGTCCTGCCAAAATATGTAATACTTGTTAAAATTCACTCATCCTTAGGGTAGGTAGTATTACCTAGTGCACAGAGTATAAGGAAGTCAGACAGACTTGGTTAAAATTTTAACTCAACCATTTATCTATGGATATTTTCTGAGCTTTTTTTTTTTTTTAAGATTTATTTATTTATTTTAGAGAGGGAGCTTGAGTAGAGAGAGGGATAGAGGGAGACGTAGAAAAGTCTTCAAGCAGCCTCCCCACTGAGCATGGAACCAGGCATGGGTCTCTATCCCAAGATCATGAGATCATGATCTGAGCTGAAATCAAGAGTCAGATGCTTAACTAACTGAGCCACCCAGGCACTTCTGAGTTTTGTTTCTTCAACTATACACTACAGATTAAGGCTCGTCAGCCACCGTATATGAACAGTATCTGCTACTTCCTGCTATTATTGTTCTCACCTTAGATCAACACCTCCCTTCTGTATGACTTCAATGAGCATTAGTTATTATGGTTATATTGCAAATGTGTTTGCTTCATGACTTTGTGGTCTGGGACTATAGCTAAATTTCACATATTTTTGTCAGAGATGCTACCTTCCACTTATTGATCATGACAGCTTTCTTTTCATTGCCCCCAACCCCAATCTTGAAAATATCCTAGCTCTTACACAGCTGTCTGTATGGTAGCTATTTTCTAAATGCTGATGATGGACTGTCCTTTCCTGATTTGAAAATGCCATAGACTTCCTAATGTAGACATTAAGAACAGTTCCAGAGAATCAAGTCTTCAGTAATTAAGTAATAAACAATGTAGAGTTACATTATAAGTATTTTGAAATACGATGTTTTGAAATATTTGTTCAGTCCCAAGTAGAATCTTCACCTTAAACTAATATGGAGGCATAATGGTATTTTCATGCAAAATATATTTTTTCATTAATAATCAGAGGCTGCATGATTATATAAATGTACGCACAAAATCAAAGAGCCTGCCAAGAATTATCAGCAGATTATTTTCATTTATGATTTCTTTCTAATGTAAAAGAAGCTTTCTTTGAGCTCAAATATAGCTTTGATTATATCTAGGGACTATGCCTTGTGGTCCTGCAAGCTTTCACACTGTGATGCTAAGAGCAGATGGAAAAAGGTGCTATAATATTGCAATATAGTCTTGCAAATAGGTGTGAAGAATCAGTTTTCTAAAATTTCATAGTCTTTGTCTTCTGGTGGCTGCACCTGTGTAGTTGTTGCAATTTTATAATATAACTAACATTCCTTTTTTTGGAGTTTATTTTTATTTCTCTTATGCTTCAAGTCTGGTTTCATAATGATTTGAGCTCCAGCCTATGAAATTGGGACAGGCAGGAAGGCTGCAATGTGTGTGCAAGTTGTGTTGACTTGTGGGGTCATGGAAAACCATCCTGGATCTGAAGTTGCTTTTCTATTATCACCATCTCATCTAGGGGGCCATTTTGCTCTGTGGTAAAAATGAAGAAACTCCAAACCAGATATGCTGACTTAGGTTTGTACTTCCCAGCATTTCTTTCCTGCCTCCATTTTGGCATAGGTTCTTAGGGATGCCAAATGTTCTTTCTACACACAGGAGACTCCAGCTCCTGCACTGTGTGCTGGTGAGGAGCCCTGGTCTCTAGGGAGGGGGATCCATGTGGATTTTGGCAGTGGCCTCTGCCTAGAAGCAATTGAAAAACAAGTATGTGGGGAATGCCTACTTAGCCTTCATAGATAGCGTTATTGAGTGGTGGTATTTGGGTCTTAAGTGATCTTGACATCCTTGGATTCTGGCAAAAAACTTTGGATATGATTTCATCTCACAAATGACAACAGAGTGCTTTCCAATTGATTCTAAATAAATAATTGGCCTTGGTGTTTGCTTAGGTTGTCTATAATTTTAGGCCCTGTATAGAAAAATTTCAGAGCAAAACTTCTGGTCAGGTAAAATGGTATTCCAAGGCAGCTGTCTTTATACTGGGGTTCACACACACTGGGGATGCATGAAGACTTCCCAGACTCTTAACATTCATAATTACTTTTCACTAATATTAATGCACCTGAGATTCATCATTCCTCCGCCCGCCCCCCCCCCCCGCCCTTAACAATTGCTCTTTCTTGGGTTACCATATCCTTTGTCATTCAAACTGGAACACTTTTGAGAGTGAACGGGGGCACTATTAATAATTATGCCAAGGCAACAAGTGTTAGGATTACTTTTGACAAAACTACAGTGTATTGTCTCTTTATACTTTTCCCATTTTAAAAACGGAATGCAAACGCCTTCTTTCTCTTGATTCTTATTGTGGCGAATGTCCAAATTTGTAAACTTCTGGATACCAAATAAACAGACAAGTGAGAATGCATGACTCCACAGGGAATAGCTAGTGATAGCAAGTCAAAGAATCAATAAGCATATGTGCACTGTATATCATTTATGCAATGAACTCAAGGTGAGTTCCTACAACTTCTTTCTCCCTCTCTATTTTTACAATTGGAATCCACACCTGAGATGGTTATCACAGGCACGTGTAGTAACACACTCATTTAAAATGAAAATGAAACCTGGCTTTTTTGAATGGAGCATAAATCTGGTTTGACTGATTTGGACCACCATTACCTATTAGGTTATGTGACAGATATTTTTCCTATCAAATGATAGCTCAAATGAGCTAAATCGTTAGCTTTAAGGTTTTGGAAGAAAAAATTAAGCCCATATGCATTTTACCATGTGCTGTGAATTAAACCTATAGCAACTATTAAACATTTTTAAACTAATAATTTTTAAGCAATAACTTAAAAATACAAGCGGTAACATAGTTTTTCATAACTTTATTAGCAAAAATCATTGAAGACCATTTGAAGCATTTACATTGAAGCATTCATGATGTTTACTGTCCTGGTCTTCTGCCTCATGGCCACGGATCAGCCACAGCAGGTGCTACATATTTCCAAATGTCACCTTCCCCCACCCATGTGAAACCATGTGGGCTCAGTAATTCCTCAGAAAATGAAGCCCAGGCTACAGGAGGAATCTGAAACAAAGATTCCACCATCTTGTCTAGCTGGTCTGGACACTTCATATGTAATTAGTCTGTCAGGGTCCAAGTATACTTATGTCTGGGAAACTTGCTAAGGCCAATTTATTCCAAAACATATACATCTTTCCTTTCTTTTTTTCCTATTTGACAACCATGAGGTAAATTTCTGTTCATAGAATACCAGAATTACACCATGGCCATGGTCGTCAATCTAATTAGATCCTTATTTATGAGATCGGTAAATTTCTCCTTGTACCTAGCAGAGAGCTGTTTTGTGTCTTTTAGTTGTTGTTGTTCTTTAGTGAGTCTTAATACAACGACAGAGATGAAACCAAAAGGAAGGTGATTGAAATTTTCTTGAGGATATTGGACTTCAGTCTTGTTGGTCAGTGCACAGAGGAATAAAATCAAGTTTACATGGGAAAATAAATTGACGGGAATGACATCCATACTCCTCTTTGTAATGTGCGGACTCAAATTTGCTGAAACTGGAAAAAAGAGTTCTTGAGCACAAAGGTGAGGGAACAAAAAGTAGATTCAGAAAAAGGGCCTGCTGCTTTGAAACAGGAGACAGTATGGCCGGCAGGTGGCTTGCTCACCTGTGCAAAGGGGCTATTGTAAACACTATAATCACAGAACTACAGGCAAACTTGGTGGGCAACTAGGAATTCCCATCCTAATTCTTAATTTACATCTGGATGGTTCTAAAAAGTTATTTCTGAACAGAGTAGCAATTCTAATGTGTCTTTGGTGCTTGACAGGCAGATCTGCAAAAAGTTGCTTATATTTTTGTGGGTTCTTGTAAGAAAATGGCATCTTCTCATGTATTATTCCGTTTGACTTCAAGAAGAGTAGTGCACTACATGTGGACATGGCATTCACACTGGAGCCTCAGTTCTCAGAGCGTTCCTGCCAGGTGGGAAGGTTTATAAAAAGCGTCTTCCGGGGTTGCACTTTGATTCTGGTATAAACTTCACTCATATCAGCAAATTAGCCTGTGAAACAGTTGACTCATGCCTAATTAAAGAATGTATCTGTATCCATGATGAAAACAATTAAGTGAATAATTTACAAAATTATTTTTTAACATATGACAAATCTAATTATACCGACACTGCTACTGTAGGTAACCCAAAACCAACTGCATTGTAATTACAGTGTACCCTCTAGACTGGCGCAGATTGAACCCACAGCTTTAGGCTTTCAAAGATGATTTTCTGGGGTGCCTGGGTGCCTCAGCCAGTTAAGCATCTGCCTTCAGCTCAGGTCAGGATCCCAGCCTGCATTGGGCTCCCTGCTTAGTGGGGAGCCTGCTTCTTCCTCTTCCTCTGTGGTTCCCCTGCTTATGCTTTCTCTTTCTCTCTCAAATAAATATATTTTTTTAAATCGGTGATTTTCTTTCTGCTCCCAAACTAGTAATTTTTCGCAAAAGTCCATAAAACCTTTTGGAATAATATATCATTAGAAAGCAAAGGACAATACATTAATGTTAGGGAATGCAAATTGCCACAATTCTGCATGTTGCCAAGGGGAAGGATTGGGTGTAAATAGTGTAATTTGATTGAAATAGATGAGCCAACAAGCCAAAAAGATGGGTTGGTGCATTAGATCTTAATATTTGTGTAGGACTTCTCTTATGTGTTGATTTTCACCTAACTTTTTTTTCTAGCAATTTAACACTTAATAGTTATGATGAGGTTTTATTTCTCATGGAAGTCCTTACTTAATAAACTGAAATGTAGTCCAATATAGAACAGAGTAGAAATTACATAAAATTGTTATAACCATGAGTCTTGTTCCAGTTTTCTTCCTTTTTCTGCTGCCACTGAGTAGATTCAGACACTTATTTCATGGTTGGATTATTGTAATAGTGCATTAAACAGTCTTGTATCCCTCCCATTCGTTTCATTCTGCTGATTTAGATTAATGTTAATCTTTAGTGTTCTTTTTAAAAGATTTTTGTTTATTTGAGAGAGAGAGAGAGAGAGAGAGAGAAGGAGAGAGCATGTGTGTATGAGGTGGGGGAGGGGCAGAGGGAGAGAATCTTTAAGCAGATTCCCAGATGAGTGTGGAGCCTAACTTGGGGCCAATCCCATGATCCATGAGATCATGACCTGAGCTGAAACCAAGAGTCAGATGCTCAACTGCTCAACCGACTGAGTCACCCAGGTACTCCTGATTTAGGTTATTTTTGAGTGCTTACTTCATAATTTATATTCCTTCAATGGCTCAATGGCTCATGCAAACAATAGGTGATATGTAAAGTACTTAGCCTGCCAATCAAAAGTAGCTACCATTTATTCAGTATTTACCAGATACTAGGGGTTATGCAGATACAGTATCTTATTTAATCCTCACAATAACCCTGTGAAGTAGATACCATTGCCCCTCCTTTTATTTTATTTTTTTTAATTTTTATTTATTTATGATAGTCACCCAGAGAGAGAGAGAGAGAGGGAGGCAGAGACATAGGCAGAGGGAGAAGCAGGCTCCATGCACCGGGAGCCCGACGTGGGATTCGATCCCGGGTCTCCAGGATCGCGCCCTGGGCCAAAGGCAGGAGCCAAACCGCTGCGCCACCCAGGGATCCCTGCCCCTCCTTTTAAAGAGAAGGAAAGAGACTCAGAGAATTTGAATGCTATTCTCAAGCTCATACAGTTCATACCTGATTTGAAAACTGAGTTTAACTGCTAGGGCTAGGCTTCCTCCAAAGAGACTCCAAAATCTGACTGTAATTTACCTTGTTGCCTTAATGTCAATTACTTTCCCACATCTAATATTTATTCATTCATTCAGTCTAAAATATTTAGTAAGCATTTATCATGTGCTACAAACTGGTAGGAAGGGGCTGGTCCCAGTCCTCTCCTTGCTTATGGTCTTACAGTGATGTGAAATCTGTGCTCCAGGAAATCTAGTCAAATCACTGTTCTCTTCTCACACAATGCACTTTTCCTCTCCAGTGGCATTTCTATTTATTCTTTGAAGACTACCTGTCTTTCCCCTCCATGATGTCTCTCTAAACCATTCAAATCTATGGCGATTTTTCTCTTTCTGAAGTTATAGTTAACACTCGTTCTCTACATTCAAACACTAGCTCCATCAGCAATTAGCTGTGTGTCTTGGGAAAGTGATTTTACTTCTCTGCACCTTAGTCTCCTCATCTGTGAAATGGAAATAATAGTAGTCTATCCCATAGTGTTATTCGTAGGATTAAATAAATTTACTTAGGTAAACTACCCAGAACATCACCTGGCATATATTAAGTACTTGGTTAGCTAATAATATTGCTATATTATTAGTCTATGGTTCATTTGTAAAGAATCAGGTAACATTTCTGGTATATAGATATCTAGTATTACATCCCTCTTGTATTGTTATTTTAAAACTGTTATAGATTTCTTTCTATTTCTCTGACACTTACCAGAGTTTTTTTTTCCCCTGCTCTAATTTTGCTCTGTTTCCTTTAGAAGAAAACTTATCATTAGGAAACACTTACTTTAGCAATATTATTAAATAGTCATATTAATTAATTGAATAATTGATTAATTGGACCACAATTTTATCACTTTAAAGGATTTTCTTTAATTCAGGCTTTTAATTAATTCTAATTGATCTGCTTTTATGGTTTCCTTTAGGTCTAATTGTTTTACCTGGTGTCTCTCTTTTTCCTTTTTCTTCATATTTTTACTTAAATTCTAGTTAGTTAACATATAGTGTAATATTGTTTTCAGAAGTAGAATTTAGTGATTCATCACTTACATATAACATACACAGTGCTCAACATGACAATGCCCTCCTTAATATCCATCACTCATTTAGTCCATTTCCCACCCACTTTCCTCCATTTGACAACAGGATCACATTTTAGGAGTCCAGTGTGCTTTCCGTGGTGCAACAGAACCTCTAACAGGGCCATATTTTAGTGGGATTCCAAATATTGTGTTACTATTGTGATTTAGTCATATTCTATTTATGTTCACATATTTTACTCAGCAGTATAAATGAATGAAACTTTTTGTGATTACATATTTACTTCTATATAATAAATTTATCTTAAAAATGAAGACCAGATTATAGAATATGTTAGTAAAATCTTTTGCATCTGAATCTGTTAATTGTTACTAAACTCTGGATCCTGAAGCTGTGATTATTATTTGGAGCTCTTACTTATCTTAGCTCATCTACTTTAGATAGCAGCCACAAAAATTATCTAATCAGGAAAATTACCCCTTTGGGTGAAACAAATACTTGAAAAAGGTTGAAAGGTAGAAAAAAAATGTGTGCATAGTAGCAATAAAAGTATTGAAAGGAACATTTCGTTTAAGGAGAAAAATCAGTTTCTTATGTTTTCCCAAATCTAGGTGCCTGGGATAAATTCTGATCATAAAGACCTTCATGATCAAGGAAACATAAATTCCTGAAGAGAGATGGGACTCCCTTTCTTTTTTATTTTTATTTTTTTAAGATTTTATTTATTTATTCATGAGAAACAGAGAGACAGAGAGGTAGAGACACAGGCCACAGGGGAAGCAGGCTCCTGCAGGGAGCCTATTGCAGAACTTGACCCCGGGCCTCCAGGATCATGCTCTGGGCCTAAGGCGGCGCTAAACTGTTGAGCTACCCAGGCTGCCCGGGGACTCCCTTTCTAAAAATCTTTGTATTTTTCCATTCGCAAGAGAATTTTGGACACAAATATATTGTTGACAAAAGGATATCCTTAACTGAAGGCATCAGGATTTGTGGATGTAGGAGAGGAAATGAATAAGAGGGCCCTTCTGGGCCAGACACTTGGATAGATGTTTTGTCTGTTATTTTGTTAGAGAATATTTGATGATTTTTTGTTTTCTGGTGACAGGTTACAATAACTCAAAACAGCTTAGTTAAAGCAAAAAAAAAATGTATTGTTACTATATTAGTGAGAAATACAAGATTAAGGCACAACCAGATGCAGGGATTTCATGGACATCAGTGAGAACTGGTGTCACTCAGCTCTGCTTTCCTTTGTGTTGGCTTAATGTTCGAGAAGACTCTTGAAGATGGCTGGCCACTGGTTGATCTAGTCTAGGCTTACATTATTCTTTCTGCTAGGAATTTCTGTGGGGGAACTCTGATCAGCCTTAAACCTGGATCTTATGCCCATCCTTGGACAATAACTTTGCTTGGAGGGATGAGGTGATCTGATTGGCCAGTCTGGGTAACATGTTCACCTTCCTGCTGGTGGAAGCAAGGCTCTATGAGGAGGGGAAGAGCAGCTTCCAATATGGGAAAAAGGTGAAGAATATCTACCCAATATGAATAAAAACACTAACCATATTCTGGGCTAATAAGAATGGGTATGGCAGACATTTATAAAATAAACCATGATCAAAGCTTTAATGTCCTTCTTGACTGTCTTTAAATCCATAAGATCTAGGAGGTTGAGCATACTCAGTACACATTTGTCACTGCAGTTTCACTTCAGGCTCTGGAGAGTAGACCTACTGTTCATCTTAGAAAGATTAAGGTCCCATCGAGAGCCCAGGGGTTGTAATTCACCAGCACAGTCTTGAGTCAGTCTTGCTCTTGCTGTCACTCCACATGTGTATGCCAGTTCCCCACTCATTTGGTTCTTGCTATAACTGTTTGTTATGAGTTCACTGTGATTGACTCCTTGTCCTGTCCCCCAGGGTTGATAACACCTGTAACTTTATGATCGAGTTCTTTTTACTCCCCTTCTCCAGTTACTGAGAACTCCAGTTTCTGCTCTGTCATTCTTTTACTGAAGCCCTGCTTATTATCCCAGCTCTGCCAGGAACTGAATTTTTTTCCTACAAACTCCTTATCACAGAACTTCCTGGCCTCTCTTCTCTGTGTTGTTTGTTTGTTTTAAAGATTTATTTATTTTATTTTAGGGAGAGAGAGAGAGAGAGAACGAGCAGAATGAAGGGCAGAGGGAGAGAGATGAGCAGACTCCCATTGAGCAGGGAGCCTGACTCGAGGCTCGATTCCAGGACCCTGAGCTAACTACCTGAACTGAAATGGAGAGTTAGAGGCTTAACCAACTGAGCCACTAGGGCCCTCCCCTCTCTATGTTGTAGCCCATCTCACTGTAAAAACATCTATTATCTTGTCCTTTGGAATGACTATTTACTTAGCCATTTATACTTTTTTTAAAAAGATTTATTTATTTATTCATGGAGAGACAGGAGAGAGAGAGAGAGAGAGAGAGAGAGAGAGAGAGACATAGGCAGAGGGAGAAGCAGGCTCTTCGCAGGAGCTCAAAGTGGCACTTGATCCCGGATCCTGGGATCATGACCTGAACTACCCAGGCATCCCGCCATTTATACTTTTATCCATTAAATAATTATACTTTTTTCCCCAATAAATATTATTTCAGGTCTATTAGATACTTAGTTCTGGGTTAGGGCTGGAGAAAAGAAGATGAATGGTTCCTACTCTCAAGATTTTGATTTCAGAGAGAAAAGACTGCCTAATAATCTCCAAAATATTAGAGAGAACTAGGGGTGCATAAAGGGCAGGCCTGAAAAGAAAAAGGTCAGGAAGGATTCCCTATGAATGTGGTCCTTGAATGAGTAATACTTAGCTGGGGCAAGAGATACCGCTACCTAAGTAAGGGGAACAGAATCTGCAAAGACTCAAGAGAGAGTAGAACCAGCTCAGTATGCTGTTCTGTGTGTGATGTCTGGGACAGCATTAACAGATAAGGAAAGTAGATAGAGTGACAAGATCACTGAGGAACTCCTAAGTTAGAAATGTGTTTGGTCTCTTTATTTTTTTATTTTTATTTTTTGGTCTTTTTCTTTAAAAAGCTGTCTCCTGCTTTTTCCTATCAAACAGACCCCCTTTTACATTTATTTCATTGGAGGATTTTGATGAGCGGCAATTGAATTTTGCTTGTCTTCCTTTCTGTGTGACAAATATGCAGGCATTAATTCTTCAGAGCATTTGGATATCTGACTGCATGGCTGTCCTTAAAAAAAACCTAACCTGGGTCCCATTCCTTGAGGTCCTGACAGCTGAGGCCTTCTCTCTTCCACTGTAAAGCTCTGAAAATTAGCAGTGTGGCTGATCAGAGAGATGGTGGAGTAGACATCCTCCTTTTGGAGTAATTTGATTTTGCAGAAGGGTACACCTTGCAAAAAATACTTTTTCAATCCCGGCGTCTGAGATCATGATTAGAATTATTTCTTAAGGATCTTCTAGGATGAGGGTGGATGTCTATTTTCAAAGCAACAGGAGAGAAAACATCCTAGCTTACTGACACATTAGAAGGGATTTATCTATCCGATTCCATATAAGTTTTTAGGATGTTTAAGAGAATGAGATCAGGAAAGAAGATCATGAGGTGGTTCTCAGGTCTGTTCACCTTCACTACCACTAACCTTTAGAAGGGGATCTCAAGCCTGTAAGAATAGTGATGGTCTCCAGGTATCTAGTAAATAGGTAAAAGGTTCTGCAGTAATTTTAACGTAATTCATATTTTTATTAGAGCAAACATAATTTAGAAGGAGAGAAATACTGGCTATAAGGCACGAGGGGGAGGAAGCTTTAGCCACAGAACTTGAAAGACGAGCTAGATATGTATCCAGAAGTTAAAAGTAGTTCTGGGCCAAAAGAAAATTTTACAGCTCCTGAGAAGGATGGGCTAAAATATCCTCTAGACCATACTAGCAGTGAGCCAATGACATTTAAAATTTACAACAGGAAGCAATTCCACATTTTCACTTATCTTCATAAATGCCTTGTATTGCAAGGAGTAGGGGAGGCAGGTGGGATGGGGAGGAGTAGCAAGTCAATCTCCCTTCTGAAAGCACTACACAATTCTGTGATGATCTGGGCTGTTCCTTGGTTCTGAGTGCATTTACTTCTAAATTTATGGCAATGATTTGGCCTGACCCCCTCTTTGTTTTATTAGAGAGGCCCCATTTACAGAAGGAAAATCATCTTATCTATAAATACAAATACTTCTATATAAAGAGAACTGAAATTTTATGCGTATACATTTTTATGGGTGCCAGGCCATATCCCATGCTCTAAGCCTACATCTTCTCCACCTTCCTGCACCTGTAAATGCAACACAACTCTCCTCTGTCATGTTAGAGCATGGCCTGGACTGTGGCTGGTTTTCCTCCAGAACACTATTAGCAGAAGAGAAGATATATTTATTTATTATTTTTAAATTAAATTTTATTTTATTTTTATTGAAGTATAGTTGACATATATGTTGTATTAGTTTCTGGTATACAGCATAGTGATTTGACAAATCTATACATTATGCTCTGCTCACCATAAGGGTAGCTACCATCTGTCTCCATACAATGCTATTATAATATCACTGACTCTATTCCATATGCTGTGGCTTTTATCCCTGTGACCTTTTCATTCCATCATTGGAAGCCTGTATCTCCCACTCCCCTTCACCCATTTAGCCCATCCTACCCACCTTACTCCCCTCTGGCAACTATTAGTTTGTTCTATGTATATATGGGTCTGTTTCTGTGTTTGTATATTCATTTGTTTTGTTCTTTAGATTCTACATATAAGTGAAATCATATGGTATTTGTCTTTCTATCTGACTTATTTCATTTAATCCATTTAATTTTTAATTTAATATCATCTAGATTTATCCATGTTATTGCACGTGGGAAGATCTCATTTTTTTTTAAGATTTTATTTATTTATTTATGAGAGACAGAGAGAGGCAGAGACATAGGCAGAGGGAGAGGCAGGCTCCTTGCAGGGACTTGATCCCGGACCCTGGGATCATGTCCTGAGTCGAAGGCAGACACTCAAGCACTGAGCCACCCATGTATCCCAGATATCATTCTTTTTAATGACTATATAATGTTCCATCACACACACACACACACACACAAACACACACACATACACATCCTACGTCTTTTCTATCCATTCATCTATTGATAGATACTTAGGTTGGAGAACCATTATTTTAAACAAGCATATATGAAGTATGACTCTTCTATTTCCTTGTAGTTAACTCATTGTATTTACTTTATACATAGGGTGAATTGAGTAATGCAGAGCTGAACCTACCTCATATATTCTCCTCTGCTAAATGGCTACAGGGCTGAGCTCTCCTTTTAGAGTTATGCCTTTGGATAAAGAACTGGTCTCAGGAAAATATGTTAAAAGAAAGCTATAGAGATGTAGCATTTAAGAGCAGGAACATAAGGATGGTGTGAGGATGGTAAATGCGTGGCATGTATGTTACTTGTCCCCTACTCCTGATCTGTGGCAGACATTGCAAATCAAGCATAGCACTCTTTGCTACTAAATCTCAATAGGGCCTTAGAATCCTTACCCACTCTTACCCATCCATGGCCCAGCAGACATTACCAATCAGTTAGGACTGATACTTGGAATAAAACCAATTTGCTCTTAGCACTTGGACTGAGTAGTTTATAAAATTGGCAGAGCAGAGAGCCATCACCAAATAGTGGGCCATTATTGCACTTATCTTTTGGTAAATGGAGAGAGTTGAGGAAAGAGAATGTGTCTCTGATTGTAGATAAGTGGAATGTTATGGAAAAATTGGATATAACAAGAATGAGGGTTGAGAGAGACAGACTTCACAATTTGTCACTAAACTACTTCTGCTCAGGTGCCTTGTGTTTCTCTATGCTCTAACAACAATAGGAGAGCTGGGAGGTTGTACAAAAACATTAATTAAAAATATCCACCCCATTAGTTTCCACCATTCCATAGCATGTTTAGGCTCTAGGGAAGGTCTCTGCTGGGTAGAACACTGGCATGAAAAAAATCATATTGAAACCCTGTTAGGATCTTAATTTCAAAAATTTACTGACTGGAAAATTTTTCTTTTCTGATATACTCTGACCACTGTTCTTTGTAACCATTTATAATATATTTTAAAGGAAATTCTTCCTGTTTTCATCCTCTTGATCAGAGCTTCCAAATGGATAAGCTCATTTTATCCAAAGGAAGGTTCTGTTGCATAGAATCTGATTTCAGTTTCTGTCCTGGGTAAGTGTGACTTACAAAGGTAAAATATATCTCACTAAATTTAAAAGGCCCCCTCTGGGTTGTACCTGGGTGGCTCAGTCAGTGAAGTGCCTGCCTTTGGCTCAAGTCATGATCCCAGGGTCCTGGGATGGAGCCCTGCATCAGGCTCACTGCTCAGCCGGGAGTCTGCTTTTCTCTCTCCCACTTCCCCTTCCCCCTTCCTGTGCTCTCTCTGTCTCTCTCTCAAGTAAATAAAATCTTTAAAAATAAATAAATAAAAGTTCCTCTCTGTCACCTATGTACAGATATATTTCCTGGTGGACAGCGTTCTAAGGAGCTTAGCTTTGGACAACTATATTTAGGAGAAATAGATTAATGTTCCCTGAGTGTCAAATAGTTACATTGAGGAGATATTCCAAAAGGAAGGTCCAGGAATCCAACCCAAACTCATTAATGATTGGAGACCGTGGTTTTAGACTGTTTTTAGATTGCTTTTTGTTGTGTTTTGCAATGGTTAGACATTTAAAAAAAATTCTGTACAGTGAAGCTCATCTATATAACTCTTCTGAGTAACTTTTTCCTGTGCTGTAGTTCATGTCTGTGGCCCTGCCAGAAAGAACATGGGCTTCCAATTAATTCTTCCTACGCATGCTATTTTGTATGTGTTCTGTCTTTATTTTTGGTTTGGTTGTTGTGAGGTCACCAGTTTTATTTTCCCTTTGGTATCCAATATTCTTGGACAATTCTCTGTGGCCTCAGAGAGACTCAGAGGGAACAGATGTTGTGTAAACTGTATCCCCCGCATATTTTCCTACTTATATTTTCCTTTTGAAAGAAGAAAACAGAGGATAGTTCTCTGTGTATGGAACCTTTTTCTGTCTTTTTTTTAAATGCCCAGAAACTATTTATTCAGTCTATCCTACTTCTATTGTGGGAGACAATGCTCCTTTTTGAATGGCATGACCAGTAAATCATTCTAGCTGCTCAGTGAGGTTGGTAAAGGATGTTTTGTAAAGATACCCATCACTCTGGATAGCAGATATAAGCCACTGGTTTGCTTATTTTTTAATTCCCTTATGCAGATATCTTTTAAAACACATATTAAGTTCCAGCAAATGTCACCAAGTCCAGGACCATATGTCAAAAATTTCAGCAATGACTTACCACCCTACTTGGTTGGTAAACACAATTTTAGTATCTGTGAACTTTAATATCTGGATATTATATCCATGGGCCTGTTCCAATTTGCCAACTCAAACCAGAAATCCACGTCACAGCCTTCATCCTTTTTCTCTGTGTAAATTTTGTGCCCCCCTCCCCTGCAAATGTTTGAAATAAGCTGAATAAACAGAACACAGTAGGTAACCTGGGGAGTGTTCTAATCAGAAATATTTTCACTCATGGGGTAAGGCTTTATATAACCCACCAGGAGCTGTGATTTGAACCACCCATTGCAAGCAATAAAGCACTGAAATAAGGACATATTTTTATCAGATCTCTAGATCCATATTTATTTATTTTTTTCTCAGCTGCTCATGTAAAACTTCATTGTGAATTGTGCAGATGCATCACTCTCCTGTCTATTGGGCAATGCATTCAAATGTCAACTTCTATTCCCTGTTAATCTTTTCCATTATGTTTTTTCTTCTGTCTTCCAAGTGTCAGAAGAGAATATAAAGACACAAGTGCTCTGAAGAGACAAATGCAAAATAAAATCTACCCTTGTGCTTTGCACATTCAGTATTTGATAGCTGACTTCCAACACACACTAGAGTCCAGTGTCTTTTTTTTTTAAGATTTTATTTGTTTATTCATGAGAGAGAGAGAGAGAGAGAGAGAGAGGCAGAGACTTAGGCAGAGGGAGAAGCAGGAAGCCTGATATGGGACTCCATCCCCAGGACTCCGGGATCACGCCCTGAGCCAAAGGCAGAAGCTCAACCGCTGAGCCACCCAGTGTCCCTCCAGTGTCGTTTAAATAAAATAATGTGGTCCTGTGGCATCAGCATAGCAAGATAGGTTGAACATGTCAAAGATTCTCTTTGTTTAACTTTTTAAAACAGATTTTAGTATAAACTGTGTCCCCCCAAAATCTGTATAATGCATATGTGTGCCATGTATATGCAGTTTAGATTAATAATAAATCAAACAGCTCACCAACCAACTTGAGACATTATCAGTTCCTTTTCTGCCCTTTTCGTGTGTTCCTTTCTGTTACCCTTCCTAACTTACTACTCAGAGATAATGTCTATCTTGAAAGTTGTTATCGTCTCTTGCTTTTCTTTAAAGCTATAATTTGCTTTACTTTGTGTGTTTCCAGAGGTAATTTTAGAGCATGCAGGATATTAACATTACGCTTGTAACATCCATCCATGTTAGTGTGGGTGGCTGTAGTTCATTTATTTTTACTACTATGTAGTATTCCATTGTAAGAAGAAAAAAATTCCTCCCCTAGTCAGTCCTTCTCCTTTCAAGGGACATTTTGAGTTGATCTTCATTTTTTCTTATTGCAAGTAACATTGCTAGAGAGCTTCCTGGTCCATATTGCTTGGTAGTTATGGGTAAGAGTTTCACTAAAATGCATATCTTAGGAGTGAAATCACTGAGTCATAGAGTATGGGTGTCTTCAACTTTACTTGGCATTGCTATCCTGCATTTGGTTTTTATTCAATCTTTAAAAAAGTATGTATTAAAGAAATCAAATTTTTGAATGCAATTTCAACATGATGCTAATCTTTCCCTTTATTTTCCCCCCATATGCTAAAACAATGGTCCCTGGCTCATATTCATGAGCCATAAGTCTGCATACAGATGTTGTTGGTAGCTTTGCTGTGTTTTCCTTTCCTGCCCACTCTGTTGTATGCAAATAGTATAGACAAGGCTCCTTCCATTCCTTAAGGTAACCCTGTGGTTCCTTTGTTTACCTGCCTCCAAGGTGTTTCTAGTTGGTAAGGGGATGAATAACATGTTCTCCTCATTTGTAATTGTAGTGGTCATAGATTGTTTCATCTGATCCTTGTCCTCCTGAGAATGTTATTTCCTTTTCATTTTAAGAATTTTTAAATTTATTTTTTATTGTAAAATACACTTAATGTAGACTTAATGTAAAAGTCAGCTCTTAACCACTTTTAAGAGTTAAGTTCAGTAGTTTAAGTACATTCATGTTGTTGTGCAAACAATCTCCAAAACTCTTTTCTTTTTTTAAGGGTTTTATTTATTCATGAGAGACACCCAGAGAGAGGCAGAGACATAGGCAGAGGGAGAAGCAGGCTCCCTCTGGGGAGCCTGATGTAGGACTTGATCCCAGGATCCTGGGATCACAACCTGAGCCAAAGGCAGATGCTCAACCACTGAGCCACCCGGGTGATTCCTCCAGAACTCTTTTCATATTGTAGAGCTGAAACTTTGTACCCATTAAACAATTCCCTTTTCCCCTGTCCTTCCAATCCCTGGAAACCACCATTCTACTTTCTGTCTTTATGAATTTGACTACTTAGATACCTCATATAAATGGAATCATAGAATATTTGTCTTTTGTGACTGACTTATTGCACTTAGCATAATGTCCTCCAGGTACATCGATGTTGCGGCATGTGTCCGAATCTTTTTTTGTTTGATTGTTTTTTTGTTTTTAAGGATGTTATTTATTTATTTGAAAGAGAGAGTGAGAGAAGAGTGGGGGGAGGGGCAGAGGAAGAAGCAGGCTCCCCACTGAGCAGAGAGCCTGACACAGGGCTCAATCCTAGGACCCCTGGATCAGGACCTGAGCTGAAGGCAGGCACTTAACTGACTGAGCCACCGAGGCACCCCATGAACCTTTATAAGGTTGAATAATATTTCATTTTATGTACAGACCACATTCTATTTATCTGTTCATCCATGAATGGACACTTAGGTTGCTTCCACCTTTTGGTATTGTCAGTAATGCTGCTATGAACATAGATGTACAACTATTATTCAAGACTCTGCTTTCAATTCTTCTGGGCATATGCTCAAAAATAGAATTGCTGGCATACTTCCTCTTCTTTAAGAGTACTGCTCCTACTCCTATCCCAATGATGAGAGGGTCCTTGAAGCACTTATTTTCCTGTCCTTTCCACAGTCATGTGAGCTAATAAATTCCTCTCTTCCCTTGATCAATTTGAACAGGACTTCTATTTTGCAGCAAGTGTCCAGACTAATATAGTGTTATAGTTGCATCAACCTTATGCACTAGGCCAGTTCTTTCTTACATTGGCCAAGAGTCAATATTGATTCCTATAATTCTGTTGTAATGAGATAAGAAGAAATATAATGATATGAGACAGAATAAGTGGGGCTCTATAGTCCTTACTGAAATTGGCAGTAGAGAAGAATGAGAGAATGAAACTGATAAGGATTAAAACTAAGAAGGTAGAGAGTACTGAGCCATCAGAAGGAAATATCTCAAATATTTGATGAGGAGGCTGCAACTGAGAATAAAAGAAAGGGTTCTAGCCTAGCTAGTCTGGAAAACAGGCATTTATATATAGCCTTAACTATTTCCTGATTATAAGAAACAGAAATATACTCCAATGGAATTAAGTCAAAAAAAAAAAAAAAGAAGAAGAAGAAAAAGAAAGAGAAAGAAAGGAAATTTACTGGAATTTCCTAGTGGCTAAGAGTTCAAGGACAAGACATACAAACTTTGGCCTCCTAGAAGACTAGGGACTCAGATGAGAATGCCCAGAGAGTGAAA
Source organism: Canis lupus baileyi (assembly GCF_048164855.1). Lineage (NCBI taxonomy): Eukaryota > Metazoa > Chordata > Mammalia > Carnivora > Canidae > Canis > Canis lupus. The sequence goes on from NC_132838.1 coordinate 87,157,435, forward strand.
AGCATTTATTATCTTGCTGTCTTTTTTTTTTCTCTTCAGAATGTCTCTTTTTGTCTGTGTTTCTACTTTATCCTTCTCTGTTTCTTTTTATAGTCTGGCTTTCTCTGTTTGCTCATCATATTTCATGCCTTGAACATAGCCACCTCAGCCCCAATTTTACATGTCTTCACACAACCAACACTCAAATTTCAGAGAATGAAAATTTGATCAGCCTAGGTTGGGTCCCATTCCCACCCCCCACCCCCACTCCATCCAACTAGCAGTGTTTAGGGAAGCTTACTGTCAATTCAGGACAGAATAGGCTAGCTGATGACCTGAGAAGAAGATGTGGACACATTCTCTAACAATGAAGTGGGCAAAAGAGAGGGCATTATTAACTTGCCTTGTGTATGTGTTAATCCGGACCAAGTTGGGCACCATATATAATGCTCCAGACCTGGTTGAAATAGCCTGTAGACCGAACTATCAAATTCCTCAGAATTCTGTCCTCCACTTTTCTCTGATGCCAATGGTTTAGTTGTGGTTTTTATACTTGCAAAACCTTCACCTTGTATGTTTTTGTTACCCAGAGGTTAACTTCCATGTTAGTGGTAAGCACATGTGGTCTGGAGCCAGAAGACTATGGGAGAGAATTAGCTACTGTTTAGTTGAATGAGAGTTAAAAAAAATCATAAAAGTTGAATGAGATATTGGGAGTAAAACTGATTTGTAACCTACAAAGCAGTTCCAAAGAAATAGTAATGAGAACGGTGGTTCTCAACCCCACTGTAGATATCCTGGAATGTGATTATAAGTTGTGAGAGGCAAATGATTTGTTGCCAGTAATTTATTATGAATCAGGATGATCTAGTGTTTATGAGGTCTTTTTAAAAATAAAGAGTATATTCAAAGTTATGTCTGTAATAGTGTCACTGTCATTTATTTGCATTCCAACATTTTTCTTAGTCGGAACAGAATGGGTGGATGTTGGGATAACATGATGAGAATTACTTATAATTTTGACTTCACCTCTGGGAGTGTATGCAAATGTGTGCTTCAACTACCATGGGTATTGTGGAAGAATAAGGTTGAGCAATTGGGAAACCATTCGACTATAAGCTGCATGAGGTAGGATCCATGTTGTCTCATTCACTACTATATGCCCAGCAACTGGCATAGTTCCTGCCACATAGTTTCTCAGTTAGTAATTAAATGACCAGAAGCTGACTTCCTCAGGGACTACAAATAGTTTTGCTCATGCTGTAGATACTAGAATTTCATTATTTTACCAAGTGGAAAGGAATAAGTCTTCACTTCATCTTCATTTAGGAAAAAAAAATGTGATGCTTAGGGTATTTGTGGTTGATTTAAAGTGTATTAGTCACAGTTTCTAAGTTGTTCCTTTGAGGTTCTAGAGGGAGTTGTGAACAGAGAGACGTTTAATTACTATAGAACATCTAATTCTGAGGCATTTCCCAATGTGTACATCCAAAGCCATGAGGGATTTGTTGATAAAGAAAATAATTGATTGAAAAAATTACAGAGTCAGTGCAGAAGGTGGTTCTGAGGAACAGAAATTTAAAAGGGTGCTTGCTCCCTTGTTTTGAAGGTAAATGAAGCTAAGTAAAATCTTTATCCTATTAAAGCCTCTGGATGGGGGAGAAATCTGAATTTCTCTAAGAATGAGTTCTAGAAGATGATGGTGGTCAACCAAGAGGTTAGGAAATGAGATAAAGAGCTACAATTGACTAGTTTGGTTTTGAAATATTATATATATATATTTTTAAGTTGATAATGAGTCGTTAAGTGATTTCCTATGGTCTTGGCAGAGTGGGTGTTGGAGAAGAGAACAATTGCTCCTTTGAGGGAGCTTGTTGGGTGCTTGCCTCCTGCAGTTAGATTTTTCTATTTAAGAGAGCCATCTGCTTCATTAAACTTTCCAAGATCAGGCACTATCTACAGGGAGTTCCACAATGTCTTAAAACTGAGAACTATAGCAAAGTTTTAAGTTGCTGCCAGAAAACCAGATGTTAACCAGATTGTCAAGTTCTTTTTTTTCCCTTCCAGAACCAAAAGTTTCAAGCGAGGCTGAATAAATGCAAATGTTGGACAATCCTTAAGGTTAGAATTTGAAGCCAACATTGATCTCCTTTGGCCTCTATTCATGAAGCCCCTCTTAAGTCAGTCAAAGGGAACTCTGTTTATGTTTTTTAATTTTTTTTAAAGGAGTGTTGGTGGGAGAAATTCTGGCCTTCCACATTCCCTAATGTACATTTCTTACTGAAAAATTACACAATGCAAAGTGCTGGGGAATTCAATAGATATTCCCAGTGCTATTTCCTTAATCCAACATGCATTTCTCCACATTTTGGATGGGTATTCATTTCTGATTATACCCTGCAGACTGCCTACTGATCTCAAAAAGACTGAGTAGAGAAAAAAATATGCAATAGAAACTGAAAATGAAAACTGCTCCCTTCTACATCCCCTAGGAGCTGACATTGGAATATCTGAATTATTTGGACTGGGGCTCTCAGTAGAGATTTGTAGGTAAAAAATAGGTATATCCTTTTTAGAGACAAGTACTGAGGGAGGCTGTGTATTCAAATGCTCTAGAGGTAGGAAGGCTTCCATTTTTTTTTTGTTTGTTTCTTTTGACAAGTGCTAATTTATTTTCTGGGATTAGGGGGATCAGAGGTTCTCCCTGCACCAACCAAACAAGGCAACGTTTATGTTTTAGGGATCCAAACGCTTATATTTCCCCTTCTTAACCTCCTTTTAAATTAAATTAAATCAAAACACTAAGCAATTGAACTACAACAAAATAAGACAATGATCTTCCTTGCCTCTAATTGGGTTTAATATTTTAAAAATAGAGAGAATAAGTTTTAGGTGAAATTCTTCTATCATTAATTATTATCCTCCCATTTTATGAGACTAAGACAAGAAAAAACATAGTTTTGTTTAAACTTATTATTTTTTAAAAATCAACTTGGATTTTTAATTTAATTTTAACTGAAGTTGGCCTAATGTTTGATCTTAATACGAATGCCTAGCTATTAATCTGTAGGAAAACCTGCATTTTAATAGTATTAGGAGAGTCAAAATAGACTGAATTTTTGGCATGACAGATGGAAAGATGTTCTACAAGTATACTCAAATGGACTGGTCCTGCTTTTTGACCCACCGAGATATCCTACTGTCACTGCAAACAAGAAAGCATGATTTTTCCTCTATGATAAAGACATGATCCTGCTGTCATAATTTGCTATAATATATTGAAAATGTCCTTATCCTCTGCTTATTTTCCTGGAGGGTCTTGAGAGAGAATTGTATAAAACAGACTTTTTCATTGCTAAGGAAAGAATGACCTACATTTCCTACTGCTTTACCTTTACAGGTAGATTTTTTTTTTTCACGAAGACTTTTTTCCTAATTTTGGAAGAGGCAAACTGTTATGTCAATATCACCTCTCAGGACTGTAGGTCTCTCCATAGCTGTTTTTGTGATCACTTATGATATTCCACATCTTTCTATTTTGACCCAATATCATCCAATTAAATCTGTGTAGCCTTCTGAAGCGTTAGTTAGTGGCTGCTGCAGGAGAAATGTCCTGTCCCTTGTAATAACAGTAGCTTAAAGTTGCTGGCATCTAATTGTTCACTCACCACTGGCAAGCAGAATGCTCATTATCATGGCTGCTCTGCTTTTTCCAACAATATTTCCTTCTTTCCAAGTAGCGATATGTTATCCTGTTATTCCCTAGAAACCCTTGAGTTTCTGCTACTCTAAGAGCAGCCACTACAGACAGAACAGTTTTCTTATCAAATGAGCCATGGATTTTAAAACTGCCAATTCAACATGAGTTAATATGAAGTTTCACTCGAAAAACAAGAATATCGTTCAAAGAATATTTTTTTAAACCAAAAAGTGGTCACATCTTAAAAAAACCCATCAATCATCATAATCCCTTTCTAAGAACACTCTTCACTCCTAGGATCAGCGAATAATATGTCCCAGATTTTCTTTACAAATCCGAGTAGTCTGCCTTTTAGTTTTGCAAATATGAGAGAGACTTCTTGGCTGTTTGCCTGAGTTCTGCAGCTCCCACACTACCAAACTGAGTTTGAATCAATTTTAGACCAATGCTAATATGAGGAGAGTAGAAGGCCCTGCAGAGATGTCAGTAATACCCACAACTAAATATATAGTCTTGGACCATTCTAAGCCTAGAATTAAACTTTGAGCTCCTTTTTTTGCCAGAGACCATGCCTCTTGCTTTTTTGTCTTCCCAATTCTGCCCATCACTGAGTTGAACATATAGTAGGTGCTCGATGAATGCTCTGAACAATTGTGACTCATTTTTTTCTCCCAGTTCAAAAAGCATACTCATTAAACAACTTCAAAAAAATGTAGGAAGAAGAAAAAAAATTACTCAAGACTTCACAAGCCAAATATCAGCACAGTTGTCTTAGTAAATGTGTTGTTTGAAATAATTTGAAGTAAGGCTTCTATTGACTGTGCTGGTGCCCAACTGTCAGGTCATTAGCTCCACCCACTCTTTCTCACTCCCTGTAAACCTAAAAATAGTTATTAAAATATCCTTCTATCTGAAAAATTCCCATCTGCCACACCCACGACCACAGCTGGCTGAGGGAGCCATCACATTCCTGCAAGTATGCTCCTGTGGTTAGGTTTAAGGGAACTCCGAAATCTGTATACAGAAAATGATATAGAGCCCTTTTGTCCATCCATCAAGCTACCCATCCATTCACTTAATTCAATAGGTGATTAGTGCACACCATGAACAAGATCACTCTATTATATTCTGAGAACACAGTGGTGAGCAAAATAGACCAAATCTCTTTTGTCCTAGAGCATAAAATATGATGGGAGAGAATGGAAATAGACCAGTAAGCAGGGACATAAGTAAACATAAAATTCTTAGAAAATCAGAACGCCAAAAGGAACAGGAAAGTAGACCAGATATAGTTGCTTTTGATTTATGTGGCTAAGTGCTTGTCTCACTTAGGTGGGTTTTTTTTTATGGTTTTGTGTGTATATGGTTATTTTTTTCTTTTTGAGCATCAATGCAGCTATTCAATGGGCATGCCAAGAAACCATACACTGTACAAAGGTTGTTTGTGTCAAAGTTCTTGTAGTAGAAGACCAAGTAAGGTATATGCAAACCAAACAACAAAAAAGAAACAAAGACAAGCTGTATTAAATTGTTAGATTGTAAGTAACAGATAAATCACTCAGAATATTGGATGTGATATGGTGCCTGTTGTGTTTTGCAGACAAAGAATGATGCAGATAACTTAATGCAGGCACTGAATATACTCTATTTCTGGATAGTTAGAACTTTGGGGTGTCCTGGATCCTTTTCCTCTCTGCACTGATCTTTCACTGTGCTACCTGGTAGTAGTGGCTTCTTCAAATATTATTGCAAGAGGAGATTGTTGATAGGGGGATGTTGACTGAAAAATACTTGTGTCCTGGGAGAGAGGGGTGGGTTGGTTGAGAGTGATACTGCATTAATTGTCATTTTATTTTCTTGCTAGGTCACAATGAATATATATTGCACTGTAGTTGCAAAGGCACTCACACCGATAGGAATTGGATACTCATTTCTCTGTCTACTCCTTTTCATACCTCTTTTTTGAGTAGTTTCTTCATGATTTCTTATTTTTAATTTTTCCAGCTATTGATATCATTGGGATACAACATTGTGTATGTTTAAGGGTTTACAATAAGATGATTTGATATATTATGTATTATGAAATGATTACCATAAAATTATTAACAATCCAAGATTACATAATTACTGCTTCCTGTTAATTTCGGGGAGATAAGAACATTTGAAATTTGCTATCTTAGCAGATAGAGAACTATGACTCTTGTTAACTAGAGTCATCATGTTGCATGTTTATAGCCTCAGAACTTTTTTGTCTTTTATTTTTTTTTAGAGATCTTATTTATTTATTTTACAAAGAGAGAGAGAGCACAAGTACAGGAAGTGGGAGAGGGAGAAACAGGTTCCCCACTGATCAGGGAGTCCTACTTGGATCTTGTCCCAGAACCCTGAGATCATGACCTGAGCCAAAGGCAGCTGCTTAACCAACTGAGCCACCAAGGCATCCCACTTTTTTGTCTTTTAATTGGAAGTTTGACACTTTGACCAACCTTCACTGATTTTTCCTTATGCCCCAGCCTTGGTTTCTACCAGTTCTTTTTTTTCCCCCTTTTTTTAGATTCTACATATACTTGAAATCATACAAAATTTGTCTTTCTTTGGTTTATTTCACTTAGCATAATACCCTCAAAGTCCATCCTTGTTGCAAATGACAGATTTCCTTATTTTTATAGGTGAATAATATTCTATTGTCTATATAAACACCACATTTTTAAAATCATCTATCAATGGACAATTAATTGTTTTTATGTTTTGACTATTGTAACTAATGTTGCAGTAAACATGGGGGTACAGGGATCTCTGCAAGATAATGCCTTCATTTCCTTTGGATATGTATAGTATCCAGAAGTGGGTTTGCTGGATTTTATAGCAGTTCTAACTTTTTGAGAAATCTCCATACTGTTTTCCATATGACTGTATCAATTTACATTCCCACTGACAGTACACAAAGGTTCCCTTTTGGCCATATCCTTTCCAGCACTAATTATCTCTTGTCTGTTTGATAATAGCTATTCTATCAGGTGTGAAATGGTAGCTCATTGTGTTTTAATTTGCGTTTCCTGATAATTAGTGATGTTCAGCACCTTTTCATGTACCTGTTGGCTATTTGTATATCTTCTTTAGAAAGATACCTATTTAGGTCTTTTGCCCATTTTAAAATCAAATTATTTATTTGTTTTTTGCTTTTGAGTTATATGAGTTTCTAATTTTTAAAAAGATTTAACTTATTTAAGAGAGAGGGAGAGCGAGAGATATCACAGAGGTAGAGAGAGAGGGAAAAGCAGACTCCTCGCTGAGCAGGGAGCACAACGTGGGAGTCATCCCAGGATCCCGGAATCATTGACCCAAGCTGAAGGCAGACACTTAACCGACTGAGCCACCCAGGTGCCCCTGAATTTCTAATTTTAATTTTTTCTACCCCCATTTTATTGAGATGTAATTGATATACAACATTGTATTAAGCATAAGTTGTATGGCATAATGACTTGACTTAACATATATTGTGAGATGATTACCACAATGAGTTTAGTTAATATCTATCATCATATATAGATACAAAAAGAAAAAAGATTTTTTTCTTTGTTAGGGGAACTCTTGATATTTATTCTCTTAAGAACTTTCAAGTATACTATACAGCAGTGTTAACTATAGTCTTCATGTTTTACATTACATCCTTAACTCTTATTTATCTTGATAACTGAAGTTTGTACCTTTTGACCATCTTCACTCATTCCCCATTCCACCTCTGGTGGCCACAAGTCTAATGTCTTTTCTATGAATTTAGGGTTTTTGTCTTGTGGTTTTTGCCTTTTTTAAAAAAAGATTTTATTTATCTGACAGAGAGATAGAGCCAGAGAGCACAAGCAGGGTGGTGGGGAAATGGCAGAGTGAGAGGGAGAAGCAAGCTCCCCAGTGATCAAGGAGCTAGATGCAGGGGGCTCCATCCCAGGACCCTGGGATCATGATCTGAGCTCAAGGCAAACACTTAACCAACTGAGCCACCCAGGCACCCCTTGTCTTGGTTTTTGATTCCAAATATAAGTGAGACCATATAGCAGTTGTCTTTCTTTGTCTGACTTATTTCACTTAGCATAATGCCCTCAAGGTCTACCCATATTTCCACAAATAGCAGAATTTCCTTCCTTTTTTATGGCTGAATAATATTCTTGTGTGTGTGCGTGTGTGTGTATCACAATTACTTTATCCATTTGTCTGTTGATAGACACTTAGGTTGTTCCATGTATTGGCTATTGTAGATAATGCTCCTACGAGCATGGGGGTGCAGATATCTTTTTGACATAGTATTTTCAATTCCTTTGGAGATATTCCCAGGAGTGGAATTACTGAGTCATGATAGCTCTACTTTTAATTCTCTGAGGAAACTCCATACTGTTTTTCATAGTGGCTATACCAATTTATGATTTCATCCACAGTGTGTAGCAGTTCCCTTTTCTGTGAGCTTCTCATGTATCTTGGGTATTAAGTCATCATCAGATATATGATTTGCAAAACCTATTTACAAATAGGTTTTTCCATTCTTTTGGCTGACTCTTCATTTTGTTGAGTTTCAGAAGCTTTTTAATTTGATGTAGTTCAAATTGGTTTATTTTTGATTTTGCTGCTTGTGTTTTTGGTGTTACAGCTAAAATATTATTACCAAGACCAATGCCCAGTTTTTTCCCTATGTTTTCTTCTAGGAGTTTTATGGTTTCTGGTCTTATTATCCTTTGAGTTAAATTTTGTGAGTGGTGTAAAGTAGGGGTCCAGTTTCATTCTTTTGCGTGTGAATATCCACATTTCCCATTATCATTAACTGAAAAGACTATATTTTTCTTAGATCCCTAGTGAAATATTAGTTGACCATGTATGTTTATTTCTGGGTTAATTTCTGGGGTCTCAATTCTGTTCTATTGATCTATGTGTTTGTTTTTATGCCAGTACTGTATTGTTTTGATTAGTACAGCTTTATAATGTAGTTTGAAATGAGGATGTGGTTTTGTTCTTCTTTCACAGGATGGCTTTGGCTAATCAGGGTCTTTTGTGGCTCCATACATATTTTAGGATTGTTATTTCTATTTCTGTGAAAAATTCACTTGGAATTTGTGATAGGAATTGCATTGAATCTAACGGTGGTTTTGGATACTGTGAACATTTTAATATTATTAATTATTTCAGTTCATGAACATGGGATTACTTTCCATGTATCAGTGTCTTCAGTGACTCCATGTCATAGTTTTCAGTTTACACATCTTTCACCTTTTTGGTTAAATTTATTTTTATGTATTATTACTTTTTGTTCTATTGTGAATAGGATTATTTTCTTTATTTCTTTTTTAGATAGCTTATTAGTGTATAGAAATGCTAGTGATTTTTGTATGTTGATTTTGTATCCTACAACTTGATTGAATTCATTGATTAATTCTAACAATATTTTTTTTAGTGGAGTCTAGGGTTTTTTTTAATATATAAAATCATATCATCTGCAAACAAAGATCATTTCAATTCTTCCTTCTGATTTGGATGACTTTTGTTTCCTTTTTATTTCCTTTCCTTTCCTTTGCTTGCCTGATTTTTCTGATTAGGATTTCTAGTACTGTGTTGAATAGGAATGGTTAAAGTAGCACCCTTGATCTTAAATGAAAATTTTACAGTCCTTTACCATTGTGTGTGAGGTTAGCTGTGAGCTTGTCATATATGGTCTATATTTAATTGAAGCATATTCCTTCTATAACTAATTTATTGAGAGTTTTTATTATGAAAGTATGTAAATTTTGTCAAATGCTTTTTCTTCATCTATTGGGATGATTATATGGTTTTTATCTTGCATTCTCTTCATGTGATATATTGCATTTATTGACTTATGTATGTTAAGCCAACATTGCATTCAGAGATGAATCCCACTTGATCATGATATGTGATTCTTTAAATACATTGTTGAATTTGGTCTGGTAGTATTTTATTGAGAATTTTTGCATCTGTATTCATCAGGGATATTGACTTATATTTTCTTTTCTTATAAGTGTCCTTATCTGGCTTTGGTATTAGGGTAATGCTGACCTTGTAAAATGAGTTTGGAAATGTTCCCTTCTCTTCAGTTTTTTGCAAGTGTTTGAGAAGGATTGGTATCCTTTAAATGTTTGGTAGAATTCACCAGTAAAACCATTTTTTGCTGTGTCTCATAAATTTTAGTATACTATGCTAAAGTATACTTTATAGTATACCATTTTTGTTTTTGTCACAAGGTATTTTTTTTCAAGATATATTTTTATTTCCCTTTTGATTTCTTCTTTAATCATTGGTTATTCAGGAGTATGTTGTTTAGTTTCCATGTCTTTGGGATTTTCCAGCTTTCTTCCTCTTATTGATTGCTAGTTTCATACCATTGTCCTCAGAACAGATACTTGATATAATTTATATCTCCTTGAATTTGTTGATACTTGTTTTGTGGCCTAACATTTCATCTATCTTAGAAAATATTCCATGTGCGTTTAAGAAGAATGTATGTTCTGCTATTGGATGGAATGCTCTGTATATATTTGTCAGGTCTATTTGGTATAGTGTTGTTCAGATCTCTGCTGTCCTCTTAATGATTCTCTGTTGAATGATGTTTCCATCATTGAGAGTAAGGTATTAAAGTCCTTAAGTGTTATTGTATTGCTGTTTATTCTTCCTTTTAGTAGTTAGTATTTGCTTTATATATTTAGGTGCTCTGGTGTTGAGTGCATACGTATTTACAAGTGTTATGTCTTTTTTTAAAAAAAGATTTTATTTTTTTATTCATGAGAAACACACAGAGAGAGGCATAGACACAGGCAGAGGGAGAAGCAGACTCCCCCAGGGGAGCCGGATGCAGGACTCAATCCCAGGACCCTGGGATCACGACCTGAGCCAAAGGTAGATGCTCAACCACTGAGCCACCCAGATGTCCCACAATTGTTATATCTTCCTGATGAACTGTCTACTGCATCACTGTATTATAACCTTTTTTTTTTTTTTTTTTTGTCTCTTGTGGTCATTTTCAGCTTTTTTGATAAAATTTTGGCCATCTCTTCTTTCTTTTGGTTATCATTTTCTTGGAATATAATTTTTCATCCCTTCACTCCCAGCCTATGTATGTCCTTAAAGCTAGAGTGAGTCTCTTTTAGGTGGTAAATCATTGGATTTTTTTTTTTTCCTATTCAGTATTCTCTTTTGTTAGAAAATTTAATTGATTTACATTTAAAGTAATTATTGATAAATAGGACTTGCTATGTCTTTGTGCTCAGGCAGGGTCACAGTCTGGGTTTTTCAGTTGAACAGAGCCTCAGGCTGTCCTCTGTGATTAGGTGGGGCCACAGGCTGGGCTTCATGATTGGGTAGGCTTGACTATGCTCTTCTTTTGGGCGAGATTTCTGACAGGTTCTCTGGTCAGATGGGGCCTCCGACTGTACCCTGAAGTTGGAGGTGCTGGAGACTGTATTCTGTAGTCAGGTTTGGGCAGTGTTTAGGCTCCCTGGTTGAAGGGGGCTGTAAGTTATGCTTTGTAATAGGGAGTTTGACTGGTTGGCCTCCTTGCCTGGGTGAGGCCACAGGCTGTATTTGGCAATAAGGCAGGCCCCTAAGCTGGGTGCCACTGCTAGATAGAGTTGTAGTCTGGCCTAGTGATTGGATAGTACTATAGGCTAGCCTTCACCTATGCTCAGGGCCACTGTTCAGGCTGCCTAATTATGTGGAGCTTGAAACTATGTTCAATAGTTGGGTAGGGTCACTGGCTTGGCTCCCTGCCTGGGTGGGCCATAGGATGTGCTCAATGTCTGTCTAGTGTCTGTGGTCAGGCTTCTTTAAGGAGTAGTACTGGAAGCTGTGTGCCACAGTTGAATTTGTAAATTTGTACAAATTTACCCCCGGTATGGGTGGGGTCAAAAAGTGGTCTCTATAGCTAGTACGGCTCATTGACTAGGAATCCAAGTCAATGTAGAACGGCTGTCTGAGTTTGGCCTGATGGGGTCACCCACTCAGCTCTGAAAATTGGCAGAGCACTGGCTGAGATCTCTGTTTTGGCACTGCTGTAAACTGCCATGACCTGAGCACTATTTTATAAGCCCTCCCTTCCTTCTCTGTATTTGAGACCTGTGGTTGAGCTCTGCAGATTCTCTCATTGAACCCTGTGAGGTGAGTCCTGAGTGGGTGTTCTGGGAAGCATCCTGCAATGCTGGGGAACACAGTTGTCAACCCTGAATTCCTCTCCTCTTTGGAGAAACCATATGTCATGGAGTGGAGTGTGTGTGTGGGATCCTCTCGGTATGGCACTGTACTTGTCTGAGGGATGTGATCAAAGTGAAGCTGACCCTGTTACTTTCTTTTTTTAAGATGATTTTATTTATTTATTCATGAGAAACACAGAGAGAGAGAGAGAGGCAGAGAAAGAAGCAGGCTCTACGCAGGGAGCCCGACATGGGACTCAATACTGGGTCTCCAGGATCATGCCCTGGGCGGAAGCCAGCACTAAACCACTGAGCCACCCAGGCTGCCCGACCCTTACTTTTCTAATGCACTCCTCCATCTCTGTGGTCTGGGGCAATGCTTCAGGCTCATCCTCAGGTTTTGGGATTTTTGTAGTGGTGTTGTCTATGGATAATTGCTAGTTGATCTTCTGAGGGGGAGTCAAGTCAGGAATAACCTGTGTCTCTATTTTGACCTCACTCCTCTTCTCATGAATTCTAATTTCCAAAGTTTGTCTTTGAACCTCCTCCATGTGCATGTAGGAAAAAATAGATATGCTGTGCATTGCAAGGTAATTAGTATCTTGATATAATGTAAAATACAACATGGATTTACTCATTTCTATGGGCTTTAGATCATGACCTGAAAGGATCTGAAAGCAGAATAGCTTTACTTTGCTTAAACTGTGTGTGTGATAAAGGGCATTTCTAACAAGGGCTAGCAGTTTTCAAATGACTTTGAGTCAAAAGTCATGGAGGCTGCTTGTTCTGAATCTCAATATGCCTACTTGCTAACATGTAAGTATGGGCATGTTAAACTTCTCTGGACTTCAGTGCGCTCGTCCATAAGACAGGGGAAAATTTCTGCATCAGTTTTGTTAAGAGCGTTCAGTAAAATATTGTATGTAGAGTTTTATGACCGAAGTCTGACATTTAACAAACATTCAGTGAATGTAAGCACTCTCATTCATTATGGATGTTTGCAAGAACCTGTGCATTTTTCAGTATCCAGAAGCTAAGAAGAATTTGAAAGACTCACTTTCAGCTCATATAACATAGTGATTTTTTAAAGATGTTATATGTCTTTTTTGTTAAATGTTCTTTTTTTTTTTTTTGAAGATTTTATTATTTATTTGACACACAGAGAGAAAATGCACAAGCAGGGGGAGTGGGAGAAGGGGAAGCAGAACACTTGCTGAGCAGGAAACCCAACGCAGGGCTTGATCCCAGGACCGGATCATGACTTGATCCAAAGGTAGATGCCTAACCAACTGAGCCACCCAGGCACCTCTGTTATATAAGTCTTAAAAAAATTAATAGCTTGTACTTTAAAACTATTCAGATATGTAAATCATACAGATCAGTGGAAATGCAATAATAATGTGATAATAGTAATACACAGAAGAAAAACAAAAATAATGATAGTAGCTAAAAATGACTGGAAGCTTATTTTATGCACAGAGAGTACTGTGTCATTTAATTTTTGCAAAACATTTGTGTTCTTACTATTCCTGTATGGTTATGGATACTGAGGCATAGAGATTAAATTAATTGCTCGAGGTCATGTAACTAGTAAGTAGAAGATCAGGGTTGGAAATCTCTCTGTCTTAATCCAAAGCCCAAGATTTTCTCTGACCAGTATCATTTTTAGGTCTATGAAAATGGGCCCTTGCCCTGCATCCCACACAGAAAAGGATCTATTCTGATCTTCTTATGGCTGTGTCCATTCCCAAGAGGCAAGAGCCTGAGGAGCCCAGGAGACATGGTGACCTACACATAGCCTGGGACCCTTTCTACAGCACAATCTGAGCACCCAGGGCCTTGGAATTCTCTGAGCTAAAAGTTCTCAGCCAGTTCCTTAGAACTATCTCCGTGTCCTCCTGAGCATGGACCATTCATGGTGTGCACACCCCAAGTGTAGTATGAGAGGGAGTGTTCGGAGCTGGGCATATGGGGCATCTTGAGGTGTGGGAATGAAATCGGGTATAATAAGGGAAAGAGGTTGCATAAACACAGACAAGGTGCTGCCTGACTTTCCTGGGACTGGCTGTTATATTCTGTCCTAGAACTTCAAGGAGTTGAAGCACCTCTAACTCCGAATCTGTTCCTTCTAGTCAGAGCAAAGGCATTTTTCTCAAGGCAGAAGATACAACAAATTTTAACTGATTTATAATTTTAATCTATTTATTTTTTGAGTTACAAGAGCTGCTTTAAACCTCACTCTTCCCCTTTTCCTTCCCCTAATTTTAATGTCTGGGTTATTTGAAGATCTTTCTCCAAAGATTACTTTTTTCCTTTGAATGTGGGCCACATTTTTCAGATTTTTGATAAACTTCATAATTATGGATTGTATCCAGCACCTTGTGATTGTATATTGTAGAGACTACATTCTGTTATATTTCATTACAGGTTTTTTTTTTTTTCATATTGTTCCAATAGGGAATTACATGGACTGAACTCAGACTTTGAACTCAAATCCCCTGTGTAGACAAGCTAAAATCTCAGGTCCGTTTTATTAGCCTTAGCTGAGCTGCTTGGAGTCTGCCTCACCTATGAGTATTTTATAGGTTAACCAGAGATTTGGGCAGATTTTTTATACCTAATTTGGGGCTATCACTCTTTTGGTTCTTTTCTTTCTGGGACTTTTCTCTTCACTTTCCTATTGCAGTGGTTACCCTGAACTCTATCTTCTTTATTAAACCAGTAAAACTGCAGGTTTCTATCAATTTAATGGTGGAAGGGACCCACCTTTAGACTAAAGGCTTTAAAAATCAGGAAATTCAGTGCTGTTCTCATCTTCCAAGTGTCCATCCCCTTCCACTGCCCCAGAATCTACCTTTTTTTGGTCACATGTAAACATAATTAATGAGGTCTTCATTAGTGTATTTCTATTATTAATTATTTTAATATATCTTTTCTATTCCTTGGGCATGAATATTGCTCATTTTTAGACAAGGATATAGAATTTCATTTTATTAAAAAAATTCAATCCAGAGAAAAAATAATATATCTTCAAACCTTGGCCTCTTGGGTTGATATATTTTTTCCCTGTGCTTAACTACAAAATGAATGTTTGATTACTACAAAATTATCTATCTTTGGACATTTCAAGTATATATCTTACTGATAGTGAGCAGGTCAAAGTCAGAGTCAGCATGTATATTATTTAAAGAAGAAATCTGATTTTCATGAAAATAAATGTCTATTTGTGGAAGGCAAAACTGTGTTGCCCATTTTCCCACTTGGTCGTACAACAGCAGTTACATGTTGGTACTTGAAGTTAAGGACTCACAGACCCTATTTGCATTACTACTTAAATCCATTGAAAAATGTAGTAGCAATACTAATTCCAGATTATGACACTTCTATGATCAAGTTTACTGCTTGTTTTTTAAAACTAGAGCAAGTTCTTTTTGAGCAGTCTAAGTAGTTGAGGCAAAATATACCAAAGACCAGTAACAGAGATTTAATATCCAAGGATGTTGCTAATAAAACATAATCCAAAGAGGAAAAAAAATCTAAAAAAGATGATCTTTTTCATTCACATGTGCTACTTCTAACTCTCTTAAGAAGGGCATATATTTGAATAGAAGATGTCTGAACACTTGTAAAAACTGGGTATTTTTCATTTCAAAGAGAGGTTTCAAATGCATATGATCCTTTATACCAAAATATACCCATATGAATAATTAATAAAAGGAATTCAACTCTGAAGGCATTGCTGCTGGTGTCTAATCAGCCCATAAGTCAGGGCATATGACTTCTCTGCACTGGAGTCAGAGGTGGTAAATATTCCAGAGAATATGCCTAAATAGGGGGGGGGTTTAACATCACCTTGTGTCTAAATCAGTTTTATTTGCTTCCTATATCCAAGGTGATGGGTCAGAACAACCAAAGAAAAGGCATTTTGTAAAAATAAGCTGATTTTGTTGTGAACAATAGTGTTTGTCTCCTTTTTATGCCCCCCAAATATATTTTATTCATTAATGCAAGATTCTATGTATAGCAATCTGTCTGTAATAGCCATGGTCAGAAAATAAGATGTTCTTTTTTTTTTTTAAAGATTATATTTGTTTATTCATGACACACACACAGAGAGAGAGAGAGAGAGAGAGAGGCAGAGACACAGGCAGAGGGAGAAACAGGCTCCATGTAGGGAGCCTGATATGGGACTTGATCCCAGGACTCCAGGATAACAAAGGCAGATGCTCAACTGCTTAACCATGCAGGTGTCCCAAAATAAGATGTTCTGACAATAAATGTCTTAATTAGTGGAACATATTAGGTTTGGCCCTTTTTGGTAATTCATAAAATAATTCAGTTTCTCATTGTACTTTGTGGCCATTACAATTACAAAAATCATTCTTTTACTTATATGCTGATTCATATATTATTTTCTCTAATATTCATTTGTTGAATGTTTTCAGTGTGTAAAGTACCATGTTATTCATATGAATAGAAATGCTGTTAGAGTATTATTTAATTGAATAATGTCAAATTAATCATTATACTTTGAATAAGCTTCTGTTTCCCAGATTACATTGTTCCTATATCACAATATACAGTCCTGAGGAAACTGAGGAATACATGAATTAACTGTAAGAAATCTGGTAGAAGCTGAAACATAAATAGAGGTACCTAAATTTGGAGACATAAATCACAGTTCTTTTTGTTTTTTAATCATTTTTTTTTGACAAGATAGAAAACCAAAACAAGATAAACAATGACCAGTATTAGGGCACCTGGGTGACTCAGTTGTTTAATTGCTGACTCTTGATTTTGGCTCAGGTAATGATCTCCTGGGTCATGAGATGAGCCCCCTGTTGGGCTCCATGCTCAATGGGGGAATCTGCTTGAGATTCTCTCTCTCTCCCTCTGCCTCTCCCCCTGCTGTCAGGCACATGCACATTCTCACTCTACCCTCTCTAAAATCAATCAATCAATCAATCAATCAATCAATCTTTAAAAAACAAACAAAAACAAAACTAAAAATCTGCTGTCCTTAAGATTTGGCATGTCCAATCTTGATGCCTCTATCTCTGATGGAAGGGTGTTTATGTCAAATTATGCCCCTCTTGGGAAACACCCTTCACCCTACCTATTCCTTTCCTTTCTCATTACTTTTTTTCTCTTTAATCTATGAGTCAGAGTCCTAGCCTGAACCATACAGAAGGCTGAAACTAAGTGATTGAAGAGCATTTAATAAAAGGAAAAGGTGTGGCTAGGGTTTAGGGAAACCAATGTGTCTTTACCTTCCCTAAAACTGAAGGGGCAATGAAAGGGAGGATATATCCATTACTTTTATTTTTTATTTTTTTTAAATTTTTATTTATTTATGATAGTCACAGAGAGAGAGAGAGAGAGAGGCAGAGACACAGGCAGAGGGAGAAGCAGGCTCCATGTACCGGGAGCCCGACGTGGGATTCGATCCCTGGTCTTCAGGATCGCGCCCTGGGCCAAAGGCAGGCGCCAAACCGCTGCACCACCCAGGGATCCCTCCATTACTTTTAAATGGACAAAGTAGCTATGTAAAAATGGCCTCCTGACAGAAGCTGAGACCTCCAGGAGGTATACAACTGTGGAATCATCGCCACAATCAATACAGCGGAAGTATACATCATCACCAAAAGTTTCTACCTGTCCTTTGTAATACTTTCTTCTCACCCCCATCCCTGTGCAACCAGTGATCCACTTTGTCACTATAGATGAGTGCATTTTCTAGAACTTTTCATGCACATAGTCATATAGTATGGACTTTCTTTAGGCTGGCTTCTTTCACCCAGAAGAATTGTTCTGAGATTCATCTGTGTTGTCATATGTATCACTGGTCATTCTTTTTCATTTCTGAGTATAACACAATTTGTTCACTCATTCATTTGCTGATGGACACTTGGGTTATTTCCAGTTTTTGGGTTTTATGAATAAAGCTGCCAGAACTTTCATGTACAAGTCTTTGTGTGGACAATTTTTTTCATTTTTCTTGGGTAAATACCTAGGAATGGAATGGTTAGGTTATACAGTAGAAATACATTTCACTTTTGGGAAAAATACTTTTCAGAACAATTCTCTAAGGTAGGTATTATTGTTGATCTCATTTTGCAGTTGTGGGGATGGGAGGGAGAGGCAGGAAGGTCCAGAGGGATTAAGTGATTATGTTGCCTATTGTGAGATATTTACCCACTCTTCATAGTGTATCTCAGTAATGACAAAATTCATTTGTTCTTGGTTAGTTACATTATAACCATTATTACAGTTTGGGGCTCACAGTTGGCATCTCAGCCAGATAGGACCAAACTCTTTGGTCCAGGAAGGTCCTTATATATTCAGCAAGCTTCCTTTCCCTCTGGTCATTATATATAGTAAATTAACAGATGATGGTGGTTGAAGCCAAATCCATGACCTTGAATCAGGTCAAAGCCTATATCCATATATTACTTCTTAAGCTAACAGTGTTCTATATTTGTAGTGTATTTGTGAAGAATGTAGAAATTCCCTAACTCTTGTCTTTGTCTAGCACATAACTCATATCTTAGCACAAATATTTAATTCAACCTATAATTACTAATAATTAGCTTCTGAAAAGTTTTACCCAACCTTACATGCCCGCCTCACTTAAATTATTGGCTTAGTGCTGAATTTCATAGTACATAAAAGAACTCTGCCTCATTGAATTATGAATCTCATTAATTTAGTCAGTTTGTGATATTTTCTTAGATACATATAACAGAAGATATATGAAATACACATAAGTTGTAAAGTGTAACAAACATTCACAAAACCACCACAAACCCAGCAGCTAGAGCCTTACCAATTCTGTTGCCTCTGAGTTTCTTTGACTCCTGGCTGCTCCCACCAGAGGTAAATAGTATTTAGAAATATGTATTTATTATTACTTTGCTCTTAAAATGTATTATTTTACTTAATGTATATTCTTCCCTATACATTGTATCATTTAGCTTAACTGCTTATGAGCTTTAAAAAAATGCCATCATGTAATAATCATGTGAAAATTGCTTTTCTCATTCGAGAGTATATTTCTAAGGTTTGACCACATTGCTGTGCATTGCTTTTCATTTACTTTCCATTTCTCTAGAATGTTCCTTTTATGACAGTCAATGCTGCTATGAATATTCTTATACAGGTTTACTGTTATAGTTGCATGAGATTCTCTTAAGAGATGTGCTTTGGAGTATAATTGATATGTGAATGCTCAAGTTTATAAGATGGTACCAATACGTTTTCCAAAGAGGTGTAACCCTTTACATTCCTACCAGCAGTGTGCAAGAGTTGTCTTTACCAACAGCTGATATTGCCAGTCTGGTGGCTAGAAAGTTGAATCTCACTGTGATCTTACTTTATATTGCTCTAGTTACAAATAAATCTAGTTGCTCTTTTATATTTATAATCACTGTGTTCCCTTTTGTGAGAAGTTTCAGATCAAATGCTGCATATATTTAAAATTTTGGATTGTCTTTTTCTTATTAATTTCTCAGTGTTCTGTCTTGATATTAATCCTTTGTTATATGTATGCCCTACAAATCCTGGTTTCCCATTGTGGCTTGTGTTTTGTTTTTTCCCCCACTTCTCAATAGATTTTGAAATGTAAGTTCTTATTTTTAGTGTAGTTGAATTTTTCAACATTTTCCTTTATGGGTAGTGTTTATTGCTTTGTGTTTAAGAAATTATTGTCTACTTATAGTAATAAAGATGTTGCATATATTTTACTTTTATATTCTCCTCAATACACTGGCAATTAGTTTTTTTAAATGGTGAGAGGTAGGCTCTCAATTTCAGTATTTTCTGCCTTATGGATAACCAATTGTCTAAGCACCATATGTGTTTTTTTTAATAATAAATTTATTTTTTATTGATGTTCAATTTACCAACATACAGAATAACACCCAGTGCTCATCCCGTCAAGTGCCCCCCTCAGTGCCTGTCACCCATTCACCCCCACCCCCCACCCATCTCCCCTTCCACTACCTCTTGTTCATTTCCCAGAGTTAGGAGTCTCTCATGTTCCATCACCCTCACTGATATTTCCCACTCATTTTCTCTCCCTTCCCCTTTAATACCTTTCACTATTTTTTATATTCCCCAAATGAATGAGACCATATAATGTTTGTCTTTCTCCAATTGACTTATTTCACTCAGCATAATACCCTCCAGTTCCATCCACATTGAAGCAAATGGTGGGTATTTGTCGTTTCTAATGGCTGGGTAATATTCCATTGTATACATAAACCACATCTTCTTTAACCATTCATCTTTCGATGGACACCGAGGCTCCTTCCACAGTTTGGCTATTGTGGACATTGCCGCTAGAAACATGGGGGTGCAGGTGTTCCGGCGTTTCATTGCATCTGTATCTTTGGGGTAAATCCCCAACAGTGCAATTGCTGGGTCGTAGGGCAGGTCTATTTTTAACTCTTTGAGGAACCTCCACACAGTTTTCCAGAGTGGCTGCACCAGTTCACATTCCCACCAACAGTGTAAGAGGGTTCCCTTTTCTCCGCATCCTCTCCAACATTTGTGGTTTCCTGCCTTGTTAATTTTCCCCATTCTCACTTTAAAAAAATAAATAATCTTGTTAGTTAGAAACAAGTATTTTATTCCAGCCATGTTTGTTTAAACATAACTACATATTTTCCAATTTGTTTACTTACCATTCTTTCTTTCATCTCAAACTTTCCTTCTGGGATGATATGCTTCCTTCCTAAAGTTTCTTTGGTGAACATCTGTTGACTATAAATGCTTAATTTTTTTCTTTTTTCATCTAACTATTAAGAATGTTTTTTGGGGTTACAGAATTCTAGGTCAGCTATTACCTTATATTAGCACACTGAAAATATGAGTTTTATTGACTTCTGGCTTCCATCCTGTTTGTTGGAAAGTCTGATGTTAGGCAAATCACCATACTTTATAAAAGATTTCTGTATCAGTCAGCTATTGCTACATAACAAACCTACAACCTAAAAGCTTTCATTTATTCTCACGTATGTGAGTTGGCTGGGAGTCAGATGATGTAAGCTGAGTTTGGATGGGTAATTGCTTCCAGCTGTAGGTCTGACTGAACTTAGCTTTTCACTGTGTGTTGGGCTCATGTCAGCTCTATTTTTCATCCTTCTGGGGTCCAAATAGTAGTTATTATTACCATAATTCTTTGTGAGACCAACTTGCACACTGAATCTTCTAGAATGGAACTGCCAAGTACATGGGTTGATTTAGTAGAGTGGTAGAATAGAAACTGCATAAGTAGGGATAGAGAAGGACAGAAGAACACAGAATTGTTTTGTTTTGTTTTTACAAATAGGATACTATCCTTTAACAGAGCCACTGTAGTTATTTCTTACCACCTAGTCTGTGAAGAGGCTGACATGTTTTCTTAGGGAATCTTGGCTAAATTAGGGACCAAATAATTCTATGTAACACATCAAATTACACCAAAGATGCTCCATTCCATTGTGCTGCTTGAGAAAATTCTGAAAACAACCTGAAAATCTTATAAAGGATACTCATAAACTCTAATCTGCCAGTTTACTTAAGGTTTGACTTTAACAGACTAATGATCTAGTAGTGTGAAAATTAGTATAATAGGTTACAATGAATATTCTGACAGAATGAGTAAGGCAAAGATCCAAATGACTTTGAATGGGATCATAAAAGTTGGTGATAAGAGAGTGGAAATAAATTAGTGATTGGCAAGTAAGAGCATTATATGATTTTTAAGTGATAATGGCATTATTACTTTGAGATATTTCCATTAGCTACAAATAATTTAAATGTCATTAGATAAAATCAGCCTTTGACTGGAATAACATTTCATTCCTTAGTGTTTTGTGTTTCTGGCAGCAAATAAACATTTTTCTCACTCATATTACCTAAATGCCAGATGAAAATGAAAACATAATTTGTATAAATATTCAGAACTTGGTGGGGTGTCCCAGTCTATTAATTCTAATTTCAGAAATTCATTGTCCTTACAAAACAGGTGAGATAAAACCACTTGGTTTGCATATAATAGTATCAAACCATCACCATCAGTGGCACTAATTTGATGTGGCATCATGCAAATGAAACATAGGGTGAATTGCGTTTAGAGATGGGCAAAACATTGGCAGATGATTCATACCTGCTAACCATGGAAAGGGTGATACTCTGGCCAGGGACATTGCTATTTAATTTTTTGTAAACAGACAGATGCTCTTCACTGACAGGTTAAAAAATGAGTCATTTCAATTTCATAAATTGGTAAAACACACAACTAACCCTTGCATTCTTATTAACATCATAACACTGGTTGAAATACAGAATTTATAGAAGGTGGAGTTCCAATTAAACTCATATTAAGGAAAACTCATGATATCTGGCTGGTAAAGCACTGTAAGGCACGACCAATCCTCCAAATTCAAATTCAGGTCCCTAAAACTAGTGTTGCTTCAACTTTTGTCTAGGACGTGCTACACAGTAGAGAAAGAAATATTTTCCTTATATCATTGTTCTGTAATTTGAATGATAATAAGTATATTCAGGGATGTTTATTAAAACTTTAGATTCCTGGATGATACACTAAAGCTTCTGCTTCTATATATCTTGGATTAGACCGAAAATCAGCATTTTTAGTAAATACCACAGGGATTCTTTTGAAAGTGGTTATGAGCTCATGTTTTGGTGTACACTTCATTGGACCTTTGTGATAAGGCGTAGAACTGTCTCGTAGAGATAAGGAGTGATGTATCTTAATATCCTGATATCTACATGTATCCCCCATCACCTCTTCTGCTTTATTATATTCAAAAGACTTGAAGCAGAAGAGGCTTAAGGCAAATGTTGATTTAAAAATAACATATTATTAAGAAACAATGAAACAGGGAGGATTTAAAAACACAACTGCAGCAAGAAACCAAGGTTGAGAGAAAATAGTACAGATTTAGGCTATAAAATCTTAATTATTTGCTATAATTAAACTAACAACTTCGGTTAAATTCTCCAGGCAACCAAAACAATGGAAAGATATAGTCTGTTCTATAGTGAGGTTTTTTGTTGTTGTTGTTGTTACCAAAATAAGAGAGAAATGCCTGTGCTTTTCCAGAACTTTTCCTGGCATTTCCTTGGCATAGAAGGGCTGGTATGGGCAATATCCTCCATGGCTTTCTTCATTGGCAGGAATGGATGTTCCTGTTCTCTACTTCACTGTAAATTCCCTATTTATGAAAGATATGGTATGTGTTAGTGTAGTCTGGATACAGGAGGTGTTCAACTGGTCTGCCCAGATCTTCTCTTTATTTCCTTTGGAAACTGGGCATCAGTACCCGAGATATTTTCCTCTAACCCTCATGCCTGTCCTCCTATCATTGGTAGCAGTTACTAACACCAGTCTACTTGCCTGCCATGGAATTATGTTACTCCAGCTATCAGGGTCATGCACATGTGCTACCTTCTCCAGGAGGCCCTCCAGCCAGATGATGGTAGTTCCCCAGATTCCATCCAAGAAGAAATGCAGTATGGAGTCTGTGAAGTTGAAAAGATGATATGAGCCAGAATTATAACATTTTGACCATTAATCTCAGACCTATTCAGTTTTTAGGTCTGGAAGGGAAGAACAAACCTGACATAGGCTCCTGTTTCTTGCTCCTGAATTTAGCAGGATGAGAGGAAATCTTAAAACTTGCTTTAGATCTTCTCTGGGGAGTCAGCTTGCTTTTTGGAACCATTGCTAATCGTATGTGGAGGTGAAATGAATTATCATCTAGATATGTAATTTGTGCGGTGAGAATCTCCACACTAAACAAAGTATCTCCCTAAATAATAAGAAATATAGGCTTGAAATTCCACCATTACCAATTCATTCTTTCGTTTGGAACTTTCAGCTCTGTGTGGCTCATCCTAAAATACACAGGATGATTGAACATGATTGCATTCATGAACTTACCTTTCTTTGTACCAGAAGGACCAGGATTGAGAACCTTGATATCCTAAGGGCAGGAGTCACTTTCAGATGTAACATGGATGTAGAAGGGTGGCAAGAATTAATGATAATTTTATCCAGGGCTATTTTTGCTTCCCACACTTGTATGAAATAAAATGAAATTGTCTACATTTTCTCTGTGATGTGCTATGTAATCTGCTCATATTAGTATAGGAGAAGAAATATAGAAACAAGGGACACCATTTAATACTAGGAATGCTTTTGGTAGAATTCACACATGTAGGGCTAATATATTTAAAAAGGGCCAGAGGAGATCAAAATTAACAGCTGAAGCATTAGAAGGAGCATTCAGGCTGCACAGTGGATACTAAGGAGAATCTTGAATGACCTACCCCCCGCATACATATAACTCTTATCTTACTTGTGCATAGCAAGGCCTGATTCCATTGGGAGAAGCCACAGATCTGATGTGGATTTTATTCAGAACACCAGGGAGGGGACGTTGTTAGAGGGACTCCTAGTCACTGGTCCTTATTTAATATGGCGAAGTGTGGAGCACCTGTGTAGCTCAATGGTTGAGTGTCTGCCTTTGGCTCAGGTCGTGATCCCGGGGTCCTGGGAGCCTGCTTCTCCCTCTGCCTGTGCTCTGCCTCTCTCTGTGTGTCTTTCATGAATAAATAAATAAAATCTTAAAAAAATAATGTGACAAAGTCTGTGTTAAGACACCTGGCAGTCCCAATATTTAATATTCTGGCAAAGTCTGGACAAAATGGAAATGTTATTCTATTTGAAAATGGAAATTCACCATGGTCTCTTGGTTTCCCGAAGTACATCTTAACAGAACAGTAAGGTGTAATTGCCATTGCACATGGAAATAAGCCAAGCTTTCTCAAAATTAATTGAAGGGAATGGTCCTAACTGTAAAAGGAAACTGTCCAGTAAAGTGACTGGTCTTGAGAACGTTTCAATTACACATCAGAAAGGAAACTTACATTAGCTTTTAATGGAGGGGAAATGGGAGAAATTTGTTTCCTTTTGTTTTTATTTTAAAGATTTATTTATTTGAGAGAGAAAGAGAGAGAGGTAGAGGGAGAGACGGAGGAGCACAGGGAGGGAGTAAGAATCTCAGGCAGAGCTTGATGCAGGGCTTGATCTCATGAGCCTGAGATCACAGCCTGAGCTGAAACCAAGAGTCAGAGGCTTAACTGACTGTGCCATACAGGTGCCCCTGTTTTATTTACTTATTTTTTTTTAAAGTATACGCCACTGGTAAAGTCTTAGAAGCTATTTTGAAAGTATCTAGAAGATCTTTGTTTTACATAAACATCTTTAAACCCTATTTGTAGGCTAAAGTCCAATTTTTCTTTATGAATGATAAAATGTATATTGTTATTATCTGATCAATTCCATTGTTATTTCAATCTTCATCAATTTTTCTTTTATTACCTTTTAAATTTTAAATTCAATAATTAACATATAGTGTATTATTAGTTTCAGTGGTAGAGTTTAGTGATTCATTAGCTGCGTATAACACCCAGTGCTCATTCCATCAAGTGCCCTCCTTAATGTCCATCACCCAGTTATCCCATCCTCCCACCCACCTTCCCTCTAGCAACCCTCAGTTTTTTTTTCCTGTAGTTAAGAGTTTGTCTCCCTCTCTGGTTACATCTTATTTGTCCCTTCCTTGTCCTATGATACTCTGTTTCTTAAATTCCACATATGAGTGAAATCTTATAATTGTCTTTCTCTGATTGACTTATTTTGCTTAGCATAATATCCTTTAAAATTTAAAAGGTAATAAAAGAAAAATTGATGAAGATTGAAATAACAATGGAATTGATCAGATAATAACAATATACATTTTATCATTGCAACACATCATTGCAAGTGGTAAGACTTTCTTTCTTTCTTTCTTTCTTTCTTTCTTTCTTTCTTTCTTCTTTTTTTCTTTCTTTCTTTCTTTCTTTCTTTCTTTCTTTCTTTCTTTCTTTCTTTCTTTTATGGCAGAGTGATATTCAACATTGCTCGGGATCAGGGAAATACAAATCAAAACCACAATGAGGTGCCACTTCACGCAGGTCCGAATGGCTAAAATTAACAAGTCAGGAAACAACAGATGTTGGTGAGGCTGCAGAGAAAGAGGAACCATCCTACATTGTTGGGAATGCAAGCTGGTGCAGCCACTCTGGAAAACAGTATGGAGGGTCCTCAAGAAGTTAAAAATAGAACTACTCTACCACCCAGCAATTGCACTACTGGGTATTTACCCAAAGTATTCAAACATAGTGATCCGAAGGGCTACCTGCACCCTAATATTTATAGCAGCAAGTCCACAACAGCCAAAATATGGAAAGAGTCCAGATGTCCATTGACAAATGAATGGATAAATAAGATGTAGTATATATATATATATATATATATATATATATATATATATATACACATACACACACATGTAGTATATATATATACATATATATAACATATATGTATACATATATTCATACATATATGAATATTGCCATCGATTTTTCTTTTTAGTATCAATAGATGGTATAGTACTTACGATATATACACATAGACAACTATACCAATGGACAAAATGGTGAAAGTAAAAGATTTTTTAGTCCCCTCCTCAGACATGGTGGAACCTACAATGTAGTTTCAACCAAATCAGTTCTAATCACTCTGCTACATGGTTCTTAGACCTCTGTGTTCCTTAGACCTCAGGGTAGTGTTCCTGCAGAGAAAGGGGTCATAGAAATGAGGCACAAGCTTGGAGAAGAGGAATAAAATAAGGACCAAGACTCTATTAACAGTTTTGAGGTGGGATTTGGGAAGGTTTCTATTACCATTGGAATAGGATAGCTGTTGGTAATTCACAGCCCTCAGAACTTTAAGGTGGGGGTTACCTGTTTCTCATTTTGAGCATTTATTTTTGAGTGGGGAAAAAATGTTGAATCTTTCATATTACCCCTGAAGTCAACCAACAAAACTGGTTTTAGATATTTTCTTCTAATGGCTCATAGATTTGCAGAAAAGAGTTGGTCCTAAGTGATTGTAGAATATAATCTTTGCTTATAAGTTTGACTCACAGCCAGCAACAAATGGATGTTACATATAAAAGGGAATGCAATTAATAATAGGCAAGAAGCAGATAACTATTTAGGAGACCATTCTCCTAAATGGGAGAATCATTTAATCATTCTACCTTGTGTTCTTCTTTTCTTAGAAATGCAGTGGATTATTGTCAGGGCACCTGGGTGGCTCAGTTGGTTGAGTGTCAGACTCTGAATTTCCACTCAGGTCATGATCTCAGGGTTGTGAGATCAAGCCCTGCATTCAGCTCCGTGCTTAGTAGGGAGTCTGCTTGAGATTTTCTCTCTCTTCCATTCACACTATCCTTCCTCCCTCTCTCAAATAAATAAATCTTAAAAAAAAATACAGTGGATTATGTGAAGTGCCAGTAACAGGGTCACAAGTATGGAATTGTGAAAATATTATGCCAACCAAATAAATAGCTTTGTCAAATATACATTATTAATATTGAAGCTGTCTTTCTTGTAACATAAAAGACACAAAATCTCAGTTTCTTTAAAAGACAAACACATTCATGGAGGAAATTAGTAAATACATATATGAAAGCTATAGAACATTAGAGCTGGGAGGGTTCTTAAGGAAATCTGTCTAACTGCCTTCTCTAGGTGTGGAACCACACTTAGAAAAGTTAGTGACTTGCTCAAGTTTGCATAGCCAGAGGCAGGCCTAGAGCGTTGGACTAGAATTTGGGATTTCTTATTCCTTTTTTTTTTTTTTTTTTTGGATTTCTTATTCCTAATCTAATCTTGCCTCCTTCATTTCTCTACATTCTCTGCCCAGAGCAGTGGTCCTCAAACAGGGGCAGTATTGCTTCCTGCATGTTTCTTTAGCAAATCTTGAGATATTCCTGGTTATCACAATTGGGTTCTTGCTGGGGGTTGAGGGTGTTACTGGAAACCAGTGAGTAGGAGTCAGGGGTGCTCTTAAAGAATGCACAAGAAAGTCTCCATGACAGAGAATGGTCTACCCCAAATGTCAACAGTGTTGAGGTTGAGAAGGCCTGCCCTATACCTATAATAACAAACCTCAGTGTCCTACATTAAGCAAACAGAGAATAGGAAAATTTAGATTTAAAGACAGGCAAATACTTTATAAAGGACTTACTAAAGTATTTTATTAATTGATAATATATCATAATGTCAAAATCTTAAATAAGTTTTAGTTAACAACAAAAAGAAAAAAGTCAAAGTCACATGTACTACGGAAAACTCTCACACTTAAGAATGAACAAAACATGAAGACAAGTGAGAAAGAAATATGGTGATACTGTTATTTCTATAATTTCTATGGAATATAGAGCAATCTCCCATGCTTTTTCTCACTATTAGTCTTACAACAACCAACTGAAGAAAGAAGGGGAAACCTTCCTATAAAATATGAATGCCAAAGTTCAAGAGTCCAAAAAATTTACTCCTGTCATGTGGTATCAGAACTGAAACCCAAATCCAGGATTTCTGTCTCCCATGACAATGTTCTCTCTACTTTTATATGTTGTCTGTATAGTATATAGGTATTTATATGTATCTGTTTTAAGGAACCATAGTCTACAACATGTGACAGTTCCTGCATCTTAAGTGTTTTCAAAGAATGTGCACAGAAAGCCAGTTTTGCATTATTTTTCACTGCGAACTGAAAACAAAAAAGGTAGTACTATTTTATAGGAACTTCTCTGCCTAAAAGTGGATTAATTTCATTTAAAAAAATTTTAAAAGTCCCAACTTGTCTAAAGCCTCTCGTTGGAATCAGTAGGCCTGTGTTAAGGTTAGGTGGAGAAAACCATGCCCCAAATCCATGGAGGGTGCCCAGTAACTATCACAGCTGATGCTCTTTGACTAATTTCTCAGATGCTTTTTACATGGTTTCTTTGCTTATTGACTTCAACAGTGTTATCGGCATGGGGAAAAGGTGACGCGGCTTCATTATGATCCGTTGAGTCAAAATGCCACTGTCCTGAAAAATGTCAGCTCTGTAACTTTGGAACTAAAATGTTTATTATTTAATTTCTCCCTCAGTATGGGTTTCTGTCCTTTTCTGAAAGATATCAAAAGAAATAGCATCCCCAAGTGAGAATTTCAGTAACATGACACTTGGTATTAATAGGGTATCTCTGGTGGGTTCTAGATTTTGCTGTATTGTTTTAATTTCACAAGATAATTGTTTCTTCTGTTTTAGGAATTGGTAATTTGAAACTTATTAATTTTGATCTTTCTAATACAGACTTTTTTATGACATGCAAATGCTGCAGAGTACATGTTATACCACTTCATACACCAGGAACAAAAACAAAATCACACAAGATTTTTATGGGAATGTACTTTAAATTGTTTGATTTGGCTTTCTGAAGCCAAGTTTTGAGTCTTTCCTGTAGATTGGAAGGTAAAAATGATTCATTCTTAAGCTTTTTTTCTCTTTCTCATTTTTTAATCTCTTTCATGGCAAAATGAAGGCATCTTTATTCTCTACTTTTACTCCCTCCCAACTCTGTTTCCATGTTGTACCCAAAAATAAAGGTCAAGGAAATTTCTTCTTTGAAAGTAACATTCTCCTCAGTGTTCTAGGGAAGAAAACATTCATACCTGGCTGGTCTTTGCCATCTTATGGCTCAGAGGCAGGAGTTGGGTCTGGTCTAGATTTGCTCTCATAGGATGTTTTGAACTCTCTCCATCACTGTGCGCTTGTGTCTATGCTTAGGAAGGCTGGCCATGCAAAAGCACTGAAGCAAGAGGGCAAGCAGTTAAGAGAAAGCACGAGGGTTCAGAGCAGCCATCTCTGGCACCCCCATGAGTGGGTATAACAAAGCAGGACAGATTTGACTCAGGGCGTGATCCCAGGGTCCAGGATCGAGTTCCATGTTGGGATCCTGCGGAGAGCCTGCTTCTCCATCTGCCTGTGTCTCTGCCTCTCTCTCTCTCTCTCTCTGTCTCTCGTGAATAAATAAATAAAATCTTAAAAAAAAAAAAAGCAGGGCAGAACTATTAGAAGTGCAAGAGAATACTCAACTGTTTCAAGATATTGTCCTGGGAGGCTTCTATCCATAGCAACAAATTTGGCTGCCAGTATTGTATTTACTCAACATTTCATTCATATACTCTTAATTCATCATTTACGTATTCATTTACTTAAGCATTTATCATTGATTGTGGATGATTCCCAGCCCCACATTCTCAGGAAATTAGTTTCCCAGTATTCTTAGGAAAGCCTCTCCTTGTACATGAATTCACCCATGACATGAATTCTCCAAAAGTAGAAGGGTAGGTCTATGTTATTCCTTTTAGCACTTGTGGAAAGTACTTGCACTGGGACACCTTCGGGTTTCATACTCACCTGTATACACACATACAGAGAATCCATAGAAAATGATCGAAATATGACTTCCTTGTCATACAAAGACATAGTTATATGTGCAGAGGAATATGATTGAAGTACTGGAGCTGATTTTATAGTCAAGCATGAAACTTATTCTCATTACTTTAGTTATAAGTTTGCACAGAAATATGCTGCAAAGGCAGGAAGGGTCATAACCTGAGACAGAGTAAAAAGTGTTCGACAGGGGTTCATGAGTGGCTCAGTCAGTTAAGTGTCTGATTGGTTTTGGTTCACATCATGATCTCACTTGTGAAATCGAGCCCCGCATCAGGCTCCACACTCTGCGAGGAGTCTGCTTGAAATTCCCTCTCTTCCTCTGCCCCTCTCCCCCCACTCTGTTGCTCTAAAATAAATAATAAATCTTTTAAAAAAATGTTGGACAAAAAAGATACATCTAGCAATTCCAGAGGTGGATGCAGTCAATGCATATTTAAGGACCTAGGGTAATATTTTGTGGAATAAATGTTTTTACAAACTATTTCTAAATGATATATACATGATATTTTATCTCTGCATGTTATGGGTAAAAATAGGGAAACAAACATAAAGGAATAAAAAAGATTACGTCCATACTCTCTCAATGTTTTATCCTACTGAAGAAGTAAATATCAATATTTTCTCAGCAAAAGTGATTTACTTATTGTAAGATGGATCAGAAAGCATTAATACCTGGGAGAAGTAGCTAAATAAATAAATGGAAAAGAACTTGAGAAAGAGATTTATTTGTGTGAGTTTTGCAGGCTGTGATATTAGATCTGGGCAGATATAGGGTGGTGTGGTGTTTGTAGCTTCAGATCCTTCCAGCAGAGCCATCTTTGTATTTATTAAGAGTGTGGAATGTGGGGTGGGACAATAAAACCCCAAATTCATCACAGCAAGGCTCAACAGGGGAAAAATACATGTGTAAAAAGCATCAGGAGAAGTCCATTTAGCAACAGGAAGCTAATTGCTTCATTTTTATTCCACAGCAAAATCAAAACCAGGTGGCTGGCAGGCAGCCCACACGTGAAGATGTTTCTTAGAGTTCTTTAGTCATGGGCCACGGATGCTGTCAGATGAAGTTGGAAGGCTGAAACAGCCATCTGGTGGCCAGTCATATTGTTGAACTCAGTGGCCTCGGCTCCATCAAGAGCTTTCTAGGTAGATCACCTCTTGGTGATCTGCACATCTTTTATCAAGATGCAATAAAGCTACTAATGCTAGCCAGACAAGTAAAGTACACACACCTCATTAATTCACATAAAGTTGATACTCCATTCTTTGTAAAGTAGAACTCATCAAGCAGTGTTTCTTAGACTTCAGCATGCCTCAAGATCACCTGGAAAGTTACTGAAACACAGTGTATGGTCTTGATCCCAGAGCTTCAGATCTGGGTTAGGCCTGGGTGGGTCTGAGAATCTGCATTTTCAGTAAGTTCCCAGGTGATGATGGTTCTGATCTGGTCCATTATATCCAGGGAGCCATTGATTACGTTAGGTATAAATACAATGAGAATAGAGCTACATTATTCACGTTTGACCTAAAATTCCTGAGGTTTTTTTTTTCTGATAAAATTATAAGGCAGGGTTGCATGTATTAACCTCTTTCACAAAGATTCCTCTTGATCACTATTTCTAGGTGATATTCCTATCCTCACCCTTTCACCCTGAGAAGTGAAAACAAATTAATGTTCTTCGCTACTTGGTCAGAAAACATACACATCCAGTGTGGGCTGACCTGACCTACAGGCTGGTTTATCAAAAAGTATCAAATCTGTTGTGCTTTCACACTAACAAGCATTTAATAATAAGTAATCTTGTTCCTTTCTTTCTTTCTTTCTTTCTTTCTTTCTTTCTTTCTTTCTTTCTTTCTTCCTTCCTTCCTTCCTTCCTTCCTTCCTTCCTTCCTTCCTTCCTTCCTTCCTTTCTTTCTTTCTTTCTTTCTTTCTTTCTTTCTTTCTTTCTTTCTTTCTTTCTTTCTTCTTTTTCTTTGTTGGGAACTGTGTTGATCTATGCTTGGTATTCTGTTGTAATCAACATTTTCCAGGGATTGCAGCCATAGGAAAGTAGAGAGCAGAAGTGGGCAGCAGAGAGATGCAGAAGTTAAAAAAAGGTGCTTTACCGTGTATCTGGAAATGCATGTTATCTCATTTTTAGTAAAAATGTATCATGATCAGACAGGCTCTTCATGTACAGTTTTAGTCTGACTAAAGTAAAAGTCAGTTAGGTGTATCAAAAGAAAGAAAAACTTTCTTGTAACATCAGTCTGGAAAAGAAGAACATTTTAATTCATCAGCATAGGCAACAAGGAGACTTGCTGGTTTAGCAGACACAATGGCTTTTCCAGTTTGGTGATTTAATGAAAATCTTCTGAATGGCCACACCAATTTCCTTCCATTTTCTTCTCTTTCCTTTCCTTCCTATCATTTGCTAGATTTTGATTTGGTTCTAACAGGTGCAGTCAATATTGAAGATTGTAGGGGAGGAAGATTCCTCAAGGGAATGCAGGTTGACAGTTTTATGGTGTTTCAGTCCACTTGTGTTCAAACCATAATAATTTTACCCAGATCCTTAATATACAGCTGTGTGATGATAGATTCCTTTGAGGAGTGACAGAGTTGCCTTCTACTCTCTATCATGTTTTGCTTGCCCTGGAAATTCCCTCATCTCATCCTGGGTGCCACTCTAGCACCTCTTAGTGGGTTTAAATATGTGTAGCTTAAAGTAGAAGAGACTGGGTGTTCAGTACTCAAGGAACCAGGCATTGAGGATGAAGAACATGTACCTTTTATCTGTTGAGCCTCAGCGTGTGCCCTGAAGGTAGGCAGTATGCCAGAGGTCTATTAGTGGAAGCAGTCACTATGTCTATATAGCTATGGCTAACACTAAGTTACATTGGGTTGTTTGATGATTTAATGTATGGTCACCAAATTAAGTGATTTGCATTGTGGGCATGTTTGTTGATTATTTCATTGATCTGGAAGTCCTGAAGAACAGAACATGGTCATAGCTTCGGTTAGCCTATCTTTGGGGCATGTTGAGACTGTGTCAGTGCTGATGTGGGGGTGGGGGGAGGAATGGGTAAGTAAGAGGGACTAGGGGGCATGCTTTAGCTCCTGACTATAGCATTGACCAATGGGAAATAGCAGAAATACAATATACAGACAAATAAAACTTGTAGTTGTTACAAAAACTGGTACGTGAGGAGTTAGGACCAGCTCTACCACCTACTTCCCCTAGGAACCCACTCAGCCCAAATTCCCAATATGGGAATACTAATAATACAGAAATTATAGGGTAGTTGTAAGGATGAAGTGATGAATGTCAAGAGTTTAGCCTAATGGCCTCAAAAAATATTAGATTGAGTGATTTGTCTTTTTATCCATGCTTTCAAATGCAAGCCACATGTAAACTTCCATCCCTACTCAAGTGATCAAGTCTCCTACTGCAAAGATGGTCTCAAAGCATGGTCCTCGGTGATAATGCCTTATTATGGGCATTTTGCTAAAAGTGCAAATCCTCAAGCTCTACACAGACCTACTAAGTCAGAAACTCTGAGGATGGGCCCAGCAATCTGTTTTCACAAGGTGATCCTGATGCACATGCAAGTTTAGAACCACTGCTCTATAGGACATAGTAGTGTCATTTTCAGCAAAAACGTGATGCTCAAAGCTGGTGAGTGATGGCACTATGGTTCTAGGGAATTGGCAAATATAATGGAAGCTTCTAGCCATCAGCCAAAGATACTGGGGGTGGGGCCCAACCTTCCAGGAAAGGAGACAGGGGCAAAAGATAGGCAGGATGGTGGGCTCTCTTCTCTCCTTCCCTTCCCCATCCCAGCCAAGCCAACAGGCACTAGGGACAGGGTCCTTGTCCTTTGGAGGAGCGGGAATGCTACTCAACAGAATCCCATCATACATCAAGGCAAGGCAAGCACAGGGTAAGGAGGCCCTGCAATTCTGTGAGCATGTAGGTAATTAGGATCCACTTCCTGGAAGAGCCAAACTTGTCCTCAGTCAGGTACGAATAAGGCTCTGGAATTAGTTTGGAACTGATATTGAAGACAAAAAGTCTTCACGTTTCCAGTTGAACAGAGGTTGGCAAGGTAGGGACTGAGATGCTGGTTATATTAACATGAACTCTTTGGCAACATGTAATCAACCACAGTTCAAAATACCTCTGATCTTTCACTTTGTAGGCCTACTGGCTTTGTCCTCCTGGCTGACAGATACACAAGCATCATGGAAAATACTTTTACTTTGTGTTAGCATTTTCTTTTTATGGCCAGTAACAGGCTGTGGCCATGCTATTTGTGTCTGGTAGCAGCTGCATGAAACCCCTGGGATTGCCTGTTTTATCCATAGACTGTGTCTGAGTGCCCTGGGCTGGAAATCAGAAATGTGTGTTGGTGTGGGTGACCACCCTTTGCTATGGGTGATGCTTTTCACAGTGATCCTTGTAGAAGCCTCAGGGGAGGAGATCATAGAATGATAAAACTGGGAGGACCTGAAAAATCATTTAGTTTTCTTCCTGTGGGGAGCTCAGGACAGAGAAAACAAGGGAAAGAAAAGAAAGAAGAAAAGAGAAGAACCCAGATTCTCTTCCCTCTTGCTGATATATTGTCTATTTCATTGCTTCTTCCTGTCTTGGCAGAGGGAATTAGGGTCAGACAGACAGTTGGGTCATTATTTTTCCACCCAACATTGGGGTACTCATAGTATGGCACTCAACAGCTTGGAGATTTTAGTCCTAATCTATAAGATATGGATTGAAATTCAGCCTCTCAACTGTGATTATAAACAAAATCAAGTAAAAAAAATAAAGCAGTGGAAAAAACAACCAAACAAAACCAAGTTGAATTGATGAGTATCACATTGTTATTAAATCAAAGTAAACCTTCAGAATGTGAATGAGTTCAACAGGTATTTATTAAGTTCCCATTAGGGTGGTTCTCAGATAACAAGTGGAAGTATCATCTGAAAGACTTAAAATGATCCCAGGACCCCACACTTAGAATTTCTAATCCATTGGATTAGGAACGAGACCCAGAAATCTTTATTTTTAACCATTTTTTCCCAGGCCATGCTCATGCTAGTGCTCTACAAATAAACACTGAGTAGCACTATTTGGGAGAAAAGAACAAATATTTTATGAGCAGTAACTATGTTCTGGTCCTAGACTCCTTCCTGCCAGGAGGAATTCTGAAGCTTTTAATTTACCACCAAATCTTCAATGTCATGGTTGAATAAATACCTTTTATTTGCCCCAAA
The DNA here is from genome assembly GCF_048164855.1 of Canis lupus baileyi. Classification (NCBI taxonomy): domain Eukaryota; kingdom Metazoa; phylum Chordata; class Mammalia; order Carnivora; family Canidae; genus Canis; species Canis lupus. The sequence goes on from NC_132838.1 coordinate 87,192,954, forward strand.
CTCCAAATCTGTATCTTCAGCCCATATGAAACAACTTCTGACTCCAGATTGATATACCCACTCAGCTCCCTCACACAGATGTCTAGTACACATCTCAAAGTGAACATGTTAAAACTGAACTTCTAATTTTCCCCAAACCTACATCTACATCTCACATGATGGCAAACACATCCCTCCAACTGTTCAAATGAAAAGCCTTAGGCCCATCTTTGACTCCTTCTTTTTACTTATACCCCTCAGCTAGTCTGTTAGAAATCTTGTTAACTTCTGTCTGTAAGTTATATCCAGAATATGGATACTTTCTATTTTGTCACCCTGATTCAACACACTCTAATTTCTTTTAAGTTATAGTCAGTTGTCTCTTAAGTGATCTCTCTGCTTCCATACCGTCTCCTATGCTCTATTGTCAATGCTGCAGCCAGAGAGATCCTGTTAAAACATAAATCAAATGATTTGACTCCTTGTTTTAATACTTCTCGTGTCTCCCCATTTTATTAAGAGTAAAAGTTAAAGTACTTACAAAGGACCCCAAAAACCCTATAAAAGTGAATTCTTATTGACCCTCTGACCTCATGTGTTGCTCCTCTCCTTCTTGCTAATTTCACCACATCTACACGATATTCTGGCTCTTTCTGTGATATGCTTGGAATGTTTGCACATAGGTTTTTATATTGGTTGTTCACTTTGCCTGGGACACTATTTTCCCCCATGTACTCGCATAGCTCACTCTCTCACCTTCTTGTTTGAGTCTTTACTCAAATTTGTCTTTACTACCTTCTCAGTTTCTCTTGGATGCCTTACTTAATATTGTAATGACTCCACTTCCCATCCACTCCTAGCATTTCTGAACTTCTCCCCTTTTCCCTTGTGCTTTTTTTTCTATAGCATTTATCATCATCTAACATACTCTGAAATTTACTGATTTATTTTTATTGCCTCCCCCCCCCCCCAGAATGTATGCTTCACAAGTGTGTGGATCTTTGACCATTTGGTTCACCAAGAACAGCCCCTGCTATATAACAGATGCTCCATTAACATTTATTGAATAAATTGATGCTTGACAATAGTAAATTCTCAGTATTTATTGAATGAATATCACTTCATCTAACTCATAGCAACCCTTTTATTCCCATTTTACAAATGGAAACACTGAGGTTGACAGATATTAAGTAACATGATCAAGAAGAAACATGCAAATTTGTCTGATTCTGAAACACTTTTACTTTCTATTTTCTCATTACCTACACTAGCTATTTACAGGTTATGAAATGAAAGAGGCACTAGCTATTTACAGGATATAAATAGACATACAGGAAAAAGTAACTATCCTCCAAGGAACTAACAGGTTATTACTGTAGCAAACATAGACAATTAACTACCCTACAAGGCAGATTGTGGCATACATTATTGGAAATGGATGAAGTGTCATAGGAGGGAGAGTAGGTCACTGTCTTTAGTGATGAGAGATTGAATTTTTAGGAGCAGGAAATAATAATCAGTAAACATGTGAATAGTCCTTGGTTACTGAATAATGGATAGGATTTAATAGGTATAAATGGTAAAAACTAGCATTTCAGCATGAGCAAAGGAATAAGCAGGAAAGTAAAAATTAGTTGTGGGGAATGTGGTATTTTCTAGAAATAGTATTTGAGGTGGCGTAAAGATAATAACCTGGGTAAATCTGTTGGATCTTTATTCTGTATGTATAGAAAGCTTTAGTTAATGGGAAAGCTATACTTTGGGAGAGTCATTCTGGTAGGCATGTATACATTTATGTAACATTTATCAAGTGCCTGCTTGGCAATTGAGAAAGAGGTTAAAATGGAAAGAGACAAGAGGATGACTCGGCTCCTTATAGCTTGTAATCTGGTAGAGATGGCAGCTAATTAAGCAAATACAATCCAATGAGATATGTACAATGAAAGAAGACATAGAAACCATGGCAAGAGAGGATAACCTAGTCTGGGGAAATATCAGAGATTTACTACAGGAAGTTACATTTTAGCTGAAACCTGAGTGCTGGGTAGGCATTACCAGAGCAAATGGGAGGGTGAAAAGTGTTGTAGGCAAAGGAAGGACATGGAGGGAGAAGGAGGAGTGACCAATACCCTTCAGTGAGTCCTCCAGGGCCCCAAAGAAAGCTCAGAGCAGCAAGGATATAGAGTGACAAAGGAGGGAGTACAAGGAAGTGATGCTGGAGGAGTGGGCAGGTGTCAGGTCATGAAGCACTTTATAGGTATGTTAGGAGTTTAAATTTTATCATAAAGGGAAAAGGATGTCATTATGGTTTTTAAGCAGAGATTTTTTTTGGGGGGGTGGGGATAAGCAGGGACATTTTATTTTTCTTTTTAAGATTTTATTTATTATTTATTTATTTGTTTGAGAGGGAGAGAGAGAGAGAGTTGTGAGCGGAGGGAGGGGAAGGGTAGAGGGAGAGAGAGAATCCCATGCAGGCTCCACACTCAGCTCGAGTACGAAGCCAAGCCTGACACGGAGCCCAAAGTGGAGCTCCATCTCAGGACCCTGAGATCATGACCTGAGCCGAAATCAAGATTCAGGCGCTCAGCCAACTGAGCTGCCCAGGTGCCCCATTTCAAGATTTTATTTCAATTCAAGTCAGTTAACATATAGTGTAGTATTAGTTTCAGGGGTTGAATTTAGTGATTCATCACTTACATATACCACCCAGAAGCAGGGACATTTTATGATCAGATTTACATCTTAGAAGTTTTACTTTGCTTCAGTGAGCAAAATAGTTTGGAAGAGACTAAAAATGGAAGTTGGGGGGATCTGATCAAAGGCTGCAGTAATAATTCAGTCAGATGGAGACGGATTGAAGACGCATGGATGAGACCGCCAGGATTTGGGGGTTGATAGGCTGTATGAGATGGAGAAAAAAGGAGGGGTCAAAGGTGACCTGCAGGTTTCTCAGTTGTGCAAATGGATCATGGTAGAGTCAATTACTGAAATGCGATTGAGTAGAACATTGCGTGTGTGTGGGCACAAATATGCACAAGTGCAGGTGTGTGTGTGTGTGTAGGAGTAATCAGCTAGTCTCATAGACCAGATATGACACTGAAAAATGGTAACAATAGGATGGAAATCAGGCAACTAATCTTTCATCAAATTCATAAACATTTTAAGGTTATTGGTAAGAATCCAGGTATCTTTAGAAAGTGGAGATGGCACAATTTTTTATAACCCATTTAGTGTTTCCTAGATCATTCTTTGATAACCGATCTGCCCACTGAGTTTTCAGTCAGTGCTTCATTTACTTAGTGAGTGCTTACAGAGGAAGAAGATTTTAAATCATTTTATAGGATCACAATTTATTATTAAAAAATCTTTAAAAATATCCATGATTATCACCTTATCATTCACATCTCTGATGTCAAGAATGAGTGTGCTCTTTAAAGAAAGTGTTAATTTATTAAGTACACTGCAAAAGGAGCTGCTACCTACACGTGAGAGTTCTTTTTTAAGAAACGCACTAATTTGGGATTTGTTAAAGTGTAAATGCTTAAAAAGTAAATAGAGGCAACAAAAAGCCACATATAGCTCATATACATGAAGGATGGATGCAACCTCAACTTAGATTGATTCTTCAGGGAGTGATTTTTTTCAAATATCTAGCTGAATTCATATGTAATATTCATCCAAGTGGCTCATTGCATTTGCAGAAAAAGCCCAGTTGTGGACGTGCAAACATTATTCTTTTAAAATGGTAAACTTAAACATCACTTTTGAAAGCACCGGTATAGAAAATGAGCCTTCAAAAGATCTATTTAGGGCAATAATCGATAAAGTGGCAAGCCTCACTGAGTTAAGAATGATGGGCGGCCAGTGCTCAGAGGCTTACATTCTGATGGAGTCTGATATAGCAAGAAAAGATCCAGCTTATGGGAAAATTAGCCTCATCAACTAAATGCACTTGATAGGATACTTTTCCCTTCTACCATTTGGAGTAAACAGATGGGTTATGTTTTTCATATAATTTCAGAAATGTGGCCTGCTTTTATTATATACCTTCCTCTTTTCAGAAAAATACAAAAAGAATTCCAACCCTCTAACCAGGCACTGTGTTAAGTGTTGGGGATACAAGCGTTGGGGATACAGGTTTTGGCTTTAAAAAGTTTATAGCCTCGCAGCAGGTGCATTCTCTTCATGCCATTGAGCAAATAGCATGTTCACCTGCTTATAGAAGGTATTCAATAGATAAATGAAATGATAAGAAATAATTTATAATCCATACTGCCCAACTTGACCTCCTTGATTCCCAGAAGAGACCCTGGCACTTGGGAAGTCAGTTTTTTTTCATGCCCAAGGGAATACTTTGGATAAGAAATTTTTTATAGATAGTTACTGCAGAATCCTTAAATTTGCCAAAAAATAGGTTCTTCTCTATAACCATTGCTATTACTTCACTGAACCTCTACTATCAAAGTTATTCCTTGCCAAATTATTAGCTAAAAAAATAACTTCATAAAAATTCCAGAAATTGTATATACATAGCTGCGTGGAAGACCATTTCCACACTTAGCCACAGATGGAGGAGGATCAGCAAGTGTGTGGTGGCTTGAGGGGCCTTCATTTATCTCCTCCCCAACTCTGCCTTCTTCTTTGGGTCTCTAATGCCATTCAGTTTTCAAAATTTTCTTGCAGGAAAGCATCTACAGCTGTGAAGAAGATCTTGAGAAATACATTATTCTCTAGGTGGCTTTGAAATTTTAAGGCCTAATTCTCATTGGGGAAAAAAATACTTTGCAACCTCATAAAGATTTTATATCTTTTAGGGTTCAGGTGATAGTATGAGAGGAAGGGTAGGAGATTCTTCTCCATATCCCTGTAATCAGACCACGTAAGCACTGCCTTTGGTGTTCACAAGAGTGAATTGCTTCTTTTTTTTTTTTAATTTTTTAAAAAAATTTATTTATGATAGTCACAGAGAGAGAGAGAGAGAGAGGCAGAGACACAGGCAGAGGGAGAAGCAGGCTCCATGCACTGGGAGCCCGACGTGGGATTTGATCCCGGGTCTCCAGGATCGCGCCCTGGGCCAAAGGCAGGCGCCAAACCGCTGCGCCACCCAGGGATCCCTGAATAAACTTTCATAATAAATTAACTTATTCATTCATTCCTATGATAATTGAATGGTTAATAAGAATTATCAAGTTCTTGGGGCTTGTGAGGCAAGGTGGAATTATGAAGCGACAGAGATCATGATTCAGAAGTAAAAGGGGAATAATGAGATCAGTAGATGAGAGAGGTGAATGGCTACTCCACCTCTTAGAGACTTAGAGAAACATAGAGCCTACCAGGGAGAGTAGCTGGTTTCTAATACTTTAAAAGGTAACTGAGATTCAGGCTATACCTGACCCTCATGCCTTTAGGAAGGCATATTGGAAAATATCTTAAAACTCTAGGTGGAGGCACACCTTGGGCTCAGGTCGTGATCCTGGGATTTGGGATCCAGTCTCACATCCGGCTCCCCGCAGGGAGCCTGCTTCTCCCTCTGCCTGTGTCTCTGCCTCTCTCTCTCTCTCTCTCTCTCTCTCTGTGTGTGTGTGTGTGTGTGTGTGTGTGTCTCGTGAATAAATAAAATCATAAAAAGAAACCTCTAAGTGGAGTCGAAGTGAGAAGAAGTTAGGAATCAGGGAGGTGGCAAGCCCATATAGTTTCTTTCTTTTACAATGACTCTCCCTTCTAACTCCAACTCCATTTTTTTCCTTCATGGCCACTTCTCTTTTGACATCCTTTCAATCTTGGCCTATCTGCAAGCTACTTAATTTGTTTCCCATTTCCAGAAGACAAACTCCATGAGATTAAGATAGGCCCAATTCTTATGTTCATAGTGGTTGGCTATATTGATGTCAAGTGCCTGTATCCTGGTCTGATCCATCAACTATCAGTGGCTGCCTGAAGCTGGGGCCATGGGTAGGGCTGTTTCCTTCAGAACTGATTTGGGACTTTGTAGGCATGAAGACAGAAAATTCTAGAATGATGAGTTGTTAGAATATAAAAAGTCAATTTCCTACCATAGGCTACATACTGCTATATACATCTTAAATTTATAAAACTTTAATAACAATCCTTATAAGCAAGTAGCATTATACTCAATAAGGAAAGTGAGGCACAGATTTATTCAGTAACTTGCCCAAGCTGATTCAGACAGCAAAAGACAGAGTTGAGATTTGAATTCAGGCAACGTGACTCACAAACCTGTGTGGTACTGTCTAGATTTTCAATTCTATGTTTCCATTTGGTATGTGGTGTCTGCTTCAAGGCCAGTGGTATAACTTCTTTAAACTCCAGTTTTTTCATCCATCCAATGATGATAATATTTGCCTACATACCACATAAAATTGTTGTCAAGATTAAGTAAGAATGTACTTGAGAATTCTTTTTTAACTGTAAAGCAAGTTATTAAAATTTAAAACAACAATGTTGTCCATAACAATAAAAATAATAAAACTGCAGAGAAGTTCGTTGAGTAGTTAACTTTCTGATAACTCCTTTAAAAATTCATGTTCTTTGACCTCAACTTTCATTATAAAATAGCTACAGTAATTTTTTTACACTTTAACATGACAGGCTTTGGGAGATTTTTTTTTTTCTTGAGACAGGTCAGATTACTGCTGTATCATCCAAGAAATTATGATATTATTGAAAAGGGGGAAATGTCCAGAATCTACATCTATTTTTCTCTTCTTTCTCCTCCCACCCATGATTATTTGAAGGATAGATAAATTTATAACATGTTTTAAAAGGCTCAGATGAAAGGTGTTATAGGCAATTTAATAATAGTATGCTCTATTACATTGTTTTTTTCTTGAAATTTTCTACAAAAAAATTGCACAATAGAACTTATTTTGATTTATTACTTATCTCTTAGTTATATGTTTTATTTTACCATGATCAGATTCGCATAGCATACATCTAAATAAAGCTCTAAAAGAGAAATAATTTATTAATTATTTCTCATGTATAAGCCTTTTTCTTAACGAGTTCTGCAAAACAAGTAGGAACACCAGTGTGTTTAAAAGGGAATAATTAGGAGTGGAGACAGTTTTTTTTCCTTCTAGGTTTTTCTGTTGAAGAAGCAAGCACATTAAATGCCAAAATAGCAATAGGCCCAAGAACATATTAGCTTGCTATGGGATACTTAAAGCTCCATGGTAACAATTATTTGCAGAATTCACAAGATATAGTTTTGGAATTAAAAGATGCTTATCTCATTTTAGGAAAAATAACATGCCTTGATGAAGGAGAAGAGGGAAAGATTTAAACTAGACTTTTTTTTTTCAAGAACTGACTTTTTCCATAATTAATCCTTTCCTGTGGATATATTTATGTTCTTTCACATTCACTTCTTATATCTCTCATCTTCTTATACACTAATAAAGGGTAGGCTTATGCTTGCAGCCTGCTGGGGATAGTGTATGGTTATGAGGTTGGGAAGATATTACATTTCACCTCATAAAGTTGATTATGTCCTCAGAGTATGCATAAAAATGAATTTTCCTTTATTTGTTTGCTCTTAGAGGAAGATCCTCAAATAAACTACTTGCCTACCTTTTAAGTAGGTTGACAGCCGTATCCTTCCCCTATTTTTCATAATGTTCATCCTTGTCTTTACCTCTGGGCAGACAACCTATATGCACAAACACAGGGACAAGTGTTGAGGATAGTCACCTATAGACATAATGTACAAGATCAGAGAGTCAGCTGTTACCAATCGGTCCTGGAAGAATTTATTACAGGCATAAATGAAAGAGATCCTTCGGAGTAGGAGAGTTTAGAAAATGTGAAATGAATTTATCATCAGTTTCTCCAGGTCATAGAAGCAATAAAAGCAATAGATGCAGAAAAAGCATTTGACAAAATCATTACTCTTTTGTGATTAAAAACACTCAACAAACTAGGAATATATGGAAACTTCCTTAACATGATATAGGATATCTATGAAAAGAAAACCCTGTAGTTAGGATCATGTTTAATGGTCAACGACTAGAAACCTTTCCCTTAAGATCAAGAAAAATTTAAGTATGTCAGCTTCTATCACTACTATTTAACATTGTACTAGATGTTTTAACTAGGGCAATTATGCAAGAAATGAAACGAAAGTCATCTAGATTGGGAAGGAAACAGTACAACTACCACTATTTGCAGATGACATGATCTTGTATATAGAAAATTCTAACAAATCCAACTAAAAAATTATTAGAACTGGTAAATACATTCCACATGGTTACAGGCTACAAAACCAGTTGTATTTCTGTACAGTAGCAATAAACAATCAAAAAGTAAAATTAAGAAAATTCCATTTAAAACAGCACAAAATGAATAAAATACTTAGGAATACCTTTAGCTAAGGACATCCAAAGCTTGTAAACACTGTTGAAAGAAATTAAGAAGATTCCAGATAAATGGAAAGAACTCTCACAATCACAGATTGGTAGCCTTATTAGAATACTATTAGGATAACAGTATTCTTTAAATTGATTTGCTGACTTGATGCAATGTATACCAAAATCTCAATGGCCTCATTTTTCAGAAATGGAAAAGCTGATTGTAAAATATATACAGAATTACAAGGGACCCTGACTAGCCAAAACAATCTTGAAGGACATTAGTTGGAGGATTCTTATTTCTCAATTTGAAAACTCTTTACAAGTGACAGTATTCAAGGGGCTGTCTGGGTGGCTTAGTCAGTTAAGCATCTGCCTTTGGCTTCTGTCAAGATTTCGGGTCCTGGGATCGAGCCCTGAGTGCGGCTCCCTGCTCAGGAGGCAGCTTGCTTCTCCCTCTCCCTCTGCTGTTCCCCCTGCTTGTGCTCTCTGGGGCTCTCTCTGTGTCAAATAAATAATTCTTAAAAAAAAAAAAAAAGAAGAAGAGACAGTATTCAAGACAGTGGTACTGGTGTGAGAATAGACAGAACAATAGAGTACAATTGAGAGTCCAGAAGTAAACCCTTACAGTTTTGATCAGTTGACTTTTCAAAGCAGTTAACAGGAAAATTCAATATGAGGAGGAACCATCTTTCGAACAAATGGTGGCCGGACAACATCCACATGCAAAATAATAAAGATCAGATCCCTTTCTTACACTACACACACAAAATTGACTCAAAATCTATCACCAAACTTAATGAAAGAGCTAAAAACTCTCAGATGAAAACATAAGGACAATCTTCATGACCTCAAATTAGGCAATGATTTTTAAGATATGACACCAGAAACACAGGCAAACAACGAAAAAGAGATAAATTGGACTTTATCAGAATTAAAACTTTTATACTTTAATGGGTACCATCAAAATTTGAAAAGACAACCTGCTCCATGGAAGAAAATATTTACAAATCATATATTTGATAAGAGATCTGTATCAAAAATAGATAATTCATACAAATCAATTATAAAAAGACATGAAAATCAATTAAAAATGGGCAAAGGATTGTAGTAGACATTTCTGCAAAGAAAATGTGCAAATGGTCGATTACCACGTGTAAAAATGGTCAACATCATTAGTCACCCAGGAAATGCAATTCAAGGTCATGATGAGGTATCACCGTGCTCCCATTAGGATGACCAGGATAAAGAGGATAATAAATGTTGGCACAGATATGGAGAATTTGAGACCTTGATATATACTGATATGTGAATTGGTACAGGTGCTTTGTCAGTTCCTCAAAATATCAGACATAGAGTGACTATGTGACCAAGAGAAATAAAAACATATATGCATACAAAAACTTGAAAGAATGTTCCTAGAAGCTTTACTCGTACTAGATAAAAAATGGTAATAAAACAAATGTCCGTCAACTGATGAATAGATAAATAATTTGTGGTATATAAGTACAACAAAATACTATTTGGCAATAAAAAGAAATGAAGTGTTGGTATATCCTACAATAGGGATCAACCTTGAAGGTGTTATGCTAAGTGAAAGAAGCCAGACACAAAAAGACATATATTGCATGATTCTATTTATATGGAATGTCCAAAAAAGACAATCTGTAGTAACAAAAATTAGATTGATGGTTCCTGGTGCTAGGGGGTGGAGAAGCAGTATGGGAAGTAATTACTAATAGGTATGGGATTTCATTTGGAGGTGATGATGAAATCATTCTAAAGTTAGATTGTGGTGACAGTTGCACAAGTCTGTGAGAACATTAACAATCATTGATTTAACAGTTTAAATAGGTGAATTTTATGATAATGTAAGTTGCATCTCAATAAAGCTGTTTTTTTTAATTGAGCAAACCCAAAACAGGATAAACCCAAAGAAATTCATGTCAAGACACATCATAATTAAACTTTAGAAAGCTAATGGCAAAGAAAAAAATCTTGAAAGATGTGGGAGAGAAACAACAGTGTTGAAATGACAACTCAAACGGCATTAGATTGTCATCAGAAACTATGAAGGCCAGAAGGACTGGCACAGATTTGTGAAGTACTGAAAGAAAAGAATGGTCAACCCTGAATTTTGTATCACACAAATAAAATTTGCTGTCAGGAATGAAGAGGGCATAAAGACACTATGAGACAAAGGAAAACAAAGAGAATTTTCACCAAAAGACCTAGCTTAAAATAATAGCTTTTAAAGAAGTTTCAGAACATCAGGAAGGAAGAATGAACAATGGAAAGAACCAAAATATGCTTAAATACAATGGACTTTCCTTTTCTTCTTGAGTTTTCTGAACTATGGCCTCAGCAAAAAGTACATTATTTGCTGCGGATCTCAAAATATGTAGAGGAAATATTTAAAACAATTGTATTATAAATGGAGGAAGGGGGATCCCTGGGTGGCGCAGCGGTTTGGCGCCTGCCTTTGGCCCAGGGCGCGATCCTGGAGACCCAGGATCGAATCCCATGTCAGGCTCCCGGTGCATGGAACCTGCTTCTCCCTCTGCCTGTGTCTCTGCCTCTCTCTCTCTCTCTGTGTGACTATCATAAATAAATAAAAAATTTTATAAAAAAAATAAAAAATAAATGGAGGAAGGTAAAGGGAGTTAAAGGAAGCTAAGCAGGGTTTTGAAATAGTTCTGCATCCTGATTCCTGTGGTGGTTACAGGATTCTACATATGTAATAAAATGGCATAGAATGATACACATATTTTTTATTGATGGAGATTTCCTGACTCCATTATGATATTTTAGTTACACAAGATGTAACCATTGGAGAACACTGGGTGAAAGGTACATGGAACCACTCTGTATTATATTTGAAACCCTGTAAATCTACATTTCTTTAAAAATAAAGTTTAAAAAACTAATGATGATCCAATGACTAGAAAATCAACTGTGGTGTGTGTGTGTTTGTGTGTGGTGTGTGTATGTGTGTGTGTGTGAAAAACAGAAGGAGACAGAGGGGTGGGAGGGGGAGGAAGAGATGGAAGTATATTGAATAGAAGAATGCAGAATGGAAGATGGGCAAATTTCACCAGTTTCACAACCTGGTTATGGTAGTCCTCATATTTCCCATATAATATATACTCTTCCCACAACTAATTTCTTATTTTTATCTCAATGTTTTCTGAGACTTCATACACATTAACTTCTGAAGCCATCATTGTTGTATGGTAAATCTAAGCAATTACTTGGATCCTATTCTATCTCAAGGGCTACCCCTTCTTCCATCCTCTCCTGAAGTCAGGATGCATGCTTACGTCTTATGACTTTGTTTCTCACTTAAGTGTATCTTTGATGTTTACTGGCATCCTTCATGATTTCATCTATTAAAAAAACAGATTTTACAAAATAAGTATGTGTTTACTAAGTGTAACCTATGTGCAAAGTAGAATAAATATGAAGGTTAGAAGATTAAATGGGATATTTGAGAAAAGAAAGGAATAAAAGATGTTGTGCCATATATTTTAAACCTTTATCTGCAGCAGTTTTAAACCATTATAAGATACTATCCCAGAGATATAAAATACAATAACCTTTCCAAACAGAGAGGCTAATTATAGTTAAATCAGACAGAAGGTGGGATCTCTTGCTGACAAAAAGGAAAAATAAAAGCAATGATTAAGATAGTGGGAAGAGTTGAAATAAAAAAACCAAACTCTTATAAATAAGCAGCGCTTCCCTCACAAAAATGTTGATAAAAAGTTCAAGTTAATCTTTCTCCCCATTGAGGAAGGCAGGATATATGAGAAACATAATAACCTGTAAATTTTATTATATTCAATAAATATCCACCTGTTACAATAAATGACAGATGCTTCCCAGAGATCTGCGCTTTGAGCAGAGTGGAGATTGAAACATTTGAAGGGGAGCAAGTAGGCATGCGAATAAAAAAATAGGGTCATGAATTTGCATAGCATTACATTTAATAATAAAACTGGCATGTAGGTAGGAATTGAACATCATAATCAGATTGAGTGGTTTCTCTACCAAGAACTCCAGGAACATATCCAAAAGGTACCTAGTACCTGCTTCCAAGCTCAAAAGGATAGCTTGTGAAAAGAGCTGCAAGTGTTTGGGACACCTGGGTGACTCAGCAGTTGAGCTTGAGCATTTGCCTTCAGCTCAGGATGTGATCGTGGGTGGGTCGGGGAATTGAGTCCCACATTGGGCTCCCTGCAGGGAGCCTGTTTCTCTCTCTGCCTGTGTCTCTGCCTCTCTCTCTGTGTCTCTCATGAATAAATAAATAAAATCTTAAAAAAAAAAAAGCTGCAAGTGTTTATATCTTCATTTGTCAGAGACAAGCCAGGAGTGTTTACAGCTACATTTTGGAACTTAACCTAATTGGAATATAAGCAATATTTGTTTCACAACACCTTTATCTAGCAGCATGTAATGACCTGTTTCAGGACTTTCAGGCACAGAAGATAGGGGGCCTCAGATTTGCTAGAGAGAAAAAGAACTAAGATCCCTTATCCTGCATGTTCACCCTTCCCCTCTGCTTCAATATCATGTGCTACAAAAAATATCCAGCTAGAAACAAATTTCAAAAATGAAAAGAAGTAAAAAACTGATGATGTATATCTTACCACATTGGCTGGCTTGTGGTGGAGGCAAGGAGATTGTGAGTTGAAGGTATACAAGAGCCCTCAGTTATTTTAAAAAATAATCATTGGTGGGTAGACCCGCCACCTCCCCACCAACTGCCTCCATGACTCAAGGCCCACTCCCTCAGCCCTGGGCAACCGTGATGGGGGTGGCTGGGTGATAGACCTTATATAGTATTCAGTTGTTTGCCGAAAATTTCGGCAAAAATCCGGCTGGTGGGAAGTGTTTCCCGCAGCACTAAAATCCTTGATGACATCATCGTGGATTAGGCCCATACTGAACCTTGGGTAAAGTAGTAGAACTTCATGCAAATAAATATATCATCATCATTATCATGCATAGTCCACAGCATTGTCACCACCATCCAAGTGGAGATCAGAAGTCAAGAACTGGGTGACTTTTCTCCATTAAAGACTGAGTAAATTGTCAGCTCTTGCCACAGAGCTGTTTAAATATGATCATTTATGTCTTTTATTATTATTATTTTTAAAGATTTTATTTTATTTCTTTATTCATGAAAGGCACACAGAGGCAGAGACATAGGCAGAGGGAGAAGCAGGCTCCTTGCTGGTAGCTTGATGCAGAACTTGATCCCATATATATGTATATACACATATATATGTCAAAGTTGGCATCAAATTCTTTCACTATTATTGAATTATGTTAAAATAATTCACAACATATAGGTTAAATAGTTTAGATATAAGGTTACAAGAATTTTTATTTTTATTTATTTTTTTAGAGGGAGGAAAGGAGCTGCAGGAGAGGGAAAAAGAGAATCTTAAGCTGGCTCCACACCTAGTGTGGAGCCCAATGTGGAGCTTGATCTCACAATCCTGTGATCAGTACCTGAGCTGAAATCAAGAGTCAGATGCTTAACCGACTGAGCCACTCAGGTGCCCTGACAAGAATTTTAATTTAAGACACTTTTTATTTTGAAATAAAGATTCTCAGAAATTTACAAAGAATGTACAAGGAAGTCTGTTATACTTTCCCCACCCTCCCACTGTTAACATCTTACACAACTATAGCACATTATCAAAACCAAGAAATTGACATTAGTACAATCCATAGAGTTTATTCGAATTTAACACATTCCACATGAACTTATGCACACGTATATGTATGTGTGTAGCTCACAAGTTTATCATGTGGATAGCCTGGCACTTCCACCGCTAAACTTCCACCGCTAACCTCAAGGTGATCAGCTGCTCCATGACCACAAGACTCTGGTGATAAGGACTTTAATCATAGATTTTTATGTGACTTGACACTATATAAATATTTATGTTGAAATAAGCATATAATATACATAAAAACATATAAATGGTAGAAAACATTATTTCCCCAGTTTCTCTCTTGAAAATGTATATATGTTAAACTGTCATATTAAAATGAGCTTGGAAAAAATATAAGTGCATGTATTTACGTGCATGGATATGGATAGAGGGTAGTAGTCCATATAACCCTACTGGCAAGTCCATACAGGACAACAACAGCAGAAATAATAAGAATAAAAGCAAACTATATATGAATTCCAATTTAAAAAAGAAAGATAAAATAGGATTATTTCCAGGAAGGAGGACGATCCTGAGGCTTTGCCTCTTCCCTCTTCCCCTAACATCTTCTGTACTTACAAATAATCTTAAAACATTAAAGAATTTTTTAAAATTTTATTTTAAAAATCCTTTTATTTTTTTATTTTGTCAAATTTTATTTAAAATCAATTAATTAACTAATAGTTTATTATTAGTTTCAGAGGTAGAGCTTAGTGATTCATCAGTTGCATATAACACCCAGTGCAAATTAGTTAAGAGCCCTCTTTAATGCCCATCACCCTGTTACCCCATCCCCCCACTCACCTCCCTTCCAGCAACTCTCAGTTTGTTCCCTGTAGTTAAGAGTCTGTTATGGTTTGCCTCTCCTCTGATTTCATCTTATTTCCCTCCCCCCACCCTTTCCCTATGTTCATCTGTTCTGTTTCTTAAATTCCACATATAAGTGAAATCATATGATTATTGTCTTTGACCAATTGACTTATTTCACTTAGTATAATACCTCCAGTTCCAGCTAAGTCATTGCAAATGGTAATTTCTTTTCTTTCTTTTTTTTTTGATGGCAGAGGAATATTGAATTGTATGTATATACCAGATCTTCTTTATCCATTCATCTGTCAGTGGATGTTGGGCTCTTTCCATATTTTGGCTATTGTGAACATTACTGCTATAAACATTGGGGCATTAAAGAATTTTCTGATCGCTATTTCAGTACATACTCTTATGGTCTTCTCTTGCAGCATTATCTCAGCACAATGCTCCTCATACCCTGCTATCTCAAAAATTTAGTGAAAAGCTTTTTGGGGCAAAAGAATTTTTTTTCTGTGATACTAATTTGTGTTTTACTCATGTTTCCATTTTGAGAAGGAACCTGACTTTTGGTATTTCTTTTCCTTGGAGGAATTTTGTAGTGCCTCTAGCAGGAACTACTGGAAGTCAAAGGCTGCTCCCTTTGTTGAGACAACCAGGGCCCTTTGAAGAAAAAGTGTTAAGTCTCTCAAAGGGGTAGAGAAGTTATGAATGCTCTGCAGGGCAGCAGGAAGACTAGAAGAGAGACTAAAGGGAACAGAAGTTATGGGCATGGGGTTCTGGAACAATGGGGACCCATTGTTCAAATGGGTCAAATTGTGGCAGAGCCCTGGGCAACGACTTCAAGAGACCTAATAGCTCTTTGATTTTAAAGCAATCCAAGGAGATGAAGGAAGTCCTAATACATTTTCTGTTGGGGGGCTGTTAATTAAAGAAAAACAGAGAAAAAGGCTCTTTCTTATATATTTGAGTATATGGATTGAGATTCATACTTGCCTTGGGGTTTTACTTATGCCTACCTCCCCCCCCCCCCCACTCCCTCAGGTCATGTAAGGCAGAAATTTGGAATTCTAAATTCTTAGTACCTGGAAGAGTTCCTTGCACACAATAGGGACTCCATACCTCTTTGCTGAATGGAGCCTGAACTAGGAAGAGCATACTGAGGGAAATGACAATGATTTGTCATCACCCCTTCTTTGGAGTGTTAGGTTTTCATGATTGAGTCAAATTTTTGGTCAAACTCTTGCTTTATAAGACTTCTGAATCCCCAAGAGCCCCCGGACAGATAAGACTTGGAACTCCATGAAAACAGGCACAGGTTCAGCTGGAATTCCAGTTTCATAGTGAAACAATTCTTAGTTCTTTTCGAAGATGTGTCACCCTGGTCCCACTCAGAGACTTGTTACTGTAGACTGTTTCCAATGAGGTTAATATTCCTGTGGGTGATAGGGATATAATGATGACCAGTATGTATTTCCTAATCTCAAAGACATATACTTCTCAAATACTTTTCATACTTCCTACATACCACTTAAAAATGATGTGAAGCAAGCAATCATTAAATAGAAAGGAAACATGAGCTAATGGCTTAAAGTGAGGTCTCTGGGATCAGACTGCTTGGGGTTTGAAGCCTAGCTCTGCCATTTCCTTGATTTATGACCAAAGGCAAGTTACTTGACTTCTCAGGTCTCAGTTTCCTTATCTGCAATATGAGGATAATCACTGTATCTACATCATAGGATTGTTGTGAGGCTTTAATGAGCTAAGAGGGGTAACACATGGAAGAGTGTCTGGCATATAATAATAACTGTTCTAATTAGCTTTATTTAACATTGCTTATATATTATAGTCATTAAAAGGTTGAGAGCAGTTCATAATCTACAGTAAGTCTTCAATAAATATTGGCTGTTATCCACTATGTGTTTCATTGGCAGGAGGCATTTCCTCTGGCTAGAAGTATGCTTTAAAACATAGTTTTTACTTGGACAAGGTTAGCTTTATTGGAGGAAGTCACAGAAAGGTTATATTTTTGTATTGTCCTGTGGTTTACTTGAAGCTTCTCCCGTGTTCAGTGTAGCGTAAACCCATCCTTTATAGGCTAAGATATTAAAGTAAAATCATGGATAAACAAAATAAGCTCAGTTCAGAAATCTCTGCTGAAGAAAATAAGAAAGTGTTTTGGAATACTAAAATTTAACAGAATTTTGCATAAAGCTTAGCAAAAGTAACCTTTCCCCAAAGAGTGAGGTTTTCATATTGAAAATAGAAAGTGGATGGGTTGCTAACCCTAGGAGATTAGGGCATTTGTATTTTAATGGTGTCAGTGCGATTCCATTTCCCTCCTCCCTGAGGCAGGTATAGCTTGGGTCCTTCTCATGAGGATTAGAATATTCATTTTCCTATATTCATCTATGTATTAGAGGGCATCCCTCAGAGTCTTCATGTTGTGACCCACAGGCCAGAGAAGGAGCCTGACAAAAGACAGAGGGACTGATTTTTGGGAGGTTGCCTCTTGAAGTTTACTCTGCACAATGTTGCAATAGCCTTCTTGGACTGAAGCCATTCTCTCTCAACAATGTATTCCCCTCAAAGTTAAACAGTTAGGGATTTAAAATCCTTTCTTCTGATAGAAGCTCAAAATGCAGGTTATTTAAACTCTTATCTAAATCCACCAACTTAAACCCTTACATGTTATTGTTTTTCTCCCTTGCTACACTGTTGAAATTATGTGACAAACATTGTAATGATTTTCTTATGTCTTCTAAATTTTGTTATAGCCCTTTGATGTTTTGGATTTCTGTGGTTACTTTTCTAAGAAGGCCTAACTGTCTTTCCATTTACTATTAATGGTGTGTGTGTGTGTGTGTGTGTGTGTGTGTGTGTGTGCATGCGTGTTTGGTGTAGCTCCAATCTGTTATTTTTTTTTTCACCTTATTTTTTTAGCTGCAGTGTTGTGATACAAGCAGTATTGCAAAACCCCTTTGTAGAAGCAGGGTCAGAGAGCAGTTTTGTGACTATCAAGTTATTACGGTTTCTACTGTATTGTGACTTACTAACTTAGAGAAAGATACTTTACTTCTTATGTATCCTGATTCTTTGAATTTTTTCATGCCACACATACAAAAAAGCAAATATATTTCTTGCTAAAATGAAGGTAATATATCTAAGGGGAAGAGTTGGCTTGTTTGTGAAGCAGAAAAAAATAATGCCAATAAATTATTGAGTTTGTTCCAAACACTAATTTTATATATGCATATATTTATTTATACTTATATTTGTATATATATATATGCGTATGTGTATATATATAACTGAAAACAGTACACATGTAGTAAGTAATTATTATAAACTTGGGAAATAATAAGTATCATTTAGCCACCTTATACATGCTAGGGAAGGTATTCTGTGCTTTATAATTAATTACTATAATATTCCTGCTAGACAGTGGTTATTGTGTCCATATTAGATCATGTTATCCCCAAGATATTGTGGGTCAGATAAGTGAAGATATTTGCCTCAAATCACATAGCAAGTAAGAGGTGCAGTTTGAACCTGGATCTCTTGATCCTCAAATCTTTTACTTTAGACTTAATTTTATTTTTCTGGCATGAAGATTTATTGGCTTTTCTTTTTCATTTTCAAAGACAAGGCCTGATATAAAGGTGAAACTCTTCTCGGCCTCTCTTGAGTCCAAGATTTAGCTACAAGTAAAAGCATGTTCATGAAAAAACATGCGGTAGTCAAGGGAAAGATCACCTAGGAAACTTTTGTCATTTCTGAAAGGTAAGCTTGTAAAGGAAAACTTGATCTGCTGCTGTGCCAGATCTCTTAGTGCTAATCTTACAGGAGTATTTTCCCCAGAAACTTTCTGAATTTAAGAGAGGATTATAAATATGTAATTGTCAACGGTCATTGTCATAATACGTATTTTTTCATAAATGCAAAATTCTCTATTATCTTTTGCAAGTAGGAGAAAAAGCTTTGTAATTCCAGGCATTTTGTTTAGGAGAAAGGAAGTAATGAGTACCATCTGGCATGTCTGCTGTGAGAAGAAGTGGTACACTATTTTATCATCCAGAGAACAGGATTGGGTACCGAACCAGGATCAATGCCGTAGGACCCTGGAGCCAGGAATACTCAGGGAAGAGCTTGCCAGGCTCCTCCAATTTGTCAATATGCACAACCCTCAAGTTACCACCTTCTCCAAAGTCAGGGAAAAATCTGGAGCATCCCCAAGTGTGAGATGCTAGACAGCAAGTTGTTCAAAGAGAGCAGAATGTACAAGTCTCAGCCTGGTCCAGAGAAGGGCCCAAGGCTATGGCTCTACTCTAGTGAAATCCTAGAATATACCTGAAAAGTCAGGAATTCCTGTGGCTTCCGTGGCTCTGGCCTCCCCAGGGGCTGTTCTAATCTGTTTGCAAATCATATTGTTTGTCTTGCAACATAATAAGCCTTTAAGAGAGGAGAGGTGGGTTGAGAGTGGGTGGGGTGTGATGTCTGAGACACCATCCTTAATCAAACTTTCGAATGCTATGTGTCATGTACCCACTCTGGGGGTTTAGATACACACACTCACTTGTACACACACACACACACACACACACACACACACACACACCCCTCCATAAAATTCTTTCAAACAGAAAAGGATCTCTCCTTTGTTGAGATCACTGTTTCTGTTTCTAAAATTCTATGTAAAGGTTCAGCTGTAAACTCCTATAGCCAGGAGGTATCCTAGGGTAAAGGGAATTAAATACATCTGGAAGAAAAACATGATTGGCTTTTCAATGAGAGATTTTGCAAGAAAGCCAAAGATTCAAGTTTTAAGGCTAATTACAAATACTACAAACAGAAAAGGAAATCTCTCTCTCTCTCTCTCTCTGTCTCAAAGACACACACACACACACACACACAGGGGTTTTAATAAACTAAAATATAAAGGAATAGACTGGGTGGCTTAAATACTTTTCTTTTTCTCTCCAAGGTAATACACATTGTGCCTGAGTTATCTGTTCATTAAGTCTGAGAAATGCATCACCACAGTTAGTATAAAGTCCTTTGTAAACAGTAGAAGTCTCAAAGGTGGCTTCACACTTAGAAATAATCATTTACTCTGTCAAATTAATAAGAAATTGATGGAGGGCAGATGCTCCTGAGAAAGAAAAAGTAAATATTTGATAGCTAGTTTGACAAGTAGAATTAACACTCTGGGTACCTATCTTTTAAAAAAGAAAAGCAGAAATATGAGATATAAGTTCAGAATATTTTGAATTTTGAGTTATTTCGTTTCAAAAATGAAATATGGGTAAGACCCAGTGATGTTTAAATGACAAGGAGGAGTGAAAACAGGAGCCCAGAGTAAGAGTCAGATTTGGCGAATCTCACTTACATAAAACATGCACTGAGCCAAACATTTGGATGCCTAATTAAATAAATTCAGGCCAATTATGAATCCTTCTGACATTTAGGAGGAATTTAGAGTGCTTTAAGGTTAAATTTCAGACCTAGGCTCTAGTGCCTTGAATGAAAAGGAATAGTAAATTATGGTGGATTTTCTCATGTTTTCAGAGGGTGTTGGTATGGAGACAACTCTTTAGGAAATGTAGAATACATTATGTGTTCTTGGTCCACTTGACTTAATGTAAAATATTAGTTAGAAGAGTCCCAGCTCTAATGGGCCTTCTTATAATTTCTGTCTCAGTGACACCTATAGTCTTCTGAGGTGAGAATCTTTCAATTGGCCAAGCTGGATGAATTCCACAAGGCTGACTGGGTATGAGAATGAGCTTCCAGGGGCAGAAGACCACCACCACTACCCTGTCCCACATTCTTTTGTGTAAAGCCAGTAGTTACCTCATAGTATGTGGGCATAATCCTTTGTTATTCTCTGTAGATGATCTCTGAAACAAATCATTTAGACAGCATTCTTTAACCTAGGGCCATGGACCTCATGAAATTATGTGCAAATGTATGGGGGGTACATATAATTCAACTTCTCCTCTGGGTAGATGACCTATAACTTCCCAAAGGTTTTTTTTTTTAATTTTTATTTTATTTATGATAATCACAGAGAGAGAGAGAGAGAGTCAGAGACACAGGCAGAGGGAGAAGCAGGCTCCATGCACCGGGAGCCTGATGTGGGATTCGATCCCGGGTCTCCAGGATCGCGCCCTGGGCCAAAGGCAGGCGCCAAACCGCTGCGCCACCCAGGGATCCCAGGTTTTTGAAGTATTATCTAATCTCCCTCCTCAACCACCACTGGCTTAAAAACACCTACTTGATATTTTTATTTGGTGTTTTCTGAAGTCAATCACAATTACGGAGATGGTATTTTATGGTGATTCTGTTGTCCAATAAGGTAGCTACTCACCATATGCAATTATTAAACGCTTGAAACATAATCTAAATTGAGTTATGCTGTAAATGTAAATGCACACTGGATTTCAAAGACCCAGTACAAAACATCATGTGAAATATCTCAGCATTAATTTTATATTGATTACATGTTATAATAATAACAATAGTAACAGCAAGTTTATAACCACCAGAAGGCACCTATCTTTAAAGAGAGGGAAGGCAGCTAAGAAATTTGCCAGACATTGAGTAAAATACTTTACTCATACTAACTGACTGGATTCTCACAAGTCCCCTGTGAGAAAAATAATATTGGTTAAGAGAATCCCCGTGTAACTAGAGAACCTCATAACCATTCCCCCAACTATAATTTCTGAGCCAACAAAGACAATCCAGTATTTTAATAACAACAGTTATATTTTTTAAAATGTAAAATAAATAAGTAGTATAATGGTTGAATGTACTAAAAATAAAGTATAATGGCATGTCCCTAGGCTCAAGAGTCAGATACAGAGAACTGGAGTTAGGATTCTGTCAATTATTACCTGTGTGTCCTGGGAACGTTGTTTACACTTTCTAAACCACAGTTTTTAATCTTCAAATATGGATGGATCAAAGAATGGATGAACTGAGAAAATTATGTGCTCAGTAGTGCTTTGTGCTGGACCTGATTATATAGAAAATACTCAATAAATATTGGTTATTATTTATTTGTAGGCTGTGATTGTGAAGTCAGGCAGACTGGAGATTAATCTCAATGCTGCAACTTAAAAGTTGGGTAATTGGGGTCATGTCATTACCCTGCGTGAATCTCTTTTTCTCATCTGAAAAAAAATGAGAATATTTCCTACTTCATAGAGTTTCAGAGATCAGTGATTTCATTCAAGATACTTCGCACAGAGCGTGGCACAAAGGAAAGGAATTATATAACCAGCGTGACAGTCCCATGTCACGCTGGTTATATAATTATTTCCTCCCTCTATCTGCTTTCTTGCATATAATGACATAATATAAAGTGCATGAGTTCTGGAGCCAGACTCCTGGGTCGAAGTCTAGGGTCTGTTGCTATCTTACTGTATAGTCTTAGACAATTTATTTAGCCTCTTTGTCTCAATTTCCTCATCTGTAAAATGGGGTCATTGTGAGAATTAAATGAATTAATCCATGGAGACAGATGATGCCTGACACATAGTGAATGCTTAATAAATGCTAACCATTGAGGGATGCCTGGGTGGCTCAGCGGTTGAGCATCTGCCTTTGTTTGGCTCAGGGCATGATCCCGGGGTCCTGGGATTAAGTCCCACATTGGGCTCCTTGCAGGGAGCCTGCTTCTTTTTCTGTCTGTGTCTCTGCCTCTCTCTGTATGTTTCTCATGAATAAATAAAATCTTTTTTAAAAAAAACAAATGCTAACCATGTTACTAACACTGTTATTAGTTTTTAGTTTCTCATGTTTTATCCTTTTGTACTTTTACTGTCTTTCTATTTCTTTTGTATTCTTTTCAACATATTCCCTGGACCTCCAGGAACACTTATGAATACTACATGAATAAATTGATGACACTTAGAACTAATATTATTGCCACCATTTTGATCAGCATGTATACTTCATACCATAAAAAATTTTTGGAAAGAATGTGGTCATGACAGATAGAGTTTTTTGTTGCCCATTATCTTCAAGTTAGGTTTCATCACAGACACAGTCAAGAAGTTAAGGTTCTGAGAACACTTTTTAAAAGTTACAGATATTTGCTAACATTTGAAACCCAGCTGGCTGGGGCATATCAATGTTACAGAGCTGGTTAGATAGAAACTTACAACCCACTGGCAAAGTTGTTGACACAGGTGAGCAGCGTGGAGCATCCCGCAGGATCTTTATCAATGACTAGGACTGCACCATGTGTTTGTCATGGCTCCACATTAGGTCTGGTTGGAAAATACTGGTAGCAATAAGAGATAAAATGGATTAACCAATCACCAAATACTGAGCCATTGTGTTGGTAGGAGTCTTAAAAACCACTTAATTTTCACCTTTAGATAAAATAAACATTTATCTATAAAGCTTTCAAAAAAAGAAGAATTTAGAAGGAGTATGGCTTTCCCATTTGCCTTTCTCATTTTGGTTAAGTTTTTATTTTAACCAGTGTGGCATTGCTCTACATCTTCTTGTGCTTTCAACACCCTAAAGAGTTTTGTTTCTATGACACCAGTCTGGGCATACAACTTTGCTAAACATTTTTGTTGTCATAGCATACATCACATATTTCAGCCACTCAGATCAGCTTTCTTTTCAAGAAAAGTGATTGGTATAGCTACATAATCTGGCACAAGGGAATTCTCTTAAAATTCAACTTAATACAAACCATCTTTTTTATTTCTTAAAGATTTATTTACTTGAAGAGAGGGGGAGTGAAAGAGAGAGAGGTGAGGAGGGGTAGAGGGCTAGGGAGAGAGAAACTCAAGCAGACTCCGTACTGAGTATGGAGCTGCATGAGGGGCTTGATTTCAAGATTCTGAAATCAGACCCGAGCCGAAACCAGGAGTCGGCTGCTTAGCTTACTATGCCACCCAGGCACCCTTACAAATCATCTTTTAATCTCATCTGAAGAGTAATAGTAGGCTTTGGAATCTCTGCTGAATGTCTCAAGACCCCGTTCACAAGGCAAAATTAATTTTAGTGGAATACATCACGTTAATGACAATAGCTCGTCTCACTTTTAGCATATTGTTGGCTTTGCTTCTTTTGTAGAAGTCAAAGGAGACATGTGAAGCACTTGAGAATTTTAGTTAGTTCATTGAGTCTCTGCCTTCAGACTTTTTAAGCTCCAGTAATGATTTTGCATGAGGAAATGAATTTTGAAAGTACATCAAAGATGAAAAGGTAACGAAGCTGCTACTTCTTGTTTAACTAATTGCTTTCGCTTCATTCACCTTTGTACTTTGGAAGGGAAAATGCACAAATTTGTTTTGTTTTGAGTAGTGAAAAAAGCTAAATAGGACTCTAATATGCTCAGATTCAAAAATCACAATTCTTTTCCAGTATGAATAGAAACTGTGACTAAGAGATGTGGAAATTTTGCACGGTCACTTCCATGTCTCCTTTTCAGTTTGTTTTGTAATGGACCAGGCATTACTGTTTGTACTTCTGCACAAAAGGACAAAATTGCACAAAATTGTTCAAATGGGCAGTTTAAAATTTAGTTGCATAAGGCCATTTAATGCAACTACATTTAGGAAACTAAGCATGTCTAAGTGCTAGATCTAATGTTTAGGATACTGCTAAATATTTTTCTTGACCTGCATGGTGCTTTGAGAAATTCATACTTTCTTGAAAATAAAAAATAAAAAATAAAATAAAATAAAATAAATAAAAGGGGGCAGCCCGGATAGCTCAGCTGTTTAGCACAGCCTTCAGCCAAGGGCATGATCCTGGAGACCCGGGATCGAGTCCTATGTCAGCTCCCTGCGTGGAGCCTGCTTCTCCCTCTGCCTGTGTCTCTGCCTCTCTCTCTCTCTCTCTCTCTCTCTCTCTCTCTCTCTCTCTGTGTCTCTCATGAATAAATAAATAAAATCTTAAAAAAAAAAAAAAGGAAAAAGAAAATAAAAAAGAAAAAAAAAAGTAACTTCCCCTAATATTTAGACCCTTCCTCTGAAATTGTGTGCTCCTTTTTAAGGTGATCTTTGATGTTTTCCTGCCATTTATATGGGACAAACAGAAATAATTGGACTTCAGCACAAATGGTTGCCTTCTGTTTTAATGTTGTAACTCAAGAGCAGGAAGGAAACAATAGTTTACCTTTAGAAACCCCCACACACTGGATTCTGCCTCTATCCTTGACACAGCTGTGTTATATATCCTTCTCTACCAATAATCCTAGAGTTCTTGCTACACATCTAAAAATCCTGACCTCAGAAAGGTGGAAAATGAGTGACAAATTTTGATTACTGACCATAGAAGGAGTTGCATTTCTAAAGAAGCAAAAATAATGAAATTGTAAAGGTAAAAGTGCAGGCATCTATGATGCCAAGTAAAGGAGTTTGAGGAAAAGTTTAGCCTTTCTTTGTTTTATTTATTTATTCATGAGAGACACACAGAGAGAGGCAGAGACAGGCAGAGGGAGAAGCAGGTTCCCTGTGGGGAACCCGATGTGGGACTCAATCCTGGGTCTCCAGGATCACAACCTGAGCCAAAGGCAGACACTCAACCACTGAGCCCCAAACCCCAAAATTTAGCCTTTCTAAATAGGTAACAACCAATTTCTTTGTCCCTCCTAAGGATAGCTGGATCTTCTACCAGCTGAAAAGTCAGTTAAGCTTAAACATCTTGTTTGAACTTAAACAGATTATATTTATTGTCTATTTTTTTTGGTTTAAGTATAATGTCTTGTCTTTGAAATATTACTAGTAATTGACCCTCTGTTTTATCTTTTCACACAAAGTACATCCATCATGTAAGATATAATTACCAGTTTTATTTCTTTGAAATAGAGACTGATCTTAATGGTAATAGCAGAGCAATCTTGGGGAAGCCAACTTCTATGCTTTTCCCTACTTTGTTCTTTTTAAAAAATAGCCGTTTTGTCCACACCATGTTATTGTTGTCACCCACGGTTTTGCATGTAATAGTGGCTCATTCACTCTCATTGCTGAATAGTATTCCATTCTTTCAATACACCATAATTTATGTATCCATTTTGCCCTTGATGGACATTTTTGTAGTTTCTAGTTTTGGACTTTCACAAATAGTGCTGCTATGAATATTCTTGCAGTCTTCTATGGATCACATGCATCCATTTCTGTTGGGGCATATACCCAAAGATATATACATTGGAGTAGAATTGCAGGGTCACAGTAGAAATATCATTAGTGTTAGTGGGTATTGCCAAGTAGTTTTCCAGAGGTGTCATACCAATATCCTTCTACCAGTGGTGTCTGAGAGGTCTAATTGTTCCACATCCTTGGCAACACTTGATATTTTTGTCTGCTTGAATTTTGTATTTACAGAGTTTTATTCATTCTGTTGGGAGTATTTATGAATTTTTTATCATCTACTTTATACATTATCTTATAATAGGTGGGAATTTAATTCAGTAACATCTTCTTTTCTTCCCTGTTTTGTTCTCTCTTCCTTCTCTCCCCAATTATAATGGTTGTGTTATTTTTAATTCTATTGTTTACCTTTATAATTCTTATACCATTTACTTTAGTCACTATCTCTTATTATTGAAATAAAATTTCAGAAAACTGTCTTATGTATAAACTTAGAAAGAGGGGAAACTATTATATATATATACATATATATACATATATATACATTTATGTAAATGCATCAATGAAAAATAAAGAGGGTTTATACTACACATTCCTATGAATCATAATAGTGCTTAAAGTATAGGAAGCCTGGATAATTGGAGGATTTTGTTTTTTCTATAGTCTATAGAAAAATTAATAGGAAGAAAGGAAGGGAGAGAGGGAGGGGAAGGAGAAGAGGAGAAGGACAAGAGAGGAGAGAGTGAGAGGGAGGAAGAAAAGAAAGCAGATCTGTAGCTAGATTCTCTGACCTGCATTGGCCTTTGCAGAGAGGATGTGATGGGGTGTGTAACCAGAACGGCTTGTCAGTAGGTAATTCACAGAAGATATATGATTGTTTTTCATTAAGAAGGAGGATAATTTTTCAGGAAGCTATCATCCAGAGAATTTCATCCACATAGATGACCAATTTGCATAAACCAGTATAACCCTACTGCTCCTTTTCTTGATTAATAGTTGTGGGCTTTGGGAGATTTTTTGCTCGAGTTACAGGAATAATTGTTTCAACTCTCACAGTTGTTTGGCTTTGTGTGAGGCTCAGCCTCATGTCTACTGAAAGGATTCTACTCATGACTCAATGTAGATTCTACATACTGTCTCCAGCTTCATAGACACTGACTACGCCTACTTTTCCATGAGTCTAGTCAAAGTGGCTATGCTTTTAGTGAATTCACAAAGCAATTGACCCCAAATTCATTTAACAGGCACATTTAAAAATTTCTCTTAGTGTACAAGAATGCCAGTTCAGACTTTGATCCCCTGTGTATGTAAGGACGTGACAAAAGGAATTAGACATTGTTTGGTTATGAGAAGAGAGATTCTAGGGGAGTTATAGAGGCCATCCTCAAATACCTGATGATAATCACTTGGAAGAGCACATATGTTAAATTAGCATGACTCCATAGTTTAAAATAAAGATGGAGGCATGGATTTCAGCTTAATTTATAAGGACGGGCATCCTAATGCTTAAAATTGTTTAATAAGGAAATGTCCTGCTAATGAGAAAAAAGATATCTAATGCTGAAGTCTGAATGTATAGGCAAAGAGTGAATAATGACTTGTTGGATTTCTAAGGTCACACCTAGGAGCATCTAATTCACTACCCAACTCTGTGATTTAGTGTAATTCAGTATTATCCTGAAGTTGAGATACTATCCACTATCAAAAGCATCCTGATTTGAGAGTGCTTAAAATGTGAAAAATTTGGAGTGTTAAAATTGATGAAATATAGTTGACATTTTCTTATTCTGTAAGAGAGATTTTGGAACAAACATGGATTTATAGTTTTCCTCACTTTCTCTGTGTTTACCATCCCCTCTTGCACTTTGCTCGATCTTTTTGGTCCCTGGGTAGGCCCGTGGGTTTCCATGTTCTGGACATAACCAAAGGAAAAGATATTTCCTATTAACTCTTTTGCAGTAAAGTTCATAACCATGTAACTCAGGGCAAATGGGTTTTGAAGAGTATTTCTTCTGATTATACACTCAACACATCCAACAGTCTGGTTGGATCATGTAAGGTTCATAGAGTATGGAGGACTGTTGGCATTTGATATTTTCTTGAGAATATTTTTAGAATACTATTTAAAGCTCACTTTTCAGAACATTTCACTATATTATATTTTGATTGATTCATACATAAAGAATTATATATTTGCACTTTAATTTTATGTAGAATATCTATTATATAACAATATAAGTAATTTTTGCCTTAATCTTATTCTAATATTCACATTTTTTAATGCATAGAAACCATGGAGGAAAAAAAAAGGATTGATGGCATCCTTCTCAATAGCCTTTTTGACGTATTTACACTCACCTTTGCCATTGCAGTGACTCTCAGTAAAGTTAAGTTGCTCTGAAAATGGCTTCTAGCCTTGATTCCAGAATTTCCGTGCTGGTGATTTTCAACATGTTCTTAGCTTTGATGCTGCCATTCTCTGCTAACTTGTAATAAAAATGATAGTTTCAATGTAGTTTTCCACTTCCTAGCTATTAGAAAATTTGGAAAAAGACAAATGAACATCAGAAGAGGGAGGGTGAATATTTTGCTTAGCTGTAATCACATCTCATTTAACCTTTTGTACAGTTCCCAGGTAATTTTTTGGTACTTGTTAAGTGCAAAAATAAAATGCAGAGTTCATCTTCAAGCAAGGCTTTAAAAACAGCTTTAAGACAAGAGCAATAGGCTCATTTTTAGGATGAAAGGATAAGAAAACACAGATATAATCACTATTCATTGAACTTTTCTAAATATATATATATATATAACCTCATTGGGGGCTCTGAATACTCTTGGATATCCTAGTGCTGTCATTTGTGACGGATATTCTTGATAGCATTCTTATGTCCCTGTTCATGGGCTGATGTGGGTAAACACCAGGGTCTTGTGGCTCTGTGACATGAGTGTTCTTGCCTTGATACATCTGTGAAAGCCCCTTAGCTCCTTTGCAGAGCTTTCATCATTATATCTAAAAAATAAACTATCAAGGCATCTAGGTTAGCACATCAGCCTTTCAACTCCTAGGGAAGTTTTCACATATATTTCCCCTTTATTGACAATTAAAGAAAAGGCAAACATTTACATCATAATTTTCTGACCTTTTTTTCTACTCCCTAATTGATATTTAGCTCTCATACCTGTCTGATTTGTAAACTCTGAGAAATCATTTTGATTTATTTTTGTGAGGGGGAGAAATTGGGGCTGAACTATTATATTTCCAAGAAATGGCACTAATAGTTTCAAATCCATGAACATAGATAGCAGGCGAGGAAATGCAAAATGGAGCCTGTGGTTTTCTCATTAAATGGCATAGTGTGTTCCAAACATTGTTTAGAGCTTCATTTTGTTTAATATGGGTGTGTGATTTCTGGACACAGAGGGTTGTTTGAAAAGGTGGAAAGTGTGCCCCGTATGTCTCTTGGTTTAAAATGACAGGATTAATATTAATGTAGCACTACACACACGTGTACAGCTGTGGGGTTTTAGAGCTCTGTATTCCTCTCAGAAAACTAGACAATTCCAAAACCTCTGCTTAATCAGACCAACCACTCACCACTCAGATTATGATTTTCACAACTGGCACCACAACACACATTTTCCTACAGCATTTCTCATCCTCTTCCCTTCCTCTTAATCCCCTTCTACCTTTTCCTCTTGGAAGACCTGGCCTTATTTACACCGAAGGGAGAACGCTCCATTTCAGAAGGAAATGAAAATACATATGTTGCCATTGCTGCAGATCAGCAACCAGACAGCTCTTTTCAACCAGGAGGGATTTCAGGCCTTCTTCCCTGTAATAAGGAGTAAAGCCATTGTTTCAGCTTTTGTAAATTTGTGACACCCTCCCTGGCCCTCTCTCATCTGATCAAGGAAATTCCTGAACACGAGGACAGTTCAGTCTGGTAAAATAACTGACACAAAACTGATGGGAGACTGCTGGATTGCCCTCTAATGAGCAATAGGCAGAAAGATGAACCAAGGATGAGGTGTCAGAGAATATTCAACACACAGGAGCTCACACATCATCCTCGCTAAGCATTCACTGCTGTAGCACCCCAGCCTCGGGAGTGCGAGGGTAAACTGAATACCCGACCACTCCTACCCTAGAGAGAAAAATGAGTCGATTTAAGAAGCATCAACCTTCTCCTCCCTTCCAAAGACTCTCCTCTGCCTTGTCCCCGTAGTACAGGTTGTCGAAGACGCTTAATTGCAGTTAGAACAGCAGGAGTCAACTGGAGAGATTTTAAATATCCCGATTCCCAGGCCACAGCCAGGCAAATTAAATCAGACTCTGAAGAATATCAGCGCGCGCGCGCGCGCACACACACACACACACACACACACACACACTTAAGTAACTCCAAAGCGCAGCCAAGTTTGAGAACCAGTGGGCTAATCCGAGCCAGCGTGAGAAGGAATTAGTGGGGCATCTGACAAGGAGATGAAGCTCTACTCCCCCCAAGGATACTTAAGAGACAGCTGTTGCTGCAAAGAGGAGAAAGGGAGGAAAGAGAAAAGGGAGGAAGACAAAGTTGCACGCTTCCTGTCTTTCTGCAAGTCAACGCGAGTCTCCGGGTGTTGGGAACGGGGGCTTGCGCCCGCAGCTCGGGGTGGCATGCGGCTGGTCCCCGCGCCCCGGGGGACTAGGCTGGGCGGGACGGGGTGACTGCAGGGGGCTCCCCAGAGCGCAGCAGCAGCCGCGGGCGTGGGCCGTGGGCCCCCCAGAGGAGGCGGCGCCTGCGGGGTGGAGAGCAATTTGGAGGCGCAAAAGGAAGCTGGCTCGGGCGCAGGTGGCGCTCGCAGCCCCAGCCGGCGGTTCAGCCAATCGCGGGCGCAAGCGCAGCCTGGTGGCGGCGGCGGTAACGGAGCGCGGGGCTCGGGCAGGAGCCCGCCGAGGCAAAGGCGGCGCCGACCGAGAGCCGCGCGCAGGCTGGAGGCAGAGCCGGCGGCGAGAGCTCGGCGCCCGGCTGGGGCCCGGCGGAGCCCGGCGAACTTGGCATGGGGAAGAAGTGGCGGGACGCGGCGGAGGTGGAGCGGGGCTGCTCCGAGCGCGACGACAGCGCGGAGAGCCGCAGGCGCAGCCGGAGCGCCAGCCGGGGCAGGTTTGCCGAGTCGTGGAAAAGGTTAAGTTCCAAGCAGGGATCCACGAAGCGCGCGGGACTCCCTTCGCAGCAGACGCCGGTGAGTGGCCCGGGAGCGCCCCTGGGTCGGTCCCTCGCTGCCTCCCTCCCTCGCTGCCTCCCTCCGCGCGCGCCGCTCGAGCCCTTTCCATGGTGCTGAACTTGCCTCCTCGGGGGGCTCGCGCCCGGGGGCTCGCGGAGCGGCTTCTGAGCAAAGTGTTGGGGGCCGTGGGGAGGGGCAAGAAGGAACGACTTCCCTTTCTTCCGCCAGGGGAGGGTCTCCTGACGTCTGCGCGGTCTTTGCAAAAAAAAAAATGGAGAAAATGTTCGAGAGGCGAGGGGCTCACTGTCGGATCAGTAGAGTTTTGCAATTAACAGAGCGCGCGAGATGTTGCCGAGTGTATTGTTGTGACTCCGGTGTCCCGAGGGTCTGTCTGGGCGTTGGAAGGTACTCGGCAGCCGCTGAATGAGGGCGGAATAGGAAGGGCATGCCATTTTTTTTTAAACTCTCTTCACACTTGCTCTTTTTTCATCCCACACCCCCACTATGTTAATGGGTGCGTTTAATTGTTTGCAGAATGTGATTTGCATGCAAGAATATCCCAGGTGCTTATAATCCTACTGTGAACATACACCGCGTTCAGAAAACAGTTTTCCCATGCGTCAGCTTCTCTTCAATGTCTCATTAGTGCGGTAAAAGCACTCAGGTGAAATTAATACAGCCATCGTATGCGTGTAGAGAAGTACAGTTGATGAAAACTTGAGTTGCATATGCATTTTCAGTATTTAAATATTATCTGTTTTCCTTTAGCCTAGGGGGAAAGAACTCTGTTCCAGAAGAGAGTGCAGAGCCCTCCTGTTGCTCCTAGGGAACAATAAACGCTTCAACTTAGGAGACGTCATTAAGAACACCAGGGTGTGTGTGTGTGTGTGTGTGTGTGTGGTACCTATGCTTTACATCCAGAGGAGTTGACAACAGATATTGTATGGGAGAGAAACTAAATTAATTTTTAAAAAGGGTAGTATACAAGCCTTGTATCTCATAGCATGAATAATGTTACCTTCTGTTTTCAAGAGATAATCACTAAGGGATAAAAATTAATCTGTAAAAAAGCAGGATGTTTAAAAACATTAATTCAACAGAATGAAATATAAACAGGTAAAATTTTTGGTGCGTTTATTTTGTTTGCTTGTTCACAAAAAACTAGCAGAAAATGTTATTAAATTTGAAATATTTATTTCTTAATGTTTAGTGTGGTGGGTAAGATTTTTTTTTTAAATCTAAACATGGATATTGTGCACTTAAAATGTGATTAATTTTATTTCAGGCATTGAAATGTCATTTTAAAATAAAGGTCAATTTAACATTTGAAAAAGGAGAATATGATTCTGAAGATAGGATTTCATGACTTCTGGTTTTCATCAATTATGTGAACTAAAAATTTTATTGCCCTTTTAATAAAAAGTATTATTCTAAATAACTTCTTATACTGATTCTTTGATTCTGTTCAACAGGTGTGTGCAGAGTGTCAGGAACATATAAAATCTTCATATAACTATAGGTCAGGCTCAATAGCTCACAGGTCTGTTACTTAGAATAAAAATATGAGAGAGAGGATATAATAGGCTACCATGACAACAGAAGACATCTGGAAAAGTAACTGTGTCCTCTTATTTACTAAGGGTGATGATGGTGCTATATTTCCCTGTAGTACTTGTTAATTGAAACATTAGTAATTCAGTTAAAAACCAGTTATGGCAAAAGCCTGTGTTTATTCTCACATTGTGTGACCTGTTTGATATCAGTTTTGTTCTAAAAATCTAACAAATGCTCCTAGCCATGATTTGAATTATCAGAAATTTTTAAACAAAGATAATGAGGTTTTGTAAACCTTAGAGCTGGTTTTTAATCAAGGTTCGATTCCATTAGTTGTTAACAAAGAGTTTCTACTTCATCTGTAAGTGATACCCCCAACTCACTTATGCAAGCAAGAGAGGAAATAATGAGGCTTGTAGCAGGCATGCTGATAAAAAGTTTTTAATCTTCAAGGTAAGACTTTTTTTTTCCCTCTTAAGGGTAAGCTGGTGCTATTTGCAACTTGCACTGTATTTTATGTGAAAAAAAAAAAAAGCTTAAAGTATAGAGATTAAATGAAGTGATTAAAGCAGTTAATATGTTTAATGCTGCTTTTTACTTAGTCTTCTGAATAAATAAGATATTCTGTGACGTGGCTTTGGATCTTATTCATTTTGTGTTGTACTCAGAAATATTGTGGCATCATCGTGATAAAAATCATAGGAGGATTTTTTTTCTTTGAAGACAAAATAGATAAATGTGGGAAAATGTAGTTAATAATAAAACATGGGAGCACTCTTAGATCCTCTCTCTTCTTTCTTTTGAGAATGTAAAATGATTATATAGTTGTTTTATTAATGTGGTCTTTGTTACTCTCTTTCCTGCTTTAGTTAGAGTCCTGAAATCACTTCCAGTTAAAGTTATTCCCAGGGAACAATGACAGTCCATGACTCTGTCCCCAGTGGGAATGATTACATTAGTTTTCATTTTCACTAACCACAAAGCATGCATACATCATAGACAATGGGGGAGATTTTCTTCAGCAAGGAGAGGGCTGCCATATTCTTGCTTATCTAGAAATGCTTTTCTTCTATGATCTGAGTCATGGTGTCTTTATGTGTGAGGTGTAGGGGAGGCCTGTTTAAATCAACCTTGGTAATTAGATTTCCTTTCTACTTATCAGTAGATATGCTGCAGTTTTCTTAGAGATATCTTAGAGATTGGGCTGGCCCCAGGATTTTGATGCCAGCATTAGAAATCAAAAAGACATTTCTGGCAGTCTCTTTAGTACTCAGGAGATGGTCTACTGGTGTTCTTTGTAGACCAAGGCAGGACAATGTGTGCCATCCTTGCCCAGCTCTCTGGAGCCTGCTTCTATTCTGGCACCAGGCAGAAGCAGCAGGACTCAGTGCAATACTGAAAAGAAGGGGTAGCTGTTCTTGTCCTAATAGTGGTATTTAGAGGCCATGTTTTCAAGTTCTGGGCCACAGTACTGGATGTGTCTAACAAATCAATCCTTGTTGATTTCTAATTCAAGAAACACTCTTCATTTCTCTTTTCTTTTTAGCCTTTGTAGTTTTTTAATGCACAGTTTAATCCAGTAATCTCCAATACTCAAATTATACCCCAAATCATAAAATTGTGATAAAGTGAAATAGGACTTTATCATATTCATTCCTTGGAATTTGTTCCTCTCTGACTATGGGTCATAGATTATTTTTTAAATGTAAAAACAATGTTTTTTTTGTAAATGTAACAATTTGATATCATTTTTATAATTATATTAATATAAAAGTTATATATTTGAATACTGGGTATCAAATTAAACTTCTGGATATTAATATAATATACAATGTCACTGTTAAATTGGTCAGTAGGCATAAAGGGATTTTAAGACTTCTTTGCCTCTATTCAATACTATCTGGATTTCATATTCCTCCTTGAACTATTGTTCTTATTATTCCTCTTACTTGTTTTAATTCTATCCACACAAAAATACATGGAAATCTATTGAAAGATGATTCAGCTAGTGCTGTTTGGTGTTACAAATATCACATGTTCACCTCAGCCTGGAGTAGTTTTAATTTTGAAAGGTGATTTCCTCCTCTAGTCCAACAACTCTTTCAGGGCTTGTTTTCAAATAGATGCAGATTTCATTTAATCTCCAAGTAAGCTCTGTGTAAAATGGAAAAAAAAAAAAAAAAAGAGTTCTGAGGGAGTAAAGTGATGGAGTTGTAATTAGAGTTGTTTTTCAACCTTAGTTGGCATGCTTGCTTCCACTAATGCTATAATTACCCTTATCAGCAGGTGCCAACCACAGAACATCATGCCTTGTGCAGACAAGTGGGCAGCTGAGAGGGTATGCAAACAGCAGCGCTGCAAAGTAGACGAGTCCGGTACAGCTGGCTACCAAATTCGGTCCTCCTACAGCTGTTTTAGATGCGATGTGTGCAGAGAGGGATTCCAGGAAGAAATCTGCTTTCGTTTCTGAGGCTGACTTGTCCCTTCTGGGCCCAGTAGATGATTCCGGTGATTTCCAGTGATTCTTGCCAAAAGCTGAGTTCTTCAAGATCTTATGGTAAATGAGGAAAAGCTGAGTTGAAGGCAGGGCTAAAGTCAGAAAAACCCATCTCCCAACCAGTTGCCCATTTGAGGTTGATATGGATGGTAGATCTTGCAGTGGCTGTGGGAGAAATAGCAGCAAGTTGATGAAAAGAATCCTTTCTCCTTTTTTCAGTGTCCTGATATGCGATTGCAGTGTCATTAAACCCTTAATGGTTTGTTCTTGTTACGCAAAGGGCTCTCCTGGTGAAAGCAGAATGAATCCCCTGCAGGGCTAGTCCATTACTGAGTAAACCATTTCTTGACAGGTTGGTTTTTGTCTGCTTTTTATTCACTGTGTTAATTTTTTTTAAAGGGACAATGTTGTATCGCTCAGGAGTCCAGATGTTTCTTCTTATTATTATGGTTTTTTGATGGAAAAACAACCATTTTCTGATAATGGTTTATTTTGTTTAAATATTTCTGAAATGTTACCTTTTTTTTTTTTTTAGTAATTAGCAACTAATCAGCTTTTTCTCATTGATCCCAGTGAATAGTGAACTAAATTTAGTTTCATCTTTGAGGACCAGAAATATATTAGGTGGCTAGTGAGTAATTCAAATATTTTAAGTTTTGAGGAGAAAAATATCCTTGTATGGGGATGGTTAAATGTGTTTTCAATTATTCCAAAATATATTAGTAGAGTTCCTCCTGCCATTATTTATTGAGATCTTGAAAAACAATTGAATCATTAAAATCATTTATAAATAGAAGCAAAACATTATATTAATTTGTCTCGACCAGCTGTGATGGTCTGTGCATTGGTTTTACTTTTTGTTTCTTTCACTTGCAAAGCCTGAAGAGCACTCATAAAACAGAAATGCAAGGATTATAGAGAACAACATTTAAGCAAACTTTTATTTGTCTAATATTCATTGAGTACCTAGGAAGCATTAGGCACCATGGTAGGTCCTGGACAACTTTCCTAGTAGA
Source organism: Canis lupus baileyi (assembly GCF_048164855.1). NCBI lineage: Eukaryota > Metazoa > Chordata > Mammalia > Carnivora > Canidae > Canis > Canis lupus. Next base: position 87,229,227 of record NC_132838.1, read on the forward strand.
ACTGATGGTTTCATACAAGACAGGGATCTACAAGGCAACCAGACAGAGATATATGCAGTCTAGCTTTATGGTCCGAATACAAGAAAGCAAAGGTTATGGCAGTGAATGCCTGTTAAGGGATGGTGATGAGAAATTTAGATAAGAAGCTTCCTGTGCTTGATGCCTGATTCCCAAAAGATGAGGAAGAAAAAAATGTGTGGATTTGGCTGTTTGGAAAGAGGGTGATAATTATCTTTCTCAGTCATTTCAACCGACTCATGAGTGTGGATGCCTGAATGCAGTGAGTAGAAGCCAAGGCAGATGAGACAGAGAAATAACCACAACAAGAGCAAACACATTGTAAAGTACTTGGTATGTGCTAGGCACTCTCTTAAGTATATCACATCATTTATTATGCAGTGCCTGATGTCAGCTAGAATGTAAGCTCCATAAAGGTAGGGATTTTTGTTGGTTCCCCGGTTTATCCAGATGTCTTGAACAGTGCTTAGTGTATAGCAAGCCCTCAAATGTTTGTTCAGTGAATGAATTGACCAATTAATAAATATACTAATAAACAGTATTTTCTCATTAATATGAGGTAGACTTAAAGTTCTTGGCTATGAGAGCAAAGAGAAATAGAGGCAGAAGAATTTTTCTTTCCTTTTTCTTGTTCAGTAAGATGGGAGAGATCTGAACATGTTTATTTTTTGGAGGAAGAACTTACTAAAGAATGAAAGCTTAAATAAGTAGGAAGAAAGAAGAGCAGTGAAACTAGTCCATAGCCTTGGAGAAGTTGGTATTTGATTTACGCAAGAGTTGAAGACCTATTTTTTGCTTGTGTTGAATCCTGGCTCTGCCCTCTCTCTTTGTCTTATGAATTTGCCTGGTAGAAACTGGGTCTTATTGTTAATTCCTTTGCAGGTTTTACTTTGTATATATTTAGTCTATAATGTTGGTAAATTAATTCATAAATTATACAAAAATATATATTTTTATGAAAACTCTTGTTAGTAATTCAGAGATTGCTGAAATATAACTTTGTATCTCCCTTTTACCTCAAGGAATGTGGGAAAATTCTCAGATTTCAAAAAGGTGGGAATCACTACTTCAGTTCTTCCAAAGTAGTTATCTAAATTGAGAGTTGACACACCAAACTGCCAATCCGTGCATTCAACGTCATGAGATTGCATATTCATTACAAATGCCTCTCTAGAATACAAAATAATCACATAAAAGAGAATATATTAATGCTAATAACCAACTGGATTTTTGTCCTCCCTGAAGGTTGATTTTTCTAGGACTTCCTTAGGACTGAATTTTACAACAGTGAGATTAGGAGGAAGGGCTCTACAAGGTAAATGTTTCTAGGAGGCTCAGTTTGAATGCAGGTCATCTCTACTCTGAGAGTTGTATGGAAATTCCAAATTGATCTTGAGAACAATATGGTAGCTTTGGAATTAACCAGATCTAGATTAGAATCTTGGTTCTGTCAGTTATTAGCTGTGTGGCCTTAGGTGAATTATATTTCTATGTCTCTTTTCTCCTGAATTTTATCAAGACAATTCCTTCTTCCTTTCCCACTGAATGTAAAATTCATTCAGGTCTTCTTTTTATACAAAGAAAAAGTATTTATTTTTATTTAAAATTTAAATTGTCTGAAAATAGAAAAATAGAAAAATCATAGAAAATATTATGAAAAGAATCCACATACTCATAATGCATATTAAACCGAGGTTAACAGTTTGGCATATTTTCCTCATATCTTTTTAAAAGAAGTAAAATGTTATAGGCGCAGTTAAAATACCCACCTACCTTTCTCTTGATTTCTTCTCCAAAGGTCAGAAATATTCTGAACCTGAGGTTCATTCTTCTCATATAGTTTTTAAAAATACCTCTAGTATATATTTATGTACTCATAAAAATGTGTAAATAATATGGTTCTCTGTGTTTAAAATTCTTACATGAATGTGAGACATACATTCTTTTGTAATCTTCTTTTTTCACTCAACACTATATTTTTGGAAATGGTTATATGTAAATATTGCATATTATTTTTGTATGTGTTTGTACCACAAATAATTTATTCATTTCTCTACTATCAAACATTTAGTTTCTTTTTCCTTTTTTTTTTTTTTGGTGATTACAAACAATATTCAGTTAACATCTTTGTACTTGTCTCTGGTTCTTGCAAATATTTTTGACAAGATATAAATTCAGGAACTGACTTTGCTTTTTGGAAGACATAAAGATCAGGGCTTCCTTTGTAGCTGTTTTGCACCAGAGAAAGGTCAAGCTTGTCTAGATTCTAACCTCTGGACAGAGTCAAGATTTGCAAGGGGCTGAAGGGTAGTGGTGCTAGCCTTCTGCTTTGACATTATATTGGAATTCAAATCAGACAGACTTGATTTTGTCCATCTCAGGTCATTAACTGATTTTGCAACTTGATCTTTCTGTCCTTGGTGTTTTCATCATAAAATGAGGATGGTAATCCCTGTCTCCAGGATGAACTGTGGAAGTTAACTGTATTGTGTAGGTAGTATAGTGTCTGGTGAGAGATACTTGCTGAATGGAAACTTTTACCTAGCTACTAGTATTGACTGGAGGTGTTATAACAAATACCCAAAGCAAAAGTTGCCTTTGCTTGATGGGGAAGTGTTGTTTGTGGTCTTCAGTTCTTCTGGGATTAGAATGTTGGTACAACCAAGGTGTATCATAAGGCTAATGATTGTATTCAGCTTCTGGTTTTGAAAGTACTTTAGAAAATAAAGTTATCTTGTTTTCTCCAAGATGTTTGTTTTCCACAGTAGGTCCTCGTCCTTAAAATATTTATTACTCTATGTTTTTTAAAATTTTTATTTATTTATTCATGGGAGAGAGAGAGAGAGAGAGAGAGAGAGAGAGAGAGAGGCAGAGACACAGGCAGAGGGACAAGCAGGCTCCATGCAGGGAGCCTGACGTGGAACTCCATCCTGGGTCTCTAGGATTACACCCTGGGCTGAAGGCAGTGCTAAACTGCTGAGCCATCTGGACTGCCCTTACTCTATGTTTTTACTGAAGGTGAATTCATTGACATTTTTAGAGATGAAATATGAAATTTCTGCCATATTGAAAAACATAAGACATTCTTTGCTTGCTTTTGGTATTTTTATCATTGGGTTCTGTATCATTGGGTTTTGAAATAAATTATGGTTCAAAATCATTCTCTTCATGAACCTCAAGACCTTTGGGAAAAGATTTTTAAAAATATTTGTATTAAGGATAATTCAACTATGCACAATAGGAGAAGGAATAGTATAATAACCACATATGCCCATAATCTAGCTTTGACGATTATCAAATCATGGCAATTTTGCTTCATCTGTACCTCTATTTTTTATTTCCTCCCTCCCCACTAGATTATTTGCAGGCAAATCCCAGATGTCATATTAAGTCTTCTAAAAACTATCTGAACAATAAGGCTCAACTTTTAAGTTTTATTAAAACAAAACTATAACATTTATAGTTTAAAACAAATAAAATTTAAACAAATTAATAACTTCCTAATGCCCACATATATTAAGATCACATTTCCTTAATGATTTCATAATTCTGTTTTTTTACCCAAAGGTTGTTTGAATCAGGATACAATTGTAATTGGCACATTACAACTGTTTAGTTTTTCATCTATAACTTTCTCTTCCTGATCTTATCTCCTTTTTTTCTTGTTAAAAATCATTTGTCAAATAAATTTATTTGTCCTTTAGAGTTTCCCACGTTCTACACTCTGCTAAATACATCCCAATCGTGTCATCTTACATGTTCCTCTGTCCTTTGTGTTTCCTATGAATTATAGTTTGACCAGGAGCCTAGATCAGTTTTGATTTTTTCCACAAGGATACTTCATAGTTTCTCTGTTTGCCTCTCATTTTAGGTATCAGCTACCATTGATGATCATTGCCTAGAGTAGGGGTTGGCAGATTTTTTATGCAGAGGGCCAATTAGTAAATATTTTGTGTTTTGTGCACTGTAAGGTTTCTTTCAACTACCCACCTTTACTGGTACAGTATTAGGGCATTGCAAAAATGGTGCTATTACAATTCTTTCTCTTTTCATTTAATAGCTCAAATATATTTTTAAAAGATTTTACTAATTTATTCATGATAGACACAGAGAGAGAGACGGGTAGAGGGAGAAGCAGGCTCCATGGAGGAAGCCTGATGTGGGACTTGATCCCGGAACTCCAGGATCACGCCCTGTGCCAAAGGCAGATGCTCAACTGCTGAGCCACCCAGGTGTCCCTAGCTCAAATATTTTTATAAATAGGAACCTCCATCATCAACTACCCATTCTGAGTTATGGTGCATAAAGTGAAGTCAAGATAAAAGCTTGAGAGAGATAATTTTTTAAAAGTTGAGCCAATAATAATAGGAACTATGTACTGGCATTGATCTGTAGGTTTACTGTCACGCCTTAGATTTTAATTGGGTCACTGAGTTCAGTTAACTATTAGAAAATATTTGGTCTATTTATTGTGGAGGCCAATTAAATTGTCATTAAGAAATAGGATGTGTAAAAGTAAGTTGTCAAATTATTTCTGTATTAAAGTTTTTGCTTTTAGCACTACAAAGAAAAGTCCTGGGCATTGTGTTAGGTTTCTACTGCTGCCAAAAAATCACCACAAATTTAATGGCAAGATGAATTTATTATCATACTGTTCTAGAGTCCAGAAGTCTGCCACAGATTTCACTAGACTAAAATTAAGGTGTCAGCTGTGTTCATTTCTGTAGTTTTTAATGGGAGAATCCACTTACTTGCCTTGTCTAGCTTCTAGGAGATGCCCAATTCCTTGGCTCCTACCCTGTCTTCTTTCTTTAAAGTCAGTATAGTTGCATTTCATTGATCCTACTTCTATCATTACATTGTTTTCTCTGACCTTCTCTTCTGCCTCTCCCACTTTTAAGGACCCAAATGATTACATCGAACCCACCTGGATAATCCAGAACAATCTTTTCACTCTAAGGTTAAGTAATTAGCAAACAAAACATAATCATAGTTTCTGGGGATTAGGATGTGGACCTCTTTGGGAGACCATTATTTTGCCTGTCACAGGCATTGAGATATTGCTATTTGGTTTGTTAAACCTTTACTGGACAAAATTGCAAAATGGTGAAAGATACTTTCTAAGGTGCCTTTAAGTTCATGGTAAATGCTCATCTCTTTGGAATGAGGTTCTGCAGTCAAACAAAAGAACAGAATATATGAAGATTTACTGTATTCTTTTGTTTTCCTCCCCACCCCAGCTTTATAAGCTATAATTAACAAATCAAAGTTTATATATCTCAGGTGTACAAAGTGGTGTTTTGATGTAATATGCCTTGTGAAATGATTATAACAATCAAGCTAATTAACATATCTATCACCTCACATAGTCACCACTTTTTTGTTTGTGTGGTGAAAACAGTTGATATCTGCTCTCTTAGCAAATTTCAAAAATACCAGAGTACTGTTAACTATTATCACCATGCTTCATGTTCAATTTCCAGAATTAATTCATCCCGCATAACCAAAATTTACATTCTTTTGCTTTCTGACTGCTGACTTCATAGTGATTGTAGATGTGGAAATCACCTTTCCTACCAGTGGATATTCAGTAGATTTGGGAATACGAATGATTTGTTTTGACATACATTTTAATGAGCACCTACTCTATATAAAACCTCAAATGCTATAGGAGAAAGAAATGTGAATAAAACTTCTGGAAGATTTATGCTGGTATGAGGGATGAAATTATAATTTGGTACATAACATGATATAAGCATATTAAGTGTATAGTAGCAATTATAAGTAAATGATAACAAGTATATTAAGATTGCCTTAATTATATTATTAGTCTGCTAAAATGTTTAGTAAGACTAGTCAAATCAGTGATAAAATCAATTGATTGGACCCATAAACAAATGATAGAATTTTCAGTTTCTGATTCACCAAATTGAAGCTTCCTAGGTAAAATTACTTGGGGGGTTTTCTTATTTAATATTTCTATGAGATGTGGCAAATAGCAATTTTTTACTAATTTATAAATGTTTTATTGATTTTTTTCATCTTAATGAATGAAAATAACCCTCCACTTAAAGGTTTGAATTACAACTACTTTTTAAATAGGGCTCTTACTATTTTTTTTTCTGTTATTTGACGACATCTGACTTTTCATATAAGTACCTGTCTCCTTTACTCAATAACAATGATTGTAACAATAGATAATTATTACAAATTAATGTTAATAGGCAAGAAAGAAGGGTGAATAATTAGCACCAAGTAAGGACACAGCAATAGAGAATGTCTTCAAATGCTAAGGTTAAATAAGGTAAGAAGTTGAGTCTTCTTTTTAAGATCATGTCTATTTCTTTCTTTTTTAAAAAATGTATTGGACATATAACATTGTCCAGGTTTAAGGTGTACAGTGTATTATATGATACAATTATATATTTTAATATCACTATAAAACAAAAACAAATTCTGATGTGGAAAATAAAGTTACTAGAAATACAACTGAAGAAACAGCTATATCAAAGGAAATATTACATCTTTAAAAAATACTTTGATAATTTTCTAGAGCACTAGACAGTGATTGCCTGAGCCATACCAAATTGGGCCATGAACAATTAAACTATGAAACTTTAGGGAAGCAGCAAACAGGTTGTTTTCTCAGGAACGTTTGTCATAGAGGATAGAAGGCATTCTATGGGAAATTGGGAAATTTCCAAGGTGCACTAAAACCTCTAAGTTGGGAGAGCAGAGAGCTAGGGAGGGAAAGCAACTCAGGCCTGGAGCTGCTATCTTCCTGTCAAACATCAGAGAGAGGGAGATAGAATCATTCTGACTATAGTATTATTATAGCTGGTATTTTTGTGTTCAGTCTCTGTAGCAGTCATTTGTGGATGTAGGGAATGTTTTGAGCTTGAAATTCTAGCACATGTTCAGAATCAGGGGAAAATAAACATATATTTGTAGATATACAATTGATGGGGACTCTATGCAAGTGGTTGGAAAGCGAAAAGCTCAGAAATTCTACAGCTGATTACTAATGGCTACAAAAAAGTACCAGGGAAGCAGGGAACAGGAACTAGAGAAAGCTGATGACTAGATCCCTAGCAAAGCAAAAGGGCCAAGATGAAAAGATCTGGATCTTCACTAAACATAGAGACATTTTCCTTTGTCATTCCTAAGATTACTGTGGTTATACCTATGTGGTGTTATTGTTGGTATTATTATTATTTTTTAAAGATTTTATTTACTTATTCATGAGAGACACAGAGACAGAGGCAGAGACATAGGCAGAGGGAGAAGCAGGCTCCGTCTTGGGAGCCCCATGTGGGACTTAATCCTGAGACCCTGGGATCACGACTTGAGCCAAAGGCAGACGCTCAACCACTGAGCCACCCAGGTGCCCCTGTTGGTATTATTATTATTATTATTATTATTAGTTATGATAACTTGTTTAGGTAATCAAGTATAAGGTAATTGGTGTTAAACTCTATTCATTACTTTTTTTGTTATTGTCTTTATAAAGTCTGTCAAAACAGAAGTTCTTCAGGAATTATTGAAGAATAGTAGCAGAATTGGGCCTGATGGACATTTGTTGTAACCAACCCATGGCTCAGAGTAGGTGCCCACTTCAGAGTACTATTCCCATTCGTTTTGACTTTATATCACAAAGTTGTCTCATTGTAAAGATACATTTTGAACACAAAAATCAACTTTAAAATTGCTTTCCTCACTGTATGCTAATTAGCTGGAATTTAAATGAAAACTAGGAAAGAAAAAAATTGCTCTTCTGTTCTGAGTTATTGGTAGCCATTTTGTGGGAAATAAATATGAGTTTTTAAGCATTTAAAATCATTAGGTACTGCAGCACTAAATGAAATTTGTTTTCTTTAGAAGATAACAATAATGACTGAAATTACCGGAACCTGGGTTATATCTACAAAAAGAGCTCATTGTTTAAAAGGTGCAATATGATATCAGATGTAACTATAGAATGCACTGGTAACAGTAACCAAAACAGGAGCTTAATTCACTGTTGTGAAGACCACATACTCCAAATAAACAGACTATGAAAAATGAATGCAGAAGGAACCAGCAGTAAATAATGGCTAAGTCCTACTTTTATTTCATTACCCGATAAGTACGGTTGGGAGAGGGAAATAATTTGTGTGTGTGTGTGACCATACTGTGCTTTGTATGACTGGTGCCTTTGGTTCCACTGATGGAGACAGACAAGTAGGCGGATGTGATAACATCACGGTCCTATATTGATCTCAGCAATGAGGTAATTCACAGGATATTGTATTACTGCATAGTTTGTGAATCATACACATTGTAAAACCTTTGGAAGGCTGGGCATTATTTCTTCTTCTTCAGGAAAATGTCTGATTATCAAACATAACTTTAGATGTGATTAGACTATAACCTAGTCCTTTGGTTTAGGATCTCCTTCAGCATAAGAATTGCATTTTGTTCATCAGTGTGGTCCCAGCTCTTGGCAGGGCCTGGCATGTTATGGAAACTCAATACTTGAGTGTGGAGCCAGTGAAAGAGCATAGCAAAAGTGCTCTAGATGTAGGTGTTTCATATCCTGGGCAGAAAAAGGAAGAAGGAGAGGAAAGCAAGCAAGCATCATTTTGATATTTTTTAAAAATGCCTGGGACTTAAATGATCTCTTAAGCAATCTTATTGACATCTTTTTTTTTTTTTAAAGATTTTATTTATTTATTTATGAGAGACACAGAAACATAGGCAGGGGGAGAAGCAGGCTCTCTGTGGGGAGCCTGATGTGGAACTTGATCCCAGGACTCTGAGCCAAAGGCATACGCTCAACCATGGAGCCACCCAGGTGCCCCCTTGACATCTTTCTGAGGAAGATTGTATGCAGATGCCCAAAGCACAGATGAAGAAACTAGATTTCAGAGCAGTCATGTTAGTTTTAACCGGGGTAGCTGGGAAGTGGTAGGGATAGAATACAGATGCAACCACTCTTTAATTTTTTTTCAATACTCTGCTGACTTGTGAGTTAGAGATAAGAAAATTAAAAGAGCATAAACAAAGTTTATGTATGCCGTTCCCCCACAGAGGTGATTTGTGGGGGTTGCTTAAAGGTCACTATGGATGGTGAGACGAAGGCAGGGCAGTAGGGAATAATGAAAGCAATTAAACAATATTGTTAGCAGCCCTGCAAACAAGCTGAGTTCCAGGAATAAACTATTGAGTGGACAAAGAAAAACAGATGATTTATTTTTGATGCTACTTCTCTCACTGTTGTTGGATGAGAATAGAGCAATATGTTTGTATTCACATAATCGCCAGACTCTTTCCTTTATTATTTTTAATGTGTTGAATATTTTTACTTATCCTTTCAAATTTTAAATGAACTGGTTATTTAATCATGTGATGCCAATCAAAACTAGATCTAGAAAACTTTACATTTGGGTGAAACTTGAATGCAGGATTCTTGTTAAATAGGCTGTCTTAAAAAACAAAAAAAAAAATAAATAGGCTGTCTTTGTTGCATGAGAGTGTGTACACGTGTGCGATTATCATTAGAAAAAAATGTGACAAATAAGAGATAGATAAGAGCTTTTATTTGAGAGTTTAATTTGAGAGAGTAATTGCCTAGGTGCGTTTTGGGGTCAGAATAAGGTTGGGCCAACATGCTGCTGAATATTCAGTATCTTCAGTTATATCAAGGGGAATCAGTGTCTGTAGCAATGACTCTGAGCCAAGATGTACTCAGACATAAGAGAAGGATGGATTCCTCTTACGTCTTTCCTACTTACTCTCTTATGCAACAGAGTGGATTAAGCTCAGGAAGAGAGATGTTCAATAACAATGGATGAATGAAAGTGAGTTGATGATTGACTAGAAAAATCACTTAATTTAAAACATCTCTTTTCACAAGCACTTTCAGTTAATTTTACTCTGTGTGCACATAGGAAGTATATGCTCCTATTTTCACATTGAGTATATTTAAAATCTAATGAGGACATGCTGATGCTTGCTGTAAATCTAAGTAATGACTATAACATTGAAGAGTTTCCATTTGTTCTCAGGTCTCAGGGACACTGAGTGTGGGGCTGACAGTGGTCGCAGGGAATATAAGAGAAGTAAAAACATGCCAACCCTCTTGATTTGTTATCATGAGAAAGAGAGGAAATGAGCATTTGCTGTATGCTCAGCATTTTGTTAGACTTTAATATTTATAAAGGCTTTATATTTTATACATGTTATCTCATTTAGTCCACACAACAACCTGATGAGGTAAGCACCATTTCCATTTTACCAAATTCCAGCTTTCCCGGAGCTTATATGCTAGTGAGGCTGACAGAGAAGATACACAAAGAAGCAAGTAAATATGTAATAGAATGTTTAGTGATTATAAATACCATAAGGAAAAACAAAGCAAGATGAGAGGGTAGAGGATGGGAAGGGGCATTATTTTAACTGCAGGGAAAGCCTTTCTGATTGGTGCCGTCAGACAGATGTGAGGATGGAGTAGGGGGAAAGCCCTGGAGATGTCTGGGGAGGAATGTTCCAGGCAGACAGAACAAGAACAAATGTGCCAAAGCAGAGGAATGTTTGAGAAACAAGAAGGCCAAAGACACTGGAGCAGAAGAAGCCAGGAGGAGAGGTGAGGGAGATAGACATTTGAACTCACACAGTTTGACTCTAAACCTGTGTCTACAATGTTCCATTTACACCATGAAATGGGGGACGCGTAACAGCTAGAGGATGACACAGGAAGTGCAAGACAACTCTAGGTCTTGCGGAAGAGATGGTTAAGTATTGTAGAAAATCAAGAGTGGGACAGCAAGATGCTTTGTTGAGGGCAGGATGACATGGGCTCCTGGACTTAGGCTCTAGGAGAAAGGTATATGTGGATTTGCAGATTAAACTGCAAAGAGCAGTGATGTGGGAATATTAACAGTTACACATATTCATGTGCCAGAAACTGCCCTGTGGGGCTTCCATATATTGAATGATTTGTTCTTTATAATAACCTTATTGTACCCATTTTACAGATGAGGAAACTAAGGCACAGAGATATTAAGTAATTTGCTCAATGACTTAGAGTTGAGGTTTAAAACCAGGCTGCCGGGATACCTGGGTGGCGCAGCGGTTTGGCGCCTGCCTTTGGCCCAGGGCACGATCCTGGAGACCCGGGATCGAATCCCACATCGGGCTCCTGGTGCATGGAGCCTGCTTCTCCCTCTGCTTGTGTCTCTGCCTCTCTCTCTCTCTCTGTGACTATCATGAATAAATAAATAAAAAATCTTTAAAAAAAAAAAAAATAAAACCAGGCTGCCTGGCACTATATTCTGTGCTCTTAAGAATGGAGGGAATAGAAGAAAATGTGGGCAATTCTTCTTTTATTCTTTTTTTTTTCTCTTCACCCATCACTTTATTGAAATATGAGCTATTAGGAAGAAAAGTTTGACAGATGAGCTATAAGGAAGAAAAATTTACTCTGATCCCTCTGAAGAATAAAAAAGAAAATTTGGGAGGAAAGAAGTGGGAGGATGGTGAAAATATATATATTTAGTCAAAGTACTTTCTGATTCTTCTCATTCTAGTTTCCCTCTGGCCAGGGTGAAAATATGATTAACAGTGAGGTACAGTACCATGCACATAGTGGGTCCTCACTAAAGAACTTACTAAATCTGCCTCAAAATGTTCTTTATATTAAACTAAGAAGCCAATTACTAAAACCTGGGGCAATTTGATGATTATAGTGTATTCCATAGGTGCTCAAGGGTTAAAAGAAGCCACAAGAGAATATTTTTTGTTTGTGTGTTTTTCACTAAGCAAAACTTTTAGGCTTGTTTCAGTTGCAGTTTGGCTGCTGAAAATATACCAGAAGCATCAGAACAAGTAGTTTCAGGTCGAATTTGTTGAGGTCTGTAGAGATACATCAGTGAGACAAATGAACAGACCGACCACCAGCCATCCATGAATTCTGTAAGTAAAACTGTTCCTTAAAATGTGTAATTGATTTGAAACAGACATGGCATTAGAGAGTTTCCCAAAGCTGGTGGCCATCTGAACACCTGGGTAAAGGTTAAAAAGACAGGCTTTTAGACTGGCCGCATGCCTGTGGACATTTTATCTCTGTGTGGCAAGGCTGGGAAAACTGTAACTTGCAAAGATCCCCAGATGGTTTCGATGATATTTGGAATGGATATTTTAATAACTTTTCCTGTGATGGTGGTGCTCAACATTAGCATGTATTGGAATCACCTGGAAGACTTGTTAAACCACCCCCGCCATGGACTCTACCTTCCCATGGACCCTGTCCTCCCATCGGCCCTTTCTTCCTTTTCCAGGGGGGCCTCCACCTTTTGGTGTTTCTAAATAGTGTTTCTAAATAAATAGACATGAGGCATGGCTTGAGAGTTTGCATTTCTAGGAAGTTCTTAAGGACTGGTGCTGTTGCTGTTCTAGGCATTGCACTTTGAGGCCACTTGGCTTATAAAGATTATCGCAGTAAGACACGGGAGGCTGCAGGACAGGTAAGCGACATCACTTTCTTAATGGCATATGGAAAACTCTGTGGTCCAGGATAGAATCATCGATTGCTTAAGAGAAATAATAAGCAAGTAAGGCAATGTTATTCCCATAAGGTATATTCAGTCAGTTTGGTTGTTTGTGGTTTTAATGAGTTTGTAAGTAATGGGGTAACCAAAAAGCCTTTGATGGGGTTCTAGATTAAGAATCTTGAAAGTAGTGTAGTTTCATGGGATTAGAAAGAGTCAGGTAGGAAGGTAACATTTTATTCAAGAATGAGGTCAGGCTTAATGGCTGACATAAAAAAGGAGATAAGCAGACGTTTCTGAAGACGGGGGGAAAAAGAAATAGTTACCTCTGGGATTAGGTCTGGAAATGTCTTTTCTGTAACACTGCTAAATGCCTTACAGCTGTGAATACAGTGGTAAATCACTCCATTTACTTAGATTCTAAATTCTGCTGTGTAAGAAATGCCAAGCTACAAAGAATGAATTGAGGAAGCTCTTCATAACAAAACTTGTGGTAGAGTTAAGAACGGCTGGGTAATTTGTGTGGTCCAGAGCAAAATGAAAATGCAAGGCCCCTGTTCAGAAACGATTAAGATTTCAAGACAGCAGTTCTAAGGCATTAAAAAAGCCTGGGCCCTGTGTGGCTACATAGGTCTCATGCTCATGAAGCCAGCTCTGGGTTAATCAAAAGGATTCAAAAGATCTGGAGTTGGAATTCTGACCCTGACCCTCTGTATCATTGTGACTTGCTTTTGCTCCTCAGTTTCTTGATGTGTGCAGTTTGCTAACTCATCCTTCTTTGAAAATTTACTGAGGAAAATATGTGAACACCCCTGTAGTAGTGCATGGCATAGGCAGATAGCAATTAAAAAACCAAAACCTAAAAACAGTGTTGGCAGGATTGGTGAGCTGACTGACTTCGCCAGTGTGATTGGGTCATTTCTCGCAGTCTTATGAAGCAACTAGGTTGTTTATAAGCAACCAACACACTTTTGTTTTAAACATTTTATTTGTTCATAGAGACACAGAGGCAGAGACACAGGCAGAGGGAGAAGCAGGCTCCATGCAGGAAGCCTGACGTGGGACTCAATCCCGGGACTCCAGGATCACACCCTGGGCTGAAGGCAGCACTAAACCGCTGAGCCACCCAGGCTGCCCCAACACACTTTTTTTTAAAGTGCTATTCAGTGTCCTAAGTGCTATGTTCATCACTGTCCTTGTGCAGGTTCAGTCTAGTAGGAGATGCAACCAATAAACAAGTGGATGGAAACCTATATGAAACACAAAATACAAGGAAAGGAACTAACCGGCATGGTGTATGATGTGGGAGGAAGGCCAAGAAAAGTCTGCCAGAAAAGATGACATTTAAGTTGAGATTTCCTCCACAAATCTCAGTGGAGGAAAGTCCAGTTTGGGGAACAGCATTCTAGTGCAGAGGACAGCTTCTTAAACAGGGACCACGATGTGTTTGAGGGACGAAAAGACAACCAGCAGGTTGCAGGCAGAGAAATGGGGTTTAGAGCGCTAGGAGTTGAGATTGGAGGGAACATGGTGCCAGATATGTAGCCCCTTGTGGGTCAAAGGAAGAAGCCTGGGTTTTATTCTAAGCATGATAGGAGACCATTAAAGAAGAGCTCTGAGCAAGGAAATGATGTGAGTGGGTAGATTTTGCTAAATCCACTTCTGGATGGTTTGTTGAAAATAGTTCAGATGGACAAGGGGGGAAGCAAGAGGCTGTTGTGGGAAAACATGGTAAGAAATACTCATGGCCTGGACCGGGTCGGAGGTGATGGTGATGGGAAGAAATGGACCTTCTAATGTATTTTGGTTATAGGAGCAATTAGGTCTGCAGCTGGGATGCAAGCCAGAAACCTGGGATCCGTTCTTGATTCATTGGCCTCTCATTACCCTCACATCTGGCTTGAACAATTGGGTGGGTGGTAATAGTTACAGGAATCATGAAGACGTGGAGGAAAAGGCTTTGGAGGAAAGTCAGAAATCTAGTTTTGAACATGTAGATTTTGAGATGGTATCAAACTTGAACATATGTGATGAGTCCAGAGGAGAGATTGGAGGAGTTAGAGATCACTTAGATGGTACCAGTTTATAGTTGGCATTAAAGCCCTAGAAATGAAGGATGTTAATTAAGATGGCCATGAATGGAGACAGAAGGGGATTTAGGAAAAAGCCCTGTGGATTTATTTAGTAGAAGGGCTATTGAGGGAAACAGAAAGAACAGGAGATGTACACAGGTAATTACGTCGTAGAGGCCTGGAGTGGAGGATCCTTCAGGAAGAAAGTCCCTGAGAGGGTTGAACGGCAAGGATAATGAGGCCACTTTATATCCTACTGTATGCAGCAATTTAGATTCCTGATGTATTTGCTGTTTCATTGCAGTAACAGGGACCAAGCCAGATTGTAATAGGCTGAGGAGTGAGGTAAGGTGGTGGAAACGTGTGTGTCCTTGGTATTCGGAGAAGTTTAACATGCAAGAGACCATTGGGATGGACACCTGGAGGGCAAATGCAGTCAAGGTACTTCTTTATGTCTTTTAAGATGAACAGTGCCATCATGTGCTTGTGTCCTGATAGGAATAGTCCCATATGGAGGGAGGGGACTGATTGTGGAAGAGAAGGGACACCTGTAAGACAAATTTGTAGAGCTCACTGGAGGGATGTATTGAGCTGTGCAAAAGGATAGACTCTGAGAATAAGAGGACACCAGGGTAAACCTGTCACTGTCCATAATACTTGAAGTAACTCTGTCCTCCCTGCCTTATGGCACTGCTTATATTTGCATTATTTAACCTGTCTTGGATACTTTGTTTCTCTTGATTTGCCAGAGTGGGGAAGAGAACATGTCTAATTTATCTGACCTCCAGTAGTGCTTTGGTGTAAGTGCCATCTATAGGAGTTTCCTGCAATGCTGTAGAGGAGGAAGAATGAATTTGAACCCAGATCTTAAGACTTGGTTGAACCCAGATCTTAAGACTTGGTAGATGCTCTGCCATAAAGTACAAAATGGCTGTACCCTGAACAGTATAAACACACAAATGCAAATCAAAACTTAGGGCTGCTGACTCAGAGTATAAAACAGTGGAGAAATCTCCTTTCACAGAATACTGTGTATGGAACTATCTGTAAGCAACCTTGTGACCTTGTAAAATTGACGGTAATGTATAAGACATCCTTAAGAACTCGGGTGACTTAAACTCTGGTTGGAAGGCAAAAGGCAGACCTGGAAAGTTGGAAAACATTCCAGCTGTGTTCGCTGCGGTAGGGAGCAGTCAGGGTCCGGAAGCTCAGCCAGTCTGATTTTTATTCAGCCCCTTTTGTTGACTTGTCCCAGACGAGGTGGAAACATGACTGGATTTGGGGGTGGGGGGAAAGCAGATGAAGGAAGTAGGTTAGTTTTGGGAAGGCTTGGTTGACACTTGAATAATTTTAGCCTTGTTAAGAAAATTGCGCTCCTTTGGGTTATGAAATTGGGGGCTAAGGCTAAGATTTAGGAAGAACTGAACTATCAGATCTAGCAGAGAAACATTATTAAATGGATTAGGTGAAACTGTCCCCTCTCTATAATGTTAATATCCTGGATCATCCTTTTAGATTTCTTCAGAGTGTGAAGTTTCGTAGGCTCAAGAAGGTACAATGTACGTGGTCTTCTGTTTCTAGGAAAACTTGTTTTCTATCCACAAAATTTCAGTAAGGAGCATAAATATTGAGCAAACTTAACCTGCTTTTTTGATCCAGGCCTTTCTTTTGGAAGCCTGTTCTGTAGAGAATGGTGATCGTAAGTTGAGAAGACCAAGGTATGGGTACTTGGAAAATGCCTGGTTTCTTCATTGTTTAGATGGAGGGTTTGCATCTCCTAGATTCCAGTCACATTCCCAGAGAGTCTCAAAAGAATCATCTTAACCAAAAATGGCAAATTTGTATTCGTTCTTAAAGGGTAGCTCATAAAAAAATAGCTATTTAAGGATTTTTTTTTCCTGGCCTTTTTGAATCGTTGCTGTTTAGGTCTAATGTTTTTAGAGTTACCTGTCAAAGTGAAATCTGCTACAAACCTGAGAAGTGAATTTAATGTTAATGAAAGTGAGTTGCTCACAGCAGGGAAATGTAGATCTCCAGAGTTTTTACTTTGGTGAACAAGGGATGGCAGACTGAAAAGAAAGTGCTAGGAACTGAACAAGACTGAATAATCAGCTGTATAGGGGCTCATTATGGAATGCATTTGAGTTTACGGGGCTGAGGTTTAGACAGAGGGGGTTTTGCATTGTGGATAGTACATCTTAATGTGGTAATATGCATGGGGGAGCACTTCAAAGCTCCCCTAGCTTCTGGGATGTGTGGTGAGCTGATAAAGTCAAAGGTTTAAAAATTCTTAAATCTCCACTGAACACAAAGGTATCTGAGTTGCTATAATCACCAGTTGCCTTGAAAGTTTAGAGATACTGGGAAATATCTATGGTGTGTCTTAATTATCAGCTGAATAATTTCTAAAAGCTAACTGTTTCTAAGAAACCAAGCATAGCGATATGACATGGGGTTCAGCCAAATGTGTCTCATTTAGAGTCCCTTTTTAATTTCCATCATGATGAAAATGTTTTTAGCTCCTTTAGAAGTCTTTGGAGATAGACTACTAGAAAAAGCTGATAGATCCTGTTGTTTGTGCAGTGTAAGGGGGTGGTGATTTTCAAGCTCTATTTGGTGAAGCCCTAGGTTTTCAGAAAGTGTCTACTGGGAATCCTGAGGGAAACTGGGCCTGTGGTCAATGATTCCAACCCTTTGCCACTAGGTTAGTAGTGAATAGAGCTTGAAGGGTCTCAAATGCCAAAGGGTCCCCTGAGTCAAGAGGGTAGAAAGCCATTGCCCTCAATAATACATGAAGGTGGTTTAGCTTGCTGTGATTGCTTATAACTGTATGGATGATCTGTCACACTGTCCTTCTGCATCTACGCTAGGACTTTTCATGTTTTCCTTTCCATATGATAATAGAATAGTCCTGGTTCCTTCATAAGTTGGTGGTTCTATTTTCCTAACTCTGTAATCTTTGATACATTTATTATTCTCTTCAGAATATGTGTTTTACACATTTGCTCTAAACATCCTACTAAAGAAGGGAGAGGTTTATGTAAAATGAACTCATCACAAGTAGGGGGCTCATTGAGGAAGTAAGTGGTCCATAGAGAAAGTCTCTGCATCATTTTGTTCTCTGTGTTTTCCTTCCATCTTTTAATCTCTCTTTTGCCTGTCCCCTCCTTGCCAGGCTTTGCACCCATCCCACTCACTCTGGTGTCTCGGATCCCTACTGTTCTCTCTTCATTATGAAGACTAATAGGAGCGAAAGAGAGCATCTAATATGTATGAAGATTTTCAACATGGAAACAATGAGAATTTTTATTTAAAACCAGCTGTGGAATATTTTAAACGTCAAATATATAACCAATTGGCCTCTGTTTGGTTGACTACTAATAGCCTTCATGATTTGATAGAATAGTTTTGGGTTTCATTGAATGAACTGCTGAAGCTTTAATATTCAGAATGTCAGAATTCTACCCAAAATATGCATTTGAGCTGAGATAGGAGCAAAGTCATTCTTAGGACTTACAGGACAGCAATCCATTAGTTGAACACTTATTATGGGAATGAGATAAGCCAAACTCTATTTATATTGGAACTTTTTGATAGCATATTTCAATGTTTTTATTGTAAAAGATAAAATGTTAACATTTAACCATTTTTGAGTGCGGTTCAATGGCGTTAACTACATTCACATTATATCAGAACTTTTGGGAAACGTTTTCTGTCCTCTATCTTTGGTTACAAATCTTCTGTAATTGTTTTATCTTTTGCTATTACTTAATTATAAAAATCTAAGAAAATTGAGATTTATAGCCAAAAGAAATTAATTGGCTTGAAACCTGACTTTTTCCCTTCAATTTGCTCAGAAATAAATTCTCTCAGAACTGAATTCCCAAGATCAAGAGAAGCCAATGAATTTGCAAACAAAAACACTACTAAAAAATGTGGTGTATTCTATATATTTTAATAAATTTCTCAATCTTAAACTCTGAACAGTCATTTGATTTCTGGGCCCTTGGGTGGGGAAATGCTCTTAATAGAAGTCAGAATAAACAAAGATCACATCTTACTGTCATTATGATTAAATTCTATCAATAAGGCCTCTTGTTTATTACTCCTCTAAGTTATTCTGGAAGAAAAATTGCCCTAGGAAGTAGAGGGTGTGTGAGGATGAGCAAAACCCAGTGTATACATTTTATGAGCACTTTTTCAGTTTTATTTTCCTTAGCTTTGCATCTATTGTGTTTTCAAAGATTTCCCCTCTAAGTTAATATCCTTGCAATGAAATGTTAATATTTTCTAGGTGCTTTATGGCTTTCAAAGCACTTAGGTACATATATTACACTGTTAGAGTACTTCAGGAATCCTTTTTTCAATAGGGGAGGAGGGTTCATTATCCATGGAGTGTCCTAGGTTGAGAGCTTTAACTGTTGAGGTCATTAGTGGAGTGTAATTAGCTCCTGACTGCTCTGGACCTTTTTTTCCTTTCCTAACAACATATGAATACCCTAGATGCAGTGGCTCAGGTGGTAGTGAGGGGCCCACCAGCACCTGGTCTTGGGGGCTAGTGTGAGATCTAAAGCATAGGTGGGTAAAGGCTCCCTTTCTGGGAGGTGAGCGAACATGCTAGTGGCCACAGTCCTCGCCCTCCATAGAGACCTGTCTTGATGAGACTGTGTCTGCTGAGAATTGCTGAGCTTCTAGCATCTTCCTGTTTCCTGTCTTTTTCATGATCTCCAACCTTTTGGAGAGTCTGAATCCCTGATACTCTTTCAGTTCTTTTGTTTGCATGCTTTGAAATTTGGTTCTGTGTCTGCCCCCAAACCAACACAAGGCCATTTCCACCGATATAGAAATTGGTGCTTGGACCTAGAAATTCCAGGACTCCTTATGTTCCATCATGCTGCTAACAAATCTTGGCTCTTTTAAAGCATGCTATTAAAGCTGAATTGAAGGCAACAATTGCTCCTCTTAAAAAATGATTTGTAATTACTTTGATATTTACTCTGTCCCTTTTTGCTCTATTGATATACCCTTCTCATCAAAGAAAGGTTTTTAGTCTCTTTAAAAATTTGATTCTTTAAGTTTTAAAACTTAGGCTTGCACTGAATAGATTGTTTCTCTTTCACATGTTTTGGAAAACCTCTATGCTTTAAGAGAAATGCTCTGGTGCAGCCTAGGTGGCTCAGCAGTTTAGCGCCAGCTTCAGCCCAGGGCCTGAACCTGGGGACCCGGGATTGAGTCCCCTGTCAGGTTCCCTGCATGGAGCCTGCTTCTTCCTCTGCCTGTGTCTCTGCCTCTCTCTTTCTCTCTGTGTCTCATGAATAAATAAATAAAATCTTAAAAAAAAAAAAAAAGAAAGAAAGAGAAATGCTCTACTTCAAAATTGAGGTAAGTCTGTATTGGTGAGAAATGGTTGTAAAATTGTTTGATGTTTGGCTTTCAGAGTACTCTCGTCTCCTCCACTGTAAAGTCATTTTTTTCTTTTTCTTTTTTAATGATTTTATTTATTCCTGAGAGAGAGAGGCAGAGACATAGACAGAGGGAGAAGCAGCTCCCTGCAGGGAGCCTGATGCAGGACTCAATCCTAGGACCCTGGGATCATGACCTGAACTAAAGGCAGACACTCAACCATTGAGCCACCCAGGTGTCCCTGAAAAGTCATTTTCTTAGAAATAAAGTACAGTTAGTTCAGAAGTCCACATGGGATAGTGAAGGAGTCTAAGCTTGGTATGTTCTTTACTATTGCTATTTTGTTCATTTTAATACTTTCCTCAGATCTGTTTCTAGTACTTCTGTAAATTTTTATTAAAAAAATCTTAAATTTTTAAAGATTTTGAGAGTGAGCGAGAAAGACAGCACATGCTAGGGGGAGGGACAGAGGTGAGAGAGAACCCCAAGCAGACTCCCTGCTGAGCACAGATCCTAGGACTCTGGGATCATGACATGATTTTAGGCAGACACATAGCTGACTGAGCCAACCATGTGCCTCCAGTGCTGCTTGTAGGTTTTTTATACACTAATTTACATGAGGACACTGAGGTCTTAGGATTATATGATCATACTTTGGAATGCCAACAGACAGCCACCATTTGAGTGCCTATGGAACAGGTACTGTGTAAGAGTGTGGGTCTATATATTCCAACAGAATGTATAGTCTGTGCTCTTTAGGAGATGTGAACAGGGACCTCACAAAGAAGATCTATAATGGCCAATGCTCAAAATTAGAAATAAGATCAAAACCACACTGAGGTACAAATACACCAAATAGAGTGGCTAAAATTAAGATTGACAATACTTAGTGCTGTCAGGGAGGTAGAGCAATTGAAACTACCCTGTATTGTGAGAACATAAACTGGTATAAACACTTCTGAACATTTTAGGAGCACCTGGGTAGCTCAGTGATTGAGTGTCTGCCTTTGGCTCAGGGCGTGGTCCTGGGGTCCTGGGATTGAGTCTCATTTCCTGCTCCCTGCAGGGAGCCTGCTTCTCCCTCTGCCTATGTCTCTGCCTCTCTCTGTGTCTCTTATTAATACATAAAATCTTAAACACTTCTGAACATTTTAGAAGACAGCTTGATAGTTTTTCATAAAATTAAACACAATATATCTCTGGTATTCCCCATGAAAATCTATCCCCACACAAAAACCATCCTATGAATATTCATAGGAAATAATGTTAAGAGCCCCAAACTAGAAACCGCTAAGTGTCCATCAATAGGTGAATGGGTAATCAAATGTAGTGTATCCATATAATGGAATACTCAGCAGTAAAAAGGATGAATGGATACAGACAGCTGTATGGTGAAAATTTAAAAATGTTGAATGGAAAGAAATCAAACATGAGTATACATTTTATGGTTCCATATGTATGAAATTACAGGTAAAACAAGTCTAGAGTGACTGATCAGTGATTGCTGGTGAGGGTGAATGTTACATGAAAAGGGCACAGTAAATAAAACTTCTTGGTATGAGAAGTGTTGTATATCATAGAGAGGTAGTTTCACAGGTGTATGATCATGTTAAAACTCCTTGAAACACTTAAACTGGGTGTATTGTATTACACATCAACATCATTGACAAAAATATAGGTGGATACTGTCCTTAAAAAAAAAAAAAAAAGCCCTTCCTCCCTCTTTTTTTTTTTTAAGAGAGCATGCATGAGCAGGAGGGACAGAGGGACTGGGAGAGAGAATCTTAAGCTGACTCTGCACTGATGCAGAGCCCCAAATGGGGCTTGGTCCCATGAGCTGAGCTGAAACCAAGAGGTAGTTGCTTAACCAACTATTCTACCCAGTGGCCCCTAAAAGACCTTTTATAAAAGATATATTTGGAATATTTTAATTACAATGGAAATATAAGGCACTTAAAAGTTATTTTTTAAAGAGTATAGTTCTTTGAGAATCTTAAATAAAAATTAGTGTCTATCAAAAATGACATAGAATGGGGAAATTATCTAAGGAAATGAAATATATATATTTTGCTGATGATAAATAATATTTTAATTATGGAACAAGAATGAGACAAGCCCTTATATCTTTAAATGGCTTGTGTTATTTGAGGAAGAATGGTAAATTAGCAGGGGAAAAAAAGCAGAAGTGGTGAGAAATTGTCAACCAACCTAAACAACTTATCAGATATAAAAAGGACAGTTTTTGTTTCCAGGTGGTACAGTTTAAGTATAATTAACAGTGTTATATTAATTTCAAATGTATAATATAGTGATTTGACAATTCTATACATTACTCAATGCTCATCACTGCATACTCTTCATCCCCTTCACCTATTTCACCCATCTTCCCACCCACTTTCCCTCTGGTAACCACTAGTTTGTCATCTGTATTTGAATTTTCTTTTCAATCTTTGTTTTGTTTCTTAAATTCCATATATGAGGGGAATCCTACAGTATAGGTCTTCCTCTGACTTGCTTCACTTGGCATTATGCTCTCTAGATCCATCCATGTTGTTGCAAATAGTAAGATTAAAGGATCATAATTTTTAAATCTTTGTCCATATTTGATTATTTCTTACAAAACTTATAAGAATCACATTACTGTGTTTAACTTCTCTTATAATACCTGTCTTAAATTCTCTTTTTTTTTTTGTCTTAAATTCTCTTGATTTTACATTGATTTAAATTATTTATTGACCTTGAAATCCCCAACAGTTCTTTGATTCTTTAGGTAAACTGCGTAGGCCTTTTTTCCTTTGTGAAATAAAAGCATATAAAAAATTCATTAATTGGGAAGGGCAGTTCTCAGCCTTACTGTCAACTAATGGAAAGTAATACCTTAACAAAAGTCCTTGGGATATTATAACAAGATTATTAAAACATGTGTTTCTCCCAAGGCCTCAGGCAAGAGAAATTCAATATTTTTCTACCATCCATTGGTTTAATGCAATATCAGAGTAAGTTGTTTGAAAATAATCTTCTAGATTTCTTCAAATTTTCACTCTTCTGATACTTGTAATGTTTATGAAAATCTTTGCACCAAAATAGAGGCTGTTAGAAATGAGGACCTCTGTCTCTCAGCCATTGGTGTGGGGGTACAGGAAACTCCCCCAGTAAGACAGCAACAGAAGGTAGGTGAAGCACTTTATGAGCTGGAATCCATCTCCGTAGTAAGAGTTAAATGGCCGTGTACACAGCTGAGGTTTATGACTTGTTAAAAAAAAAAATATGTTTGCCTTTTTTTGGAGTGTGACTTCGGGGGAGGGGCAGAAGGAGTGGGAGAGAATCCCAAGTAGGTTCCACAGCCAGCACAGTTTTCAATCTCATGACCCTCCAATCATGACCTAAGCCAAAATCAGGAATTGGAGGCCTAACCAACTGAGCCACCCAGTTACCCCGTTTGCAATTTTTAAAAATAGTTACGAAACTTACTTAAGTGTCTACCTCCTTAAGGTATATTTCAGTATCACACTTCTATTTGTAATTAATGAAAAAGCTTTTCTTTGGTTCTTTTTAAAATTGAGCTAAACGGAAAAATGTGTTTCTGTATTTGAAGAATAGCAGATGATAATGCTGTATTGACACAAGCATGACCATTTTACCTGTGGCTAATAACCATAAACTTGATAGTTGAAGACAACAGAATTTGTGTCCTAATTTTGGAGGTTGTCAGAAACCTGAAATTAGTATTATAGTTGAAATCAAGGGGTCACAGGACCACCCTGCCTGCAGGAGCTTGAGAGGAGCATCTGTTCCTGACTCTTGGAGCTTGTGGTGATTATAGGCATTCTCATAGCCACATCCATCTCTACCTCCATGGTCCTCTTTCCCTTTCTTCTTTGTTGGATTGGCCTCTACCTCTCTTGTGTTAATTTAGGACCCACCCAGATAATCCAGGATAACCTCACCATCTCCAGATCCCTAACTCAATCGCCTCTACAAAGACCCTTTTTCCCAAATAAAGTAATAATTACAAGTTCCAGAAATGAATTAGGACGTCCTATCTTTGGGTACCATAATGCAGGCTACTTCAAAGATCTTAAAAAAAAAAAATGCTTGCTATTCTAATTACATTGCTCTTTTTCCTGTCACTTCAAAGCACATATGGTCTTTCCTACACATTTTATAGTTTAAGTATATTTATTTACTCAAACAGACTGAGTGTTTCTGTTGTCTAAGATACTGTCTGTTGTCATTCATAATCAGAAGAAGAATCTTGGTTTTTTTTTTCTGCTTCATGAGTTAGTGTTTTGTCGCTAGCATGATAGTAAAGACTTTGAGCAGAAGACCTGTGTGTGTGTCTGATGGCATGGATCATACAGCTGAGAATTACCCTGACAATATCAACTTACATTTTTCAGTCCTTTTGTGAGCCAGTGTATCTGTTGCATATTACATTTTTTTTATTTAGAAGCCATTTACAGATCATCTGGCAGAGTAAGCCTTTTAAAAGTATTGGTTTGGAAAATAATGGCATCTTAATTTTTTTCAAGCTTGTCTAGTACATCCCCCTTCTGTTTTGCTTTTGAAAGGAAGTTAAAAGGTAATCAATGAATAAGCTGTTCAGAGAGTGGGGATATCAAGTCTGTTTCACAACAGCCTATTAGGATGATGGACTGATTCTTGTAATAAGGCATTGCTGTAGAAAAAAATCCTATTAAAATTTAATTTCTGTGGTCTTACTTAGATGCTGGCATCTGACCTCAAATGGTATCATCATTTTTTAATCTCCCTATCTTTCGGCTTTGTAGACCACAGAACATGCAGCCTGTTTGAGAGGTTGGAGCTACCCTATACATTGTGAAGAAATAACAGTTGAAATACAGTAGGACAAATTAAGCCTAACCTTTTAATTGTGCTATGTAAAAATGTTTCCGTTTAGCCTTGTGAATATTACAAAGCAGATGGTTATCAGATTTTTAATTCAAGTTAACATGCAGTGTTATATTAGTTCCAAGTGTACGATTTAGTAATTCAGCAGTTCCATACATCACCCTGTGCTCATTGCAACAAGTGCACTCCTTAATTTCCATCACGCACAGGGTTATTCTTAGAAGCCATTTTTAGAGAAGTGTCCACAGATGGATGTGAAGTACAAAAGAATGTGAAAAGTGAGAGACTATATATGAGCCAGCAAGGAGGTAAACCTTCCCAATAAGCACTGTTCATCCACTGAATGCAAAGATGATAATACTAATGGACTCGTTAAAGGTTTATTTTGGGGGCCTGGCCACATGCATACAAATCATTGGCTATTTTATGACTTTGAGAAAGCTGTCTATAGTATTATATAATAACTAGTATTTTCTTATCTATAAAGATAGTTTTATCTCAAAGTTGAGGGTTAAATTAGATTGTACAAAACCCTGGACACTGGCACATACTAAATGTTTGATAATCTGGGTTATTGTAAATTTTTCAGGTTCTAAACTAGATGTAACCCATGTATAGAGAAAATAACCAGCTTGATTGAATTGAAGCCACCACTTCACTCCCATTATCCAAATTAATACATAATCCATATTCCATGAACGTGCCCAACAATATTTTTTTTCCTTCAGTAGGGAGAAAAACTTCTTTAAAACCCCACCCTGGCCCTTGAATCCTCTATATCAAACCTAGTCATTGCTCTAAACCCGCATCCCTACAAATCTTAGTTCTAACTCTAGACCACTGTGTTGTCTGAGTTCAGTCCTTAATCCCTCCAGCAATAGGATCATTTCCATTTTCCAAGAGAACTCAATACCCCAAAATAAAGTCCCCAAAGCCAATGGAAACTCCTTTTTCTAGTTCATAAAGGCAGTAGCAGAGATGACCTGATTGTAGTAACAAAGATGGTAAAACAGTATTTTTGGGTTGGGTTGATTTCAGGTTCCTCTAAATCTCTGAAGACCCATTGATCCCTCTGACCCCCTACCCTATGGACAGAATTTTCATTTGCTCTATTATATATGTATATGTGTGCTTATATGATGTATATATTTACATATAAACACATTGTATTGTATTTTTCTCTTGATAAACTACTATAAATGGCTTCCTCCTTTAGGAAGGTTGGCCCTGGCTCAACACTGAGATTGACAAAGTTTAAGTTAGCTTTCAGATGGCTGCTTCCCTTGGAGATTTCCCTTTACCAGTATTTCTCATGGTTTTATTCCTTGAGGAAAATCTTAGCCAACTTTTCATGTTTCTCTTTTATAGGAATAGCTCTAAGACTATATGGTTTTCCTTTTTACATTATTCTACATTTGTTTCTTGATTCATTTACTCAACAAGTATTAAACCTTCCCTGTATCCCAGGCATTGTCCTAGGCACTATGGATACGACAGTAAACAAAATACAGGGTTGGAGCTTTTCCTAAAGGGAGCTATTTACCAACTTTATTGTCTTCACAAATAAAGCCTCCCATCATTGAGTATAAGATTATCTGTCTCGTTCTTACTCTGTTACTTTGAATGTTTCTGCTCTTAGATGCAAGGCAATGAAGAATGGGTACTGAGATGTTTTCTTAGCCTTTGGCATCCTTTAATATATTTTCATCTTGACAATGTATTAGATGTCATCTTCCAACTATTTATAACTGTTCTTTGAAGTAGCCCTGGTACAGGGAATAAAGACAGTTTTTTTAAACAGTAAAAGCAAAAAAGAACCATTAGGAAGAGCAGAAATTTATAAAATGGCATTTTTGTTATACGGCAATTATAATTAGATTTCAATATGTAAGCAGATGTTCTAACAGAACTTAGTTTGTGGTGGTTAGAGGTTTTACTTTTGTCCTCTTCTGTTCCTAATGGTAAAAAAACACCTATCCATTCATACAACATTGGCAAAAAAAGAAGAAAATTATATGGTTGAAGTTTCAGAATAAGATCTTGTAAAAAAAAAAAAAAACACTAATTGTCTATTAGTATTGAAATACCTTTGGGAGTTGGAAGGATGTGTGCAGCTAATTTGTGTCTTTACCTAACCTAAACCTGGTGTCTCATCCTTTCTGCCTTGTTCTGAATTCCTGGATCTTAGCAGAGGAGGGATCCTAGCACAGGAAAAAAGCTTCTGTTTCTTCTTAACATTTGTATATTCCATTGGGCATAGGACAGGGCCATGATGCATTAGATGAGGAATTGCTAAATTCTGCTAAACTCAGAATGAAGTTGTTTTTATGACAGAAGAACGTGTGAAGGCAGTCAGACAAGGAGTAATTATCACTTAATTTATTAGTCCACAAATATTTACTGGTAATTAGTATCAAGTGAGAAGTATGCAAGGTATTGAAGATGTGAAGTCAAATGAGACAGGATCCCTGATTTAGAGAGAATCACAGTTTAGATGTGACACTTGCATATTGACTACAGTACAGAGTAGGAACACCAAAGTGTGTAAAGGACTACAGGAACTGGGATGGTCCATGGACCAATTCTGCCTGAATAAGTTAGAGGAACATTTTAAAGTACAGGGGCTACTCAGTCTAGGCCTAGACATGTTCTAGATGTCGAACAAGACTGAGGTTGATGAGCCTGGTTTGTGGGGAAGTGGCAGAAATTGAGGAGGGATGTTGGATGGAAGCCAGGGAGGGAAGGCACTTGCGGGTTGTGAAGTCCAGCCTGAATCCTCCGTGCGATGGGAGGTTGTAGGAGGACTCATGTCCTCCTCTTAAGATTCCATCAGCTAGTTCTGAGAAGGGGGTAGGAGAGAGAAAAAGACTTGAAGCAAAAACAGTCAGAAGGTGATAGTGCCAGTCCAGTCAAGACATGACCAGGGTCTACCTGACAAAGAGGCCTGAGGAGGAGAGCTGTAACATTTTGTTAGTGAGATTTGAAAGAAATTGGGGAGTTAATTGGGGAAAGGGAGAAATGAGTAAGAGAAAGATACCTGGAATCATTTCAAATCCTAAAAAAGATTCCCATGTTATGCTGTTAAATGGAAATGAATCTGGATAGGGTTGATAGTTGCCAAATTCACTTCCTAATGAAAATCTATTAAGGCAACAATTATGAAACACCTGTTTATTTCTTATATGTTGCATACTGGTTTCTCTTTAAAAACTCAATGATAATAACAAGCTTTGTTGAGCTGCTTTGTGTCAGGCAAGGTGCTAAGAACTTAGATGTTTCTAATCATCCTCAGTCACCTTGGGACATGTATTATAGCCCTCATTTTATCGATAACTCCAAGGCTCTGAGTAACTAGCATCTTGTGTACCTTCCTGAACTTGCAAGAAGGTTCATTAGTAGGACAAAAATTACATTTATAATTCTAAAACTATGTTCTCTTCACTAACTTGCTCAGCCTCTGTATATCAGAATTTCATATACCTGTGTTCTCAAAATTTTGAAAGGGGATCTATTCCTGATTGGACATCAGGAAGCACCAACTTGTTGACCTGTTCTAAATTCCTTTATGTCTTATTCCTTTAAGTCTTATCCATAATTCCTTAAGAAAATCCTCCTGTTCCTTATGTTGCAGTGGCCTGTGGGGTTCCATTGGTTCTAACTGCTTTATTTTTGAGCATAGTTGACACACAATGTTATATTAATTTCAGGTGTACAACATAGTGTTTTGACACATTTCTACATTATGTTCTGCTCACTGCAAGTGTAGCTACCATCTGTCACCATACAATGCTATTATTATATCGTCGACTCTATTCCTTATGCTGTGCCTTTTATTCCCATGACTTATTCCATAACTGGAAGCCTGTATCTCCCACTCCCCTTCTCCCATTTTGCCCAATCTCCTACTCCCTCCCATCTGGCAACCATCAGTTGTCTATATTTATAGGTCTGATGCTGCTTTTTGTTCATCTTTTTTTTTTTTTTAAGATTTCACTTGAGAGTGGAATCATGATATTTGTCTTTCTCAGTCTGACTTATTTCACTTAGCATAATACCCTTTATGACCATAATGTTGCATGTGGCAAGATCTCATTCCTTTTTATGGCTGAATAATATTCCATTGTATATGTACTACCTCTTATCTATATGCTATCAATAGACACTTAGGTTGCTTCCATGTCTTGGCTATTGTAAGTTATGCTGCAATAAATAAAGGGGTTCATATCTTTTAAAGTCTGGGTTTTCATTTCCTTGGGGGTAAATGCCCAATGGTGAAATTACTGGATCATATGGTAGTTCTATTTCTAATTTTGAAAACCTCCATGCTGTTTTCCACAGTGGCTGAACCAATTTCCATTGTCAACAATGTTGGAGGAGCTCCTTTTTCTCTACATCCTTGCCAATACTTGTTTCTTTTTGATTTTAGCTGTTGTAACAGTTGTAAGGTGATACTGGGTTTTGATTTGCATTTTTCTGATGAATAAGGTTGAGAATCTTTTCATGTGACTATTGGCCACGTGTAGGTCTCTGGAAAAATGTCTATTCAGATCATGTGTCCATGTTTTAATTGGATTAGTGTATCTTTTGATGTTGAATTGAAGATCTTTATTTTGGATATTAACCTCTTTTCAGATATATTATTTGCAAATACCTTTTCCCTCTCAGTCACTTGTCCTGTTGATGGTTTCCTTAGCTGTGCCACAGCTTTTATTTTGATGTAGTCCCAATAGTTTGTTTCCTGTGCCTTAGGAGACCTATGTAGAAAAATGTTGGTATGACCTATGTTAGAAACTAACTACTGCCTGTATTCTCTTCTGGGATTTTTATGTTTTCATCTCATATTAGGGTCTCTAATCTATTTTAAGTTTATTGTTGTGTATAGTGTTAAACGGTGGTCCAGTTCCATTGTTCATATGGTTTTCACAGTACCGTTTATTGTAGACTGTCCTTTTCCCCACTGTATATTCCTGTCTTTTTTGTCATAGATTAATTGACTGTATAAATGTGTATGTATTTCTGGGGTCTCTGTTCTATTGATCTGTGTCTATTTTTGTGCCTGTATTATACTCTTTCAATTACTACAGCTTTGTTAAGATTTCTTTGACCATTCCAGGCCTTATGTGGTTCCACACAAAGTATTCTAGTTTTGTGAAAAATGCTTTTGGTATTTTGATCTAGATCGCACTGAAACTAGATTGCTTTGGTTAGTATGAATCTTCTAACAGTATTCTTCCAATAAGTGAGCATAGAATGTCTTTGCATTTATTTGTGTCATAAGTTTCTTCAATGTTTTAGTTTTGAGTGCAAGTCTTTCACCTCTTTATTTGTAGATATTTTACTGGTTTTGGTGCAATTGTAAATGTTTTTCTTCATTTATCTTCTACTTCATTAGTATAAAGAAATAACACCAATTTCTGTGTATATTGTATCCTGCAACTTTACTGAATTCATTACTAGTAGTTTTTTTTTGTGGAATCTTTAGGATTTTTTTTTTTGTTATAGTATCGTGTCACTTGCAAATAGTGACTGTTTAAACTTCTTAACCAATGCAGATGCCTCTTGATCCTAGCTTTTATGATAGTATCTCCCAAAGACTTAGTGATAACTACTTTTTATTTGCCTTACAAGTGGAATAGAGCTTAAGAATCACACGGGTTGGGCTCAGACCCCTCCTCTATGACTCCACTAGATACGAGATCTCACTATGATTCTCTACATCTGCTTGCTCATCTAACGAAGATCTGTCTTCCTTCATGTGACTGTTATGAAGAATAAATGAGATGCTGAACGTAAAAGTTTGTAGTACTTGGCATATAGCAAACATTAAAAAAAATAGTCATTATGGACGTATTTTTCAACTACCTAAGCATAAAGTGCTTTGTAATTTGGTCCATAGTTATCCTATAGCCATATTCCTTTTCAGTCCCCAGGCACAATCTATGCTCTAGGCACTCTAAGGCACACACAGTTTCCAGAAATAACCATTATTTTTGTTAATTTGTCATGTTTGGACATGTTTCCCTACCTAGAAAAGCCAAGCTCTATCTCCAAATCCTTCATTTCCCCATCCTCTAGAATTGGAGTTGGCAAAATTTTTTTGTGAAGGGCCCAGTAGTAACTATCTTAGGCTTTGAAGTCCATGTAGTATACCTAGCACTTCTGCCATTGTACCATGAAAGCAGTCAAAGACTGTAATTAAAGGACTACTTGTAGCTGTATTCCAACAAACCTTCTTTTTTTTTAATCTTAAACAAAAATGTTGAACTGGATTTGATTTGCAGGTGTATAGTTTGCCAATTCCTTTCTAGAAAATTCTCCTAAAGTTCCAGTCTGAGGTGGGTACCCTTCTACGTGGGCCTTTACCTATTTACTATCTGTAACTAAGCACTCTCTGCACTTGGGAAATTCTTTCTCTCTCCCATAAGACTGAAAACCTTGAGACCAGAGGTTGTATCTTCAACCTTTTACACCCTTTCCAAGGGTAGAGAAACCTCATTGATTTTTGAGAGAATGGATGAATATATCAACAGGATGCTGTGCACTAGCTTTGTGATTCAATTGCTCTTTAAAAAATGAGTAAGATGATTTTTAACTCTTTGAGGATGGAACTGGAGGATATTATGCTGAGTGAAATAAGTCAATCGGAGAAGGACAAACATTTTATGGTCTCATTCATTTGGGGAATATAAAAAATAGTGAAAGGGAATAAAGGGGAAAGGAGAAAAAATGAGTGGGAAATATCAGAAAGGGAGACAGAACATGAGAGACTCCTAACTCTGGGAAATGAATTAGGGGTGGTGGAAGGGGAGGTGGGGGGGGGGTGGGAGTGACTGGGTGACGGGCACTGAGGGGGCACTTGATGGGATGAGCACTGGGTGTTATTCTATATGTTGGCAAATTGAACACCAATAAAAAATAAATGTATAAAAAAATAAAAAAAAATGAGTAAGATGTGTGAAAGTTTCAAATTGAGGCCAAACCAAGGTGATCATAGTTAGGAAAGGCATGGGATCTCTGCCTCAGATAACGCAAAAACACACCTTTGTTTGCTTAAAATAAGTATTTTCCCTACAAAAGGGTAGAAGCCATTGAAATGAAACAAACTCTTCCTTTGTTTCTTAGAAATGGGATGATTCAGTTAATTGAATTTTAAGCATAAACTTTAAATTGAGTGATATAGGGAAAGATAAATTGGGAAAGGGATGTTGACTGTATACTTTGGAGATAATTGTCAGATAGATTGAAATAATACTAGAGATCTTTGCTATATCTGTATAAAACCTTACATCATCTTCTGGATACCTGATTATCAAAATTACCAAGGAACAATTGCTCTGGAAGAGATGACAAACTGGTGATAGAAAATTATTCAATTTAAGACCTTGTTTCTTCAATTGCAGAATATCCTGTATACTTCTTACTGACTAAAACAGTAAAGTTTTATAGCATCTTTTCATATTTTCATTAAATTGTCTTGCCACATAAAAATGAATCTTATCTAAAATAGCTTTGCATTTAAATTTATTTTGGCGTAGTAAGCAGCAAAGTGCCAAGCTATGTAGACTTGCATGTTGATTCTCATTTGTCATAAGCAATTGATAACCTTTTGTTTGAAATGGAGAGAGAAGTAAATATTCAATTTTGCTGGCAAATAAAGTTGGCAGAAACTCCTCCGATATGTAGACCAGCCATCACTTGAGTATGTATACACTGATCATTTTTGGTGTGCTTTTAAAGAATGGTCTTTCCCCCTAGTAACCCATGAGAATGGGTGGATAACAACTTTTGGAATTTCAATTTTTGCCTCTGACTAAAGGCTCTTCAAGGTAGATAAGTCATGTATTTGAAAAAAATTCCTCAGTTATTCAGTTGTCTGTGGTCACCTCTCACATCGGAGTCTGTGCTTTATTTTGACAGAGCCAAAGGAATCCGTTTCATTTCCTTTGAAATAGCAAGCAAGCACTTTGCTTCCTCCCCATTCTCTTGCTACCTACCACTGGAGTTCAGCTCTTCAGCACCTCTGCCTCCTAGCTCATGGTCCGTTCTCTACTCTCTAACTGCCCTGGGTGTTCATTTGGCTTTCAGAATATCATTATTCCAGAATATTCAGTGAACCCGTGCTGTGTACATCAAGAGCAAACTCCTCAACTTGGCTTTTTAGACTTCTAACCTCTAAAAGATAGAACTTTTTAGACGAGTTCTAGCTTGTCTATTCAATCCTTGATTCTTCCCTCCCCCCTTAATTTTAGCTAATTTAAAACCTAATTTTCATATCTCAACTCTTACGAATAACGCTGCAGTGAACATGAGAGTGCTGAGGCCTTCTTGAACTTCTAGAAATAGAATAGTGGTACCAGGTGGGAGAGGGAGAAATTATGGTACAAAGTCAAACAAGAGGAATGTGTTCTGGACCTCTAATGTCACCATGAATGTGGTGATAGTAACTAAGAGGACTTGATACCGTATTGTATACTTGATTTGCTAAGAGGTAGATCTTAAATCTTCACACATACAGTGGTAACTACATAGAAGTGATAAGTTGGTTAGCTTGATAGCTTTTCACAATGTATGCATATATCAAAACATCAAGTTGTATACCTTAAATATGTGCAATTTTTACATGTCCAAGATCTCTCAAAGTTAAAAATCCTCCTAAAAGATGAATTTACTATCCCTTGGGGACTGCAAAAAAGACTGCTCCATCTGCATTCCCTATAATCAATAGTCTGCTCCTATGAATCCCAGATGACCTTTGAGACCCTCTAATTACCCCAACCTATCTTGATCTGATCCTCTTTTCTTCCTAACCCATGTCCATTTGTTTCAGTTAAATGGAATGAAATCTCTTGAAAGCAGAAGTTTTTGGCTACATTACCAATTCTTAATGTGTTTTTGGTTTTATTTTTTAAAGTTGTTATTGTTTTTAAAGATTTTAAATATTATTCTTGAGAGAGAGAGAGAGAGAGAGAGAGGCAGAGACACAGGCAGAGGGAGAAGCAGGCTCCATACAGGGAGCCTGACATGGGACTCGATCCGGGGTCTCCAGGATCACACCCTGGGCTGAAGGCAGCGCTAAACTGCTGAGCCACCTGGGTTGCCCTGTTTTTGGTTTTATTAATGCAAACTAGAAACCCTTTCTTCAAATGTATTTTTATAAACTT
Source organism: Canis lupus baileyi (assembly GCF_048164855.1). Lineage (NCBI taxonomy): Eukaryota > Metazoa > Chordata > Mammalia > Carnivora > Canidae > Canis > Canis lupus. The sequence goes on from NC_132838.1 coordinate 87,263,280, forward strand.
CCCATGTCCCTAAAACCTCTGGAAAATAAAGTACAGGAGATTATGTATTTTATGTATTTATGTATTTTAGAGCATGAGAGAGAGTAAAGGGGGAAGGAGCAGAGGGAGAGGGGAAGAGAGACTCCTAAGAAGACTCCCTGCTGAGCACGGAGCCTGACTGAGGGCTCCATCTCACCACCCTGAGATGATGACTTGAGCCAAAATCAAGCATCAGACTCTTAATCGACTATGATACCTAGGCACCTTGTAATCTCTTTTTCTCATTATCTAAAGGTAACTATTCTCATTCTATAGATTCTTTGCTGTCTTTTTCAATATATATTTAATATATAACTAGAATCACTGACTAGATGAAATCTAGTTTTCTATCTAATTATTTCTACTTAGACTCTAGCTCCATGAGATAGTTACACTCTGTTTCTAGTATTGTGAAAATCCTGTGTATGTTGGGCATTGACAAGCTCAATCCACGGTGATTACTTATACATTAAATAGTCTTCAAAATCATCACTTTTAATGGCCTCATTTTCTTCCATCTTTGAATTATACTATTATTTTAAACAAACTCCTATTATGTTATTTTAAACATCTTCCTATTTCTGTGCATTTAGGTTGTTACCTAATTTCCCCCTATAAAATGTCTACGAAGCTTTTTTTTTTAAATGTTTTTAAAAAAAATTTTTTTTTAAATTTTTATTTATTTACTTATGATAGTCACAGAGAGAGAGAGAGAGAGGCAGAGACACAGGCAGAGGAAGAAGCAGGCTCCATGCACCGGGAGCCCGACATGGGATTCGATCCCGGGTCTCCAGGATCGCGCCCTGGGCCAAAGGCAGGCGCCAAACCGCTGCGCCACCCAGGGATCTCTTAAATGTTTTTTATTAATTTATTAGAGATACAGAGAGAGAGACAGAGAGACAGAGAGAAGCAGGCTCCATGCTGGGAGCCTGACGTGGGACTCAATGCCGGGTCTCCAGGATCACACCCTGGGCTGAAGGCGGCATTAAACCGCTAAGCCACTGGGGCTGCCCTCTACGAAGCTTCTTGAACACAAATATTTCTGTGTGTTTTTTTAAGTAGAATTATTGATTTAGAAGCAAATAATACGGCCAAGACTCTTCTATTTAAAGGCAGATCACAGATATTGCTAATGCCCTTAATATCGATTTTGAGACCTTTTTCTTTAATGCAAACCTTATGCTGCTTTACCCATTATTCATGAAATTAAATATTTCCTAACATTTGTGGATTATTGCCCTTTCATTGTTTGGCCTTCATTTTAGGAGGATATTTCTTTACATTTATCACTTTCTACTTCTACAGTGACTTATAGATACGAAGTATATATAGCACGTCCTTTATCCAATATGACAATCTTGTGGGATAAATTGGGCCCCGTAGGAATCTTATATGAGACCTAAATTAAATTGCTTGCTCAAGATAATGGGCTAACAAGGATGTAGCTGGTCCTGAACCTGGATTTTTCCTTCCATTCTACCTAGCCTAAAGGAAAACTTTTCAAAGGAGAGGTCTTTGAACTTGGAAAACAGGGAAAAAAAATTACCTGAGAATCAAGTAATTAAACTGATATACTATGAAACAGCAGTGTCTATGTCAGCATCTGACACCTATAGAGCACTTAATATATGATTGCAGAGTAAACGAGTAGATAGTCTGTTTTAGATAAACTGGATAAAGTTGCTGGGAGGGTGCATGTTGTGCTTGAAAATTCCCAAAATTGGGAGTTTGGGTTGGTAAAGAATCCATTCTGTTTATCAGACATGGTTCAGATCTACATTTGAAAGCCGTTTTTGTTAACTTAAAGAATTCATAATGTGGGCTCAATGAGGCTTGATGAACTCAATATTCTAGAATATAGACTATAGATGCTCTATCCTTCTATTTTTAATAATGTAAAAGTTAAAGTTCTGAATATATTATTGTAATATTAGACTCATGAGTTTAGTCATTGGATTTCAAATTGCATAATATTCTTCTAAAACTTCATTTCAAGCCTCTGATTTAGGTGGTCAGAGGGTTAATTCTTTAGCATTTCTTCTGCTTTGGAAAGAATCTACCCAAAGAGAACCTTGATGGGGTTAGAGGAGTGCCAACTCTTCCTCTGAAGTTTGTGGTTTTTTTTTTTTTTTTACTTTATTCAACAAATACTTCACTAGTGATGCTGTATGTAATAACAGGCCATAGGGTGTCAAGAATCAGTTAAGATATGGTTCATAAGATTATCTGATTTCAGAAAGACATTCTATAGCATAAAAAGGAAAAAGCAAAGATTGAGAAATATGCTTACACTTAGAGGTATTAAGCCAAAGAATAGAGTAGTACTGGAAGATTACGCTTTATAAAAAAAATAAAACAAAAATCATCCGTATGTAAAGGGAAATACATCACCATTGGAAGGACATGGTTTTATCCTGATTACTAACTGTGCTCTTTATTTGGAAATATCTTATTGTGCTGTGTTAATGTTACCAAATTCTGTATGTTGAACACTTTTTTTGGTGATAGGCTCTATTTTTCCTGCCTAACAAATTAACGTAATTAAGTGTAAATATAAACAGTGACAAAAATTTTAATCTTGTATATTTTTTTCATTCAAACTATGTCTTTATTTTTTTAGGGGTTTTGTTTCAAAACCCCTAAATTTTCTGAGATACTGTTCTTAAAACTTCTAAGTGGATACTCCTATGGTTGGGATTTCTCCAGTACAAGAGTATAAGAGAACTACTCACATCTACGGTATGGCCTTCTGATTGAAAAAATCTTGAGTACAGTTGACAATTGCATTAGTTTCAGGGGTGCTACATAGTAATTTAACATCTCTATGTTGTTATACTTCCCACAAGTGTAGCTACCATCTGTAGCTACCATACAAAGCTATTACAGTATCATTGACTATATTCCTTGTATTGTACCTTTTATCCCCATGACCTGTTTATCCCTTAACTGGAAGCCTGTATTACCCTCTCCCTTTTACCCATTTTGTGCATCTCTCCTTCCCTTCCCTCTGTCAACAAAGAGTTTTGTATTCATAGGTCTGATTCTGCTGCTTTTGTTAGTTTTTTTTTTTATTCTACAGACAAATGAAATCTGTTGTTTGTATTTCTAATTCATTTAACATAATAGCCTTTAGACCATACATGTTGGTTGCAAATGGCAAGATCTCATGCTTTTTTATAGCTGTGTAATATTACTTTGTGTGTATGTACATATGAACCACATCTTTATCCATTCATCTATTGATCAACACATGGGTTGTTTTCATATCTTGGGTATTGTAAAGCTGCAGTAAAAGTAGGAGTCCACAAATCTTTTCAAATTAGCATTTTTTCTTTTGATAAATACTCAGTAGTGGAACCACTAGATCATATCGTATTTTTAACTTTTTGCGGAACCTCCATACCGTTTTCCACACTGACTGCACCAGTTTCCGTTCCTACAAACTGTTCATGAGGGTTCCTTTATCTCCACATCCTCATCAACACTCATAATTTCTTTTCAACGTTAACCCTTCTAACAGGTATGATAGCTCCTTTTGGCTTTGGTTCGCATTTCCTTGATAGTGACATTCAACATATTTTCATGGGTCTATTGGCTGGCTGTACATATTAAGAAAGATAGCTATTGAGGTCCCCTGAGTGGCCTTCTGACTTTTAAATACTCTATTCCATTGCAACAAACATTGCTTTAAATGAAAATGAAATCCCTGTTATCCACTGTAATCACCATGTATAGTAAGACCAAACTGTGTCACTCTCTGGGCTTTTCAAAGTTAAATAAAAATGTTAAAAAGTGCTTTGATAGTCATATACATGTGATATGCAACCATGTGCACATCAAGAATATTTAAAAGATAGTCATATACATGTGATATGCAACCATGTGCACATCAAGTAGTTCATGAACTTGAATATAGAGAATATATATCTATTAAATCTGATATATTTTAAATATCATGAGTCAGAGCAGAAAACAATTTGCGAAATCATTTGTCACTTGATGGCTAGAATCCTTTTATGGTCTTAGTAGTTGCCCATTGGTCATGGAATTAAGACCAAATTTCCCAAACTTTACTTCACAATAGTCTTATTTTTTTTAACTTGTATTCTCATTTTCTCCATTTTGACTTTTCCAAGTTCTTTTCCTGAATTTCCTTCACTTTATTTTCTGTCCCCACTCCTACCCTTCTTGATTGTCCAAATTCGTACACAACAGAAACTGTTCTCTTGCTTTTCAGATTATAAATTCCTAGGCATTTACATTAATTCTGTAATTCCACGTCCCTCACTTAACTAGTTAAAGAGGGGCATCCCACCATACCTTTTTCAAAGACTGTAATTTTTTGTTGGCATTTTTCCCTTCAAGGCTTTCTACCTCATTACCATCATGCTAGGTCCCATAAAATTAAGTTCTTTATTTCTACACATCATAAAATTTTACTGGTTTTGTTTATTTGTTTTTGATGGGAAGCCACTAAAAAAAAAAAAAAAAACTCTAGCTTAGGTTTTAATTGGCAAGAAATTTTCCCAGCAAGAACCTAATTAATGCTTTTTAAAATTAAAATTCAAGTTGGTTAACATACGGTGTGTTGTTAGTTTCAGGGTAGAGTTTAGAGATTCATCAGTTGCATACAACACCCAGTGTTCATGGCAACAGGTGCTCTCCTTAAGGCCCATCACCCAGTTACCCCACCCCCCACATTCCTTCCCTCCAGCAACCTTCAGCTCCCTATAGTGAAGAGTCTCTTACAGTTTATCTCTGTCTCTGTTTTTCTCTTATGTTTTTCCTTCCTTTCACCTATGTTCATTTGTTTCATTTCTTAATTCCAGTACAGGTGAAGTCTCATGATATTTCTCCTTCTGACTTACTTTGCTTAGCCTAATACTGTCTGGTTCCATCCACATCATTGCAAATGTCAAGATTCCATTCTTTCTGATGGTTGAGTAATATTCCTGTGTGTGAATGTGTGTGTGTACACACATTCCACATATTTATCCATTCATCTGCAGACATGTGGACATTGCTGCTATAAACATTGGGGTGCATGTGACCCTCTGACTATTTGTGTATCCTATGGATAAATACTTAGTACTGCAGTTGCTGGGTGGTAGGGTAGTTCTATTTTTAAATTTTTGAGGAACCTCCATACTGTTTTCCAGAGCTGCTGCACCAGTTTGCGTTCCCACTAATGGTGTAAGACCTCTTTCTCCATGTCCTCACCAATATCCATTATTTCCTGAGTTAATTTTAGCTAGCCACTCTGACAGGTGTGAGGTGATATCTCCTTGTGGTTTTTACTTGTATTTCCCTGATGATGAGCAATGTTGAGCTATTACAATATCTGACCTTTTTCTATATAATCTATCTTGGTTTTCAGAGTGCTTTTAGCATTTTCCTATTCCTAGATGATTGTCTCAATTTTCCTAGAAGACCATGCCTTTGAGACCTAATCATTCTGTTGAGAAAGGCAAAACATTTCTATATGAAGCTCTTAAATCCTATAAGAAATCACATAATTTAGTACCAAATGTGTACAAGAGAGGGAAATAGAAGGGAATAGAAGGTGTAATGAGGTGTCTGGGTAAGATTTCCTAGAATAGATGGATTTGGACTTGAGGCCTCCAGAAGAAAGGGTGGCAAGATCATAGGCAAAAGGCTTCTTCTCAATAGAGATGCTGTTGACATTTTGGCAGTACAGCTCTACATTACGAGGAACTGCTCTGGTTGTGGTAGGATATTTAGCATCCCTGGCCCTTGTGTTCTAAAAAACAGTAGTAGTCTCTGGTTATAGCGATATTCACAGTACCCCTCACAGGTCAAAACATTAGCTTGGGTGCCCTACTACTCTTGTTTGGGAACCCCTGCTGGGACATGCCACTCTCTTATAGGTGGTCCTGATTTTGGCATTCCCAGGTACAGTGTTTAATGCAAGTAGCAGGAGATGTGTCTGACAATTTCAGAAGGCTTAGACTTGTATACTTTTAAAGGGCAGGTTGGGTTTTCTCTGCAAATTATTTCTTTTTTTTTTTTTTAATTTTTTTTTTAATTTTTATTTATTTATGATAGTCACAGAGAGAGAGAGAGAGGCAGAGACATAGGCAGAGGGAGGAGCAGGCTCCATGCACCGGGAGCCTGATGTGGGATTCGATCCTGGGTCTCCAGGATCGCGCCCTGGGCCAAAGGCAGGCGCCAAACCGCTGCGCCACCCAGGGATCCCTGCAAATTATTTCTAAATTAGAGTTTCTGCTTTCTGGGAGGAAGCCTATTGTAAATTAGAGAGGAAAAAAAATCTGTGAGATAAGCTGATCATATGTAATAAAAAAGCCTGGGATATGAGGGCAACATAGGCACCAACAAAACAGAATTTTCTCAAATTGGTGGATATCTAAAAAAAAAAAAAAAAAAAAAAAAATTTGAGAGTGGGTCATTTTTGGCTGACTGTTACACCCATGTAGGGAAAGATACTTCACATTTAATCTTGGAAGCCTATAGTCTCCATGTATCATTATAAATTACATATAAACATACACATTAATTGTAATACTAAAACCATATATGCTTTAACAATTCAGAGAACACAAAATGTCTTAAGCTAAAGTTTATATCTTTGAATGAGAGCATGCAAGTGAGGAGCCAGGCAGCCAAGGGGTAAGGGCAGAGGGAGAATCTTAAGCAGGCCTGGCCTGAAGCTCATGAGATAATGACCTGAGCTGAAATGGAGTTGGACAATTAACTGATGGAGTTACTCAGGTGCTCCTAAAATTTATATCCTTAATGAGGGACTTTTTCCCCAAAATACATTTACTATGGTTGAAATCCTACAATATATACAACTTAGTTTAGTGTATGTAAAATACTTTCATAATTTTAACACTTTATAAAGATGTCTATTATGCAGTAATAAAAGGATATTAATATGAATGGTTGAGTCAATTGTATTTTTTTCTATTTTATGAGATTTACCATGTTAAATCCTGACAAGTTGGCATCACTGACTTTTTCCTTTAGCAATGGTTCCTACTTTTATTCCAAATCTGAGGATCAAAGGAAATCAATGGATCTCCCTTCAGAAAAAGGCAAATATGCATATACAGAGAATTTATAGATCACCTAAAGACTATTCATCTCTTGGGGGGGGGGGGATGAAGACCTTGGATTATGAACTTCAATTTTTTTCAGTGTAAATGGTCTCAAATGTGGGGAAAGTTGGAAAAGAATTATATTGAGAAGTCTGTCACTTGTTGTTCCCAGTGGTACTGAATGTGCTATGTGTTGTACTTCTGCCAACTGTTCTGTGCTCCATGGCCGTCTAGAATTTGTTCCAGACCATTGTACCAGAACTTAATTATTGACGTAACTGGCGCTGTGGAGTTGGAAGGGATATGTTGTATTCTTAAATTAAGTTGTACTGCAACTCTGCCCCCAACAAGTATCCCTAAGTAGTTCTTAGCAACAATTCCCTTTTTGCTTCTTGCCCTGTGACTTTCTTCTCTATTTTATTCTTTTTTTAACCTAAGCCAGGTTCTGGGATGGGAGAATGAAAATAGATAATTTTCTCAACACTTGGAATAATTCAATCTATGTTATGCCATTTAATATCCGGAGAAACACAAAAAGAGCTGTTATTTCTTAAAGTTAATTCTATGCTTCCACTTGGTGGTTTTATGCCATAGAAACCTGAACAAGATCTAAACCCAACTTCTTCCTCTCTCTTGGCCTGAATCCATCTTTGTCTTATAACTACATTATTTTAATCCCCTCACACTGAACTTCCCAGTCATCTTTGACCTCTTCATCTCACTGGCCACTTAGAACCATGATGTTCTACTTCCCATGAATCCGATCACACCTTCCTCATAGGTACTAATGCCCTGATTTAGGCCAATAATTCATGATCTAGATTTCTTTCTGTGTTCCTACCAAATAACTTGCCCAAACATTACTTTGATCACATTACAAATGTATTATAAAACATTTAATGGCTTCCTCACTTCCTAGAGAGTAAAGTGCTTTCAATGGAATAATGATTCAACTTCCAAGTCTTCCGTGCCATTTTTCTATGTTGCACAAGGTACAGATGCGATTTAGATGTAGTTTCTCAAACTCTGCTTAGTGGGAAAACCAAGATCTACATGGCCAACTACCATGCTTGGTAGAAGGTTCTGGTGAACTTGAAGAAAGTGGTGATGGCTCTCTGTTGGATGTAGGGCAGGCTTGTTAAAGCTAGATTCCAGAAATGAATGGGAAATGGACGAGGGGAAAATGTAGCAACAGGCTTTGAAAATAAACTAATAGGAATGAAGGCTGATACCAAGCCCAGGCATATCTAGAGAAATTCAGGCTGTCCAGTTTAAACTTCGTAGTCTTAAGCTTGACAGCCTTTCTGACCTTGGCCAACGTTCTTTCTGAGCTTATCTTTTCTTCTCCTTCTGGGCACTCTGTGCCAACAAACTGGCCTCTGCTTTCTTATCTGGCAAGTGCCTTGATTGTCCTTCTCCTTGCCTCTGCCTTTTATGTTCTTTTAATAGGCTTGCTTAATTTTCTCTCTAACCAGAGTTCACAGACCATCAATCTCAAAACCTTCCTCACTTCTGAAGATGTGTTTTGTATAGTAAGTACAGTGTTTATTTGTAAAGTAAATTTGAATGTCTGAATGCAAGGCACACACAGTTTATCTGGTTCACCACAGTGCCCCCTGATTTCTGTTGTCCTACTCTTTTAAATGGCTTTTCCTTTTAGTTCCATCCAGGCCCTCAACGGCATTTGAATTTGCCATCTTTATGAGCTCTGTTAGATTCTACTGAATTTTTCTTTCAAGTTTTCCCAAGTCCCTCTAGCCGATGGCAGTGTCTTGTCTTTAAATTATCATCTTTCTTTGAGCTTACTGTTTTATGCCCTTCCGTTAGAAATTATGTACTATTTAAAATACTGGATTTAAAGATTAAATTTGCTTAAATGTTTAACAGTTTATACCTTGTCCTTGCAGTGAGCTGAAGGAGTTAGAAGTGTTTTTATAATTTTTCCATGCTCTTGAGAATGCCATACGTTCAGTACAAGTGAAACAAATACTAGGTTGAACTGCATGCAATTTTTGTTGATACAAATGGTTGAATATTAACAATTTCAAATGGTTCAATACCACACTTGGTTTTTTTATTTGCAAATTTATGAAACTTCCTAAAATGGATTTTTAGTATGAGTAAACGTTTTTCATTCTCCTTGTGAAAAATTCCAGTAACATTTAAAAACACTTGACGACTATATTTAAAAACCAGAATTTTAAAGATTTATTTATTATTTATTTATTTATTTATTTATTTATTTATTTATTTATTTATTTATTTATATGAGAGAGAGAGAGAGAGAGAGAGAGAGAGAGAGAGAGGCAGGCAGAGGCACAGGCAGAGGGAGGAGCAGGCTCCATGCCGGGAGCCCGACACGGGACTCGATCGACGGACTCCAGGATCGCGCCCTGGGCCAAAGGCAGGCGCGAAACCGCTGAGCCACCCAGGGATCCCCAAAAACCAGAATTTTAAAAAGAAACTTTAATCTGAATGTTTGAACAATAATTCCTAACCTACGTTTTAAATAGGAAAAATTTTTACTGAGAAAATATTTCATGAGAATCATTTTATACAGTTTACTATTTCTTCTAAGAAACAAGGAGATGAATGAAAATAAATGTAGTTACTGAGTAGTATTGTGGAATCTGTTGCCCAAACTTGATTTCTGGTTCTGGATAAGTTTTTTGTTTTTGTTTTTGTTTTTATTTCTTGTTTCGTTGTTGGTTTTTGTTTTCTTTCTAAAAAAATAGAAATAATGATAATGACCTTCTTCTCACAGGTTTTTTTGGAGGATCAAGTAAGCTAATAATTCTCAAGAGGCCAAAGATGGTACCTAGTAGAGGTAATAGATGGTCGTATTGGTTTCCTTTCCTTTGTTCAGACAGGGATGGTTTTAAAGAGCAAGCTGGTGACAAATGAGGGTAATTTATAATCCTCAAGGCTATGGGTGGGGAATGTTTGCTTTTTTTTCATATTTTACTGACTTGAGTTGCCTAATATCTTTTGCCTTGTGTTCAATGTGTTTATCTTTTTGGTCTGTTGTTGCTCCCTTTATTCCAGCCAACAACATCCTGTTGTCTTTCAATCTTTGCTTGAACTGCAGTCTTGATACTTGTAGGGACACATCTTCCAGGTCCGTGGGTTTCTTTCTCTTTGGTAGCACTTGCCACAATTGCTTTGAAAAAGTGATTGTGTACTTAATATTTAATATCTCTTCCTTATTAGATTTAAAATGCCAATTTCATTCATTGTCACTGCAGGGCCAAGCAGGGTACCTAGTCCATAACAGTGTAGTGCTTGATAATTGCAGAATCAATGACTGAAAAATCTAATTAGTTTCGACCTAGAGTAGCACATGCACAATCAGGATGGACGAGGAGTCTGTTAGGTGGTGTCCTTAAGGTAACTTCAGCTATATGATGTGTCTAAAGTAGCAGTCTACTGGCCCTTATTTATGGAGCTGGTAGAAAGGAGAGTCTTGTCTTTAGCCAAACCAAGGATGTGGGCTTTACATTTAGAATCATTAGAATTTAAAGATTTGCAAGTGACTGAAACTGAACTCTGGAGAACTTCTAGAAATAGACATGCTGTTCAGATTATAAGAGCCCAGATCAATTGTTAACTTAGATAAGGGAAATTATTAGTTAAATTTCCAGTGTTTATGTGCATAATGAACTTGATATAGTAGATTCATTATTTCTTTCATCCTCTTCTCTCCCTTTCCTTTATTTACTTAAATAGGTTCCTAATAATTTTACCCCGTTTTACTCTATGTGCCACTAAGATCTATCCATATATCTCTTAAAAAGAAGAATGTAGATGAATATGTGTGTATATATCTTATCTCACCAATACTGTTTTGTTGAAAATAATTTTCTAGGTGGGTTATTTAAATGTTATATGGGGATGACATTATCTTGTCTCCCATTATATTTGGTTCTTTTCTCCTTCTCCACTCGAAGAAACTGTTTGGCTAGAATTCTTTCAGCAGGATCTGATATTTTTCAAGTATTCAAACCTATTCACATAAGTTCAAGTCCCCAGAATTTTCATCATGGTTTCTCTGGAAAAATGGACTCTGTTCTCTGGGCTCTGGATTGCAAATGTGCGTTTCTTCAAACCATTAGAGTAATCTCTCCTGGGGTGCTGAACCCACTGAAGAAAATTGAAGACAAAAATTCTTTTGTTCTTAAGTTTCAAATGAATTTGCTCTGAAGCTAATGTTCCCCTTGCCTTGTATATACATCACAGAAGTGAGAGGCTAGTAAAATGTGTGTGTAGACCCTAATGTATGGTGTTAACTATTCTCCAGATTGAAATAGGTACACTTGATAGAAGCAGGATTTAATTTCTGCTTCAGCATCTAATGTTCCTTGAGGGACTTTTCACCCTTTCCTCTGCTCTCCTGTGTGCATTTCATTTGACGAGGCCAAGATAATACAGCAGATACCTTGCATGCTCTCTGAGATTTCAACTCTGAACTCTTTTGGGTGGGCATTTATGGCAATTTTCTTTTTCAATTTTTAAGTCTTTAAAAAATATATATATATAATTTGACTCTGACGGAAATAGCCAGATTTTGTACCTTTTTTTGGAAAAAATGTTCTTTATGTCCATAAACTTTATATGCTTGTGTATGTCCATGTGAGACTGTAGGAGGTAAGAAAGGACAAACCTGAAGGCAACGGCAAGGTTTTTCCCTGCTGGTTTTTCTCATAGAACTGGTAGTGTGCCCTTTATTTTATTTTATTTTATTTTATTTTATTTTATTTTATTTTTCTAAAAAATCTGGCTATGTAAGATGGGTGCTGCCCAAATCTTCTGGACAGTGGTACAGAAATCTGAGTAATGAGCCTTTGATTACTGTGGTTTCTTTGAAGACAGGAAAAGAACCCTTCAACTTCTTAGAACTGGAGCTATCTGAAGACTGTTATTTGGCAAGCAGTAGAAAAGTTGTAGAAAAGTACATATTTTAACGTGGAAATGTATTCACAATATAGGATGGAGTAAAAAGCATGGCACATAATGTCTAAAGTATGATCTTTTATCCAAAGAGAGTAGTTCTGTGGATATGCATCTGTGAGAATATATCTGTGGATATTTTTCTGAATATGCATTTTGGTACTAGTATAAATTTTATAGTAAAAGTAGTATTAATTTTTGAGTGCTTATTACATGTCAGGCATTGCTAATGAGTGACCTAAAGTATTTCACTTCTCATGTGATAAACATATTTTGATAAGTAATATTAAAACAATAAGAAGCTTTAAAAGAATGTTACCTTCTTTCCCCATCCTGCCAACTAAGTCAGGTGTATAAATATCAAATATCTAACTTGAAAAATTACGGCATCAATATTCCTCGTAAAGACTCAAAGTCTTAATTTAGTTCCTTTAGTTTAAGAAATGTCTTCATAGACTTGATATATGGATGTGAAATACCATGGTTCTTGACTTAAAAAAAAAGATGTACTATTGAAGATCCTTTCAATTCACATCATCTGTGGATGTGCCAATGCTTGAATTTTCTTTCCTGAGTGCTAACCCACAGATAATTTGATGCTATCGAATTAGAGATCAGGTTCTCTCCAATTTGGGGACCATGAGGATTTAGAATGTAGAAACCATCATGTTTGGCAATTGGTAGCTTTTGGTATGTGGTGGTCTCCGATTCAGTGGTTCCTGAGGCTGTTGAGGAAGCTGCTTAAATGTATTGCTCACTATCAAGAATCAGGGAAGATGTTGCCCTCTTTACAGATACAACGTAAAATTTAAAATTCTGAGTGCAATTTTCTTCTTGCAAGCTCCTAAGTCATCTTTTTATGCTTTCTTTGCCAAGAGAATTGGGGTTCCTTGGTGAAATTCTAAACTGGGGTGAGACCAAAAGTAGACCCCTGCAGATTGGTAGGGAGTGGTGGACCTACTAAGCAATAGAACTTACGTACAAAACCTGTCATGAGCACAGCTCCAAGATGAGTAAATTCGAGCACTTGCCTGCCAGTATTTTAAGGGTTTATAGAAAGCCCTTAAATGGTTAGTTACATGTTCAGCCCCAAATGGACTCAACAACCTCTTACTGTCTCAAAGCTATGTCCTTGAAAAACTGCTAGCATGGTTATAGTAGGTAAAACATACATTTTAAGGACACAGGGAAGGAGTTAAGGAGCCTCTGATTGCCTGAGGTCAGCTTACTGGCCAACTGGCTGTTGCATCCTCTTGATGACCAACTTTAACACAACTCTTCTTGACCTGTTAGGTAACTTGAAGGAGTATGGGAATTATCAGTTGAGCAAACATCATCCCTGGGAAAAGCTACATATAAATATATTTTCCAATATTTTGCTTATTACTCAGCTGTAGCTCTCAGTGTCACTGGAGAAAAACATGCTCCTATTAGAAAAGTAAATGCTTGTACTTTGTTTCTATGTCTGTCAAATTGTGTGGTAAACTAAGAATCTGACGGATAACTATGGAACACTGTTATTTTCTTCAGATATTTTATCATTTCCTAGGCTTTTGAACACTCATCAAAGTTATTGCTATAAATATTTTGAGTACCTATCCATGGCTTAAGCTTACAATTCAAGTATGAATGATCTAGTATCGTATAAAGAACATTACCATGTAGTACTAACTTTTTAGAAGTTGCCATCAATAATAGCATGAAAAATAATGTTATATATACATTCTCCCAATATTGACTCCCTGCTGTGTCTATCCTTGATCTTGCACAGCTACTATAAAGCCAACATATCCAAATTTCTTTTCATTAATTCCACTTGCTCAACTTCTCTAAATGTATCCTTTTCTTGTATTTTTTTAAAGATTTATTTCTGTTGAGAGGGCATGCACACAGTGTGGGGGGGAGGGGCAGAGGGTGAGAATCTTCAAGTGAAGTCCCCACTGAGCATGGAACCTGGTGTAGGGACCCTGGTGTGGGCTTGATCTCAGGACCCACGAAATCATGACCTGAGCTGAAACCAAGAGTCGGATGCTTAACCAACTGAGCCACCTGGGTGCCCTGTCGTCTTGTATTTTTTTTATTCCAGGGATTTGTCCACCATACTTTCTCCTTCCTCCAGACAAGAAATCTTAGTCATTTTTGTTCCATTCTTTATCTTTTAATTTCCACATCCAACCAATCACTATTTCTTACTGACTTCTTGCCTATGTATTTTAAGGATCACTAGAAAATGTCTGTGAATGTCAATGTATAGTGACTGATATTTTTATTGTAGATAGGGAGTGGTTAGGTAATCTGAATGAGTGTCATAGTCTGGCTGTAATGCAGTTGGAGATGGAAAGGATTGTGGTAAGCCAGATAGTAACCATGTGAAAATTCAAACTTCATGTTTTTAGATATCCCAGTGTCTTTTTCTTAAGATTAAAAAAATTATTTATTTGAGAGAGAGTACACAAGCAGGGGGAGAGGCAGAGGAAGAGGGAAAACCAGACCCCCCTGCTGAACTGGGTACCCAATGTCTCTGAGTAGAGAGTGTGATCGCGGGGCTCCATCCCAGGACCCCAGGATTATGACCAGGGCTGAAGGTAGATGCTTAATCAACTGAGCCACTGAGGCACCTCAGATATTCCAGTATCTAAAGAGAAGCTGGTAATCTGAATCTGGGTCTGCTCCTGATTTTGAAATGTAAGCCGATAATTCAAGTTAAGAAATAGACCAGGCCAATTGAGTTCTAGAAACCCACTTGACCCTGTGGCTTGCCAGGTGTAGATCTATGCATATAGTGTTGGCTTCTATGTTTCATATGCAGTTTACTTTTTTCTGAAGTTATTAAATATCTGATTTTTCAGAAATTGGTTTTCTAGATTGATAGGCTGAGAATACTGAAGAGGCAAATGTGTAATCATATCCCCATTGAGTTATCTTAGGAGACTCCATGTCTTATAATTTCTTGGTTACCTTTTTGCCAAAAGGGATGGACTTCAAAGTCTATTACATTAAGTAACTTTTTCTCTATTTGATTTTTTATTAACATAGGAAGTAATGTATTTTATGGCATTAGAAATCTCTTTAGAATTTGGAGCTGCTGAATAGTTTTAAGACTCACCTAGGATTCTATTAAAATTACTACTAATATTGTGTTCATACCATACCATTTGACTGAAATAAATTTTTTTTTTTTTTTTGAAATAAATTGTTACATGTAGGTACATTGTTTGTTTTTTCTTTCTGGCCTTTCCAAAGAGACCTAAGACTGCTAAAAGGTTAGGAAAATCCTAGCTGAAATTTCAGTGGTATCTATGGGAGCATCGAGGAATAGAAAGGGTAGTGACTGGCAGTTTCCATGGCAACAACGGAATTTTCGGAGCTAGAAAGATGTGTAGGTTACACCATCAAATGTGCCAGAGATTGGTCTCCATGACGACAGCAATGTGAATGGGGAAATGTATGCTCATGAGATTTTGTTTTAGAAGCCTATTGGATTAATTTAGAAGAAAATGCTTGCCAAATCAATATTTCTTCTATCTTTTGAAAAATATAGTAAAAATAAGGGATTCTATTTATTCCTGTATTTTTGAGAAAATAACATTCTCGAATTGTGTTAAGAGGGGCTATTGACTTACAAATAACTCCTTTGGCAGCATTTCTGAAATGAAGCACCCAAAGAATGCAGATTTTTTTTCAAATTTACTTTTATATTTCAACATTTATTTCAGGGAGCACAGCTTCCAAATGTGAAAATAACTGGAGTTATTTAAACTTTCTAATGTTTCTGAACATAAATCAACCAGCAGAATGCATAATAAAGCTTTTTTCCTGTTGCATCAAAAAGATAGAATTTATTATAGCAGTCATGGAGAATGCTCAAAACTAATTACTACCCAAGTCCCTCCCATGTTTCGGTTTGTAACAGCTTTTGGTGAATTTTCCTTACTGCTGTGTTTTGAAATCTCTAATTTAACATGAGGACTAGGGAGATGGACCATGCCTTTTAGTGTGTTGTGTGCATAATTAAGGACACATATACAAAGTGTTAGTAAGGGATCAATTCAGCCCTAGAAATAAATGCTGGCCTTATGCCTAAGGTTTAAAACACTTTGTGAACACATTTCATTTTTGTTTCATGGGCAGATGCTAGTATAATAATTTTTTGAGATCTGCTTGTTAAGATTAATTTGTTTGTGTTAGTAAAGAAATGTAAAATTTACAAAACTGTAAATTGGGTTTTTGGAAAAGCAAAGAAGGGATAGATAGTATCTTCAGGGCTGGTGCTGGCTGGGAGCAGTTAGAACGAATGAGGCAAGAGAAAGGAGGTGTTCCCAGAACCTGTGGAGAATGGCTCTAGGGGAGAGTCACTTGATAGGAGCTGCAGCCTTTTATAGAGGGACAAAGCTGATTAACTTGGAGTAACCTAACAGAGCAGGAGTAGGGGAGTGAATATTCCTGACTATTCTCTCCACCCTTCTTAATTTCCTGTTAATGTCGCCCACTGGCTGAACCTAAAAGAAGTGAGAAGACAAAGACTCAAAATAGAAGTCCCTCAAGGTTCATCTGCCAGAGCACACAACAGGGAAATCAATGGAAGATGGATCGGGCGGCCAAACACAAGCTATCCAGCATCACAAGTAATGATACATTTTTTGAAGAATGAAAAATTTTTTGACCTAAAAGTATCATGTATAAATATATGTATACATATGCATATGTATTAGTTTGGGTAAAGATTTATGTAAATATTGATGTAAAATGTTAGAAAACTTCTTACAGCCCATAAAAACATTGAATAATGTAGACTATTGACTGAAGTATTTTTAAGGAGTTCCATTCATTATCGATAATTTATCCAGTATCCGTAGACAGTATGCATTACTGTTTGGGGTTTATACAAAGGGAGCCGAATAATATAGTCCCCTTTTCTAAAGTTCAATATCACAGACCAGAAAAAGAGGATTTTATTTTAATCCTTAGCTTTTATTATTATTATTTTTTAATTCATGAGAGAGAGGTAGAGAGATAGGCAGAGGGAGAAGCAGGCTCCCTGGGGGGAGCCTAATATGGGACTTGATCCCAGGACCCCCGGCATCACGACCTGAGCCAAAGGCAGATGCTCAACCACTGAGACACCCAGGTGCCCCAGTAATCCTTAGTCTTGTCTTTTAGACAAGACATTATAAACTATCTTAGTGGTTGAATAAAATTCATATACTTCTGAATAAAAGTGGAAAAAGGAAGTTATAAGCTGGTCATTAAAGAATTTATATTTGAGAGACTGGAAGGTATAGAAAGCAATATATGATAAACTGCAGAAACTTTAACTTTATAGATAAGAGTTTTATAGATGTTGGGAATTTTGTGGTTTTTCAAGATTACTAAACAAGAATCAAATATTCCTGATATAGGGATTCACCTGATATTTTTGCTGCTTCTACACAAGGCAAGCATTTTCTATTTGCTCTTCTATAGTCTCGTGTATAGACCTCTTATTCTCCTTGCTTAAATTCAGCTGTAAATACTACTGCACTTAGGGTCAACAAAGATGAATTAAAATCTTGGTTTTATCATTTTCTAGTAGTAGGATTTTGATTAACCTAGTGCCTGTTGATTTATGAAATGTGAACTTAGAATGAAATGATGAATGGAAAGGCTTTTTACCTGTAACTGGCACACTGTAAATCTTATGAAGTAGTCCTATCCTTCTATTTATCAGTAAAACAGTCAGTTGGTTTACTTAGATTTTATTAGGGTGAGAGTGAGAGGAGATGCAGAAGGAGAGGGAGAATCTCAAGCAGACTCTACTGAACACCGAGCCCAATCCCATGACTTTGAGATCATGACCTGAGCCAAAATCAACAGTTGGATGCCTAACTGACTCAGCAATCCAGGTGTCCCTCAGCTGGGTTTTCTAAATGGAGCATTAGAAAAGTAACCTTTAAGGGATGCCTGGGTGGCTCAGCAGTTGAGCATCTGCCTTTGGCTCAGGTCGTGATCCCAGGATGCTGGATCGAGTCCCACATCATTCTCCTTGCAGGGAGCCTGCTTCTACCCCTCTGCCTACGTCTCTGCCTCTCTCTCTGTGTCTCTCATAAATAAATAAATAAAATCTTTTAAAAAAGAGAAAGTAACTGTCTAGAAAGTCTAATTAGAATTCTCATTGACTTTTTTTTTTTCTAGTATGATTCTTTTTCCCTTAGGTAAAACAAGCAGTTCCTTTCAAGGACTCCATTTTTTAAATGAATCCTTAGACTGGCTCTACAAGGTATCCAACCTTAGCTTCTTAACTTGTAAAAGCTTCCATATTCCAAGTCTACAGAAAATATGAATTGGTTTCCTTAAATTCAGAGACTAATGTGGCAGCTATGCACACATGAACAAGAAGAAAGGTGGACATTTGTTCATGTTTATTCTTGTCGATGCTTGTATCTAGTGGCACATAAACATGGGTCTTGGTCTAACAGACCATAGGATGCCACCACTTCTGCCAATAAGAAGAGCAGTTGAGTGCTTATCCATGTCAGACACAGTACTAAGGCTTTACATACATGACTTTATTTGAATGGGAACCTGTAATTCATAGGTATTATCTTCATTTTATGGCTGAATAAATGGAAGTTTTGAGAATTTACACTGCTTGTTCAAAGCCAGGCAGCTAATAAATACCAGGGATGGGATTTAAAACAAAGTTGAACACTAAAGCCATGTTCTTAATACCACAATTTCAAATACCTTAACTGTGTTAAATGGCATGCATTTATTCATTCCCGTGGCCTTAGCATGAATCACGATAGACTGTGATTGTTGACTTCTGTCCTTGAGTTTGTTAGCACTGTCAGGTCAGGTCTAAGCAGAAAGGAGATACTCAAAAATTGTAGAATCACTCCATATTTACTGAACCAACCCAGGCCCTTCTCCAAATGTTGAGGACAAATAAGAGCAATTCCTTTCTCCAAAAACTAAGCCATTCCCAATACTAGAGAAAACTGTGCAGCGTAATGAATTGTATGGGTTCTGAAATACATACATGCCTTCACATCTTAATTTTCTTGTTTGAATAATCTTCTCTGAGCCTCAGTTTCTTTACCTGTAAGCTGTGGTCATTAGTGGCTACATCATTATGTTGATAGCATTTGTGTGCTGCCAAATATACCACTCAGTACGTGGTCGCTAGTAATAATACTTGCGTGCTGTCTGCTTTCCTATCCAACAAATCTTTTTTTCAGTTTTGAACCTGGCAGTTGTCTAGAATCCAACTCAACAACTGCTTGAGAGTACATACAGACCATTCCAGCCAGTGAGATGCCCGGGTTCTGGCTTCACTGCACCTAGGAGACTCTTAATTCCCACTACTCTTTGGTCTCCAGGGATGTGCTCACTTGCTCTCTTCTACCTCTGGTTTTGATTATATTCACCATGGGTCTGAAAACATCCTCTTCCCTGTTTACCCCATCTGAATGTTACTAGCTCTTTAGAATTTAATTTGATTTTGATCCTTTTAAAAAGTCTTCCCTATTTTCTAGTATTTACTGATGTGAGTATTCTAGGCCTTACCACATAATACTATATTCTCTGTTATGCTGCCTGATAGCATTCATATGTGTGAGGCTTAAGGTTAGTGGTTATGCCTTGTGTCCATATATAATATTAGTTAGATATTGACTATTCTGGTTTCTGAGTTCTCTTCTGATGAAATTTCTTTCTTTGGGAAGCATGCATTAGAGAGATTGATCCATGATCTACCCCCATGGACTTCAGTTGGTTACTCTTTCTCCAGAATCAAGATGACTCTGCCTCTCTCCTTAGGAAATGATTGACCAAGATGAAAGTAAGTTTAAACTTCTCTTAATTATGGTACTAAGAGTTGGACTTCCTCCTCATCTAGCTTGTAATATCACAAAATTACAAGCATGCAAAATTTCTCCTAACCTTGGGAAAGATCTAAAGTATTTCCAGACAAGAAGGGGGAGCATCTGGGTGGATCAGTCAGTTGGGTGTTGGACTCTTGGTTTTGATTGGGGTAATTATCTTGGGGTTTTGGGATTGAGTGCTGAGTCTGGCTCTATGCTCAGCAGGAAGTCTTTTTTTTTTTCAGCAGGAAGTCTTCTGGGGGTTCTCTTTCCCTTTCCTTCTGCCCCTACCCCCAAAGCAGATAATCTTAAAATATTTACAGACCACTTCATGTGTATGTTCCCTCATGAGCCATGTGCATATATTGGGATTATCTTTTGGGACTGGAAGCCTTTTTCTAAAAGGAAGAATTTCCCTTGGCAAATAATCAAGACACATTGAGGAATAGGATCCTTTCTAATACAGGGGATGTTGGGTGTTAATATCTTAAATCAAGACTTCTTGAATCTACACATACTAATCAATTGGCTGTGTTGAAGGATTGTGGAGGAAGTGAAAACAGGCTTTCACACACCTTAGCAATCTCTGTAGAACTTTGTTCTATAAAAACTAGTATTAAGTATTGTTCCAGATAATACTCTTCAGTATTTTATATTGGTGTTAGACTTAATTGAACAATTCAGATGCTTTTCTCCTGCATCTTAAAGATATGATTAAGCATATATGTGTGTATGTGTGTGTGTGTGTGTGTGTGTATGTGTAAAATTTTTTTTTTGAGGAAGCATATGATTGAGGGGAGGAGAGGGAGAAAGAATATCAAGCAGACTCCATGCTGAGTGTGGAGCCCAATGCTGGGCTCCATTTGACAACCCTGAGATCAAGACCTAAGCTGAAATCAAGAGTCAGATGCTTAACCCACTGAGCTATCTGGGTGCCCCTAACCATCTATATCTTCTACATAGGCCATTTAATGTGTTATGTCTGACAAAAGTTGAAAAATGATTTAAGTATTATATGAACAGAAACATGATGGTCTTTCTAGTCAAGGTAATTATAAATTTGTGATGCAATATCCTACTTAAGATAGTTTTTTTTAAAAATTTTTAAGATAGTTTTAAAAAATAAGACACCACTGATTTTTAGCACTAAAAAAAATGTGATTTTAATGTTTATATCTTCAAGCAATTGTATATAGCAATTCCACTTTTGCTAGAATTTTAAGAAGTTACATCTAAATTGTACCATTGTGTTTGAGATGGTTGTGTACATTACGTATTATTCAATAATATATACAATATAAAGGCTGGACATGCTTAGGTCCTAGCCAAGGGAATTTTTAAAAATGAAGCCTCATTTGTTAAAGTTTTCCTTAGATAATTGAAGATGTACACTCAAGGGCATTATTATAGTTGCATTCTAAAGTTTTGGTAATTTGGGGGATATTTCCATGTTGTCACTGTTCAGAGTTTCCAAAGGGCAACAACAGGAAGCATCTGAGTACGAAAATACAAAGGAGAATGAAGTTGGAGTCTTGTATCCTTAGAACTTGGTATGGGATCTGTGTTTTAGGTATTTAGTGTTGACTGAATAGCACTTCATTTTGTCAGAACCAGGAAAACTATGGTCTAGGCAGATCTTCAGTACCTTGGGATCACTCTAACTATAGCATTATCAAATGAGGAATGCTACAGGTTGTGGTGCTTTGAACATTATTGCTCAATAGTTTTCTGAAGTGTTTGTACTGATTCACAGAGTGGTTGTATCAGCAGTGTGCTTAGTTCAATTTCTACTTTGCTGTCAACACTTGGAATGTTCAGATTTTTCTATTTTAGGCATTTTAGTGTGTGCATAGTGGTATTTTACTGTGTTAATTTGCATCACCTTGCTGATTAAGGAAACAGTCCTTTTTGGAAGTGTTTAGTGACAATTGGCATAATTCTTTTTTGAAGTTCTTTGTCGCAAGCCTTTTTTTTTTTCTATAGGTTAATCTGTCTTTGAATTATTCATGTATTCTAGATACCATTTAGCACATGTATGGCAAATATCTCCCACTCTGTAGCTTGCTGCTTTATTTTTGAATGTTACTTGATAGTCCAAATGTCTGTCAAGAAGATAAATTGTTGATACTAAAGAACAATGAGAAAAATGGACTACAGCTATGTGAACAACGTAGTTCAATTTTACAAACCCTAATGTTAAGTGAAAGAAGCCAGGTACAAAATAGTATATAATGAGTCCATTTATGGAACATCCATATACAGGCAAAAGTTATTGATAGGGGAGACTAGTAGTGTCCTCTTTTTATATCTTGGTGCTATTCATGTGGATGTTGCTTACACTGGTGAATTTATTTAGTAAAGAGACATGGAGTTATACCTTCTGGATTTATGTATTTTTCTGTATATTTTTCTATACATTCTACTTCAATAAAAACTTCAAGATAGACTAAACATAATAATATATTAGAATCAGAAATGATCTTACAGAGGAAGCAATTAATGGGCATGTCTTATTGCAGATCTCCCTTATGCTAACTTTGTTCTCATCAAAATTTTAGCTATTGAACATAAGCTATGGGGCCAACAAAGTCTCCTATTAAACTGCTTAAACTTATTTGGTTTAAAGAAACTTCTATTAGAACATCCATATGATCCTTTCATATTATAAAATGACTCAAATGTTCATCTTTGGTGGCTATTAAAACTACCATTTCTGAGGTTAAAAGTGTTTTTTTTTTTTTTTTTTTTTTTTAGGTTTTTAATGCTCCTACACCCTGGATTTATAATATTCTATTACCAAAATATCTTCAGTTAATAGGAATTGTTTGAAGGAATGGCTATTTAAATACTTTATCCATATCAGGCAGTATAGCATGGTGAAAAATTTAAAAATGACTTGGCATCTCCAAAAAGTGGTTTCAAGTCTCCTATTTATCAGTTGTTTGCATTGTGTAAATTTCTTAATTTCTGAGCCATGTTTTAGTTAGAACCAAGAAACCCTCTCATGGCATATAGTAGCTATTCAATTTTTAGAGCCTTTCACATTTCAAAGTCTTATTTAAGAGAATCTCAATTATAATGATAGAGATAACAATTTTTATGAATAGCATAGTAAATAGAAAACACTCTTAAATTTAACTTAAATTTTGAACAGAAATCTAAATATCTTTTAATCTATGCTTCACTCTACCTTTGTGAATAGAAACACAGAATTTCCAAATTTTGTATTCTTTGTATGTCAAATTTAGAATAGAATTGAACATAAATCATACCACCTATTTGATGACTAGACCCTAGCAGTGCATTTAATTTGGAAAAAATGAGTAATTCTAATAGTCAAGATGATGAAAAAACAGCCAGCAATTAGTGGACTCTTACTATGTGACAGGCACTGTTTTATTACACATTTCACTATTTATCCCTAACAACTTGGTTAAAATAGAGCACTACATTCCTATTACACTGAGTAGGAAAGAGAAAGGTTAAGAACTCCTTTTAAACATGCTACAAATGGGATCCCTGGGTGGCTCAGCGGTTTGGCGCCTGCCTTTGGCCCAGGGCGCGATCCTGGAGTCCCGGGATCGAGTCCCGCGTCAGGCTCCGGGCATGGAGCCTGCTTCTCTCTCCTGTGTCTCTGCCTTTCTCTCTCTCCTTCTCTATCATAAATAAATAAAATCTTTAAAAAAAAAAAAAAAAAAACATGCTACAAATATAGAACTTTTGGAAAATTGCTTGTTATGTAGCCTTTTACTGATAATTATGAAATGTAATTTTGTAGATTTCAAATCTCATTCGATTTAAAGGGTTTCTGTAAATCACTTGCCGGGGAAAACTGTTCAGTCAAGAGTTGGCTTTAAAATTCTTAGAGCTCTGTTATAGTTTTATGATCTCCCTTACTCACAAATGAAAATAATGAAATACTAAAGCAATTTTTTCCAGATTTCTTCTAGGTTAATTCAGAATTTGGAGTATCACCCCTACCCCCTTACCACCCAGTATTAGAAATTATGATCTATGAGCTCTGAGGGGGTAAAAAGACTATAGTTTTGTCAGCAAGTATCTAGGTATGTAAATTTCTTTTAGAAAGAAACGGTTTATTGCAGCATTCTGTACAGGAAAGAAAACATACAAAATAATCACAGGAATTGAATATTCACAAACACACCTGTCTAACCATAACCTCAATCCAGAAATTGACCATCACCAGCAAGTCCGTGATCCCTCCTGCAGACCCTCCCAGGCACTGGGCCCCTAGATACAGCCTAGTCGACTGTTTATCTTAGTTCAGCTTTTCTTAGTAGATTTTTAAAAAAAAATCTTTTTATCTATAGGTGCAAGCGTGTTGGCATAAAATTTATGATCTTTTTTTTTTTAAATAGGGGGGTATTCCTTTTGATCAGTATTCCTAGGGACTTCTTAGTCTTTCCCCCCCACAGGCTTTGGGATAAGTTTTTTGGCTGCCTCTGGGATTCACGTGGGAATCAGTTCTGGAGTTTGGCCAGCTGCCTGAGAATTTTCCAATCACTCAGTTTGTTAGTGAAAATTTCAGGGTAGCAGTAGCTCCCTTGAGCTAATGGACACACTCTACAGCTGTCAAACAAGTAATCAGAGAGTCCAAATCAGCTTCTACAATTGTACTCCCAATCAAAGAGAATAGCGCTGCTGGGAATCTCATCACATTTTACCAAAGAAATTTATTTTAAGGTCACTGTGGCTCATCTAAAATCTTGGTTCTCTTAAGTGGTTGCAGGTCTATTTCCAGTTACTGATTCTTCTTCAGCCAGTGAACCTAACATAGATACCTACCTAGGAAACCAAAACAGCAAGGTAAAGGCCAACTGTTTAAGGCCTCGGAAGGAGGGGAAAAGACTTCTATCAGGAGTTAGGAGGATGGCAAAAAAGCTACCTCCAACCACCCTAAGACTAACTGAACTAGGACCTGTGCAGACTCTTGCTGCCTAAATTCCCAAGAGCGAGGTGACAATTTCCCTGTGGGTATTCTGCTAATTCCGCATGCCTCGTTACTTTGTTCGGAGTTCTTTTGTCTCCATTCTCTTATTTTGTGGCTTTGGCAGTCCTTGACCTGGATGGGAGATCTTTTTGTTGAGAAAAAAGGCTGGAATAAAGTGGGGACCCTGTCTAGAGCTCAGGCCTTCTTTTACTTCTTGCCGCTATTTTCTAGAACATGACTTTGTTCCTAATCAAGAGAATTAAAGTCCACAATACTAACTCTTTATTTTTTTCAAAGATTTTTATTTGAGAGCAAGAGTGACAGTGTGAGAGAGTGCACAAGCAGAGTGGAGGGGCAGAGGGAGAGGGTGAGGGAGAAGCAGACTCCCCACTGAGCAAGGAGCCCAACACAAGGCTCAATCCCAGGACCCTGAGATCATGACCTGAGCTGAAAGCAGATGCTCAACCAACTGAGCCATCCAGACGCCCCTCACAGTGTTAACTTTTACAATGTAAACTGTAGATTGCTTGGTGAACTTCAGGAAATCTCCATGTCCTGATCTGCAAATTGGAGATAATAATAAAATCTCCCTCAGGGAGTTCTCCTGAGGCTTTAATGGCTTTATTGCCAGCATGTGGGACAGAGGCACATACTCCAGGTAGATCAACTGTTACAAAGCAAGGCTTTCCAGAATGCTTTCCTGGGCATGGTCGCTTTGGATTGTTGTTTTTGTATAGCCTTTTCAAATTGTGCTCCTAGCCTATGGTAAAATATTTCTTAATATCGCCAGGTTTTTCAAGCTATTGTTTTAAGGAAGAAAATTTGATTCAGAGATTACATTGAATGCTTTCCTTAGAATCGTTTTTGTTTATCATCTAGTTAGAACAAGGGAGTCCTAAAAATCTAAAAGAAATTCCTTATTAATTCTATTCATCATAGACCAGTTAATGCCCTCTGTCTCCCTATGACTTTCAAAACCATCAATTAAATAGGCTCATTTGCCTTGAAATCTTCAACTTCTTTCTATTGGTGGAATCTCCTCTATAAGAAATCCATTTGAATTTATAATGAGCTTTAAATTTCTGAATATGCAGATACACCACTGCCAAATTATTTCTATTAGAGAGTAATCTGCATTGAAATGACTGAATTCAGTTTTTTGATCTCTCACATAATAAAAACATGCTTAAACCATCTAAATTGAGGGAGGACTCTTAAGGCCCCCTGCCCTATTGAATAAATGAGAGGAATGTTCTTTTGTGGAGATACTTTAAGATAGCATTGAAGTGTGTCCTTAAAACATAGTATCCTATACCATCATACCAATCATATAGTATCATATATAGTATCATACCAATATAGTATCATACACCAATATACCATCATAGCTCTGTAAGGTCAAGCCTTAAGCAAACGAGTCACATAAGCAAGCCTTAGCAATGAAGACCCAGATTTTCTTCCCTTCTCCCCACACCACCTCAACCTATTTTTATGTTAGTGGCATGAGACTCCAAGCTGTCTGCAAGGCTGCTGAAAGCCTAATGTCCTTCCCTTAGGTCAGTGTGTGTCCCAAGCCCCACATACCTCTCTGTTCCCCTCCCTAGAGCTGTCACAAGATGTCATTCCTTTAAGCTCTAGCTCCATTTCTCCTGTTCTCTAAGGAAACTGTAGGAGGAGAAAGCTACCCAGCATAAGGTGCTTGTGGGTATTCTTGAATAAGTAGTTAACATGTCAGTGTTTTAATAACTTGGGCCTTAATGATAGAAAAGAAAAGAACTCCAATTTTTGTATGTATCAATATTTGTAGGAGTTGCCTATGAGGTACTAAGCAGGTACTGTACCAGGTCCCTTGATCATCATAAAGTACTATTAATCTTTGGAATTTTTTCGATAGCCTTTACCTCATTTTTGATTCAGCTCAAGTATAGCCTCTAAAAGACCCATCCCATCCATCTTTGTCCCCTTTTTCTGATCCATTGTTTGACATCATTTATCACTGACATCATAACTCATTCTTATCCCTGTATTTGTTTATATTCGGACACATCAACTAAAGTGGTAACCCTATGAGAGTATGCCCTTTGTTTTGTTTGCCACTTTATCCCCAATTACTAGAACAATAGGTGTTACATATTGAGTGAGGTTGGGCATTATCCCCACTTCCACAGTTGAGGAAGCTGGGCTGAGAAAAGTTAATGAGCTCAAAGTCCATAGCAAGTGGTGGAAATGGGTCAGAACCCAGGCTTTTTGGGCTCTACATCGTTCATCTTTTATTACATCATGGTGTAACTTTCCCCAACTACAGTTAACGAGGAGAGATCCTAAATGGCAGACAACATGGGCTCTTGAAGAGACTATTCTTGCCTGAATCACACCCTTCAGAATATCTAAAATCCTAATCCATTGGCTATCTTTTCTATCTGTGCAGCTAGCTCAATTAATGTTTATCTATGGGGAATTTCTAGAATTTAAGAAAGCAATTTCTCAGGGATGCCTGGGTGGTAGTTCAGTCAGTTGAGTGTCTGACTCCTGATTTCAGTTCAAGTCTTGATCTTGGTCCTGGGATCAAGCTCCATGCTCAGCGAGGATGAGCTGGGGATCCTCTTTCCCTCTCTTTCAGTCCCCTCACCTGCTCTACAAGTGATTTTTTTTAAGTGAAAAGGAACACTATATTTTGAGAATATAGTGCAGTAAGAAAATCAGTGCAGTAAGTCATCTGGCTATTGGAAAACAGTTTTAAAAAATGGAGATATAATTCTTAAGACCTTTACATGGGGTCTGAAGTTTGCTTATTAGGAAAATCCCCAATAAGAAACATGGCATTATGTGACTTAATATAAAAAAAAATTCATGTGTGCGTAGACTCCGTTTCCTCACTTGTTCCAGGGACCCAGGGTCATGGAACAGAGGAAGGAAAGGGGTCTTTGCCTTTTGTCTACATTGTCTGTTGTCTGCAATGACCTTAAGGAGAAATGAGCTCTGCTGCTCTTAAGTCCTTGATTCATAAGCTTATTTCCTTCTGCAAATTTTTTCTTCCTTTTTTTTTTTTGTTTTTGTTTTTATCTTTTCCTTTCTGCCCTAGTGTCATTAATACCAGGCCTTTCTTTTTGTCTGTAGGTCTGCATTGTTAAGGTGAGCAGATTCTAATGAGCAACAAGATTGTATCTTATTTCCTTTCTGAAAAATAGATTCTCTTCCCCCAGGCGGATGCTTATGAACATTCATGTGATTATTCAGTTAAAAAGAAAAGGGATGTATTCCTGTGTTTGAGTAAATCTTTTGTGATTCACAGTTCATGGTTTCCTTAATTGTAGACTTCTCTGTCGTCACTCTGAGTGCCCTGGGTCAGTAACTTCAGTCACCCAGGATGATAAAAGACATTTTATTTAATGAGACCCACTACTCTGAAGCTGCAGGTATAAATACTTTTTTATTGTCTCAGCCATGGGATCCTTACCACCTCCTCTCTCCTAGGATTTGTGAAGATTTAAAAATCACTTCCTTCTCCTAGTTTAGCTCTGAACCTCACATTAAACTTTAAGAGGATTTATGATCCTTTATAGTCATTTGGAATAACCAGTTGGGTTCCATGATAAACAAATTAGTCAGCCTTCCCCTAATGATCATCCATTTCTCCCTGACACTGCTGACAGCAGATGTGTTAAGGTAATTTCACTACACACGCGCACGAGCGCGCACGTGCACACACACACACGTTTTGTACCAACCAATTAGTGGTTGAAAATGTCCTGAAGAAAATCCCATTTAATTAGTTACAGGCAAATGATGGCTGCATGTGTCTCCTATTATTTTTGAATGTTGAAATTTCCTTAAATGAATGGTTCAAGAATTAGTCTTCAACCTTGTTTCAGAATTGATATATCCTAATAAGGGTGAATAGAAATAGTAAGACTGCCCCCGGAATGACCATGCTCTGTACATGGGGATCTAATACTTCATTTTTTTTTTAATGGTCCTACTCCCAGAGAGAGCAATCTCCTTATACTGTTGTGAGATAGTCCCACGTCTTTTCTCTAGTCTTATTAGGTTTTTTGTTTGTTTTCTGGTTGACATGAACAGCTTCCAAAGTTCAAATGAACTCAAATACCACAAGTGTAGCAAATTGTGTCCATGTATTTCATAAATACTTTAATACATTTCTTATGTGCTGGGCCTGGGGTCACTGTGGGCTCTAAAACATGTTTAGGATCTACTTTACAGAACTTAGACCAGTGGGGAGGCAGATTCATTTAGCACTTAAGTTTAGCAGGATGTGTTCTGGTAGTGCACAGGAACCATGGGGACATGTGTCAGGGGCCTCCTGTTCAGGGAGCACAAAAGAATTCCCAGAGGAAGTGTGCTGTAAGTGGAGATTGATGTATTAGAAGGAATTAACATAGAGATTTTACAAAGCACACTTGTACGATATGCTTCTGAGATTCTAGTTTTATCAAATGTATTTTATGAAGATGACTAGGGCCAGAAAAATTGTTTCAAAGAACTACTAATGAAGTTGAAAATATAAGATCTAGAACTACATCATAATGTGACAGCCTAGTGACATGAAAATTAAATGGTACTAGAATGATGGGAGGCTTGGGTTCAAATCCCACCTCTGCCGTTTACTTAACTGTGTGTCCCTGGACATGTTATTAAACTATGCCAGCCTTTAGTTTTATCTTACTTGTTTAGATGAAGTCCAAGTATCAGCATATAGTAGCTGCTATCTAAGTGATTATTTTGTTACTGTTTCGGGACTCTTGGACAGGATTTGAAAGCCATTTATCATGTTAAACATTTGCAATAGGGTGAACAAGTTGCCTTTTGAAAGGCATTTGAGGCAATTTGGCTCCCTTATTCATGACACAGCATGCATGGGTCAGGATAAAATTACTTCCTGCCAGGAAAGATGGTGATTATCATTGCAATGGGCTTGCAATTAGTAGTGAATCCAGATGAATTTAGTTTTACAAAGTGAATTTTGTATGTTCCTTATGGGCTCAAGAACCTATATCAACATTTCGGAATACTCCATTACTATGTAGTTTCCTAGAGCACACCTTTGGATTTGGGATTTTATGCCTTTAATTAAAAAATGAATTTTATAGAACTAAATATTAGCCTCTCAATTCAGATTCTATGGAAAGCCTTTCCACTTCCTATTTAAGCAGCATGTATAGGCATCTGGCCGGGAAGTAGCCATTGCGGAGGTTGGGGACTTCGATTTCAGAATCGCCCGAGTATGTTGCTACATATTAGCAGGGACAAGTTAATATGACTAAGCCTATAGAGGCCTATAATGATTAATTAGAATAATGACTACAGGAGTAGCCACCTGACAGTGATTTCAGGGTCCATTAAGATAGTATAATGCACATACTACATGCTTTGAGCAAAAGCTCACTGATATTAAATAGATTATAATTTCTCAATTTGGTTGGTAACAAAAGCGCAATTTCAGGTCTATTGGTAGATAGGCTATTATTTGTCTAGTATAAACAGGACTTAAGACAAAATTTCTAATTCCATGATCACCCTTAGAAATGGTAGGATGATGCTATTAACCTGGGAATAATAGCAGGTATCTTCTTATTTTAGTGGAGTGTTTCTCCTAATATACTCCTAACTCTCCAATAGTAACTGGGGGTCCAGCAGAGCCCACATGCAGAAATTTTGCCATGTGAAATTTTTTTTATATTTTATTTATTTATTAATGAGAGACACAGAGACACACAGAGAGAGAAAGAGTGGCAGAGACACAGGCAGAGGGAGAAGCAGGCTCCATGCAAGGAGCCTGATGTGGGACTCAATCCTGGGTCTCCAGGATCAGGCCCTGGGCTGAAGGTGGTGCTAAACCACTGCACCCGGGCTGCCCATGCCATGTGAAAATTTGATTGGAGTGGTACAGGTAGTAAAACAAATAAAATGAACAGTTGTGATTTGTCAACCTGAGCATTAGCAAGGCTTCTTGTTTCCATTGTATTGCCCAGAAGATGATTTTTCTTTAGTTTATTTCTAATGAAAGGATCACTGTTAGTTCTTAAGCAATCCCAATGAAATGCCAGTATGCTTGTCCAAATCCATGCCTGCTAAACTTAATTCCTAAGATGGTTACTTTATTTCTACATGTTCTAGAATAAATCTGCAATCATGAACTAGAGTTATAATGTGTGTTCCCAAGTCAGTCAGCTTTACTAGGCATAAGTACTATTTAATTTGAAACTTGAGATCTAATTCATTATGTTAGAAAGGTATTTAATTATACATTATAAGAGTTGTTATCTATTATGTTCAGAAGGTTTACCTGTACTCCCAGAGACAGGCAATGATATTAAGCAGAAAGTACCATTCTGATTGTTGGTTGCTTGAAAACTTCAACTCTTCCATTTTCATTGGGTGAGCACAAACCCCCCCTCGCTGAAATTTTCTTTACAAGCTAAGAGTAACAATGTACCGTCCTCGGGGCCACCACAGGAGAAAAATAGTCAAGAAGGTGGAGTTTCTCTTTGACACGATTACAACTTCAGGTACCAAGGCTCCTGGCGGTTCTGAACAAAGCTGTGAGGCCAGCCTCTTGGACTTCGTATTCACTAGAACTCACTCTCCCTAAGATCAATATCCTTTGTTTTGAGTGGACTGATAATGGCTCCAGGTGCATCTGTCCCTGGGGAAATTAGTTTTGTAATTATTTCCAGATAAGGAAACCTTAAACTTCTGCGGTGAGAGATGTTCAGGTCATGTAAACCCTGGGGGAATAGAACCCTGCCTGAAGCTTCTCTGGTCACCCATATATACTGGTGACGTGGCCTTATCCATGGACATGAAGAATGCAACAGGCCACACTAGCTGGGAGTCTGCAGCATGACCCCCCACTCCAGCGTGGCATTAACTAAGGTATGGTGGTCTTAAAGTGAATCACCCTCAAGCTGAGGCTAGGATCTCTTACCGGTAAAATGAGGAGACTTCAAATATTCTGTGATTCTAGAATCTCCCCTCTTTTGCACACTTGCTTCTCTTGGACCACAGATTTAAAAAAAAAAAAGTTTTATTTTTCTAATATATTTGAAATGCATCAGGGAAAAATGACTAGTCCTCCAACTGTAATAAATCCAGTTTAATGTCACCTTTTTGGCAGAAGTTGTAGTGGAGACTGAGAAAATCTAGAAGATTTTCATACAGAATAATTCATTAGGCACTAGAAACAAAGCCATTTTTTCACATGCCAGGAATTTCTCCATTGTTGTGGTAGTGCCATGGGGATGCAACCAATAGATACACAATCTGGTTAAAACACTGATCTTAGGGGCACCTGGGTGGCTCAGTCTGTTAAGTGTCTGCTGTTGCCTCAGGTCATGAGCCCAGGGTCTTAGGATGGAGCCCCAGAGTCAGGCTCCCTGCTCACGGGGAGTCTGCTTCTCTTTCTCCCTCAGCCCTTGACCCCCACTCCTGTTCTCTGCCACTCTCTCTCAAATTAAATCTTAAAAACAAAAACAAAAACCATTGATCTTAGATACAAACATAGGTGCAAGAGAGGAAAACTTGCTCTTTCCCAGCCAGCTTGCCATACCCAACACCCTAAGAGGTAAAAGTTTTGTGGCTACTACGGTCTCACAGTTTTGGTCCTGGTCAGCCACAAGGGAAATGTACCTAAACCAGTCCCTGCTGCCATCAGTACTTCTGCCTCAGGGAGGTGACATTTTTGGAGAAATTTTTTTTCAGTCCCTTTTGCTTCATCTGTCTCTATCTTGTCCCTTTTTATTTTGCTGAAGATCTTTGAGAGTGAAATTTATTATGCTAAGATCTCTAAAAACATCATGCGAACATTTATTGTCCTGCCGTAGCTATTAGTTGTTGGGAAAAGTGAAAGCCTATTTCAAAGTTAGATGGTAGTTAAGATTTGTTAATGTCTAATTTTTAACTTCGGAATTTCTAACACATACAAAGGGAAAAAACATAATCCCCCCTCCCCGTATATCTATAATCTAGATTCCACAATTTTCAACATTTTGGTAATCTTCTTGATTATTTTCCTAGAGCATTTTTTCTGTAAACTCTACTGTTAATGAAAAGGATGATACTTGAAATTAGAAATTTAGAAATTTTTATAAATTATAAAAACTCCTAATACACAAAAAACAACAAACTCTTACCTAATTCCAAAGAGAAAATGCTATATGATCAGACTGTCTCCAGGAGTTAGTATATATTATCTTAGGAATCCTCCACTAGAATGTAAGCTTCTGAGAGCACCTTTTTAAAATAAGTTCACTTAATATTTGGTCTGTGGTTATCTATTTAGAGATCAGAATCACTTAGAAATTTAGAAATCTGGAAATTGAGTCTTTGTTATCTTTAACACCCAACTATAATCTCTAATCCAATACTATATGGTAAAATACCTGATTTATTAATTTCACTGAAGTCCACTTTAACCTCCTTCTGAGAGTCTTAACATTTTCACTGTTCGGTTTTCATCTTTGTACTCAGAAATGTTAATGACAAAATTAACATTATGACAAAATTATCATAGTATAATATCAAAGTCATCATATTTGTCATACTATTTCTATCAGTTCATTGATGACCAAGATGGTAGAAACTTGTCCAAAGTAAATTATAGATGGTTGTGTGAGACCAGGACACTTAACATTATCTCATTGTGCTTTCTAAAATCTAATACAAACTTAGAGATTAAATAACTATCTATGGTCTCACAGCTGGGAAGTAAAAATTAGGACAAATATGATGTAAGGATGAAAATAATTATTTATGTATGTGCCAGCCATTTTTTCCATCCGCATTGTTCATTCTTTAACATTGAATTTTATGTGTCAAGTCCTATTTTAGGTGCTAGAATGTAGCAATAAGCAAAGCCCTAAATTCCTGCTCTAATGCATCTTACATTGTAGATCATCCTACTTGAATCTATGCAGCAATTGTATGGATAACCCCTCTTAACTCCATTCTGTTGTTGGGGAAATTGAATCACAAGGGATTGAAGTATCTGAAACCCAAGCTCACACAAGTGGGATATGAACACATGGTCTTGTTTTGGAAATTTGATCATGAGCATCATGTGATATTCTTTTTATATCCAACTCCAAAACCTTTATCTGTAACCATTCTGCTACCCTGCGCACTGGTCATGCATTTCTTACTGAAGTTCTTAGCTTTGTCGGTGAAAAATGAAGGCATGGATGGCAAAACATATATCCATATGGTGCAGCCTATTCCAGGGAACTGCTGGAATAGTTCCCTTGGGGGCAAGGGAACAGTTTTACCTCCACACCCATTTTGGCATTGGGATGTGAGTTAAGAGCCACAGTGGTGACTGAATTTTCTGATGGCAACACAAACATCTGGCTCATCTCAAAATTTGAGAAGCTTTGTTCCTCAGGATCATTCTTTGAGTAGCCTTGCTTTTTTTTTTTTTTTTAAGATTTTGTTTATTTATTTATGAGAGACACACAGAGGCAGAGACATAGAGGAGAAGCAGGCTCCATGCCAGGAGCCTGATGTGGGACTTGATTCTGGGACTCTGGGATCACACCCTGAGCCAAAGGCAGATGCTCAACCCCTGAGCCACCCAGGCATCCCTCAGTAGTCTTGCTAATATGCCCTAAGACAGCCCATATAAAAGTGGATTTAGAGGGAGGAAAGATGGATTTAAAGAAGAAACCACCACATTTTAATTATTTCAAAAGAGTAGCTTTTTTTAATGGAGGAAAACAAGAAATAGGAAAAAAAAAAAAAACATGTGTTTCTTGTATTATGTGATCAAGAGTAGATATAAAAATAAGATAGGTAGTAATCAGCCACAGAAATGATTTGAGCAGCAATAAATTAACATGAGACTTTAAAAAGTTGCTTTTAGCCATGGAAGCATTCTCTTAAAGTGTTCCATTGAAAATAAGCCAATTGGTAAACTATTAGAGCTGATTAAGATAACACAAAAGCATTCATAATCCAAAGTCAGATTTGTTTATCTTTTAAAGGCTTCATACAGAGTATTTCCCTCTTTAGTGTGAGCTATTAAATAGGGATGTTAAGGGTATGCCTGGGTGGTTCAGCAGTTGATTATCTGTTTATGAATACATAAATCTAAAAAAAAATAGGGGTGTTAAAGATGGTTGGGTCTTGAAGACCCTATATTGCGAAGGTTTCTGTGAAAGAATCCATTTGTACAAATAGCTACGAAGGATTCTGAAATGAATTGAGACCAGTAAGACATTGTAGACATTTCTGTTATGAGGGAAATCAGGGGTAATGTTTAATTATTATTATTTTTTTAAACAGCATTTTTAAAAAAATTTTTATTTATTTATGATAGTCACAGAGAGAGAGAGAGAGAGACAGGCAGAGGGAGAAGCAGGCTCCATGCACCGGGAGCCCAATGTGGGACTCGATCCCGGGTCTCCAGATCGCACCCTGGGCCAAAGGCAGGCGCTAAACCGCTGCGCCACCCAGGGATCCCAGTAATGTTTAATTAAACTTAGTAGGATTCGTAACTATGGCACTTTGGCCTGGGAATCAAATATTACCTGCCTGCCCCTTCTATTCGTCTGAGTCCTGAAAATAACAAGGTTTTCTGCATTTGTAAAGATCCAGAACATCTTAAAATCTGGGTGGAAATACATGCCCCACAAGAAAGTTATGAAAATATAGGAGGAAAAAAAATATTGGCATAATAACAAAGAGGTTAACCATGATATTTGCCATTGGCAATTAAACTCAAATGAATGCAGTTATTTGGACATATCTCAGAATTTTCTGACAAGGTTTCAGTGACTTCCATTGAGGAATTATTTTTTTCCTTCATGGATAATCATAAATACAGTACCCAGAACAAGCATGTTTGCCCTTTGCCTTACTAACCAATATTTGACCCTTAACCAAATGGATTGTATAAATTTTAATGGCCGTTGTCTCCTCTTCAAGACTAAACCTCTTGTACATCCTGATGGCTCTTCCCTCATTCTCACTCTGGGTGGAACAGGATAATTTCTACAATTCTCCCCTGACTTTGGTTCTTGACATTTAGATAAATGACACCTACCCTTGTTTTCGAGGCTCAAGGATGCACCATATCATCAAAACAAGTATGGCCAAATTCTTGAATAAGTGGTCAACAGAGTTAATCGAATTTATTCTGATATGTAAATGTCATCCCTCTCTAGAAAAATTTAAATGGCCTTGATTGCCGCTGGCAAAAAATTGGGGAATTCTAGGCTGTGCCTGTTCATTCCTTTGTCAAAACATCTTTGTATTGGAAGCTCTGATAGTTGCCAAATTCATGCAATTTCATAAAGCTTAATCTATAAATTGTTCGGTTAATGACTTATGCTTTATGGGTCTTTGAAGAAAATTGTTTTGATCCTAAGGTTATACATATATTCTCCTCCATTTTTTTCTAGTAGTTTTTATGATTTTTCTTCCCTTTTGCATTTGTGTTTGGTCTATTTTGGACTTAGCTTTTGAATATGCTATGTGGTAGAAATCTAATTTTATGTTCTTCCATATAAAGAACTAATTTTCCCAGCATTATTTACTAAATAACTCATTTTCAAATTGACATATACTAAGTTTTCATGTAAATGCTGTATTTCTGTATTGTTTTTATTAGATTTCCTCATTCTACTTATGGTTCCAGAACTATGCTGTTGTAAACTCTGTGGATTTATTAGAGGACTTAACATGTGACAGAGAAAGTCTTCCTTTTTTTTTGTTCTTCCTTGAAAATTGATCTCTGTATTAAACTTCTTCCATAGTGGAAAAATAATTCACGTGTCATTTTTTAATGTACTTCCCTATCATGATGTACTTGGTAGAAGAGAGATGTCCCATCCCAACATTAAAATTTCTGCTGACCTCAACTTTTACCTTACCTTGTTTTGTGTTGCTCTTTTCTGACTACCCCATTTTTTTTTCTATTCTTACTGCTATCTTTCTTTATAGGGTTTGAAATTTGAAATACCTTGTTAAGTAGAAGGGTGGTCAATACACTGTGAAGCATTTATATTCAAGGTCCATTTATTTGAAGAGAACAGAAAACTTGAGCAAATGGATATGCCTTTGATTTTTGGAAATTACCTTTTAACCCACAATTACTAGGGTGGACTTCTTCAGTTTTTCCAGTACTGGTGATGGACTATGTTCATTTAGCCATGGATCATGCTTGGCCCCATCTGACAAATAGTGCACACATTCTAAAAGCTTCTTTAATTTTTGAAAGTCATGTGCAGAGAATAAATTGACATAAGGATTGAGTCCATAACCTTGGTCTCATCAAATTCTACCAGTGAGTGAACTGTTTACAGATAAAGCCAAGAGGATAAAGAAAACAAACATGGGGAATGATAGTGCTTGGTAACCAAGTAAGTTGAACTTGTGGTATTTACTGAACTTCCAGTTACTTGGCCAAAAGTGAGATTTCAACCTGAGCTTATTGAATTTAATCCAAGATAAAGAACCAGTTACTTTCTAGTCAACAATTAAGTTCAATTGGAGAGCTATTGTATTCTTTTAAAATACCATAAATTTTTGATATCCACTATGCTGTTGACTTACTTGTTTCTGCACTTTTTCCTATTCTTCTTCAATGCCCTTGTTGCATTAAGATTTGGGCTAGAAATGTAGGGCTAGAAATTTGGAATGAGTGACCTAGCCCATCTTGAGAAGCTGAGATTTGTTTGTAACATGTGGTATTATCTCTCATATGCTTTCCAAATACTCTTGGAATCACTTGATCACAGATTCATGGCAAAAGCTTTAAGAACTGGATAGCTATTTGAGTATGGGTCTCTCTGTATAATTAGAAAATGCATTTCTTTTGATGATAGCACATCACTAGAGTGTGAAGCAGTTAGGCCTGCTTTGAACTTAGTCCCAGTGAATGAAGGCATGATTTGTATTTCAGAGAAAGACAGTTAATTTTGGTGTGGGACATGAGTGACCGTATTCCCAATTCCAGCAAAACATCTGACACATGCATGCTGTTGTTAGAGACTGGACCAGAAAATGTTGGAGGATGCAAGTTCATGCCAAACCAAGGGGACGGTAGTGCTATCCTTATGTCTGACCGAATTGCTGTGAATTTCAGTACAATGGAACATGTCTGTTTATCGTTGTTTTTGGAAGTTGAGCTTGGGTTCATCAAGTTACACATCACCACTTGAGCTAATGGCACTTAAAGAATGCGAACATGCTTTTTAGGAACTATTACCATTTCAGGTTGAAGAAAAAGGACCTGAAACTGTACTTTTACATGTACCATTTGCTTCTTAAAAATACTGGTACTGCAGCAAGAAGTGAAGCTTACTATGTTAGACAAAGAATGAAAGAAATCCATTGTGACTGTGTAATGTGCTCATTTATAAAACAATTTCCCCTCTTGGAAACCTAATGCTGTGGTAACCCTGAATGCAGTTGTTTCTGGAGGGTTGATTCTCTGTTCATACGCATCCTGCTGTCCCTTTTTCACAGTTTATTTTCATGTGTGCCATCGAGAGCTGCTCTGGGAGAATTTTTTGTCCCCATTTGGACCAATCGTGTCATGGTTCCTGCTCTTCCACCAGCCTTCCACCTCAGGCCAGGGTACAGAAGAGCATGAGAAAGATTCAAAACTAAATTAATAAACAGAAAAAATAGTAGAAGTCTCTGGGTTGTGTGTTACTAAGTCAAAAAATATATATTTTTAATAGCCATTGCTAATACTGAGAACTTACCATGTGCCAGACACTTACTCTGGTGGATCCTGTGGACTGTCTCCTCTACTTCTCTGAGCATCCTAATGTAATCATCCCCATGTTATAGTCGTGAAACCTGACACTGAGGGAAAGGGGGAAGGAGCTGAGATTTGAATTCAAGTGTTCTGTCCTAATCACTTGCCTGCTCTACCATCTTGGAGATGTTAACCTCTGAGTTTCTGTGGCTACAGACCTCACACACAGAGTTCAACGTACATGATATTCTGGGCCACAGTCAGTGTAGCTGTTTCCATTGGTTAAATGGATAATCACTTCCTTGGCATAATTTCAAGTGTGGCAGAGAGACCCACCTGCTGGCTATTGCCTGAAATTTTATGATTAAGCTGCTGTATGTTTTCATTCCTGGAAGAAATCCCTAATCAGCCACTACCTAGCAGATTTGTTCTTCCTGAAGTATGTTTTTTTCTAAGTGGCATGATTTAGATTATTTGGATGTTAATATAAGATTTTTTTATCTATTAAAAAAATTTAACTATTTTCCAGTGTATTATGTCTTCTCAAGTGATATAAATTACAGCCCCCAGAAAAACCAGCACAGACTATATTATGCAGTGGTAAAAATACCCTGATAATCAGTAGTTTGCAATAACAAAGGTTTTGTTATAGCTTATGCTATGTGTCCACATCCACTGTAGGTTATTAGAGACACAAGCCAGAGGGAAAGAATTGGAGGGTTTCACAACAGCAGTGAACTGTTTTTGCCTGTAATACATGTACTTCTCCTTATAGCTTATTGGAGAGAAATAGTCACATAACTTCACATAGCCACAAGGAGACTGTGAGTTTGTCACAGCAGCCATAAGAAACTAACACCAAGCTGGGAGGTTTAAGACAACAAATATATTCTCACAGATCTGGGCTAGAAATCCAACATTCAGGTGTTTGGTAGGATTGGCTTCTTCTGAAGGCCTCTGTAAGAATCTGTTGCATGCCTCTCTGCTGGCTTCTGGTGGTCATCCACCATTCTTGGCACATCTTGGTTTATAGAAACATCACTAGTCTCTGCCTCTGTGGAGTTCTTGCCTCAATGAGTCTGTCCATGTCTGTCAGAATTTCCATTTTAAAAGGACACCAGGGCTGCCCAGGTGGCTCAGTGGTTAAGTGTCTGCCTTTGGCCCAGGGCATGATCCTGGAGTCCCAGGATCAAGTCCCACATTGGGCTCCCTGCATGGAGCCTGCTTCTCCCTCTGCCTATGTCTCTGCCTCCCTCTCTCTCTCTCTGTCTCTCATGAATAAATAAATAAAATCTTTAAAAAATGATAATAAAAGGACACCAGTCCTTGGATTAGTGCCCATCTTAATCTAGTATGACTTCATTTTAACTTAAATCTACAAAAACCCTTTTTCCAAATAGTCATATTTACAGGTACTGGGGATTAGGATTTGGACAGATCTTTTTTTGGGATCTATCCAATTCACAACAGGGACTGTGAAGTACAACTGGACATGAGGTTGCAAAGGAAGAGACATAGAAACAGATGGTAAAGAGCACTTATGATGTGTACATTGCCCTTTGACATTGGAAACAGAGACCCTTCTTTGCAGAAGTTTCTAGGAGTTAAGGAAAGGTTAGCAGCTCAAAGAACTAAGACAGGCTTGATTATGAATATAAACCAAATAGTCTGAGCCTATAAAAATGTTTGAGTAACAGCTACTATATAGGAAAATAACCTCATTGATATTTATAGTCTCAGTGTTTTGAGACCTCTGCATATCTTCTCTCTACCACCTCATGGAAGGAAGAGAATCAGGTTTTTTGAGCATAAGGACATAAATACAAACCAAATTCTTTTACCTAACTGGAGCATTTTGTATAGAATGTTGAATGGTGGTGTGGAGTCTTGGTGGTATGGAATCTTGGTGGTGATGGGGACAGAGGATAAGTTAAAAATAAGACCTCTTGGTGTCAGGGCTGTCTCAGGTTGAAGATTTACTACAAAGAACATAATTTGGTTATAAACAATGTTTTTGTGTGTGTGTGTAAATTGGAAAAATGCAGGATGAATTGAAAAGTTGACAGACTATATCTCTGGTTAGTTATTACTTGAGTGTCTTTTAAACTAAAACTGCTTTGTGTTTGAATTCTGTAGGTTAAGGATGAATTATATTTGGATCAGTTGTGGGAAATGCATGCTAATGTCTCTAGGGGTAAGCAGGCCCCATCAGAAGCTTGTTTAAGGTATATATAAGTCAGATCCATGGGATTTGGCTCAAGAGTCTAGTATAAAGGATCATCTTGGATGCATGGATCAAAGTGTTAGCAATATCCTAAGAATACTGTGTACCTAACTCATAAGTAGATAGGTGAAGTGTTGGAAGTGCTTGGGATCTGCCAACTGGCAAAATAGTCACTAAGATAGGAGCATCTGAAAACAACCTTTCTCTAAGCGCCATCTCTTATTACAGGGTGAATTCTATTTGTAGCTGGATGCTTCTCTATGGCCTTTTGCTGCTTGACTGTATGTCTCTCCATTGCCTGTCTACTACAGTTTGGTGGAAGGTTAGGGATTGGTGGTGGTGAGACCTTCATGCATCAAAATCTCCAATGTCAACAAAAGGTGACAAAATATTTCAGGAGTAAGGAAAATGGAGAACATGGAAGTGAGCGAGAAGGGTATAGCTGTGGTGTATGATGAATGGCATAGATGTGAGAGAAGTCAGCAGTCAATCAAAATGAGACACCATGAATGGAAGGGAAAGTCCATGATTTGGAAGAGCTGGGTTCTAGGGCAAGCTTTGTCACCAACTACTTTTTTTTTGCTCAGGCAAATCACTCCTCTTGGTTAAAATCAAAACAGCCCTTTCCTAAGCTCCTTTCTAGCTAGAAAACAGGGTTAAGGACTCGGCAACTTTCTGTTCATCAATCTATATGGTCAATGATTCGTGGAGAAGAAGCAATTCTCAACATTAG
This sequence comes from Canis lupus baileyi, assembly GCF_048164855.1. Classification (NCBI taxonomy): domain Eukaryota; kingdom Metazoa; phylum Chordata; class Mammalia; order Carnivora; family Canidae; genus Canis; species Canis lupus. The sequence goes on from NC_132838.1 coordinate 87,304,793, forward strand.
GGGGAGGTCAACCTTGAAGAAGTAACACTCAAACGGTAACTGGGAGGCTGAATACTGGGTGAAAGTGAAGGAAGTAGTTGAAGAAGAGTTTTGTAGCAGAAAAAAACAGTGTGAAGAAACCAGAGCTTGCTCTTAAACTTTGGACCAATGCTGATATGGCTTCTTCAGCATCACTTGAGATTCTGATTTGGTAGATGTGGCTTGAGAGCTAGGGCATTTATATTGTAGGTGAAGTGGTTTGAATGCCAGGCTGCCTTGTAAACCCTTAATTTTGAGTTGTTTTGACTCCAGGAGTCCTACATGCAGGTGGGGTAGTTGTGAGGCCCCGGCTAGAGAACCTGGATCATTTTGGAAGAGGGCAGAAAGAGAGCCTGGTTGGATGTGAAAGATGACCATTTCCGAGGGAGCTTCCTACTCTTGTGGACACGCAAGGGGCTGTGTGTGTCCCTGAGGGGCAGTCAGGGAGAGCCTGGGGCCCGCCAGCTAGGGGCATAAGTTGGACAAGATGCTGAGGGGACATTAAGGGATGTATCCTGTTAAACGATATTTTGGGGGAATATCTAATTCTCAAGGACTTGTGACAGAGATACATTATGGGAGGAATAAGATTCACTTAGGTGCCCTCTTTGTGAACCACGTGGCAAGTGTGTTAGTAATGCAATGGCATTTGTGGATATTTTGTATCAACTCCTTGGGCCAAATGCTATGATAGAATATCCCCTTTCTATCCATAAATAACCATAAAAGAATATAAACAGGATCATTTATTCCAAGTGTCAGTGACATGTCTGTGCTGTTTTCTAGGAAATAAATTCACCGTTTAGTATAGTAGGGAAAAATATCTGAAGTTAAACTGTATTTGTGTTACTTTCAGAGTATTCAAGGGAGAAATTCTTATGTTTAAAAATTTGTAAAATATTCTAATATTACAGAACTTTGCTCATCATCTTTTACCTTTTATGTATTAGAATCTATATGTACATGATTAACTTAAAACTTTTCCCAACTCTGATTTCTTCTCCCTACTTTTTAATCACCTCCCTATCACCCATAAGACTTCATATTGAACTTAGCGTTAAATTTCAATTGCTTTCCAATTTAAATATTTTAAAATCTGTATATGTTTAGGGTTATATACCTAAGTAGAAAATCATACTTATTTAGGGCATTTAAAAAAATATATCCTAAAAACTCATAGTAATTTGGACATTTAAAAATATTATTTAAATCCTAGCTTCCTGTATATATCTTTCCAGAATATTTTTGCCCAGCATTACACTTTAAAGATCACTTTTGATATAGATATAGATATAGATTGCTGCCACTTCATTCATTTTCATTGCTTTATAGTATTTCACTGTAGAAAAAGATCATGATTTAGTCATTCATTCTCCTGTTGATAGTTATTTATTTATTAATTAATTAATTAATTTATTTATTTATTGTTGATAGTCATTTAAATTGGAAACAATCTAAATGTCAAGTTCTTTGGCTAATCATACATATAATTTAAGTTATTCACTCTTTGCCATTTATAGCTGCCTTCTTCCATTTTTTAGTGATCTTCGAATTTAGGTGACCATTATTTCTGAAAGAAGATGAAAGAAAGAGGCAATACTTCAAAAACAAATTTTCTGCTGTGTGAATCCAGTTACAACTTGAAAACTGTGTGCCTTAAACTTACAAGGGAAACTGATGATGACTTTTTAAATAGAGAGTAATTAATTAACCATAATAAAGCTGAAGCTCTGGTTTTAGTCCATAATCCAGTACTTCCTGGCTCCAATGAGTTTATTAAAGGGGCCAAATGAATTGATAGCTATCTGTAGGAAAATATTTTCATATCCACTGCTTTTGGACAGCTCAGCAGGTTCACCTTTAAAGGAATGACTTTTGTAAGAAAAGGTCACACAATCAGATCCTATCACACTCTTGGCCTTTTCAGTGTCGAACTCTGAATTTTAAAAAATCCTTGTTTTTAGCCATTCCTAATTTCCAGAGAGTCCTAAAGATATTTGTTTCATAAGCTTGGAGGAAGGTATCAATATGGCCTAATCACCAGGGTCTACATGGAACTATGATCCTTTCCCCGAAATACTCCCACACCTGTAATCATTGATATTTCAGATGTTTTCACCAGAAGACACATTCTTTCTGTATGACTAAAAATAATCCTTGTTAAATTTGAGTGACACAAAGATTGGAAAATGACTCGGAAGCTAGATGACAGCGCTGGTAATTTCATACACTTGAAGGAGAGTTCCAAATCAACAAATAAAATTGAAATCTAGAATGAATGGAAAAATTAAAAGAATCCTTGAAAAGGCAGTAGATTGGGTCAAGTAGATTTGGCAAATTTCCATGTGGAAAAACATGTCGGGATTTTGGATTACAATAAGGATCTAATGTGAGTCAACAGTTCAATTATGCGGTGAATAGTAAAATGATGGCTGCATTAATAGAAATATAATTCCACAGCCGAGGGAGATAATGGCCTGTTTGATGTAGGGAGTGGTCAGACCACAGCTGCAGACCTGTTTGCAGTTCCAGGATGTGCATTTTCATTGGCACATTAATAAATTAGAAGTCTCCACCCTGACCAGACTAGTGCAAGGTTTGAGAGTAGTGCCATTACAGAACAATTTTTGGTTAAAGTTTCTTCATAATTGCTTATAGTTCTAGTGTGATCTGCCTGGAGTTGACACACAATATATTAGATAGAAGCACTGTAAATTATGACTTTTCATATGATACATAAATTACTTTTGAATATATCTCATCATGATCACTCCAGAGAGGACAAATTATAAATAGGAAGATGGAAAAAGAAATCAATTTGACATATTCTCTAACCTGTTGATAGAGAGTAATTATCAGTATGTGGAGGAAAATCACAAGTGTGTGTGTGTGTGTGTGTGTGTATACACGCACTTTGAAGAGAAAAGTGAAAAATCCTTAAGTCAAAGTAAATGTTAATTTTTTAGCTTCAAAGCAGATTTTGAGGTCCTTCTAAAGGACTACAATATAATTACTACTGGGAGGGGTGATGGATTCCAGATGCTCACACTATTATTTCTCTCCATGTTGAAGAGTGGAGTAGAAGAGTAGACAGTCTATTCAAGGAGGAGATGAACAAGTCCTCCGTATATAGCAAAGGGAAAAATAATCATGGAGGGGTAAAGGTTCCACAGCATGGGTGAATTGCTTTAGTGGTTCCTTTACAAACTTGTTTTAGAAAGAAAATTAGGCAAAGGAAAAGACATTTAAATCATTGTCGATTGTAATTATGCTTAAATGTACATATGAAAGGGCGTTTGGTAACTTAAATAGGAATTTGGGAGCAAATTTAAAGTCAAGGTTCTGGTGAAGTAGGTTTTTAAAACCCCAAGACATTCTAATGTGAGGCTCCTGGGTGGTTGAGTCAGTTAAGCATCCAACTCCTAATCTCAGCTCAGGTTTTGATCCCAGGGTCATAAATTCAAGTGAGGAACTGGGCACCATGCTGGGCATGGAGCCTCCTTGAAAAGCACCACCACCAGGATGCCTGGGTGGCTCAGTGGTTGAGCGTCTGCCTTTGGCTCAGGGTGTCCTGGAATTGAGTCCCCTGGATTGGGATCCCTGTGGGGGGCCTGCTTCTCCCTCTGCCTGTGTCTCTGCTTCTCTCTCTGTGTTTCTAATGAATAAATAAATAAATTTTTTAAAAATAAACACCACCACCAACAAACCTAAGGTCAGTCACCAATTAGACCACTTGTAGAACATTATGCTGAAATCTCCTTAGTGGAATTTGACTTGGCTGGTTTTCTGGCCTTTTCTGGTTGTAATATAAAACCAGTTGATACTCTCAAATGTATAATGTACCTGAAGGGTGGGATGGGGGGGTGGTAGTTTAAAAAGTACAATGTTTACTTGTGATCTCATATATCAGCTAACCTACTTGGTCTTCAGTAGCTTTTTTTTAAAGGAAATGTCACAAAAGAGAAATATAAAACTTCTCATTGGTTCTGATTACTGAGAAGGAGTTCAAAGGCTTAAAAATTTTTTTCTCCTTATTTTTGCCCTAACAGTATAAGGGAATTAAAAGTTATGCATACTGCAGTGGGCCAGGATGGTAGTAATTCAAATAAATGTTCGTGATAATTCAGTGATTACTCATAAAAGGGTTTCTGGCCTATTAACAAATCATTGCTACACTTTATCAAGTCTCTGTATTCATCAAATTTGTCTGTTACTTGTGATTGAATATCTTAGAGTAGAAGAATTCTCTATTGCTTTCTTGAGGGTATTTGGTACTGTACTAAGTAAGTACTTTCACAAACATTATAGCTCACTTAATCCTCAAAATAATCCAGAAAAAATTACTTTGTCATTTTGTGCAGATAGAGAAACTTTTTCAAATTCTTCAGTTTTAACATGGTCACTTTGATAGTTGATTGGTTTTGAGTTGATAGCAGCTTAATTTTGAATACTTTGCAATACTACATTTTTTTCTCCCTCCCCCATATTTTATATTTTTGACATCACATTTACATTTTTTATGCATCCCTTAATTGCTGTAGTTTTTAGTTAATTTTACTATTTGTGTCTTTTAGCATTTGTGCTTGCTTTAAGTGATCCATTGCTTTGACTACATCCTTAGCTTTTCTAGTGAGATTTTTTACTTTCATATTTGTTGCTATTGTTATTAATTAGTGTCAGTTCTCTTCATTTGAGAGAAGTCCCCCTTGAAATTTCTTATAGGGCTAATTTGGTGGTGATAAATTCCTTTGGCTTTGCCTATATGGAAAGCTCTTAATTTCTCTGGATGATAATCTTGCCAGGTTGGCCATGTTTTTCTTTCAGAACTTTGAACATGTGGTACCATACTCTTATTGCTTGCAAAGTTTCTGCTGAAAAATCTGCTGAGAGCCTTATGGGGTTTCCTCTCTAAATTCTTCTCTTGTTGCTTTTAATTCTCTCTATCTTGAACTTTGGTGACTTGAATGATAACATGTGTTGGTTTCATCTCACTTGGAATCGTGTTTCCTTGACCTTGAAGCCTGTTTGCTTCCCCAGGTTAGGGAAGTTGACAGTCATTATCTCTTCAAAAGAGTGTTCTGGCTCTGGGTTTGCCTTCTGGAACTGTTACAATGTGAATGTTGGTTTGCTTGATATTCTAGTAATATAATATTAAATTTAATTATTTAAATTATCTTAATTTTTTTCTTTTTGTTGCCTTGTGCAAGTCTTATTTTTTGTCTTCTACTTTGCTGATCAGATTTTCTGCTACATCTAGTCTTGAACCCTTCTACTATATTTATCCTCACTTCAGGCCTCACTTCTATTAAGAACTTAACTTTTTAAAATCTCTAGGGTTTTACTGTGTTTATTGGTTCTTCTCCAAGGTTCGAACATTTTTATGACCATTACTTTGGGTTTTTTGCATGTGTTCATTTTATTTTTTGAATATAGTTAACATAGCGTCACATTAGTTTCAGGTGTACAATTTAATCTGACAAGTTTATATATCAAGTTGTTTGATATATGACAAGTTGTTTATGTTATATTCATAAGTATAGCTACCATCTAACTATCACATCACTATTACAATATCATTGACTGCATTGCTTATGTTCTTCTTTTTGTTGTTATGAATTACTCATTCCATAACTAGAGACCTGTATCTTCCTTGTCCTTTCAACCCTTTGCCCAACCACCCACCTTTTTCCCCTCTGGTAGCCATTAGTTCTCTGTATTTGTACTTCTTATTCTTTTTGTTTTTGTTTTAAGATTCCATTTGTGAGAAGAGTCATATGGCATTTGTCTTTTTCAGTCTGACTTAGCGGCATAATACCCTCTAAGTCCATCCATGTTGTGGCTAATTGCACAATCTCCTTTTTTATGGCTGTATAATTTTCCATTATATGTGCACTTTTCCATATCCATTTATTAATTGATGAACACTTAGGTTTCTTCCAGGTCTTGTATATTATAAATAATGGTGCAATAAACATAGGGGTGCACATATTGCTTTGAGTTAGTGTTTTCATTTTCCCTGGGTAAATACCCAATAGTGGTATTACTAGGTCATATGGTAATTCTATTTTTAACTTTTTGAAAACCCTTCATACTGTTTCCCCACAGTGGCTAGACCAATTGACACTCCCACCAACAGTGCACGAGGGTTCTTTTTTTTCCACATCCTCACCAATACTTGTGTCTTGTCTTGATTTTAACCATTCTAACTGTTGTAAGGTGGTATTGTGGCTTTGATTTGCATTTCTCTGATGATTAGTGGTGTTGAGCATCTTTTTATGTGTCTGTTGGCCATCTGTATATTATTTTTGGAAAAATGTCTGTTTAGATAGATCCTCTGTCCATTTTTAATCAGATTGTGGGTTTTTTTTTTTTTTGGTGGTCTATAAGTTATTTTTATAATTTGGCTGCTAACCCTTTATCAGATATATCCTTTGCAAATACGTTGTCCCATTCAGTAGGTTGTCTTTTTGTTTGGTTAATGGTTTCCTTCACTGTGCAAAAGCTTTATTTTAATATAATAACAGTAGTTCATTTTTGCTTTTGTTTCCCTTCTCTTAGGAGACATAGCTAGAAAGATGATGCTATAGTCAATGTTAGAGAAATTACTGTGTTCTCTTCTAGGATTCTTATGATTTCAGCTCTTACATGTAGGTCTCTAACTCATTTTGAGTTTATTTTTGTGTATGGTGTTGGAAAGTAGTCTAAGTACAGATAGCTTTCCAGTTTTCCCACCACCATTTGTTGAAGAGATGGTCTTCTTCTTCTTAAGTATACTTGACTTATTTGCTGTAGATTAATTGGCCATATTAATGTGGGTTTATTTCTGGGGTCTCTATTCTGTTCCATTGACCTATGTGTCTGTTTTGGTGTTAATATCATACTGTTTTGAATGCTGCAGCTTTTAGTATATCTTGAAATCTAGGATTTTGATACCTCCAGCTTCATTCTTCTTCCTCAGGATTGCTTTGGCTATTGGGGGTCTTTTGTGGTTCCATAAAAATGTTAGTATTTGTTTTCATTCTGTGAAAAATGCTGTTGGTATTTCGATAGGGATTGCATTGAATATGTAGATGGCTTTGGGTATTATAGACATTTTAACAATATTATTTCAATCTATGAACACTATAGCTTTCCATTTGTGTCATCTTCAATTTCTTTCATCAGTGTTTTAGTTTTCAGTGTTCAGATCTTTAAACTCCTTGGTCAGGTTTATTTCTAAGTATTTTCTTTTTGGTCCAATTGTAAATTGTTTTAAAAATATATCTTTTTTTTTAAAGATTTTATTTATTTATTCATGAAAGACAGAGAGAGAGAGAGAGGGAGGCAGAGACACAGGCAGAGGCAGAGGCAGGAGCAGGCTCCATTCAGGGAGCCTGACATGGGAATCGATCCTGGGACTCCAGGATTATGCCCTGGGCCGAAGGCAGGTACTAACCTGCTGAGCCACCTAGGGATCCCCTAAATATATCTGTTTGAAACTTTGTTAATGTGTAGAAATGGTACTGATTTCTGAGTGTTTATATGTCTTGCCACTTTGCTGAATTTTATTTATTTATTTATGTATGTATGTATGTATGTATGTATGTATGTATTTATTTATTTATTTATTTTTGTGGTGAAGTCTTTAGGGTTTTCTATGTAGGGCAGTCAGGGTGGCTCAGCGGTTGAGCGCTGCCTTCAGCCCAGGGTGTGATCCTGGAGACCCAGGATTGAGTCTCACGTCAGGCTCCTTGCATGGAACCTGCTTCTCCCTCTGCCTGTGTCTCTGCCTCTCTCATGAATAAATAAATAAAATCTTCAAAAAAATATTTAAGGTTTTCTATGTATAGTATTGTATCATCTGCAAATAGTGACAATTTAGCTTCTTTACCAATATGGATGCCTCTTATTTCTTTTTGTTGTCTGATTGTTGTGGCTAGGAGTTCAAGTACTGTGTTGAATACAAGTGGCAAGAGTGGAGATCCTTGTCTTGTTTCTGGCTTTAAAGGGAAAGCTCTGTTTTTCACCACTGATGATGATGTTAGCCATGGATTTTTCATATACGGCCTTTATTATGTTGAGGTATGTTCCCTCTATCCCCATTTTGTTAAGAGTTTTTATAGACATGGATGTATTTGCAAATATCCAACGACCCTTGTATCCCAGGAATAAATCCCACTTAGTCCTGGTGAATGATCTTTTTAACGTGTTGTTAGATTTAGTTGGCTGGTTTTCAGGATTCTTGCATCTGTATATGTCAATAGTTCTCTTTTTTTAGTGGTGTCTTTGTCTGGTTTTGGTATCAGGATAATGCTGGCCTCATAGAAAGTATGTGGAAGCTTTCCTTCTATTTTGTGGAATAATTTGACGAGAATAGACATTGAGTGTTCTTTAAATGTCTGGTGGAGTTCACCTGTGATCCATTTAGTCCAGGACTTTTATTTTTTTGGGGAGGGTTTTAATTACCAATTAAATGTAGTTATTTGAAACTAGTTTGTTGATATTTTCTATTTCTTTCTCGCTCAGTTTTAGAAGATTGTAGGTTTCTAGGAATTTATCCATTTCTTCCAAATTGTCCAGTTTGTTTGCATATAATTTTTTATAGTATTTGCTTATAAACACTTGTATTTATGTAGTGTCAGTTGTTACTTTCCCTCTCATTTCTGATGTTGTATATTTGGGTTCTTTCAAAGAGCCAGCTCCTGGTTTCATTGTTTTTGTTTATGTCTCTACGTCATTTATTTCTGCTCTGATCTAAGGTTAGATAGTTTGAGAGTTTTGTTAAAGTAGGCCTGCATTACTATATCTTTCCCTTAGAATTTGGACTGTTACTTCATTTTCATTTGTCTCCATTAAAAAAAAATTCTTTGATTGCTTCATTGACCCACTGATTGTTTAGTATTTTGTTTTTTTGGTCTCTAGGCATTGGTGTTTTTTCTGGCGTTTTTTCCTTGTGATTTCTAGTTTCATAGTGTTGTGGCCAGAAAAGACGCATGGCATTATTTCAATCTTGTTAAGCCATAAAACAAACCTCAATAAATTTAATACGTGATCTCTTCTGAAGAATGTTCCATGTGCCCTTAAAGATTCTATTCTGTTTTTGGATGGAATGTTATGAATATGTTATATCCAGCTGGTCCACTGTGTCTTTCAAAGATTGTTTCCTTACTTATACTCTGGATGTTCTATCCATTGATGTGAGTGGAATGTTAAAATCCCCTATTGTATTACCATCAATTTCTCTCTTTATGTTCATTAATATTTGCTTTATGTATTTAGGTGATCCAGTGTTGGATGTGTAGATATTTACAATGTTATATACTCTTGTTAGATTGATCATTCTATCATTATGTAATGCCTTTCTTTGTCTCTCATTAGTCTTCTAAGGTCTATCTTGCCAAATATTGCTACTCTAGCTTTTTTTCCCCCCATTTCCATTTGGATGGTGAATGTTTTTCTATCCCTTCATTTTTAGTTTCTATGTATCTTTAAGGTGAGTCTCTTATAAGCAGCATATAGATGTATCTGGTTTGTTTTGTTTTTGTTTTTTTAAAATCCATTCTGCCACTCTATGCCTTTTCATTGGAGCATTTAGGCCATTTACATTTAAAGTAATTATTGACAGGTATATACTTTTTATGAATTTGTTTTCCTTATTATTATTTTTTTTAGTTCTTCTGATCTCTTCATTTGTGATAGAAAAGTATCCATTGTGTATTATTTGGCTTTCTCTTTATATTTTTGTGTATCTACCATAGATTTTGGGTATGTAGTTACCATGAGGTTCACATATAACATCCTAAGTAAATAATAATCTATATTAATTTGGTTATTTAAATTAAATATGTTCTAAATAGAAAAAGAAGAAATCTTTTCCCCTTATTTCCTTGAGTCCCTTTTCCACATTTTATGTATATGTTGTCATATTTTATATCTTTGTATTCATGGTTTTCTTATGTCTAATTATGGTCATTTCTTTTCCACTTAAATCCCCATAACTTTTCTTGTAAGGCTAGTTTAGTGGTGATAAACACCTTTTATCTCTTGTCTGGAAAATGCTTTATCTTTGAGATTTGAAAGAGAGATAATCTTACTGGGTAGAATATTCTTAGTTGTAGGTTTTTTCCTTTCAGCACTTTGAATATAACCTGCCATTCTTTTCTGGTTTGGGAAGTTTGTGCTGAAAAATCAGTTGATAGCCTTATAGATTTTCCCTCATAGGTAACTTTTTTTTTGTTTCTCTCTTGCTGCTTTAAAATTTTGTATTTTTCTGTAACCTTTGACATTTTTATTATTATGTGCCATGGTGTGGCCCTCCTTAGATTCATCTTGTTTGAAATTCTCTGCTTAGACTTGATTGTCTATTTCTTTCCCTAGGTTAGGGAAGTTTTCAGTTATTATTCAAATAAGTTTTCTACACCTTTTTTTTTCCCCTGTAACAGCTATAATGGGAATATGTGCTTGATGTTTTCCAAGAGATCTCTTAATTTATCCTGATTTTAAAAAATTCTTTACTCTTCTTTGCTCTTCAGCTTGTGTGCTTCCCATTACCCTGTCTTCCAGATCACTGATACATTCATTCTGCAATCTGCTGTTGACTCCCTCTAGTGTTTGTTATATTTAACTCAGATTGGTTCTTTCCAATATTTTAATCTTTTCTATTTACCGAAAGTCTCATTGAGTTCTTCTACTCTGTTTTTGAGCTTAGTGACCTTCATGATTATTACCATAAATTCTTTACCAGGCATATTATATCTGTTTCATGTAGTTTGTTTCTGACATTTTTTTTCTCATTCTTTTGGAGCATATTCTTTTGTCTTCCCATTTTGCTTGACTTTTTTTTTTAATTGTAATTTTTAAATTGGATAACAAATATACAACCTGGAATAGATTTGAGGCAAATTGTGCCATAAGCAGATTTTCTTTAAGTGGCTAAAACAAAGTTTAAAAAGCAAGTAACAATAAAAGAAAATGTTTCTGGTACAGGACCAGCAGTACAAAAAAATAGTGTATGAGTACCTGGATAATACACCCATTTTGCAATAGTGCAACTTTTAAGTATATATTGTTGACTGTCCATAGTCCACACAGAGTTACAACTTCACACTTCAACAACAACATGCTGACAGTTCCTAAAGAACTGTGTGTGTTTCCACGAATTAGGCAAAATGACTACTTCTCCTAAGCTTGAAATAGTGGTCTTGTGAATGATGTCCTGTATGTACACGGTATTCTTGGTGACTTGCTGGCTGGAGCTGTGACTTTCTATGCTAGCTTTCTTTTAAACTGTGGCTTTTTTTAATTTTAATTTTTTTTAAACTGTGGCTTTTTAATGAAAGAATAAAGTAAAAGTAGTATAAGAAAGGAAAAAAATAAGACAAATTTTTAAAAGTAAAAAAAAATAAGAGTAAAAAAAAACCCCAAAACAAAAACATGTAACTGTGGCTTGTTTTCTGTGCCCCAGCATCACAGGGAAACTGGTATGGGCTTGAGGACCTTGAGAATACTGAGGTTGCAGGTTCCCTGTGAGGACCAGAGCTACCAGTTAGGGAGTCCAGATCCATTCATCATGGTGTTGGGATGCTCCAGTTATGGTGTCCAGCCTTGCCCCCTTCTGGCATCCAGACTCTGTTCTGGTCTGGGCTTTTAAGGTGGATGAAGGGGGGTAGAGCATTCTCACAGATCCAGGCCCTTTAAAACCCTGGCTTCTTTTTCTGTACTTCAGTGTGACCAGGACTGGGGTGGGCTCGGGTACTCTGAGCTGGCTGAAGTAGCCAGCTTGCTGACACAACCAGACTCCTCTGTTGTTGTGTTTGGATCCTGCTCTAGTCCAGGCTTTTAAGATGAGGTATGAATGTAAACTGTGGTGTTCTTTAGTCCCTCTGACCTGGAGAGCTTTCCTGCAGCTCTTGCACCATTTGGCAGAATTCTAGTGTTGACTCTTTCATATGCTACTTGCTTTCTTAACTGTAACTTTTTTTCCTCTGTGCTCAAGGACTGAGGAATCAATTTTCAGTCCCTTAGTACAAGCCTCCCCACTGCCATATGCAGCAATGGGGATGAGGGTTCCCCCATTTTATTGTTTCTGTGTCTCTTGATTTTCTATTTTTGGGTTAGTCATCTCTCAGTTCTTCAGGAGGAATTGTTCTATTAATGTAACTTGGTGTGTTTCATGGAGTATATGAATTCAGAGTCTTCCTAGGACTCCAACTAGAACTAAAACCACTCGATCATTACTTTGAACTCCTTATCAGGTAGGTGGCTTATCTTCATTTCATTAATGCCTTTTTCTGATGTCTTATTCTTTCATTTGGAATGTATTCCTCTGTCTCCCCATTTTGCTTGGCTGTCTCTGATTCTGTGTGTTAGGCATATCAGCTACCTCTCCCAATCCTTAAGGAGCGGCCTTGTGTACAATGTTATTGGAAGACCAGAAGTATAGTCTCTTCTGATCACTAGATCTAGGTGCTCAAGGGTGTCCTGTGTGTGCCTATCTGCAATACGGTCCAGGCCCTTTTCAAATTGGCATTTTTGTGTTAAGTCTTGCAGGAGTGAACCCGTGCATAGTCCTTTAAGAGTATGTTTATCTTTCCCTACAGATCTATGGTCTTTCTGGCCATAATCTCCATTGATTTTCAAAGCCCAGCATCTAGAGTTTGTCTCTCATGCAGGATCTAAAGGTTGAGCTGCCTGATGTGCTGTACACATCCTCCCTCCTTATAGAAAAGTTTGGTATTTTTTAGAGAGATCCCTCCCAATTGTGAATCATTGTACCTGGGGTTTTTTTTGGTGAGACCATGTCTCTGCCTCTTATCTGTCAGCATGCTGTCTTTTCTGTCCTTTGTTGTTGGAGGCTCTGTTCATCCAGTTTTCTGATCTTCTACAGAGGGAAATACTCTATACCTAGTTGCGTATTTGTTACATTCATGAGAGAGGGAGTTTAGGGTCTGACTACAATAACCTCTTTGAACCCAAATCTCATATAAATTCATGTTAAAATCCAATTCCAAACGAATCCCACAAGATTCTTCTGTGCTTTTTCTTTCCATATTTGAATCTTCTTTCTTCCATGCGAATGTCCTAGCTCCCAATAATATCCACATTTATTGTTAAATATAATACACATAAAATCCAGAATTGCTGCCCAATGCCCTTGTGAAAAACAACCTACTAAAAAAAAAAAGTTCAAGATTTGTTTGAAACTTCTCCCTACCCCTAAACTGAAGTATATAGTAAAGATACTGTGATGAAAAGCTACTTGGACTATTTTTTTCCTCTTCAGGAGCATTGTTTTGAAATAAAATTTTGTACATTCCTTTGCATTCAGTTCTGACATTTTTCTTATTCTTAATTTTATATTCTACATTTATAGGATGTAAATAGGCTTACAGAAGTCAAAATAATACAAAAAAAATTATACCCTACACCTTCTCCTACACTAATCCTGACTCTAAGCCTCTATAGGAAATAAGAATAAATCAGAGAATAAACTTATTTCCTTTTTTAAAAGCAGATATATCTTTTTTGGATCTTTTTTTCTTACACAAAAGGTAGAACACCATAGGGGATCCCTGGGTGGCTCAGCGGTTTAGCGCCTGCCTTCGGCCCAGGGTGTGATTCTGGAGTCCTGGGATCGAGTCCCACGTCGGGCTCCCAGCATGGAGCCTGCTTTTCCCTCTGCCTGTGTCTCTGCCTCGCTCTCTCTCTCTGTGTCTATCATGAATAAATAAATAAATCTTCAAAAAAAAAAAAAAGGTAGAACACCATAGATACTACTTTAAAAACATTTTTATAGACTGAGAAATATGCATTTAAGACTTCATGTTTTCGTAGTTTGATAGCTTATTTATTTTTATCACTAAATATTTCATTTCACGAATTTTTAAAATCTACTTACCTACTCAAAGAGAACTTGGTTGTTTCAATTCATAGTAGTTGAATATTGCTATGAATGTTAATGTATAGGTTTTTATATGGACATAGTTTGCAACTCCTTTGATTAAAAAAAACAAACAAACAAACCCCAGAACAAAAGAAAAAAACAAACCCTGGGATTACATTGCTGGATTGTATAAGTTTATCGTTAGCTTCAGAAGAAAGTTTGTAAGTATGTTGTTGCATTTCCATCAGCTTATCTTTAGCTTTGTAAGAAAGTGTGTAAGAATGTTTTTACATTGCCATCAGCAACGAATGGGAATAGTTCCACATTCTTGCCAACAGTTGAAAAGCTATTTTTCACTTGAGTTTTTGCACTAAACAACATGTCTTGGAAACCATTCCATATCAGTTCTTGGAATATACTTTTTTTTATAGCTGTATAGCACTCAATTGTATGGATGTGTCATAGTTGATTTCTTCAGTCTTCTAAATTTGGTCTTATTAGTAATTTCCAGTGCTTCTGCAGTGATAAATGCTATAATGAATAACCTTGTGCACTTGTGTTTTCATATTTTTGGAGCTGTATCTTCAGGATTAATATCTTAAGGTGGGATTGCTGAAAGGAATAAAAGGATGTGTGTTTTTCTTGGATATCAACCAGAGTTTCCCCTATAAATTCGGGACTGTTTTTCACTGCAGCTAGCAACAACATTTGAGAGTACCCATTTGCCTGCAGCCTTGCCAACATTGCTTTTGCATATCCAGTGGATGACAAATAGTGTTCAGTGTAGTGTTAATTTGCATTTTTCTTGTGAGTAAAGTTAGTTATCTTAAATCATATTCTTAAATGTATCTTGTAGTTTCACATTGATCATAGGTTCTTTTTTAATTCTTGTGTGCTAACTCCAAAAATTTTCCTTGACAGTAGATATATTTCTGTCATTTTTTTCTATGACCATGAAACATATTTTCATGTTTGTCTGAAAATACACTGGGGATTCTGTAAGACACAATGAGGACACCATGGATTCTATCATGTCCCTCCTAAGAGTGTTGAATGTTGTTTGTCAGGCACTTAAATTCCTGCCAGATCACCTTGACCTTCTGCAAGTTTCAGGTTTTATTGGAGTGGTTCTACATCAGGTTTGCTATTAAGCTAAGGAACATCCTTAGTCATGGAATGTCAAAATGTGACTTTTTTTTTTTAAACTCAAACTGAGAGCTTCACTGGAATGGTTAAAGTGTATAACAAACTCCTGATTTAATGTGGGGATAGCTGCTGAAGTCTCTAGTCAGTTTTTTCGGCTTTCTAGATGTTTTTCCCCTCAGTTGTGGGGAGTCTTGCCTTGAACTTGAACAGTTAGGAGACATCCATACATTTTGAGAGAATTTTATGCAGATTTTGGGGTTCCCTACTTTGTGGATCCCTTCCTTCAGGGAGTTTCTTCCTTGATTTGTAGTTTTTTCTGGTAACCCCAGACTCTAACACCTGATCCTTCAGTCCATTAAGATGATCAGTTTTCTTTCTTTTTTCCTAGTTCTTGTTCTGTAAACAATAGATAGTGCTCTCAGAAGAATGGCTGTATACATATGGATTTCATTCAACGTCATTTTCATCTTTTAAGGGATGGATTATTTCTACTTCTGTCTACTTTCGATCATTCTCTAAAAAAACACATACCTTTGAAAACATTTAAAAAATATTTTGCCCAGAATTTCTTATGCAGGATACAGTGCACTCTGATACAACTCTGCATTACCTGGATTCAGAAGTCTAGAACCAAGACTGATCCCAGTAGAATTAACACCAAAGTCCTGTCTATTCCATTTTACCACATTGCCCTACCTATTTGATTGGTACTTTCTGGGCATTGGAAATGAGTTTGATTATTTTCTGATTATTTTTCCTAGCCAGATTTTTAGAAGATACATGGTATTATTCTTAGAGTATGGTACTAAGAAAATAGTTTTTTAAAATTATTTTTTATTTTTATAAATTAATCGGTAGATTGGAAATACAACCATCTTGAATATTTTCTCCTTTACTTTAGTAAACCTGTCTGCTGTGTTTATGTTGTTTATGTGCACAATCTAAAATCAGAGAGCACCATATCTTTCTACTTCTAGGTGGGTGAAAGATAGTTTTGAAGCTCAAAACTTATTTCTAAATGATAGATTTTAATAGCTTCTGTTTGATATTAAACCTTTCCCATATATTTCTCATGTTTATAAAATTAAGTTGAAGATGTGGAAAATATATATGCTAAAATTTATGAGGAAAAACTCATTAAAAAAGATTGTTAGCTTGTTCTTTTAAATAACCTAGATTATTGGTCCTGGAGGCGTAATATCACGCTAACTTAGTATTTCTTTCTCCTATTTTAAATGGGGAAAAATTGGTGAATTTAATTTTGGCAATTGTCTTCAGAATTGTTTCATATCAGCCATGAGGAGATATATTCATACACAGCTTTATCAAATGATTAAGTGTTTGGTGTGAGTCATACTGGGAAGATTATAAAGGTATGTTCTATTTTAAGTGCTCCATATTTGAGAATTTAACTAGTTTAAGAAAGGCTACTCCCTTCATGAAGTATTAATTTCTTAATAATGGCTTTGTATAAGTCTCCTGATAAATTGAAATAAAATGTAATCTAAAAGTGTGTGATTTGCCAAACTTCTCCCTAGGGTTTCAGGAGAGTCTGGTTATCATAGACTGTAGTAAATCTAACCTATGCGAAATAGCAAATCCTGCCAAGGAGAGCTGACCTTAGGTCCTTAGTGAGCCAAGATTGTATCTCATGTCTGCAAAATTATTAATACTTTCAGGTCACTAAAATTGATTGCATTTGTTTTTATCTGTAACTTTTGGTTATCCACTATCTCCTTCCTAATTACCTCCTCGCTTGCTTCATTCCATTATGGCAGTTACAAATTCAGTGGTAACTGCATTTTGTAATGTGGGGCAAAATTCTATCTCATTATCAATGACTGATAGTTTATCTAATGAGATTTTATTCAAAGAGCTCTATATTAGTATAAATGTGTAGTAAAAATGATTAATGGGTGAATTGCTGAAAAAAAGAAGATGAACAAAGAAAATAACATACCAGCTAGGGTGCTAGTTGGTGAGGGTTTAAACCAGTATCATTCTTGGGGAGGTAAAGGAAGCAATGTTTAAGATACTTATGCTAGATACTCTTTCATGTTATTTCTTTAATCAGATTTGGTAATGAAATGAAAATGGCTATGGTCAAGTAGTGTAGGAGAAGGAGCTTTGGGGAGAAAGGACTATGGAATAAGAAAGCTAAGAGAAACAATTGGAGATAAAGGATGGTGGCTTAGGGATGTGGAAAGGGATAGAAATGCATATTTGGGATTCATTCTCATAGAAGTGATAGATGAAATGTTGAGTAAAATAAGATTAGCCATCATCTGTAATAGAGCAGATGAGGTTATGGTAATTCTATGGCACAAATCTTTAGAAACGTTTTGTCTTAAAATATTTTGATATGACTTCTATCCTTGTGTACATTTCTGTATTCGAAATCAGCATTTCCCCCCCCTAACAGTTAGCAACTCAGGAATATTAACCATAGTATTGGTTTTCAAGTTTTAAAAGGAGAAAATAATTCCTTGGGTTTACTTGGCTGCTTGCTTATTACCATTTGGTAGAAACACATGAGCAAAATGTTAAGCAGACTTAATATTAAAGCTTTGATTCAAGGTCTCTTTCTGCTAAATTGCTCAGTTATGATTTTTTCCCTCTAATTTTATTACTGATTGTCCTACCTATTTGCAACAGAAATATCTTTCAGTATCTGTTGTCAGATTCAACTTTATAACAAGATGAAATACTGTTTAGTTTATTTTCCTGCAGAGGACTTCTTTTTCATTCCACATGTTTATCAATGTGTGTTCACTTTTGATCATGGTCTGACATTTTCCCTGTTAGTGTATCAATGAAAAACTGGAAATTTCTAACCCCTTTATTGTTTACATGTGGCTACATATTATTTATCTGTTAAATGAATTGGTTTTAAACTTTAAAAAGTTGAGAGATTTCACAAACATGAATCTAGATTTCCACCTGCTTCAGAAAAAATGAGAAAATTTGATACACTTCATTGTCTATCGACTGCTTAAAACAATAATCTCAGTTTCTGTGGGTCATGAATCTAGGTGTAGCCTAACTGGGTCCTCTGGCTCAAGATCTCTCACAAAGCTGCACTTAAGATGTATTCTGATATTACTGCCATTTGAGTAATTGAGTGGGAAAGGATCATACAAACTCATTGTCAAGGTTGTTGGAAGGATTCACTTCCTTAGAGCAGGCTGGTTAAAGACCTCCCTTGGTTCCTGTTCACATGGGCCTCTCCAGAAGCAGGTCAGCATATGGCATTTTGTTTCATCAGAAAATGGGAACCAAAAAGAGTAATAGCAAGACCCAAGTCAGAATCTTTTGTAAACTAATCTTGGAAGTGCCATCCTGACACTTTTACTGTGTTGTTACTGTTTTCCCATTGTAAAGAAGTCACTAGGGTCTGGTCCATACTCCAGGAGAGAAGAATTATCCAAAGGTGTGAATGCCCTTGGGAGCCACTGTAGAAACATTGGTAGCTCACTGGTCTGTGTTGCCCAGCAGCCATGTGTTCGCCTGAACTGTGACTGGCTCCCCTGAGTAGGTCATGAACTTCTCTGGTTCATAGCCGACCGTGTCCAGTGCCCTTAACCTGTTTATGTTCTCTGCTGGGATTCTAGGTGCAGTTCAGTTTGTGATCCCTGCTTCATGTCATTACTATGAACTCTTTTGTAGAAATATTTGTTCTATAGTTGTAAATTCCTTCTTTCCTTTGTCCTGTGGAGACAATATAACTACATGGAATCACATGAGTAGAAATGAAAAGGACAAGATCTAATATAGATTAGTTGGTTGACTTATCCTGCTTAGTTTTTTAGAAGTTCTTTAGGAATTCTCCAAATTCGATTCAACTTTGTTGACATTTTAATAATTTAAAATTGGAGAACTTAGTAGAATGTGTGCTATAAAAGTTATCACACTTAAAAACCAGCAAAGCTTTGTGTGTGTGTGTTTTTTTTCTAGGTAGAATTTCAACTTTGAGCATACATCTTAAATTCTTGTAAATGTGTTACTCATTAGAAGCTTGTAGCACTGGACTGGTCTTTTAAAAACAATTCTGTAAAATTTTCCATGAATGCTCAGTGGTATAAAGAAAATTCATGAAATTTTCCAATGAAAATGAAATCCATGAAAACATTGATAATGAAGCAGAACTAACACTAAGTTTCTATCCCATGATTTCACATTTTTAAAACATTTATTTATTTATTTATTCATGAGAGAGAGAGAGACAGAGAGAGAGAGGGGGGGGGGGGCAGAGACACAGGCAGAGGCAGAAACAGGCTCCATGCCGGGAGCCCGATGTGGGACTCGATCCCGGGACTCCAGGATCACACCCTGGGCCAAAGGCAGGCACTAAACCGCTGAGCCACCCAGGGATCCCCTGATTTCACATTTTTGACCCATCAGCACAGAATGTATCCTCAGTTGACTGACTTTAAAATAAGGAAAAATTTTTATAACATGAACTTAGGTTGATAAAATACTACTTTCAGCTGAATTGGAACCTTGTGGAAGAATGCACTTTTCATTACTGAAAAACCCAGGGAAAACCAGTGACGTGGACTAATTTTCCTTTGGGTTAGGTAAAGGGACTTCAGCAAGACATTTCCAGAATAAAAACTGGATTTTTTAAAAAAAGATTGTATTTATTTATTCATGAGAGACAGAGAGAGAGGTAGGGACACAGGCAGAGGGAGAAGCAGGCTCCGTGCAAGGAGCCTGATGCGGGACTCAATCCTGGATCCTGGGATCATGCCCTGAGCCGAAGGCAGATGCTCAACCGCTTAGCCACCCAGGTGTCCCAATAATTTGATTTTGATAAGAGCTATAAAATTTAAGTTTCTTCAGGATATTGCACCTCAAAAATTTGTATCATTTTTTAATTCTCCAGGATTTGAATGTGCATAGTATAGTTGTCATGGTGAAGAGATTGTCAGCTACTCAAATATATTGCTTGACAGCTATATTCAATTAGCCAGAATTTTCTAACCCTGACCATACCATGTCAGTTTATCTTACAAACACTGCACAAAAACCCATGTAACTATTAAGTATATTTACCATGATTTTCACTATCTTAAATACATAATTTAAATCCTAAATATAAAGTATGCTTAGTTATCTACTGGGCTACCGGGGTTCCTCTTGAGAGAGAGTTTCTGCCTCCTACCTCCACTGTGTACAATTTAGTAGAGAATTGTAGCTTTGTGCAGCAATACTAGCAAATCAAATATTAGTTAGCCATATTTGTTATAAATATACACTATAACCTAAATCAATGGGAGGATATTTACTAAGAGGTAAAATAAATATGTAGCTAGTTTGTTACCTGAACATTAATAAACAGTTTCAATATATTGGACAAACATTCTGAGCCCTCATAATGTAACCTTTTTGAGTTTCCATTGTATAATAAAACTTTGCAGGTTCATCTGAAATTTTTCCTAATATGGAAATATGTTGATTGGTTTATAATTAGCACTCATTTAGGATTATTTTCAAAATCTGCCAAACAATTGATGTTTTGTAAAATCAAAGCCCACAAAACTATACATAATATCTCAGAGATCTAAGTTTAACTTTATAGATGAAAAATGGAGATCCTAGGAATTGAAGCAAATTGTCCAAGATTTCAAAGCTATTTAAAGATAAAGAATTTTTCCTGATTCTCAGGGCAAGTCCTTTAAAAACAAAACAAAACTTCATCTGGGCCAAGTTTTCACCTCTGTTAGCTCCTGCCACACCTGAGACTTGAGGGACCTTACAAGGAAAGACTCTGGTTCCTCACTGATGTCTGTAAGCTTTGCCTTCCTCATATGCTTGTGTCCTTCTCTCTGTCTTCTGGTACCCTTGCATCTCATCCTGCTTCTGCCTTGTACTCAGATTCCAACCATCTCGTTCATGTCAGATACTCAGGCCTCCTAGGCTATGTATTGTATCCCTGCAGACAGTGCAATTTGCCAACATTACACATAAATGTCATCTGCCCACAGTGTGCAGTACTCAACAGGCACAGTCGCCCAGTGGCATCATCCTGTAGCCCATTTGAACGGATAGCTGTTGTGACAGTTTTCCTTCCTTTGACACTTCCCCGCCACATCGTTGTCTCCACTGTAAACTTTAGCTCATGCTTTAGCATTAGCCTTGGAGCTACCTGTCACCTTTGTTGCTGCTTCCCTTAGATGGAGAAATGAGAAGCATGTTCTATGCTCTACTGTACCATACGAAGGATTTCCTCAGTATTAGGAAAAATATGCAAGAATAAACTCCAACCTTTCAGGCATTTTGTGGTCATTAGTATAATACCTGGTGAGTGGTTGGCATTCAATAAATAAGATCTTCTTAGTGTAATTAGTATAAGATACTCCATTTTGGCAATGCCTCTTCTGTATGAATCAATACAGTGATTATGAAGTTCTTTCTTTCGTGAAAGTCATTCCACACCAAACTGAAAACCTTTAGTTACCCTGAGTTACTCTATATTCTTAAAAGTAATTAAACTATATGACTTGAAAATATTCTGCAATTTCATTTTCCACAAATTCAGACTGCAACTACATCTCTCATTAGCCAACATTAGTAAGATGATCCTCTGTGGGACCTGGCAAATGTGAGAGTTGCCTGCATGAAGGGTGCCCCAGGACTGTGCATAAAGGATGTTTAAGTGCCTCACTGGGAAGGATGCTATAGCTCCTGCCAGGCTGAGGTTTCTGAAGGGTTGGCTCTCTCCTATTGTCTTTCTAAATTTGGGTCCTTTTTTGCTCACTCATTTTATTTTCTTTTCTGCCAACTTAAATCCCACAACTGCTTCAAGTTGAAACTCAGAACATGATGCTTCCAAGAAACTTTCTATATTTGTTATATGTCTATGAGTACTTCTGTTTGAGTTATTGGATGCTCAGCACACACCAGGTTCTCAGGAACATTCCTTTTATAGAATTCAGGAACCATAAAAAGCTCTCCCCGCCCCTTGTTATTGGGAGACCATTCATTGCCCCCAACTCCAATTTCTGGAGTCCTGGATGTACCTTTTTCCCTCAGGAAAAAAAAATATGGGAAGAATGTAGAGGAAGACTGCTGTGGAATTGAGATAACTGGTTTGATGTAAGATACCTAAGATTCATATTGATTTGTCTTTATGGTTGCATATCATTTTGATGGCCCATGGCAATGGTTTTCAACACCTCTTTTAAACTCTTGTTCTTTTTTACCCAATTTCAATTTTATTCAGGTCTCCAACTTATAAAACCTGTGGAAATTCTGTCATGGAAGCCACATCCTCTTGGCTTCTTTGAGTCCTTTGCTACGCCCCCAAGGCTCACTCAGCTCAGCTTTATGGCTTTGGGAGACTTCATACTCCACTTCTCTTGACCAACTGAAATACTGGAGAATCACCAGATAATTAAAACTATATTCTGTCTACTGTATGCTCAGAATCATATCAGCAGCAAGTGTAATTGTACAAACTATAGTTGCTGGCATTCGGGGCTATGTGTGAGTGTGGAATGTGTTAGCTTCTGGGGCATGGTGAGGGGATGTGTTCCTTTGTAGGACAACAGCGAAGGTGGTTAAAATACATATGAGATGTATTGCTGTAATGCAATACAGGAGACAGAATAAAAAAATCAATGGAATAATCCCTTGTATTTTGTTTTTGTTTTTGTTTTTTTTTAATTTTTATTTATTTTTGATAGTCCCGGAGAGAGAGAGAGAGAGAGGCAGAGACACAGGCAGAGGGAGAAGCAGGCTCCATGCACCGGGAGCCCGATGTGGGATTCAATCCCGGGTCTCCAGGATCGCGCCCTGGGCCAAAGGCAGGCGCCAAACCACTGCGCCACCCAGGGATCCCAATCCCTTGTATTTTGAAAGCAGCTTCGTATATGTGATCATAGATAAGAATTTATCATGACAATCTGCTGTGTTAAAATGAGTATTACACTATGCATTGGAAATACGGGCAATTCTACCAAAAGGCCTCAAACAACTTGTCCTACTGAGCTGGGAATAGGTTCTGGCAGGGGGAATCAGTATCCCAGACTACTTTCCACTACGACTTCCTTCAAACTTGAGAGACTAAGTAAAAACAACAAAAATGGACACTTTTGTGGGATGCTGGAATACTTCTACTAATAGTTTTTCAACCAATAACATTGATCCATGCTTGTCAAGTATTAGATGAGAATTTAACACTGATGACTTGAACATGGAAACTTGACATGTCACTATTTTTCATTTTTAAAGAAATCTTTCAAATGCCTCTGGAATTGAACCCTTAGTTATTTGATCTGTTATAACAGCAATTGTGGAGGAATTCAAATATACTTACATGAGACCTAGTGGTAGTTACCTAGAGAGTATAGTGATAAGCAGTCTTGAGAGTTTTGTGATTAATTAGTTCCTGGGTATTAGTAAATTAGCTAAGAGCATTTCCCCCTTGGTTGAACATCTCAGACCCCACTTCAGTTACATGTTGAGCTTCTTGTCATTGTACCCCATGGTTTGATTGGCAGGAAGAAGGTGAGACAGAATCAAGGTGAACTACGAAGTGTCCTAGTAGGACACCCTAGTGACAAATGGTGGGACAGGTTGAGCTCCTAGGAAGGGTGGCAAAGATGAAAGAGAAATCAGAGAATACAGAGAGGGGACTGGGGATTCTGTGGCTTCTTCATGCTGGTCACCTGGGTATTTTTTTTTTTCTCAAAAAAAGCAGTAGATCTTTTCTTTGGCTAATGCCATGTGTACTCAGGCCCACTCTTTTTGATATCCAGAGGCTCATCATCATTTCCCAAATGAATTCAGCCCAGCAGTGCTGTGGAGCAGCTTCAAGGCAGGACTTTGGGGCAGGAGAACTGGTTACTTGTAGGGCTGAATTCCTGTTGTGCTACTTAATGTTAAATAACACACATAGCTGACACTTCCAAAGCAATTCCCCTTACATCCTTTTTGGAAGTAGGCAAGGTATAATGATTAATACATTAACAACGTTTTTAAAACATTGACAGAACCTCTCATGAAAGTGCTAGTAGGCACATATTGTTTCAGAAGCAAAGCCAATTTCTAAAGAGAATTCAGAGGTCATTGGAGAGATAAAAGAACAGTTGAAAGAATATAAGAACAGTGCATTTTGTTTTAGATGCACAGATACAATCCATTAAACACTGGCTCATTCATTGTATCACTGTATCATTTTCGGTTTGAAAGCCATTAGGTGATTTTTTTTTCTGTGCTGTCCCATATAGTTATAGTGTTAATCTCTTATTTCATATTTATCTGATGCAAATACAGTCAATGTGACTCCTATTGCAGATAAAATACTCCTGTATCCCTTGAAAGCCCCTGCCTCTCTGCTAGAGGCTACATTAGCTGGGGAGGCAAATAGTATATGGTGTAGCTGATCGGCCTGCTCCGGCATGCTAGGTTCTTAAGCATCCCCAGAAGTACTAGCATTGGGTTGGTTGTCCATGGTTCTTCAAAGCTCAGCTCCTTTAAATGATCTTCCGGCCCTTATAACATTTGAACAAAATCCTAACTTGGTATCCAATATTCAGCATCTCTGTAATAAAAGCTAAGACATTGCATCTCAGTATCATAAGAAAGCAGATATCAGAGTCCAAGGAAAGTAGAAAAGTAGCATATCTCCAAACAACAGGTCCTAACAGCCGGTCTAAGTGTTGTGAACTCAGATCTATAACAGAGGAGAGTTTTCTGTAGGAGTAGAGGCTCTGCAGACAGCATGATTGGTCCATAGACCCTTATCTAGAGACTCAGCCTTGATATAATCATGCCAGGTGAATGCCAAACCAGTGTGCTCTGTACTTGGAGTAGTACTGCAGAAACCAGGACTTGGGAGTCACAGATCTGTAAAAGCCTGGTTTTGTTTTGTTCTGTTCTGTTTTTTTGTTTGTTTGCTTTTTTTTTTTTTTTTTTTGGTCTTCTGGGCCAGAGCAGATCATGAGCGGGGACCCTCATCCTTTACCAGGGCTCTGAATTCTGAGAACAGGAAGGTATTTATGGGCCTGTGGAAGCTAAGTTTCCCCCAGTCTCCCTTTTCATCTTCTTTGTTTCAAAGAGTGTTCTTGGGCTGCTTTGGAAGCCAATCAGGAAGGCTCAATGGCATTATTATCCATGCTAAAGACTGCATTAAAACAGCAATAATCTCCTTCTAATTCATATCTGAAAAGTTTGAGTTGGATTTTTTTCTATGAATTCTTTACTCATTCAACCAATGCTTACAGCTTACTCACATTGAACCAAGTAAGTTGTTGGGTGCTATGGATGCAAAGATGAATGAAATACATATTCTCTGCCATCCAAGAGGTGGAGCTGAAGAATCAAATGCAAAGAGTACCTGATAAGTATTGCTAACCTGCCGGTCACTTGGAGAAGCCTTCATATCTTTATCTATAAAATGGAAATGTTCTATGAAATGGATTCTTGGTTCTTAAGGTTTGAAGTTCCATGGTTCCTACTGACCTATTATCAACAGGTATCATCGATCTTTAATTTACTAACTTATTTACTTCTACATGAAAAACAGTTCTTTAAAATGTGTCTTTTCTGGGGGTACCTGAGTAGCTCAGTCGTTTGAGCATCCAACTCTATTTTTTTTAAAAGATTTATTTATTTATGAGAGAGAGAGAGAGAGGCAGAGGGAGAAGCAGGCTTCATGCCAGGAGCCTGATGTGGGACTCGATCTGGAGACTCCAGGATCGGACCCTGGGCCAAAGGCAGGCGTCAAACCGCTGAGCCACCCAGGGTTCCCAGCATCCAACTCTTGATTTTGGTTCAAGTCATGATCAGGTCAAGAGATTGAGCCCTGCATCAGGCTCCATGCTCAGCGGGGAGTCGTTTGAGATTTTTCTCTTTCTCTCTCCCTCCACCCCACCCCCCAACCTCTCCTCTTGCTTGCTCCTGTTCTTTCTCTCTGAGTAAATAAAATCTTAAAAAAAATCTTTTCCTTTCTATAACCTACAGACAAACTGGATTTGGAGTTACATGATGATCCCTTCAATTCTTAGTTGTTTGATGTAAAATCCCTGTGACCCTAGACTTGACAGCTTCAATTTTATCACCTGTGAAATGGGGGAACACTTTTCTCTCCAGGGAAGTTGTGAGGGTTCAACAAACATGTATATGAAAAAAGGTCACCAATAAGCCTGCAAAGGTGATATGTGGTGCTTGAAGACCTGTCAGCATCTTTTCTTATATATTGGCTCTCAATGTAGAAATTGGCTTCTGTTGACATTAGTCTTGTTTCACAGACATGTAAAAGCCTGTTTTAATATTTTGGGCTAAAGTAGGGTCTGCCTTTATTTCAGTTACAGAAAATACTGATAATTTTGTGCCAATTATTCTAGAGACCTATGATTTCTAATTATTTCATTTATGTATTTTAATTATTTCCCAATTTTAAATGATTTCCATATATAACAACTCTATTACATTTACAAAGTAACAAATCTATATGTAGAGAATAGAAAGTAATATGGGTGAGCACATTGACACTTTAAAGTGTGAAACAAATGAATTCCATAAGAAAAAGAAAATCTACCATGTTATGTACGACAGTACCAGGAGTAAAGAGCATCATGATTCAAGTCCAGTCTCTACCACTGTTCTTTAGTTAAGGCACTTTTGGTTGTGACAGAGCCCACTCAGACCAGCCTAAGCAAAGAGATTTATTCTAAGTCTCTAGTAGTCCACAGTCCTACAAGATCTGGAAGTCCTCTAGTCAGACCTCATAGGGATCAGAAATGGAAAACTAGGTATGAGATCACTTTCTTCTTCTAGGCTGCATGGTTCCCTTCATGTTACATTCTCTTTAATATTAGTATGTCAACTTAGTTTTGTTTTCTTAGTTTCTTTGGCTTCCTTCTACTGGATGTGGCTTAGATAGATCCTTTCTTAGTCCATCAGATCATAGCATGGGCTTCCATTTTTAAAGTCTATACCCAACAGACAACAGTCTGTGTGTCTTGGTTCACATTCTCCAGACCATCTTTTGGGTTGTTGGTTAGGGTCAAATATACATGTCTAATCGATTTAGCAGTTTTGGGTGGGGAAGGGTACAGACAGTGAACCATATTTGGTAAAGCCCTTCCTAGTTTGCTAAGCTTGGGTAACATTCACATAAATTTTGTCATCTAGAAAAAAGTAGATAATACTACTTCCTTCAAAGTACCCTGTGAAAATGAAATAGAACATTGTCATTATCTGATAATGATAGGTAAAGTGTCAAGAATTCAATAGCAAGCAAGGACTTCTATTGAGATTAGTGGTTACTGGGTAAGTTAAGGTATTTGGCAGCTAGTATTCCTGAGACCACAGCTATCTGACTTTAAATTCACTCCAGCTCATTTTCAGGACTTGAGCCCTAATTGTGTTTTAAGACATAGAGGCTGCTGAAATGGTGTCCCTGAAGAACAGAGACCTCACTGCGTTTAAATGCCAGAATGTGAAAACAGGACAAGTTAGTTTGAACTGAAGAGGAGAAAAAAAGAACTGTTTGCGTTCCGCAATGTTGAAATATTTAATATACCTTCCAATTTTGACACTTAGAATGGATCACATTTTTCATACAAAGGGCAAAAAAGATTTAGAAGTATTGCAAAAAGGTGAATGAAAATGGCTTTTTTGTTGTTGGCAAACATTTTAATAGCGGAACTGATGTATTTACCTTGAAATAGCCACTTATTATCAAGTCCATGTATTTATAGTTTACCATAACCCAAGGTTTTACTTTGGAAATGATGGCATCTAGCAAGAACTGCTTAACTATGCAACTCATGATGAAAATATATTAGAACTTAGAGATCAGCTGAAATCAGCCAAAAAAAAAAAAACACACACACACACACAAATTAGCTAGTTGGTGTGCTTTTATATGAAACTGGGTTACATATCTGTATAATGTAAGTTTATTTCTTTAATGGTCTCTACTGACCCCATAAAATAGAAGTTGGAAAAGGTGACTCATCCTTGCTCCCAAAATGTTCATGAGACAGGAATTGACATTTTCTTTGTAGCCACCTCACTCACACAGAACATGAGGCATAGTCTAACTCTGCTATAACCTGGGGCAATATGACTGACTGCAATATCATTTCTTGCATATTATATCAGTTTGGATAGCTAGTTACATATGCAGATGCTTAATGAATTCGTGTTTGAGAATTTACTGCAATCCTACAAGAAATGCTTCAAATAACAATATGTTTATCCCAACAATGATACTATCCTCTAATTGGGTGAATCACTGGGTGGTTTGTTCACATGCAAATTATCCAGGCAAAATTTGCCTGTCAACATTCATTTAATATCAGTAGGGTCTCTCTTGATCTCCTAGATGGCTTATGGTCAAATGAATCACAACTGATTTTAATGATCTAAAATATTAACCGAATATAAAATGGAATCTCAAACTTGATCACGAATAATGGCATACTATTATTCCTTACTCTTGCAAAAAAAAAATTGTCTATTCAACCCAGATTCATTCCATAAAAGCTTTAAGTTAAAGTGCCTGCCCCAACCCATAGGCTACAACTTTTTATTAACCCACTTACAACTTTTTATTAAAATGAAATTTTTATTTCTGTTGGCTTTCTGTAAAATTTTTATGCACCTCTTAATCCCTTTTCCCTCATCTCCCTTTTTTTTTCCTTCTGTGATATCTTCTGGTCATGTGCTTTTAAACTTTTTCTCATAAATTGGTTACTTTGCCTCAGCTAAATTATGAGCACCTTGAGAATACTGAAGGACCACTTCTTATAAGTCTGTGCTAAAAGTTGCTTACAAATAAATGTGCATGAGCTAGCTGCTCAATAAAGATTTTTGGAATAAAATCTTTTCTCCTTATAGATGATAATTCCAGCTCAGAACCCCTCAGCAGCTTATAGGCACATTTAACCTCCCTCTACATCTTGTTCAGCAAATTTGCAAAATTTTAACTTTATTTATGTGGTTTTTGTGTCATATGACATTCTAAAAATGGAAGTTTCGTGAATGCCTCATAAGATGAAAGTGACATTTATGTATATATATAACTTTACATTACTGGTTTTTCTATTTGTATGGTTTCAACTATGTAGTTATAGTATACATATATATATATTTTTTTCTTTAGAATGATGAGTTTGTATTTCTAAGCAAGGCAAAGACTGTAGAGTCCAGTTTCAAGGTGGTTGGTATAATCTAGGCAAGAGATAAGATATGTCAGGGTCTTGTTTAGTGGCTTTGGGGTTCAGGAAAGGTGGGTATATTCAAGAGATATTTATACTAAAAGATGTTGGTGATTATATATCAGAGGCTGAGGAGCAAGAGGGGCTGGTTTGGGTTTTGACAGATCCCTCTGGCTGCATTACAGAGAATGAATAGGAGGTTGGGAAGGCATGGGATGACTTGCTGAGGAATTATTGCAGTTGTCTGTGATGGCAACTTGGATTAGGACAAAATCAGTGGAAAAAGGATAGAAGTGGACCAACTGGAGAGGAAGATTATGTTTAGAGAGTAAAGACCACAGGAACTGATAATGGCTTAAATGCGAGAGGGGGAGGAGGGTGAAGGAAATGTCAAGGAAGACTCCTATGCATGAGTGGCTGGATGAATCACTCACTGAGATGTGGACTTATGGAAGAGAATCTTGATTGGGAAGAAGATTAAAAGTTTATTTTTGGCATATTGATTTTGAGATGGCTTTGGAACATTCAATGGGATTTTTCAAGTAGTTGGGTGACTGTAACTCTTGAGTTCTGAGAGAAAGTCTGGGTTGGAGGTGTGAGTCATCAGGTAGAGATGGCAATTAAAGGCATGGGAGTGGATGAGGTTGTCAGAGCAGGAAGTGAGGGGTGAAGAGGACTGACTACTGAGTTGAGAAGAATTACAGCCTTTATACATTGGGTTGTGGAAGTTAAACCTGCAACAGAGCCAGGAGGAATAGCCAGGGTTGGGTTTTACTGCCAGGAGTGGTAAAAAGATTGATGAAGAACACGAAAGATCAGGACAAGAGAATTATTTTTCTCTTATCTCTAACACTGTTATTCTCTTATTTCTACACAAATATGTGTTGCTCTGATCTAGTTGTGGAGACTTTTTCTCATAAGCAGAGAATTGTTTCGTGGGCAATTGCTCAGTGCTTGGACCATAGGAAATACTATAATATTGCAAATACATTCGCAACATCAGAATTACAGGAAATAAAATTCTAGGATGAGCTTTGCTATATCCTGCTGCTGTTCTTAACGGACCTTTCACACTTAAGGGAATATAGAGTATCTTCTCTTGGTAGGATGGCTGTGGCCCAGAAGACCCCCACCTCCCCACTGTTCACTCAAATCCATGTCTTTCTGGAGCTTTACTGAAAGTTGTTTTAACTGATCTGTGATTATGTTTTAATTGGAGTAGTACAATCTTTAATATAAGCACAAAAAGGTCTTCTCATATTAGGATTTTTTAAATAATACCTTTTCAGGTCTCCTGGGTGAACAATAGTAGCACAAGGGAATTTGTGTTCTTCCCCTGCTCAGAGTTCTCTTCCCATTTAATGCAGTTAAGTCCCCAGGCCAGCTGACCCCTAAGGGCCATTTGCTGGTTGCCAAAGTACTGGAATATCTGAGGCAGAGGTTAACATTTTTAAGAAGTAGTATTAACCTAATAATATGTTGTAACATATGTGTAGTGTTTGAGTATAGAGATGATTGAGTCCCAGCTCTTAATTTACTTACTGAGTTCATTATATGGGCAACAACAACAAACCTGAGGCCTAGTACTCATCGATGGAAAATGGAAAGCAGTTCAGTGGTTGCTGGGGGTACCTGGGGAGGATTAGCAAAGGACAGGGGGAAACTTTAGGAGGTAACATTGATGATTTTGATTGTACTAATGATTTCAAATGTCAAAACTCATCACATTATATACTTTAAATATGTAAAGCCTATTTTACTTTGATGTCAAATTAAAAAAAAAAAAAAACCTAAGACCTAGAAAGTCAATCCTACAATGGTATTGTAGTAGTGCTTTATGGTGACCCATGGTAGCTGCACTTAGGGTGAGCACAGCATAACTTATAGAGAAGTTGAATCACTATGTTGTGCACCTAAAACTAATGTATCCTTGTATGTCTACCATATTGTAATTAAAGGTGAATCAAGGAAAAAAATCCATCTTCATGTTACGTTTTGATTTTTTTTAAAGGATTTTATTTATCTGGCAGAAAGCATAAGCAAGGGGAGTGGCACAGCAGGAGAGAGAAGCAGGTACCCCACTGAGCAGGGAGCCTGATGTGGGGCTCAATCCCAAGACCTTGGAATCATGACCAAAGCTGGAGGTAGATGCTTAACCAACTGAGCCACCCAGGTGCTCCTTAATGTTATTTCTAACTCTTTCTATGATTGTTATTTTAGGGGTAAGGAAACTGAAGGTAAAAGACCATGTATCTTACAAAAGTTATGTCTGTTCCTACCTTTAGAGCTAGTTTTTTTTATGATGACTTATCACTGATTTGCAACAATTGCCATTCTAACAGACCATCTTTTCCTTCCTATAACCTAAGCTAGTGAGGAAGATGCTCTGAAATAGTAACATGTTGGTTAAAAGAGAAGTGTAACATGTTGTTAACCATTACTAAAAAATATTACCTTTCAGATATTCTTAAATTACATGCAGCAGAACCTCATCATCAAGGTAGAGCTGTGGGAGTCCTGTCCAAACTCGTAGCAAGTCAGAATTTTAGATTTTTGAAAGATGTCATTCTAGTTATCAAAAATGATATATTAATGGAACATGATTATATTTGGAGTTAAGCCTCTATTACATAATATCTTTTTAAAACATTTCATTTGACTACTTGATCATAACTTGGATTTCAATAATGAGCAAATATATTTCTCAATTATCACAAAATCTGTGTTAGTAGACATCATGGACAACACTTTAGTTTTTCCCAATCTGTTTTAAAAATTGAAGCCCCACATTCTGCCTGCAGTTTTTCCTAGATATATTTAAACAGTATGTCTTTGTATTTCAAGCATTTGGTCATAGATGAGCCAAAATTTAATTAATATAATCAAGGATAGTTTTGATAACTTTGGAATACTTGAAAACAAAAGTATTTAAGTACAAGAATGAATGAGAATAGCAGTTCAAAAAGATAAATATAATTAAAATGACAGGGTTTTCCCTATATTTTGAATAATTTATTTTCTCAGTCCTATAGAAAACACAAAAATTGTTTTTATGAGTTATCACCTCTTACTTCACAGAACATTATTATTCTGGCCAAAGTATTTATCATTTCTACTAGAAAGAACTGATCTCTTCTTCATGATTTCTTGTTGTAAGGTTTTAATCTTGGCTTTTACTTGTGTGCCACAGTGAAAACATGACAGTTCAGAATATATCTTGGTCATTGAGAGTACATCCTTGACATCTGAGGGAGAGAGCAAAATAGAATGATAGAAATCAGGGGTGCCTGGGTGGCTCAGTTAAGTGTCAGACTCTAGATTTTGGCTCAGCTCATGATCTCAGGGTTGGGAGATCAGCCCCACAACAAGGTCTGCCCTGGACATGGAGGCTGCTTAAGATTCTCTCTCTTTCTCTGCCTGTCTCCTTCCCTCTCTTAAAAAAAAATAGCTCAGGGAATATGGTTAATGTAGAACCTCAAAATCTTTCATGGCTCAAAAAGTTGAGGATTCAGTATATACAAATTGTCTTAATAGCAAAAAAAATCCTTTAAAAGTGCAATCGTAATGCTACAGATGACCTGATGCATCTGAAAAGCACAGCAGTCACTTGGCCCACAAAACTTTTTTCCTTTGAAATGTGACTAATTCTTGTGTATATTCATTTTCTATTGCTGTCATCACAAATTCCCACAACTTTAGTGGCTTAAAACAATAAAAAATGTAATCTCTTCAGCTTCTGTAGGTCAGAAGTCTGATGTGGGCCTCATGGGGGTAAAATCAGTGTCAACAAGGTGGTATTGCCTTCTGGATGCTCTAGGAAGAGGGGATTCCCTTTACTTGTCCTTTCTGGCTTCTAAAGGTCTGGCCTGCCTGCCTTGGCCCATGCCCTCCTTTCTGTCTTCAAAGAGCAAGGCTGAAGCCCTCTGTGACCTCTCTCTGGTTCTTAACTCAGCCAGAAAGGTTCTTCTAAGGACTCCTGTGATGAGGTTGGATTCACCTGCATGATTCTGGATAATTCTCTCTCAAGGTTCTCAACCTTGATCACATTGGCAGAATCCACTCTGTAATGGAAGGTACCCCAGTCATAACTTCCAAGGACTAGAACCTAGATAGTTCTGGGAGTCCATTGTGCCTACCATATGGTTGAAATACAAGAAGAACTAAAACAAGGGTAGAGGAGATGAATTAATTGGTGTGTTTTGCAGACGTCTGTTGGTGTGGTTTTCAACAGAGGAGTCCACAAATGAAAAAATATCAACAGAGAATGAAGTAGCTATTAGGATGACACTTTTAATTTACCAGTGGCCACACTTTGCACAGGATGATCCTCTTTGTTCATTGTATATTTAAATAAACCAATCATGCTAATAGGCCCATTTGGTCAGCTGTTTCTCAAACTGGGCATCAGATGCAACTCCATTTAGGTACTTAAAATTCTACAACAAACATTTATGTGCATTACACTATTAAAGTAAATAGAACTAGGCTCATACAGTTATTGAACTTTGAGTTTCTTTTTTAGGGCATATTTAGGATCCATAGGAGAATGATAACTATAGACCAAATAAACTGAGGGAGAGAGATTTTCGTAGACGTTTTCTATTTAAACAGATAAAACTATGAAGTGTGAATATCAGTAGAGGGGTAGGGTTTAGTTTGCACTTTTAAATTAGCAAAGTAAAATCCAATTTTCATGAAACTAAGTTGATAAGGAAAGGCAGATTACATTTTTAAAATCATTTTAAAACACTGCTGGATAATAGTCTGCTTTAGTTAATTAAATGCCTTTAATTTCTTACAGAATCCTTTTAAACTGTATTTTTCTTAAATTGATTTTAATAAATGAGCTGGATAGAATATTAAGGTGACTCTAATAGCTGCAAGCATAGCTGGATTTGATTGTCTCAAAATTAATTGTAGTTTGAAATTTGGAGCGGAAGCTGTAAAATCAGTAACAGGTGTGGAAAGCAGAGATCTAGACAGAGTGGGAAGATAATTTTGCATAATTTAGGAAATTCATCAGCTTCAGATGTATAGAATTTGAAAATACCTGTCTCCCAACACCAATCTTCATAAAAGCAGGAGCTGGTTTTACATTAAAATAGACTAAACAATTCTACTGCATAATTCAGCTATCTCTGAAAGTTAACTTGTAATTGTAAATGAACACCATATTTTATGTGTATAAGTCTTATTCTGCTTCCTGGTGTGGGTTGAACAACCTAGAAAAAAAAATCCAAGGTCTTAGTGACCTCACTCTCCCTGAGTCAAGAGGAGCAAAAGGAAAGTTAGAGGGAAGGAGAGGTGGTCTGGAGACAGGATAGTAAATCAATACTTAGCAAACACCT
This sequence comes from Canis lupus baileyi, assembly GCF_048164855.1. Taxonomy (NCBI): domain Eukaryota; kingdom Metazoa; phylum Chordata; class Mammalia; order Carnivora; family Canidae; genus Canis; species Canis lupus. The sequence continues at coordinate 87,339,340 of NC_132838.1, forward strand.
GCCATGTGTCAGGTACACTGCTGTGGGCTTTACGCACATTGCCACAGTTTTTTGAGTTATTCTCCAGGAGCGAAGAAGCGAGACTTAGAGCAGCCAAGAACTTGTGCTAGGTCAAACTACCTAGGGTATGTTTGAGTCCTGATTGGACTCAAATAGACTTGGCTCCAAAGCTCCATTCTTCTCATTGCCTCCATGCTCTTCCTGAACCTTGAGACCCATTTTTCTGTCTTCTCTCCTCAAATAGAAGGCACCATGTGCCTAGAAGAAAAAGGTTGCATCCCACAAAACCTCTGAAATGGACAGATTCACGGGATTCCCCAAAGCATCCCAGGGCTCCCAAATCAGAAAAGTCTTGGAATCGCAGAGGCTTTCTTGTTCTTCTAGTTGTATGATCCAGTCACACTAACCTAATGCCTCACTCCAGCTGTGGGAACAGGTAGACTGGAATGTCTGCCAAGCTTGCTGCATGGTCATGGGGCCGGGTTGTACTTCAGCTCAGATCTTCCGCAGCTTAGCAACCCACATGAGCTTCTCTGAGGACTCCTGCTTCCTTATCTATTTCTCCCCACCTTATACTCATAAGGGTTACTAGGGTACGATAAAAGAGCAAAAATAATTGTTTTGATTTTAAAAGAACGTCAATAACATGGACTGTAGCTGAAACCAAAGAATAAAAAAAAATTACATATAGGCTACCCAAAGGGACAAAAAACAAAACAAAACAAAACAAAACAAACAAAAAACAAACAAAAAACAAAAACCCCAAAACCCAAAAACCCACTAATGAGGAATAAAGGAGGTGTGAGAATTTGGGAAAACGTTGGATAACAGTCGAGATATATGTGCCATTTTTTTTGTGATAAAGAATAATATAATGGTATTCATGGCTTATTACAGGTATATTTGAATTATCTTTAAGACCAATATGGTATTGAGAAAAGCTCCTGTAAGGGGAACTTAAAATGGAGGCAGGCTTTCCTGTGAAAAAGTGTTCATTGTAAAAATCATATTGCCTGGCAACAGGAAAATGGTTAAATAAAGAACAAGATGGGAAGTTACGGATATGAAGTTTTTCTTTAATTAGGAAACTACATAAAAATTCTAAACAAAATGTCTAAAATGTTAACAGTGGCTGCCTGGGGAGTTCTGGTTTATTGCTGATATTTTCTTTTCTGCTTCATTATATTCTTGCACTATTTACAACCAGAAAAATCAGGTTCTATGATGAAAAGGAAAAGCAGAAGATTGTATTTTCCGTGACTAGGGAGGAAACAAAAGCTCCTTCTGGCCAGATGGGACTTAACATTGTTGCAAGTTAATTGATCCAGTGATCCTTCTGTTTAGAGGAAAGCCAGTAGAAATAAGGTAGTGACTGTGCACCTAAATATCAGGTTATCTTAGCAACAGGAAAAAAAATAATTAGAAAATTAGATACCACAAATCTCTCACCTGTGCTAAATCAGAAAAAGGCATACCAGGAATCATGTAAGGCACATGTTTTAGATATCACAATGTATCTCCTTGCGGAAATAATCCCATATTAATTTTATAACCTTTAAGTGCAATATGAATAGTATCTGAGTATATTTGCTATGTTCTACTTTTTGTAACATCTTTGGATCCCCTGTCTAAAGAAGCAGTTTACTTAGAAATTAAAAACCACGTATCAAGTATCAGCTCATCCTTTTAAAGCTATTAATGTACTAGGTTTGTGTGTTTCTATCAGTAAGCAATAACTTAGATTATATAAATCCATAAAGCTATTTACTTGAAAAATGTTTAGTGTTTCATTTCTTTTAACTACTTTTTAAAGAGAAGTCTTAGCTTTAGAGCAAAGTTGAACAGAAAGTGCAGAAAGTTGCCATATTCCTGTATACCTTCTGCCCCTGGACATGCACCCACCCCCAAACCTCACCCAGTCAACATCTGCACGCCTCCCACATTTATTTCAAAGTCCATAGTCTACATTTCAGTTCACTTTTGGTGTTGTTACATCCTATAGGTTTGGACATAAAACTATGACATGTATCGACCACTTGAGTATCATACAGTTTGCCTCCAAATTCTTCTGTTCTCCACCCGGGTCATTTTTCTCTCACTAACCCCTGGCAACTACTGTTAGTTTTTTTTTTTTTTTTTTTTCCTTAACATCTACACAGTTTTGCCTTCTTCAGAATGTTCTGTAGTTGGAATCAAAGAGTCTGTAGCCCTTACAGATTGACTTCTTTCACTTTGTAATATGCATTTAAGACTCCTCCAGGGAATCCCTGGGTGGCTCAGCGGTTTAGCCCAGGGCGTGATCCTGGAGTCCCATGATTGAGTCCCGTCTCGGGCTCCCTGCATGGAGCCTGCTTCTCCCTCTGCCTGTGTCTCTGCCTCTCTCTCTCTTTCTCTATCATGAATAAATAAATAAGATATTAAAAAAAAAGACTCCTCCATATCTTTTCATGGCTTGAGAGCTCATTTCTTTTCTGCTCAATGATATTGCATTGTCTGGAGGGACACGATTTACCCCTTCACTTACTGAGGGTCATCTTGTTTGCTTCCAAGTGTTAGCAATTAGGAATAAAGCAATTAGGAAAAAGGTTTTTGTGCAGATATGTTTTTCAAGTCCTTTGGGTAATACTAAGGAGTACAGTCGCTGGATTGTATGGTAAGAGTATATCTGATTTTATGAGGAATTGCAAGATTGTCTTCCAAAGTAGCTATACAATTTAACATTTTTATCAATATTTTTATCATTTATCAATGAATGAGAATTCCTGTCTCCCCAGACCCTTGTCGACATTTGGTGTTGTCTGGGTCTGAGATTTCAGCCATTCTAATGGGTGGACATGTATAATGCAGAGCATTTTTTCAAATACTTGTTATAGATGTATCTCCTTTGTTAAGGTGCTAAGATCTTTGGCTTACTTTTTAATTGGGTTATTGTTGAATTTTAAGGGTTCTTTGTATATTTTGAATGTTGTCCTTTTTTAGATGGATCTTTTGCAAATATATTCTCCTAGTCTGTGTCTTCTCATTCTCTTGACAGTGTATTTCATATAACAGGAGTTTTTAATTTTAATGAGGCCTGGCTAATCAATTTTTTCTATGGATTATGCCTTTGGTGTTGTATCTAAAGATCATTACCATACTCAAGGTTCTATAGATTCTATTCTATGTTACTTGCTATCCTACTTACTTTTGAGTTTTACCTTGAGGTCTATGATTGGTGTTAATTTTTGTGTAAGGTATAATGTCTGTGTCCAGTTTCATGACATGTGGATGTCTAGTTGTTCCAGCACCATTTCTTGAAAAGACCATCTTTTCTCCATTGTATTGCCTTTTCTCTTGTCAAATATCAGCTGTTTATGCAGCCTGTTTTGGGTTTTCTGTTCTGTTGCATTGATCTGTTTGTCTATTCATTTGCCAACACCACACTGTCTGGAAGAGATAATACTTCTGCACCTGATAAGAGGGAGAGGTCTTGCTACCTCCTAATAAGTATGGTACATTCTCTACAAAATAATTGTGTTCTTGTAGACTATATGTCTCTGATGTTGAAATTAGGTCTAATATCTCAGAGCTTACATACTTTCTAAAAAGATGAATTTACCAAAAAATGTACTTACAATTTGGCTGCACTATATTTGCGCACAAGTTTTAAGCCATTTCTCTAAAGAGCTGATATGGAATATAATCTAGAATGATATTAGATTATATTTGTGTGTGTGCATTTTCTTTAAAGTCACTGTCCAAAGAGTATATGATAAAAAAGAGCTAAAGAGATGTGTAACATTACAGTTCTCATTCACCACAATTCTAGAATAATCTTTGTGATTTTTAGTAGAAAGTTCTATTTAAGGATAGAACTTAGTTGAGGAGCAGATTGCAAAGTTAAATCAATATTCGATTTGAAACTGTTACTTTATACCAGAGCCCATCAAGAGATAAATGCATTAAGTGATTTCAGGTTGAGTCTTTGGTAAAGTATTTTGGTAAAAAGTATTATTTAGAATATCATTCTGTGCTTGAAACCTCAGAGCATGCCTATCCAGCTGGCAGTGAAACAGCCTAAAAGATTGATTCACATCAGTTAAAGTCACAAGAGACTGATCTATAAGTCTTAATGTCCACTCATTAATTGACAGGGGAAGCTGCATTTAGTATAATAACTGGATCAGTTAACTGGAAAAGGCACTCCCTTTGGGTGGGTAGATGTACTCTGGTGGCCAAATTACAGTAAAGAAACTTGTTTGGAGGCTATGAAATTAGAATAATGGGAATTGAATATTAACAGTTCTTTACAGCTAGGAAAGTCTGATAATTTATCCTTTGTCCCCTCCCCCTCCAGGGTGTTTCTATTGTAATAACCAGAGACATCATCCAGATTTCCCTTTAACTGTTTGCCCTACCATTCCTTCATCTAGATTAACGTTATTATAACATACTGTCATTAAATCGTCCTTTATGAAGCATTGCTTTCTAAGATTATGGTATATTTCAGATTTGTTTTATTTTACTCTGGGTTTATTTCACTGACTTTTAGTATTTAGAGAAAGATCTCTATCTGAAAATAAGATTTTTAGATATGAATTCCAGTTAGGTATGCTTACCTCACTTAATTTCAGAGATTGCCGTACTTGACCTAGGGCTCTGTCCTATTCTGTTGGCTTGCTGGTTCTTTCCCTGAACCTCTCGAATGATAGGATACTTACATTCTGAATTTTAATTTGATCTCTCATTTTGATAGTTTATCAATATCAGTTCGGCATTTTTGCTCAGTATGTGTTGTACTCCTTTATGAAAGGAAAGTTCTTTCTTGAAGGTTTGCTCTCCACTATAAATGTCCTTCATAAGCCCCATAAATGTGCTAAAGGACAGCATACATCCTTCACTCAATTTCAGACCCCACACATGACTTTTTAAAAATAGAAAAAAAAGATAGTTGACCTTGGAACAACTCAGGGGCTCAGGATTCTGACTCTATGCATAGTCAAAAAAAAAAATCTATAACTTCCGCCTATCCCAAAACTTTACTAATAACCTACTGTTGACTGGAACACATACTGATAAAAGTCAACAGCATGTATTTTGTATATTGTATAAATTATATACTGTATTCTTACAATAAAGGTAAAGAAAATGCTAAGAAAACCATAAAGAGAAAACTCATTTGTGGGCCTGGGTTGCCCAGTCGGTTAAGCATCCAACTCTTGGTTTCGCTCAGGTAGGGATCTCAAGGGTCCTGAGATTGAGCCCTGAGATCTCTCTTCCTCTGCCCCTCCTGCTCGTTCTCTCTCTCTCAAATCTTTCAAGAAAACCCCACACTTACAGTACTGTACTGAGATATATGTATATATATCCACATATAAGTAGATCCATGCAGTTTGAACCCATGTAGTTCAAGGGTCAGGTGTGCGGAGCATGCCGACAGAATTCTTCTTTGTGGTCGTTTTTGTTGGTTCTGCCATGATGTTTTCGTAGAAATGAATGTGCATTTCTTTCTTTCTCTCTTTTTTTTTATTTATTCATGAGAGACACACAGAGAGAGAGGCAGAGACATAGGTAGAGGGAGAAGCAGGCTCCACGCAGGGAGCCTGACATGGGACTCGATCCCGGGTCCCCAGGATCACCCCAAGCTTGGCTGAAGGCAGCACTAAACCGCTGAGTCACCCAGGCTGCCCTGAATGTGCATTTCTGTTATAAAGTAACATGTCAACATCTAGTTGGTGGAAAGTAGGTCATTGTAAGAAACTGGAATCGATGAATTCAATATTCACATTGTTGTTCCTTGGGCATGATAATCAAGTGCAAATTATTTCAGAGTTACACCAAAAGAGTAAGATCACGAAAGTAACTGGAGATCCAGCATTGGAAATAGGCCGTTGCGTTGGATTTGCCAGGCATACTTTATTTTTGAGTGATGAGTGGTTACGGTGATGGCTGGGTTAGTTCACGTAGGTCTACCTACGTAAGAGGAAATCGCTCAGCTTTAATGACCTGTATCGAGACATGTCCATTGTGTTAGCCTTTAAAAATGTAACTATTGCATTAGTATTTTTCTGAAGAAAATAAATGTGTCCCATGTGACTTTGAGCCTGTTTGTATCAAGAATGTCTATGAAGCAAATGGAAATTTTACCATGATTACAACCTAACCGTAGAATATTTAGGAAACCTAACCATCTCGGGAAATCTAGCTGTGCTAAATAGTATTGCTGTAGGGAAATGGGCACTAAGCAAGATGGTTGGGGATGAGTCCTTTCTGGAAAGGAGAAAACAACCTGGAGAAGTCACACAGTTCAATGGACATTAAAAGATTAAGAGTAAGCTTCAGATAGTGATGTTTGTATCTTCAGGTGGGTCCTAGCATGCCTTGGAATTTGTAGCAGCAGCTTCAAACATGAGACCCACAAGGTCAAGGTTTTACTCCACAGAAAACTCTGAGAGCTGATTCAAGTCCCAGTCAGTCTTCTGTTAGCACATCTTTCAAGGAGGAATGCAGTGTAATTCTAATGCTAGCTTTCAATGCGTTAGAATCGGCTTCATAATGTAATATTACTAAAGATTGAGAATCCTTTTTCACCTGAAGCACCCTTGGTTTACATTTCTTTTCAGGGAAGTTTACTTGGGTTTTCTGCTTCTGTGGTTTCATGATCTGTCTTTGAGCTTCAATTACAGAGCACAGCAGTACGGTTTATGTCAAAGCCCCCCATTACTTTGTTTGCTGAAGCGTAGAATAATTTTCATTCTGAGCCTGACCAAGTCCTACCTTATTTCTAGCTGGCTCTGGAAAAGAAAATGATGCAGTCCTTTAAGGTTGTTAAATACTACTTTTAGGACAGGCATTTTAATGAAGTGATAACTAATCATTAAGTAGTTATGACAACTACATTCTGCCTGAATTGCTAGGAAGACCAGATAAATGTAGTAATCACAAATTGATGTTTAAATTAGATGTGTAAACAACCTTATTAATCTTCCCCTCAGCTCTCCTGGATTCATGCTGAGAAGATCTCAACTAACCCTCTATACTAAGGCAGTGACAATGTGTGAAAACAAGTAATTGTATTAAATAAATATTTCTTAATTATATTTTCACATAAATTCCAAGTATAATTTATTTTTAATGATTTGGGGAAGGGCAGGGATTAGAATGTTTTTGCAACTTGCTTAAACATTAAGCATTTACTTATTGAAATGAGTAAAGTCAGATGTAAATGTTTTCGAGGGGTAACCACCTAAAGCATATAAAACATTAACCCTGAAACATATCTATTGACACTTTGGGAGACATAAAAATCTATAATAGAAATGTTAAACAATAGAGTAAAAGAATAAGCCTACTCAGATAACTCAGTTTCATCCTAGAATTTATTCAGTATTAATAAGTTCACTAATAGGACACTGAAATTGCCAACTAGTGGAAACCAATAGGGTTATGTTAAAGGGGAAAAAAGTAAAAAATACTAACACAAAATACACTTTGACATAGTTAACATGTATTCCAAAGAAATAGAATCGTTTTTAGCTATGTAGAGACAACTATCTATATAAAATGCAAATATGTTTGTCATGATTATTTTAGCATGATACTATTAATGTTTGGGATGATTTGACAAATGCAATATAACATAGACCCTAAAATATCAGTATTAGAATAACCAGGAAAACTCATATACAATTGAAAGTAAGTGAATTAAAGGCTTCAGGAAAGTAGATGAAAAAGTAAATAACAAACTGCCTCAGAAGTACTCATTTAAAAATAATGGAAAAATTCAACTCATAACAACAGCAAATATGTATGAAATACCTAAGAATCTTCAAAGAGGATGTGCATTTCTTAGGAAACTTTACTGAGCTAATAAAAAGCAAAGGTGAAGAAACAGACATACTTTTAATGGAAAAACTAAAGTTTATAAATACATCAATGCATCCTAAACTGATCCTTAAAATGACACTATTAAAGATGAAACATATATTCTTGGAAAATTGGTAATGACTGATTAAAACTAATTATAATACACATTCATTCTCTACCCCCACTCCCAGTCCTTCCAAAAAGGACCGATGGACTATTATAAATAGTTGAGAATAAATGGTTGGCAGTTTAGGGGTGCAAATCTAGTTGCCCTTTTTTATACCAATTTACTCTGATAACTTCCAAAAAATTGAATTATAACATGTAAATAAATTGAATAAAGCTTTTAGATGAAAACATCTAAATTTAAAAGTGCTAGAAGAAATCTAAAAGAAAAATTTATATAAATACTTTTCAGAGAGAGTAGGCAGCCCCCCAACATCTGAAATTAAGTAGTTACACACAATACTTGCACATTAAGACCAAATTGATATTCAAAGGACAAGGTATTTACATTAATAGAAAAACACACAATCACATGTATTGCTGCACCAGCCACATAGAAGTAACTTTGAAGATGGTCAATATTCAAAAAAAAATTGTTCACAGCCTTTAACCCAGTAATCTCACTCTGGCATTCCAGGTTGATCAAAATGAAGATCAAGATAGAATTATTGGGCTTAAAGACATACAAAATCTTTAGCATGGCAGCATTTATTCTTATAAAAAATTGGAAGCAAACTAGTGAATAATATATGTAGGTTCAGGTAAATTGTGTTCTCTAGTCATGTTGAAGGAATATTTAACAGACAGTAACCATGAAACTAGAAGAATATGGAAATGCCCTTGAACAGATACTTCAGGGTTTTAAAACTGTATATTTAGAAATACAGATTTGTAGATAGAATAGTGGATGTGAAAATAAATGATTTTTTAATACAAAGAATAAATGAAGTATAAAGGAAAATTATATTGACTATGTCTATCACTCATTAAAATATGAAACTAAAAGGAAATTAAAAGAGCATGCATGGGGATGTTCCTCATTCACTTATGGCAGGAACGCGCTGTTGTGGGTGCCAATCAAAATAATTTGCTGCATGGCTAGCAAGAACTCCTATAGGAGAGGAGAGATGGTTCAGCATATTATAGAAAAGTTTACAAATCTACAGGGATTTCCTGTTGAGTCCAGAATTTAGACTGCAGGATTGTAATTTGGTCTGAGTAGCCAGAATGTTTCTTCCCCGAACTTTTAAACTGTAACCAACCAAATAAGCTTATGATAATGGTTAGCAAAGAGCAAAGCAAGGCCTTCTCCCGTCTGCATTTTTGCTTGAGAGACTGTGCACTTACAATAACCACATGTATGCACAACAGTCAAACATCCTTTTTATTTATGTCAACCATTAAACACTACAGGAGGATTAAACCACCATCTTGAAATGCATACTGGCAAAATTTAGTGTACACAAGTCACCTTGCTTATGTGTTCTTGCAATTAGAAAAAAATTGGGCAGTGGGATCAGGGGGAGTCCTGATCAGGAATAAGCCATGATTGCAAAAAGAAATTTTCGAAAGAAATCAGATACATAAGGTAAAGGCTGGTTTTAAGAAGAGGCAGCTGTGAGGAAACAAACCCTGTGACGTCGGTGGGGGGGGGGGGAAGCAGGGCAATACTAGCTCTTTAAAACTTGTAATCTGAGAACTCACACTTTTTGTCCTCCTCATGTATTCTGTAGAATGACTCACCCCTGACTGCACATGAGCAGCGTCTTAGAGTGCTTAAAAATAACTGATGTCCAGGCCATGGCAGAGAACTATTAAAATAGAGTCTTGGGGGTGGATCCCAGACGTGAGTATTGTCAAATCTCCCCAAGAGATAACTTAGATGCAGCCAATATTGAGAACCAGTGCCTTAATGAAATATCGTGGTCTAAGAGTTATATCATAGAATGAGGTTTGCAAATAAAAATTTAAGTGGAGTCCTGATTGATGGGTAGTGAAATGAATGAAGCTGGCCAGTATTTTTTTTTCATAATTGTGTTTTGGAGGCATTTTTTCAAAGCACTCTGCTTACATAGTCTACATGTTAGAAACTGTTTGTACCTGTATCAAAAAAATTTTTTTTTCTTCTTTGTAAAACACGTGGCCATTTGGGGCTATGTTTTGTTCACTCAATTTCCAAAAAGACTTGGCACAAGAAATACTTGACACTGGACTTTCTATTTAACGTATGAAAATCTAGCATACTAGGGTGATAATAAAGGACAATTGCCATTTGTAGGTCACAGTAACAGCAGCTGCTCTTCAATCCTGGCCCGCAGTTACCACACAGGAACCCAGATCCAGTCATTGTTACAGTTGCGAATATTTCAGATGAAGACAGATTTGGAGTGGCATGTGAAGTCACTCAGTATTTAAACATCAACAATTAGATTCTCAAAAGACTCAGTCTGCATCAAGACGACAAGCCAAAGAACACATCTTTGGGCTTTTCCAGCTCACAGTTTAAATCTGGCTGGTAGAGTGGCAGATCATATTCTTTAAGGTCAATTCATTGAGGCCCCATTATCACTTGACCCTTACTGAATCATTTGAAAAGGAATCAGTTATTTATTATAAAAATAGGGTGGGGATTCAGTTAGAAAAAAAAATACTTGGTTTCAAAAATAAGGTTAAGGTGCTAGAGTTAAGGCACATGATTGGAGTTAGATTATTGGCCACAGATTTGATAATGAGTAACCTTGGAGAGTAATACTAATTGTCTCTTAACCAGGGGCAAGGCAGGTTCCATACACCCTGGTAGGGCTTGTAAGGTTAGAAGGAAGATGGGAACTGTAGGAACAAATGAGCTAACATCAGTTGAGTTGGAGTCCTTGGAACAGGTCTTTAAATTGAGCCATGCATGGCTTGTTGTTGTGGAAACCACATGTGCCTCTTGTTGGCTTCATGATCTAAACAACTTGCTTCATCTTCCATATTTACCTTTGCACCACGTTGGTTTTTTGGAAGAACTGGGGAGAAAACTATTGTCTCCTTTGGATGTGGCTAGATGAAAGAGCAAATGTTACCTCCAGAGAGCTGTGCTTCTCAAACTCCAGTGGGCATCAGACTCACCCTGAGGATTTGCTACAGCACAGCTTGTTGGGCCCACCTCCAGAGCTTTTGATGAGTAGGTGTGAAATGGGACTTGAGAATTTACATTTCTAACAAGTTCTCAGGTGATGCTGATGCTCTTAGGCTGGGCATCGCATTTCAGATCCTCGGGCCTTGGATCTGCAATTCTCACTTTCCTGCTGACCTGTTTTTGTATCTTTGTTTCTGAGTTAGTGGCACGTGGCACTCTTTCAGCATATTTGTTGGAGTACTTCTTAGAATAACGTAAGATATAAATGCTGAATAAAAGTTATATTTCATAGGGCTAGCACTAATGTCTGAGTTCTATTAACCGATGATTTTAGCAGCCATGTGTGATCCTTTTCGTGAAAGCTTTCAGTGGAGGGTGTTTCTGCACTTGTCACCCCTGTCAACATGCCAGGAAATGTGTTGACAGTTGACCCCAGAGCTCATACCATGAGTCCAAACACAGACTTGGATTGTCTGGTTGAAAGTTTGGGTTCTCTTTTCTTTGTCTTTATATGTGTAATGTTACTTTCAAAGATAGTTGGATCATTCTAGAAGTGGCTCAGGATTGCCCTTGCTATGATGATGTTCATTACTCTAGCTACCATTTGTCAGGCATGGTCCCAGTAACTGAACCCTCTAGAGGTCAGAATTACTCAGTGGGAAAGCATTAGATATTTAGTGCAGCCAGACATTTTTTCTGCATTTTCCAGGAGGGATATTATGTGTATTAATATCATTGGAAACAAATCTTAACAGGCCAGTGGTCCTCAACTAGGAGTATGAGACAGTAGAAAAATCATAGGCATCTTTGGGGTGGGAAGCCAAAGGCCTGGGTCTAATGCTCCCAGTGAAGCCTTGGTATTGTTATATTTTAAGATCTTCCTGAATCAGTGCTTCTCAAGTTTTGGCCTATGTTAGAATCACCAGGAGAGCTTGTTTGGGGATTACTGCATCCTACCCCCAGAGTTTGATTGAGTAGGTTGTGTTGGGAGTCTCTCAAACATACATTTGTAACAAATTCTCCTGTGATGCTGATGCTGCTAGTTCTAGGACCATACTTTGAAGACTACCATTCTCAGTGATGACTGTGTGCAACTCCAGATAGCCTGACTGCTGTTGGCAAATGTTGCCTTTTCTCTGAGCTTGACTGTTGCTACTTCATTAAGTTCAGCTTACCTGGCAGGCTATGCAAGCCTTAGTCCACTGTGAATCCTTCTTTTAGACTGAAGTATTTTGGAGAGGTCTACTCTCAGTTATTTTGGAGCCCATTAAACTATAGGGCAACTTAATTTTATACAAACAAAACAATAATATCTGCATCAAAATTTGTCCCTCTAGCCACTTCTAACTATGTTGATTGGCTTCAAAAAGCTCTAACTTTGCTGACATTTTTCACTACATTATCCTATAATTTTATTTACCAGGCCCTTATATTGCAGAAAAACAGCAACCATGGCATCAGCAGGCCTAAAATAAATTAGATATATGTGGGCAGTTTTCTGTGTTAGACTTCCCTGGCATGATAAATTCAGTCCTCATTTTATGAGGCTTGCCATTCCTAGAAAGTTTATTTTTACCAAAGTGTCTAAGGATCATTCTCTAGCTCAGTGAATCTTAGGAGTTTCCAAATCTTGGCTCTTGGCTTGCTTCTCCTGCAGCATTCTTCTTACAGATTAATTTTAATTAAAACTTTTAAATACATGTGTACATTGGTTTCCTCACTGTACCACATGTCTGTGCCTCTCTTGCTAGTGTGAAGTGTAGAACAGTAAGATGCTCACAAATTTGTGTTATTACTAGCTCAGTAGGTTTGGGAAATTATTTTCTCTCTCCCAATTTCAGTTTTCTTACCCGTAAAATGTTAGAATAATTTGTGTCTCACAAGAATATTCTAAAGGTCAAAAGAAATAAGGCCAAGTCCCCAGCATAGCACCTGCTATAAAGTGCTCTGTAAGTAGGGACTATTTTTTGTAGTGATGATGGTGTCTCAGAAGTTCTTGGAATCCTATATATGGGGTGAAGATGCCCTAATCAAAACTAAGGATTGACCCAAGCCACAGTACAAACCAAACGTAACTATACCGTGTGTACAAACTCTATCTACACATGGATTCACTGCATGTCTACATTACTTGTGTACTTCTTGATGTATTGTCTCAAGAGAACATTGCAAGCCAGATCCCTATTCTTAAAAAAATTTAACTTTTGCAACTGTAATAGCTGACCTAATTTTTAGTACTAGGTTTTATATTTACATGGAGGCATGATGTGTCTGTTAGGCACTGTTTTCAGTGTGGAGAGTCTTGGGAATAATTCGTTTAAACTTAATTAGAAGTGGAACTTGATTTAATTAAAGGATTACCTTCACAATAAAAGCTAGGTTGGATTTCTTTGAAGTTTTGTAAATCTTCATTCTAATTATCACGTGGCTGATGCCTTGTGAGACTATGCTTATTTATGGCTTACACCACTCTTCGTAATGCTGATTTCTCTTGCTGTGCCAAAAAGGGCTTTTGGAACTTTACCCTCCCTTGAATGAGGTGGGCAGATGGAGCATGCTACTGCTGGTTTTTCAAAGCCAGAGCTCATTTGGGAGAAATAAAGTCCAGGTAAAAAACAGCCAAAACCACACCTGGAGAACTCTGATTACTCTTATCTTGGTGTGTTCGTTTAACAAATTTAAATGTGACTGTAAAGCTGGAATTATCATGTAACTACACAGCTGTGTAGACAACTTAAAGTACAGGAAGCACAATTTGTTGCATCATTTTGCGTGCAATTGCTTCAAGTTAGGAATTTTCTATGTTGATCCTCAAAATGTGGGGGTCTTGGTGGTCACAGGAGTGTTCTGGGTATGTTTTCTGTATAGGTTTGAGAGGAGGGTTTTTGTTCATAATTCACAGAAACAAACCTTGAATAAATCAATGCAATATAATGAACATAACACATAGTTTAATTTTTATTTATTTATTAAATGTTTTATTTATTTATTCATGAGAGACACAGAGAGAGAGAGAGATGCAGAGACACAGGCAGAGGGAGAAGCAGGCTCCATGCAGGGAGCCCGATGTGGGACTTGATCCGGGGACTCCAGGATCATGCCCTGGGCCGATAGCAGATGCTCAACAACTGAGCCACCAGGTGTCCCTAAACCCCATTTAAAAATGACATAAAAACCTCTATATTCCACCTTGTCTCTTGAGTTCTTGATAATAGAATATAATTATCTGTACCTTTTTTATATTTTAATAAGCTAGTGAAACAAACTAGCTCTTAGATTTAATTTTGCTTTCCTCTCTAGGTAAGAGATGAGTTTTCTCCTACAGATTTGACTGTGTCTGTCCTCAGAGACCTGTCTTCCTTCACCAATGAGCTAAGGACTTAAAAACAATCAATTGTCAAGAAATGCACGGGAGAGTATGGCCCCCTCATCTAATTTCTTGCCAGCTCTTTCCTTCTCTGTCTTGAGATTCTTAAGTATTTTTTCTTCTGTTTTGCCAATATTTAAAATTGGCATCTAGAGAAACGTTGTAGTCTGTTAGAATTTGCACTATAGGATGCAGATATACAGGAATTTGATTTTTTTTCCCCTTGCAGTTGCACTCAGTTTGGTCCTAAGCTTCCATTTCTGTTGATAGTGGGGAGGAAAAAAACAAACTTTATCTTCTTCAAAATAATTCATTTTCTTTATATAGTTGAGAGTCCTCATATAAGGCAACAAGTCCAGGATCACTCTGTACTGCCCTCCTTCCCTTTCCTTTTCTTGGGAAAAGGGATAGTGAGGTGTGATGGGTGCAAGGTATGCAAGGTGCAAGGTGTTCTCTGGTCTCCCTCTAGCCAAGGTAGCTGAGAACACTAGATTTACTCAGCCTCTGCTAGTATCTCTGGAGTCTGTGTTAGCCTCAGGCCTGAAAGTTCAGGAACTCTATACATAACTTTCACTGTGACCACCTGATAATCTCCCCACATGTGAGCTAGGGTACAAACCTATTCTACTTTAAGGTTTCCCTTCAGCCTGTCTGGAGTTTCTCAGTCATATAGGCAGTACCTTAATGGTAAACCTCTCCCTGTACGAACTATTCTATCAGCAGTATACCTTGAAAAGGGTTTTTCTAAAAAATTTTTTGGTACTTGGCAAAAATGAACTATTGAAACCATGCTGTACCAAAATAAAAAGCTTTTGCCCAGTGAAGGAAACTATCCACAAACTAAAATACTAAATGGAAGATACTTGCAAATGGTATATTTGGTAAAGGGTTAATATCCAAAGTACATAAAGAACTTGTACAGTTCAACACCAAAACCATGATAATCTGATTAAAACTGGGCAGAGGACTTGAATTAACATTTTTCCAAAGAAAATTTGCAGACGACCAGCAGACACATAATTAGTGATGTTAAGCATCTTTTCATCAGGGAAACATAAGTCAAAACCACAAGGAGCTGTCTCTTCACACCAGTCAGAATGGCTAGTGTCAAAAAGAAGAAAGAACAAGTATGAATAAGGTTGTGGAGAAAAGGGAATCCTTGTATGCTGTTGGTGGGAATGAGTTTATCAAACCACTGTGAAAAGTAATATGTAAGTTCCTCAGAAAATTAAAAATAGAAATACCATATGATCCAGTAATTCTACTGGGTATTTACTCAAAGAATAGGAAAACACTAGTTTGGGAAGATATGCACCCTTATATTTATTATAGCATTATTTATAATTGCCAAGATTTGGAAGCAACTGGTGACCCTCAATAGATGAATGGATAAAAAAAAGGTGTGATATTCAGGTATAGAAGTGGCACCTCACAGCTCAGTGCAAAGAGCAGCACGCAGACTAACAACACCTGAATATTTATTCAAAGAAAGTGCATGTATTTTGAACCAAAACTCTTCAGGTAAACTTTATTTTCAGAAATGGCAAGAAATATGTAAAATAAAACTACTTTTGGTGAGGCAGGGGCAGAAAAAGATGTGGTAGGCACACACAGATACACAATGCGATATTACTTAGCTATAAAAAAAAATGAGATCTTGCCATTTGTCATGATGTGGGATGTATTGTAACTGAAATAAATCAGAAAAATAAAATCTTACAGTATCTGTCTTTATCTTTGGAATGTCAAAAAAAAAAAAAAAGACAAATGAACAAACCACAAAAAACCCATAAGTAGAATAACCTGGTTGTAGTTTGGTGGCGGTGGGGTCAGAGAATGTGCAAAATAGGTGAAGGTGATTAAGAGGTACAAACTTTCAGCTATAAAGTGAGTCATGATGATGCAAAGGACAGCGTGGGAAATATAGTCAATATATTCCAATATTGGAATAACATGATATGGTGACAGATGGGGACTACACTTACTGCAGTGAGCGTTGCTTTATAAGGTATGGAATTGTGTAATAACTGTGGGCACTTGAAACTAATAGAACATTGTATGTCAAGTGTGCTTCAGTGAAAAATATTACATACTCTGCATTTGGCACGGATTATCTTCCTGCTGAGTATTCCACCTTTGACTCCCTGGGCCTCATACACCCAGCCTGCCAACAATGCCTGGCTCTTGCAAATAAAAGCTTTTGTTCTCACAAGTGTTGTCTCTGAAATGGAAGTTCAGAGCCTAGTTTGGAATTCAAAAGGAGGGTATTACTTTTCTTTGCTGGATTTTGCCTTTCTTTTGAACCAAAGGAAACTTCAACATAAGGGGGGAATGGACTAGGGTTAAGGAGAAAAGTAAGGCAATAAAATGCAGGATTACCTGATGCCATTATTTC